>NW_024543224.1:0-1200000 GCF_018167655.1 Microtus oregoni | reverse complement strand
TATCTGTGAATATTTGGCCCACATGTGCACCATATGGATATTTGCTGTCCACAGAAATTAGAAGAGGGGCCCAGATAATTTGGAACTGGAGTTTAGGATAGTTTTTAGTCACCATGACACTGCTGGGAATTGAATTTTAGTCTTCTGCAAGATCAACAAATGCTTCTAATTGCATTGATAGCTCTACAGCCTAAATATGTTATTTTTAAATGTTAAGGCAAATACCCAAAGAAAATGATAATTGAATGCTAAAAAATGGTTGCATCAACAAAAGTTAATTTGGAAAAGAGAAGGAAACAAACATTGTTGCATTTCTTTCTAATAATTGCATAATTACTTGCTGCTATAAATTATGCTTACATCATATTAAATGATGAAAATGAAATAAAATATTCCTATAGGTAGCCAAAGCTTATTAACATAACCACTCCAAAAATAAAAAAAGGAAACTTGTAAACTAAGCGTTGGTGTAGATGTGTAGAAATTCAAACTTTTGTTCATTGCTAGACGAAACAAGAAACAACTGTGATCAATTATGGCAGACATTCAAAAAATGTATGCAGAATTACCATATCATTTAGCAGTGGAATACCTAGAAGATGTCTAGATGATTTGGAAACCGAGTCTCAAACACATTCATTTTATCTTTCTTTCCAAATCGGTATCATTCACAATAGTCAAAAAGTGTTATCATGACAAGTTTTCCATTTCTTGGTAAATTACTAAAAAAATTGGCAAAAAGAAACAATGGAATTTTATTTGCCCTGAGGAAGGATGAAATTTTTGATACATACTACAATATTTATCACATTTGATGATGTAATGTTAAATGAAATAAACCAGCTAGAAAATACAAGTTTTTACCATTCCATATATTTATAGTACTTAGATCAGCTAAATTCGTGAAGCTGGAAAATAGAATGGTATATTCTGCATCTGAGAGAAAGGCAGAACAGAAACCTGTCCAATAATAGACACAGTTTGAGTTTAACACAATGTAAAATATTTCTGGGTCTTGATTGTATCACCATGTTAATAAACTTAATGCTGTTTTCCTGGCCAATTAAAACAGGTTGACCTCAAATTTGATAATATGTATACTTTGCCATGATGAATAATAAAAATACATACTTCTTTAAGAATTCAAATGCAAATATTTGACTAAGAAAATAATATTCTTCATATAAAATAGTACATTTAATAAATTTTCACTTGTACAGAGCACATATAAGTTGAAACTATAACCTCAAGTTTTCAGTATGAAAACAAAATCATAGTAATTTTGGCCACAGAGAAAGAAATTCTTTAATAAAGCTTAACTGATACAAAAATGAAACAAGTCTTTTTGTCTTTTATCTACAGAACAAAATTAAGACAACTTTAGGATATCACTTGGAAAATTGAAGAAAATAATGATCAGCACTTGCAAGTACAGGGAACAATGAATGTACATCCCCACTATGAGCACTGTAAGTTGTAAAAATCAGTTATAAACAATTTAGAAACTTCTAACAAAACAATTAAATTATATGCATAGTTGGTCATGACAATTCTATTCATTAGCCCAAAATAAACTTTAGGAAAATCAGCCTGTCTTTGAACAGAGACTTAAAAGTATGCTAATTGTAATATTATTTATTGTACCAAAAATTACTACCATAATATTCACCAAAAAAAGAGACTGAGCTTCATGTTTAACACTTATATTTGGGATATTCTTCAAAAAGTAAACACTGACTATGTTAGAAGTGACAGAAATTTGAAATAGTATATATATCCAGCTAAGAGATTGATTAAACAGAGATATCTATGTTATTTGATGTTAGAAAGGAATCAGCTATACGTGTGAAAACATGGATGAAACTACAGATAATCCTGCTAAGTAAAAATCCTTGATATAAAAGATTAACATAGAGAATAATTAAATTTGATGTTCATTAACATGCTAAAATTTTCTATAGCAAACATAAAGTAGAATATTAGTGATCTCCTGGGGATGACAAGCAAGTTGAATGAGACAACTTTTTCTGGTGTCAGAAATAATTTATATCATGATGGGATGTTCATTATGTGGCTGTTTGACCTTGTCAATATGTATGAACTTTTCAAAATATAAGCATTTTATTCTATGTGAATTATATTTTAGTACTAAGAATTTATAAAAATAATGTTTACATGTAACTCTTTATTTTTTATTTATTTTTTATTGAGAAAAGGAAAAAAAAAGTATTCCCCTCCTCCCAGCCTCCCATTTCCCTCCCCCTCCTCCCACCCTTCTACACCTCCCCCAAACTCCTCTCCTCCTCCCTCTCCAGTCCATAGAGCAGTCAGGGTTCCCTGCCCTGTGGAAAGTCCAAGGTCCGCCCCACTCCGTCCATGTCTACGAAGGTGAGCATCCAAACTGGCTAGGCTCCCACAAAGCCAGAACATGAAGTAGGGTCAAAACCCCATGCCATTGTCCTTGGCTTCTCATCAGCCCTCATTGTTCGACATGTTCAGAGAGTCCATTTTTATCCCATGCTTTTTCAGTCACAGTCCAGCTGGCCTTGGTGAGCTCCCAATAGATCAGCCCCAATATCTCAGTGGGTGGGTGCACCCCTCGTGGTCCTGACTTCCTTGCTCATCTTCTCCCACCATCCGCTCCTCACTGGGACCTTGGGAGCTCAGTCCAGTGCTCCAGTGTGGGTCTCTGTCTCTATCTCCATCCATTACCAGATGAAGGTTCTATGGTGATATGCAAGATATTCGTCAGTATTGCTATAGGGTAGGGTCATTTCAGGTTGACTATCCTCAGCTGCCCAAGGGACTAACTGGGGACATCACCATGGGCTCCTGGGAGCCACTCTAGGGTCAAGTCTCTTGCCAACCCCAAGGTGGCTCCCTTAACTAAGAATTGTGGCTCCGTGCTCCACTGTCCAACCTTCCTTTATCCCAATCCTCCTGTTTCCCCAAGTTCCCCCATTCTCCCCTTCTCACTTTTCTCTCTCCATCTCCCCTTACCCCATCCCACCCCACCCCCAAGATCCCAATTTTCTCCCCGGCAATTTTGTCTACTTCCCATAGCTAAGAGGATAACTATATGTTTTTCCTTGGGTTCACCTTTTTATTTAGCTTCTTTTGGCTAACCAATTGTAGTCTCCGTGACCCTTATCTATGGCTAGAAACCAATTATGCGTGAGTACATCCCATGTACATCTTTTTGAGTCTGGGATACCTCACTCAGGATAGTGTTTTCTACTGAATCTGATAGAAGAGAAGGTGGGATGTACCCTACAACAAATGGGCACAGGAGATTGCTTCCTATGTGTAACCCCAGCAGCACAGACATTAAGGGAAACATTGAATAAATGGGATCTACTAAAACTGAGAAGCTTCTGTAAAGCAAAGGACACTGTCACTAAGACAAAAAGGCAACCTACTGACTGGGAGAAGATCTTCACTAACCCCGCAACAGACAAAGGTCTGATCTCCAAAATATATAGAGAACTCAAGAAACTAGACTTTAAAATGCTAATTAACCCAATTAAAAAATGGGGCACTGAACTTAACAGAGAATTCTCAACAGAAGAAGTTCAAATGGCCAAAAGACACTTAAGGTCATGCTCAACCTCCTTAGCAATCAGGGAAATGCAAATCAAAACAACTTTGAGATATCATCTTACACCTGTCAGAATGGCTAAAATCAAAAACACCAAGGATAGCCTTTTTTCGAGAGGGAATGGAGGAAGGGGTACCCTCATGCCTTGCTGGAGGTAATGTAATCTTGTGCAACCACTGTGGAAATCAGTGTTTCGGTTTCTCAGGAAATTTGGGATCAACCTATCCCTGGACCCAGCAATACCACTCTTGGGAATATACCCAAGAGATGCCCTATCATATGACAAAAGCATTTGTTCAACTATGTTCATAGCAGTATTATTTGTAATAGCCAGAAGCTGGAAACAACCTAGATGTCCTTCAATGGAAGAATGGATGAAGAAAGTATGGAATACATTCACATTAGAGTACTATGCTGCGGTAAAAAAAGAATGACTTCTCGAATTTTGCATGCAAATGGATGGGAATACATGTAACTCTTAATGCTGAAATGGTACTTGAAATATATGCACAGACCAATTCTATATCTGTATTTATATACCAGGAAACATTTACTAAAACTTCATGAGCAGCAGCTATCAACAAGTTTGAAAGTGTTGTCCTCATTAAATTTTTATATTAAAAGAATCCTAAAATGAGCATGCAATACATTGTAATAAAAATAACTACACATGTATTTTGTCAAATATAAACTTAGAATTGTTTTCTGGTAAGCTCTTGTGTTAGGGACTATAAACTACATACTTCACTGGTTTCTTAGCTCTCTGGATTCCTGAGATAAAGGAAAATAAAATAGCACTTGTTCCACATTATTACTGGAACCTTAATTGAGTATTTGCATGCATAAAATAATGCTTTCCTCTATTGGCTCTTACCCCAGAAAACTGGATTTCAGAATGAGGGTCCATCAAACTGTCCCTTTATCCTTTGTTTCAAATATTTTAAAAACTCACCCCACCATCTGGTCTGTGTGCTGCTAAGGCATTAGCTTTTCCTGCCCTTTCTACTGAACACTCCTGGGTTAAGTATGTTTATTCATGAATCACTGTAAAATTATTATAATTTTGTCATTTTTCAAGTCCTGGCAATATACCCAGAGCTATAAGCAAAGACATGCTTGCTGACTGAAAGCTTACTATAGAACAAAAGACAACTCACTGAGTATAAAGGAACATGCTTTGAGAAATGAAGAATTTCTCTATAGTGCTTTAAACATAGTATGTTGTGCCAAGTGGTTTTTACAAAATGTACTGAGCCACTGTGATCAATATAGCTTTTATGATTTAACTTTTTATTCTTGTCATGCTACAGTAATTGGTGATCTTTTTTTTTTTTTAATTTCGAGACAGGGTTTCTCTTTGGCTTTGGAGCCTGTCCTGGAACTAGCTCTGTAGACCAGGCTGGTCTCGAACTCACAGAGATCCTCCTGCCTCTGCCTCCCGAGTGCTGGGATTAAAGGCATGCGCCACCACAGCCCGGCAATTGGTGATCTTTTTTAAAAAAATAAATGGAATTAACATTTAAAAATATCCTTTAAATATAAAAATTGATGCATCAGTAATTTGATATTAATGCTGTTTTGTAGCCTCACAGAAATTCTTTGTCTACAAGAACTGTCTAAAGCTAAAATAATCTAATTTAGAAAATTCAAAAGCACAGAGACCATTCACTCTTCAGTTTTAAATCACCATTGCTTGTTAACTGAATTCAATAAAAGCATGTTGATTGATGAAAAGATTGATAATGCACTTTGATTATGAAATAAGCATAAACATTTGACATTTTATCATTGAGTAACAAATAATCTGGTCTATTTCATGTATATATATCCAGTATTATATAAACATAATGCAATCATGATTTTAAGATTGAAGTTTAATTAATAATTTATTTACTTATTTTATATACCTTATGCTTTATTGAAAGATTTAACTTCTGTTACTTAAAGAAAGATTCTATGGAGCTGGGCGGTGGTGGCGCACGCCTTTAATCCCAGCACTCGGGAGGCAGAGGCAGGCGGATCTCTGTGAGTTCAAGACCAGCCTGGTCTTCAAGAGCTAGTTCCAGGACAGGCTCCAAAACCACAGAGAAACCCTGTCTCGAAAAACCAAAAAAAAAAAAAAAAAAAGATTCTATGATCTGATTCCATTCAGCTCCTAGGCAGGCTAGGTAACCCCACAACAATGAATTTTCCATTGCTTTAGATATTTTCTATATTTACAACATCATCCTTAAAATTCCAGTAGTTTTCACTCAGTTCTGCTAGAGCAGTAGTGCTAAGATTCGAAATAAAGAAATAACTTCGTGTTACTTATGCATTTAGGAAAAATATGTATGATATACATATGTGTGTGCATCTAAATATGCATAAGTGTATGTAATAGCAATGAAAGAAAAATTAGTATGGGAGGCACAGTTTGATGGGAGAAAAGGAAAGAGAGAAATTATATAATTACATTATAATCTCAAAAATAAAAGAAATAATAATCAAAAAGGAGCATAATCCTCTGTTCCATACTTAGTCTTGATAAACATGTAATATATTCTTTGTTGCAGATGTCATTAATGCCTGGTGACATCTTTATGCCGTTGCAAAGAAACCAACATCTACAACAGCCTTGATGAGACTTGTTTAATGTGAAAGTCTTATTACAATTATTTTCTTCATAGACAATAGTACCAATAGTTTTCTCTTGAATGTAGACATTTAATTTCTTCTCAAATTAATTGCAAGTCTCTTGTCATCTTAAAGACTGTAGAAAATCAACAACATATTTGAGAACCATGCTGCCAAAGATATCACCTCTTTCATATTAAATGGAGTCTCAATTAGAATGCATATCATGTCCATAGGTATTTTGCTAAGAATTCTCATAGGATGTACTGTAGTTAGGTAGACCACTTCATAGCATCTAATGTGTAAACATTTGGTTCCTTG
This sequence comes from Microtus oregoni, assembly GCF_018167655.1. Taxonomy (NCBI): domain Eukaryota; kingdom Metazoa; phylum Chordata; class Mammalia; order Rodentia; family Cricetidae; genus Microtus; species Microtus oregoni. The sequence goes on along the minus strand of NW_024543224.1, from coordinate 1,193,465 downwards.
GGACAATCTGACATCATCTTTGTGTCCCTTTCTCTTCATGTCAAACATTCCTCTTCTTAATTCTATTCCCTCAGGTCTCAGTTAATTTAATTATCTGAATCAAGCTGAGGGCTTAATGGCTAATAACTGCTTAATGTGTTATGCTTCTCAGATAATATTTGCCTTTTAATAAACCAGTTAATAGTTTAACCCAAAGGAGTTATATGAACTGTAGCAATGATCAATGTGGAAAATAGAGAAAGACTATTACAGTTGAATGTGATATCACAAATACTCTTATAAAAGGGCATTGCTTTGCCAGGCAGTGTTAGAGGCACATTCCTTCAATCCCAGAATTTGGGAGGCAGAAGCAGGCTGATCTCTGTGAGATTAAGGTCAGCCTGGTGTGTAAGAGCTAGTTCCAAAACAGGCTCCATAGCTGCAAAGAAACCTTGTCTCAAAACTCTCCACCAAAAAAATAACATTTTTTTTTGAAAAAAGTAAAGAAAAAAGTGCACTGCTTCAAAAGAAGAAATGATGGCTGGAGACAGAAAGTCACTTTCCTACAACATGAGTGTTTAGTGGCAAATCAAGAACTGGATGTCTGTTCTTCTAATCCTTAGTCCAGAGTTCTTTTTGCCTTACCACATTGGAAGCAGAAAGCTTTTTCATAATAATCAAATCCTTGCATCAAAAGTCATGAACTCTACAAACTTGATAACTGTAAATTTTTTCTCCTATGTTGTTGTCATTTCTACTGTTTAAACCTAGAAAAAACCCTAAAACCATGGTGGGAACGTTTTATCATTTACTAAACTTAATTCTCATGTTCCCTTGATGTTAGCTGAAATGTAAAAATAATTTAAATATAATTTCAGAAAAAGAAAGTAATTTAAATTTTAGAATATACTTCTGTGAATGCATGCTCTTTTACTTTAAATTATGGCACATGTCCTGTTGAGTTTTGGGTCACTGTAAAAAAAAATTTCTTATATGTACTTAAGGAAGTTTAATTTTTGTTTATTAATAAACCAGATACATTATCTGATTTTATGCTCCTAAGGTCTGCAATCTTCTTTTAAAGCAGTGTGTACTTTCTAATAGCATAGTCTCAATATTTTTAAAATACCTCTCTTCTTTTTACAGTTAGAAGAATATTTTATTTTAATTATTTTTTTTGGAACAGACTGTTCACTGTGTATCCCAGGCTAGCCTGGTAAAAGTTAATGTACACCAGCATGACCTTGAGCTCATAGAGATCCAATTGTTTCTTGACTGTTGAAATTAAAAGTTTAAGCCACTATGCTCTGATCATTTTATTCTTATTGGCAGACACTATGATACATTTTGTATTTGATCTTTCCTGAGAAGTTTCTACCTCATTCATAAAACACTATAAGATTGGAATAGGTTGCACAGTGGATACACAAAGAGGCATCCTCATTTAAGTATGAATGGCTACATGTGACTAATGAAGTTAATTTCAGGTACTATTTCTGATGCTAATCTACCTATGTAAACATATATAATAATAGATGCATCATTTTAACTTTAACCATTACCTTTATAACTTCCCATGATTCAAACCACATATGAGAAATTTGTATTTTGTTACTGATATATTATTGAACTCTGGAAAGCTCCACAGAAACTGTTATTTTGATTCCTCTTTATTTTCTAAAATTCAACATTCTTAATAACATTTTGGAAAATAATTCTCTTTCTTTTTATTTTTTTCTGAGATTAGCTAGGGATATTAGTGAAAAAATATTAAATAAGGTTGATAGATACACAGCTATGCTTATGCATTGCTGTTTAACAACTACTTTGGAATTTAGTGGTTAAAGCTACAGAAATTTGTATTATTTCTAAAAGTCTTGCATATCAAGAATTTTAGCAGGATGTGACTATTTTTCATATTGTTTTATATCAAGAATTTTGACAGAATGTGACTAACTAAATGATATTTTATGTATTTGGGTTTTTTAGAACTTTTTGGCTCTTTGGAGAACCTGCCACCCAGCTCCCAAATAAACGTACATGAAGTGTTATTCTTTCTTATGAAACCCCAGCCTTAACTTGGGTTGTTTCTAGCTAGATTTTCTTAACCTAAATTAGCCAGTCTACATTTTCCCTCCTCTGGACTTTTATCTTTTTTTCTGAGAAACCACTACACTGATTTCCAAAGTGGTTGCACAAGTTTCCATTCCCACCAACAGGGAAAGAGATATCTTGATTGAGGGAGGCATTATGGAGTTAGCAAAAAATCTCGTTCTAGAAAAATGCCCAAGAACCCACAGGACTGAACCCAGTTGAAACCCTAAGCAATAGAAGAGAGGGCTTCTGAACTGACCTTACCCTGTAGTCAGACAGATGATTATCTTAAGTATCACCATAGAAGTTTCGTCCAACAGTCCGACAACAGATGGGGAACAGAGGTAATGAACCACATTGGAGCACTGGACTGAACTCCCAAGATCCAGTTGAAGAGTGAAGGGAGTAAGAGTATGAGCAAGGAGTTCAAGACCATGAAGGGGTCATCCACTGAGACAGTTTGCTTGAGCTGATGATAGCTCACCAACTCCAAATTGACTGGGAGTGAAGGAGCATGGGAACAACCAAGCCTCTCTGAAGGGGATTGACAGTTGGGGCAGACTGAGGGGCCACAGATAGTGACACTGGGATGTTTCTCTACTTGCATATACCAGTTTCATGGAATCCTATTCTCTTTGGATGTAAACCTTGCTCAATCTAGACATAGTAGGGAGGGCCTTGGACTTTCCACAGGGTGGGGTACCTGGCACTCCCTTAGGGCTGGAGGGGTGGGGGAGGGTCTGTGGAGGGAGAGACAGGGGACTGGGAGGAGGGGGTGGTGTGGAAATTTGGATTGGTGTTTTTTTAAGTAAAAAAAAGGAAAAAAAGCATTATTCACAGTGGGGTGGGGGAAGGTGGAAGGGAGGGAGTAGGAACTGGGATTGGTATGTAAAATGGTAAAAGATTGTTTTTAAAAAATGAATAATTTTATTCTAAAAAATATAAGTGATGTGGTATTTCCCTCTGTATGCTACGAAAATGTTTTATTTCCATTGGTTAAAAAAGAAGCTGCTTTCAACCAATGGCTTAACAGAATATAATCAGGCTGGAATAGATATAAATGAAGTAGGTGGAGTCAGAGAGAAACCATGTATCTGCCTCAGAAAACAGACATCAGACAGAAACTTATAGGTAGGCCACAGCCACATGGCAATTCACAGATGAATAAAAATGGGCCAATTTAAGATATAAAAGCTAGACAGTAAGCACATGACCTAAGAGGCCAAGCAGTGTTGCAATAATATAGTTTCAGTGTGATTATTTCATGTTTGGGTGTCCAGGAATCAATAGCAGTCTCTACCTACAGATTGGCACACCAACGTGTGCTGACTATATTCCCATAAAACCCAAGGGAGTTTAGAAATAAATTCTAGGCAAAAATGAACAGAGTTAAGTGCAGTTTCTTGGTAACTGCATTTTTTCAGATATGCTTCATTTACTGGCACTGAGCAGTGATGTCATGGCTCCTTTAACAGGAAGCTTACTAACTCAGCATAAAAAATGGCAGCTTCCTGGTTCATACTGGCAGCATGAACTATGACTCTTTCAGGAAGTTGAGTACTTAAATGGGTTTTGTGAGCAGCATGCTATTAGTTGCTTAATGGTGACATAGACCCGCTGTGAGTCTGGGACAGCATGCATGGATAGTAGAGGCAGTGAACATGCCTCTGCCATATTGGACTGGGCAGATGCAATAGCGAAGACCACAAAGTTCGTCCTACCCATGCCCACTTAACATTTAAAAATAAAACATTCCTTTTCAGAAAAGGGTTAGATACACAAAAAGGACAAATTCAGATGGAAAAGACATCTAAATGGGTCACAGTGTTGGATAAATGTACATGGGCTTGAGAGAAAAAGAGAGAAAAAAGAGTATAGACAGTTATATTATAAAAGAGTATAGACGGTCATAGATTAAAGAAGTAAGATTAAAAAATAAATATTAAACTTAAATATTAAAGTTAAGGAATAAGAAAAATAACCCACATAAAGATGGAATATACATAGAGAGTGTGGACTATATATATATTATTGTGTTTTCTTTGAATTTGTTTGACTGTGAATGACCTAAATACAGGAAGACATTTTATTGTATGGGCTGTCAAGATAAACCAACACATATATTTTAAAGGTATCTTGACTTCAAAATTTGGGTCTAAGGATATGTTGCTTTGGAAAAGAGGTTCTGTTTTTCTTTCCAAGGAGGATGAGAACTTGTGGATTCTTTCCAGACACATGTGGTTTGATTTCCAAGGGCCTCCTAGAGATTTCCATGAACCTTTCAAAAAATTACTACACCCAATATAAAGCAGGAAGCAGTTTGGAGAGAACTATTCCCAAATTCCCTATATGATTGTTTATAAATATTTTATATTTAAAAGGGATATAATATAGATATAAATACATTGGGTTCATATGGATCTTGGTTCAGTGATACAAATTTAATGTCAATTTTGTTATATGTATATATCTGCTCTTGATTAAGGTATTGTGTTTGTGCAGCCATTTAAAAACATAATGTATAATTAAGAAATACAGGTCAATAGATAGTCATTTATAATAGTCAAACTTATAGTCATGTCAGTTAGATTTTCTAGATGTACCAATATATATTTCAGATGGATAGGTATTCTTCCAAACTTTCAACAACTAATAGAACATGACATTTAAAATGTTCTTTTGTTTGTTTTGTTTTTTTTTGTTTTTCGAGACAGGGTTTCTCTGTAGCTTTGGTGCCTATCCTGGAACTAGTTCTTGTAGTCCAGGCTGGCCTTGAACTCACAGAGATCTGCCTGCCTCTGCCTCCCAAGTTCTGGGTTTAAAGGTGTGTGCCACCACCACCCAGCATTTAAAATGTTTTAAGACCTTAGGACTTTTCATGACAATGAGACACATCTTCTCCTGCCAGCACCAATCTACTTCAAGAGGAGGATGGACATCAAAGAGTCTCCTTATGGAGATTGTTAGTCATTTGTGCAAGAAACTGTTCTTGCCTGGACTGCTTGATGGGTGATGTGGTATTCCCCTCTGTATGCTGTGAATAACACTGGTTAATAAAGGAGGGCTTTGATCCTGTAGCAGGGCAGAACTTAGCTAGGTGGGTAAAATTAAACAATGCTGTTAGAGTAAAGGAAAGTGAAGAGAAGCCCTGTAGCCCTGCCAGACATGGACACCAGAACACTACCTGGTAAGCCACAGCCTCATGGTGATACACAGATTAATGGAGATTGGTTAAATTAATATGTAAGAGTTAGTCTATAAGAAGCCAGAGCTAATGGTCTAAGCAGTGTTTTAAGTAATATATTTTCTGTGTGATAATTTTGGGGCTGAGCAGCCGGGAAACAAACAAGTGGCTCATTCTATACAACAGATGAAATGTTGTATAAACTGAGCATGCAGGGCCTATAGAAAAATGACTACTGAAGTTACATAAACAAGGTGAGGCAGCCTTTCAAGGTTCCTGCTTCATGAAAGGCTCTTACAGACATTCTGCATGTCAGAAGAAAGTGACTGACCAACTGCCAAGATAGTTGAGACAGTCTTTGAAATTTCCTTCTTTATAGAAAAGTCTGCCAGCAACTATGGGCCTGTAGGATGAAACTGGGTACTCCAATGTTACAGAAAAACTTTGGGTGACTGTCCAGGTAATGAGATATCTCTGTCAGATCTAGAACTTTGGAAGTTGCTTACAATGCACTTACCGGATACTTAGGTAATATATTTTTCTGGATTGTTTGATGTAGGTGAAGAATAGTTAGTTACAATAATAGTTTTCCTTAGTTAGGATAAAAGATAAAGTAGATATAGATATTGTAACTATAATTCATTCTTGATTACTGCTTTGGTGTATATAATCTTGCTATGATAAAGTTAAAACGTTCTCTTTTATTTAGACATAAAAGGGGAGGTGTTGTGGGATTCCTCTCTGTATGCTATGAATATGTTTTATTGACATTGCTTAATAAGGAATTTGGTTTTGGCCAATGACAACAGAATATTATCTATCTATCTATCTATCTATCTATCTATCTATCTATCTATCATCTATCTATCTATCTATCTATCTATCTATCTATCTATCTATCTAGAGAACTAGGTGGATTCAAAGAGATGCCATGTACTTGCCATAGGAGACTGATACTGGACAGATTTTTACTTGTAGGCCACAACAACATGCTGATATATAGGTTAATAGAAACAAGTTAATTTAAGATATAAGAGATAGACAATAAAAAGCATGAGCTAATAGGCCAAGGAGTATTTTAATAATATAGTTTCAATGCGATTATTTTGGGTCTCAGTAACTGGGAAAAAACGAGTAGTCTCTGAACAAATATACGTACTTGGATATAGTTACTTGGGTCAATCTTGCAGGTAAACTGATCTTTTTAAATGGAACTGTATGAACTATATGTCATGCTGGCTCATTTAAACCTCAAAAATTCTGGACAGAGATTTTTATATCAAAGCCTTTTGTAGTTTCTTATGCCTACTTACTATCAAGAAAACAACAATCTTACATTAAGGGCAAATTGACTTTTTAAGGAATTAGATTTTTTGGTCATGAATATTTGTTAAAATTTATTATATTTTTAATTTCATTCTTATTTTATAGTTTTCATATATTTAAATACCTTTTGAAAAATTTTGATACTAAATATATGATATTGGTACTGCCTTTAGTATTAAAGAAAATATTTAAATCTTTAAAATATCTATACCTATTTAATCAACGTAAATATGCTTTGGAATTTCCTTTGGTTGTATTATGGTTATAAAGTGAAGCTGTATTTATAGTTATAAGACACGTATATATTCACAATTCCTATCACTTTAAGACAAAAAAACACATTCTTGAATGCATATGTTTTGTTAATATGTATTTTTCTATTTTATTACAAATGTATATTATAATTGTTGCCTTATTTTTAATCATGTTAATCAATGTTTAGGACATGTTTCATAGGAATAGCATCAAGTTACTATTTTGAGGCCACTTGATTTCTATCAGTGAACATTTTGAATATTTTTAAAATTATTAAGATATAGGTATGATTTCATTGTAAATGTGGGAAAATATTTTATTAGGTGTCACTACTACAAACATTCCTCTTTTCATTTTCAAACTTTGATTGCTTCCACATTGTATCTCTTTTGCAAGCATGCTTAGTGTACTCAATAATATTCTTATATTCATTAAATTCTCTGATTTTTTTTTATTTTCCTATGATGGCTTTGTTATGGGGTAGCCCACAAAGATGATCACTCAGACACAGTTTACAGCCAAATGAATGTCTTTATTTCTGCTGGCTTGGGCCACACCTACTTATTTGGGGAACCTGGGTCCAGAGCACAGTATTTCATTAAGGCAAAGCCACACCTTGGCATCTTGCTTGGTAGATGCAGGGAGATTCATAAAAGCAAGCAGTTAAACAGGAGCTAAGGGCATTTTAGCTAAAAAAGGGTTTGTATAAACAGCTAAGGTAAGTTACTGGACACACTGACCTTGTGTTTCTAGAATAGCATTGGGTAATCTTGCGATTATTCATGAAGAAAATCAAATTCTAGCTAATCCTGAAATGACCTCAGTAAGAATACAATATTGTCTTTCCCTATCACAGTCTCAATATTTAGCTTACTATCTAGCTGTAGTTATTCAATTATCTTACGTTTTTAAGTTATAAATTATACATTTTGTGCTTATTTCTTATACTCGATAGTAGATTAAGTGGTACTACGTGGTTTGTAAGTTTGACTTTCAAGTTCTGCTTTTGAAAATACTTTCTCTCTGTAGGAATTTTCTGTATTCATGTGACATGTTGGTATCTATAAAGATATTTTAATGTTACTTTGAGGCTGTTTTTAAAACTGTTTTCTCCATTTTGGGCCATGCTTCTATCTTGTATGGAATGAGAATTTAGTCTCAACACTAATTATTGCAAATGAATTTAATACACACAAACATATATGTATACCCTTTATATGTGCATAACAAGTATATTCAAAGCTCTCTCAGGCCAGTGACAAGAATTAATTTCCCTCCTACACTTCCTATTCATCCTGCAGGGGCTATACTGCCCAATACCTCCTCTCTCTTCCTATCCCACCCAGCCTACATCCAGAACCCTCCCCCCATCTGCCTCCCTCCCCTCTTTGGCAACATAACATCTCCCAGCTCAGCCTGTTGGGGCGATTGGACCAAATCCGAATAAGGGGGGCAACCAGGAGGGTGGTAGTTCCTTTGTCTCAATAGCCTGCCTGCAGCAAGCAGGGTAGGCCCTTTGTTTATGAGCTACCCAAGCAACACAGAGATCTGATCTAGGCAAAAGGAGAGCCATCAATGGGGAGTGATATCACTGGGAAGGTAAATCGGTAGGCAAGGAGAACTGATCCTGTAAAAGAAGACCCATAGGGGAGCATTTGGAGGAAGAGATGGGCAGGCGCCAATGCAAGAATTCACCCAACAATCTGTAAAACAACATGAACCCACCAGAACACAGTGACCTCAAAACATGTGGACATGAACACCTTAATGAAGAAGTAGAAAAAATTGACTGTATGAAAGTGATAGAGGCCCTTAAACAGCATGTAAAAAACACCCTTATAGAAATGGATGAGAAGTATAACAGAAAGTTTGAAGAATTGAATAAACCAGTGAATGCTACCCTAGGAAACCAAGGAAAAACAATCAAACAGAAAATGGAAACAGTTCAAGACTTGAAAACTGAAATGGAGGCAAAGAAGAAAACACAAATGGAGGGCCGGCTGGACAGGAAAAATCTAGGTAAACGAATACAGACTACAGAAACAAGCATAACCAGCAGAATACAAGAGATAAAAGAAAGAATCTCAGATTCAGAGGATAACATAGAGAAAATAAACGCACTGATCAAAGAAAACAGCAAGTCCAACAAACTCTCATCACAAAACATTCAGGAAATATGGGACACAATAAAAAGACCAAACCAAAGAATAATAGGAGTAGAAGAAGGAGAAGAAGTGCAGCTAAACGGTCCAGAAAATATATTTAATAAAATTATAGAAGAAAACTTTTCCAACCTAAAGAAAGATGTACATATGAAGGTTCAAGAAGCATACAGAACACCGAATAGGCTGGATCAAAAAAAAAATCCCCTCGCCATATATTAATCAAAACACAAAGCATACAGAATAAAGAAAGAATATCAAGAGCTGCAAAGGAAAAAGTTCAAGTTACTTATAAAGGTAAACCTATCAGACTTACACCTGACTTCACTATGGAAACCATGAAAGACAGAAGGTCCAGGATAGATGTACTGCAAAAACTAAGAGACCATGGATGCAAGCCCAGACTACTATAACCAGCAAAACTTTCATTCACTATAAATAGAGAAAACACAATTTTTCAGGAAAAAAAAACAAATTTAAACAACACGTAGCCACAAATCCAGCCTTACAGAAAGTAATAGAAGGAATATCACTAACCAAGGAGCAAAATAATGACCACAATAACTCAAACATCTAGAGACACTTCACCAGCACAACTCAAAGAAGGGAAACACAAAAACTCTACTACTAAAAAAGTGACCGGAGTTAACAACCACTGGTCATTAATATCACTTAATGTCAATGGGCTCAACTCACCTATAAAAAGGCACAGGCTAAGAGATTGGATACGAAAACAGGATCCAAGATTCTGCTGTCTACAAGAAACACACCTCAACCACAAAGTCAGGCACCTACTCAGAGTAAAGGGATGGGAAAAGGCTTATCAAGCAAATGTACCTAAGAAACAAGCAGGTGTGGCCATACTAATTTCTAACAAAGTTGATTTCAAACTTAAATCAATCAGAAGAGATGGAGAGGGACATTTTATACTCATAACAGGAATAATTCATCAGGATGAAGTCAACATCCTGAATATGCATGCCCATAATATAAAAGCACCCACGTACATAAATGAAACATTACTAAAACTCAAGGCAGTCATCAAACTGCACACACTAATAGTAGGAGACTTCAACACTCCTCTCTCAACAATGGACAGGTCAATCAGACAGAAACCTAACAGAGAAATTAGAGAATTGATGGAGGTAATGAATCAATTGGACTTAACAGACATCTATAGAATATTCCAACAAATAGGAAAGAATATACTGTCTTCTCTGCAGCTCATGGAACCTTCTCGAAAATTGACCACATACTCGGTAACAAAGCAAACTTCCTCAGTTACAAAAAAATATTTGTATCCTCCTGTGTCTTATCAGATCGCCATGGATTAAAGTTAGAATTCAACAACAATGCTACCCCCAGAAAGCCTACAAACTCATGGAAACTGAACAGTCAACTACTGAACCATACCTGGATTAAGGAAGAAATAAAGAAAGAAATTAAAGTCTTCCTTGAATTCAATGAAAATAAAGAAACAACATACTCAAACTTATGGGACACTATGAAAGCAGTCCTCAGAGGAAAGTTCATAGCACTAAGTGCCCACTTAAAGAAAACAGAGAAAGCACACATTGGAGACTTAATAGCCCACCTGAAAGCTTTAGAAAAAAAAAGAAGCAGACTCACCAAGGAGGAGTAGAAGACTGGAGATAATCAAACTGAGGGCTGAAATCAACAAAATAGAAACATAGAAAACAATCCAAAGAATCAATGAAACAAAAAGCTAGTTCCTGGAGAAAATCAACAAGATTGATAAACCCCTATCCAAACTAATCAAACGGCAAAGAGAGAATATGCAAATTAATAAGATCAGAAATGAAAAGGGGGACATAACCAAAGACACAGAGGAAATTCATAGAATTATTAGATCTTACTACAAAAGGATATATGCCACAAAATTGGAAAATACAAAAGAAATGGACACTTTTTTAGATAAATACCATAAACCAAAGTTAAACCACGACCAGGTGAACAATGTAAATAGACCTGTGAGTTGCGAAGAATTAGAAGCTGTTATCAAAAACCTCCCTACCAAAAAAAGCCCAGCACCAGATGGTTTAAATGCGGAATTCTACCAGAACTTCCAAGAAGACCTAAAACCTATACTGCTTAATGTATTTCACAATATAGAAACAGAAGAGTCATTACCAAATTCCTTTTATGAAGCTACATTTACTCTGGTACCAAAACCACACAAAGACTCAACCAGGAAAGACAATTACAGGCCAATCTTACTCATGAACATCGACGCAAAAATCCTCAACAAAATACTGGCAAACCGAATCTAAGAACACATTAGAAAAATTATCCATTATGATCAAGTAGGCTTCATCCCAGGGATGCAGGGCTGGTTCAACATACCAATATCTATCAATGTAATCCATCATATAAATAAACTGAAAGAAAAAAACCTTATGATCATTTCATTAGATGCTGAAAAAGCATTTGACAAAATTCAACATCCTTTTATGATAAAAGTCTTGGAGAGATTAGGGACAAAACGGTCATACCTAAATATAATAAAAGCTATATACAGCAAGCCGACAGCTAACATCAAATTAAATGGAGAGAAACTCAAAGCCATCCCACTAAATTCAGGAACCTGACAAGGCTGTCCACTCTCGTCATACCTCTTCAATAGAGTGCTTGAATTTCTAGCAATAGCAATAAGACAACATAATGGGATCAAGGGGATTCAAATTGGAAAGGAAGAAGTTAAACTTTCGTTATTTGCAGATTATATGGTAGTGTACATAGGCGACCCCCAAAACTCCATCAAAGAAATTTTACAGTTGATAAACACCTTTAGTAATATGGCAGGATACAAGATCAACTCCAAAAAATCAGTTGCCCTCTTATACACAAAAGATATGGAAGCAGAGAGGGAAATCAGTGAAGCTTCCCCTTTCACAATAGCCACAAACAGCATAAAATATCTTGGGGTAACTCTAACCAAGGATGTGAAAGTTCTATTTGACAAGAACTTTAAGGCATTGAAGAAAGAAATTGAAGAGGATACCAGAAAATGGAAGGACCTCCCTCGCTCTTGGATAGAGAGGATCAACATAGTAAAAATGGCAATTCTACCTAAGGTAATTTATACATGCAATGCAATCCCAATCAAGGTCCCATCATAATTCTTCACAGATCTTGAGAGGACAATAATCAACTTTATATGGAAAAAAAAAAACCAGGATAGCCAAAACAATCTTATACAATAAAGGATCTTCTGGAGGAATTACCATCCCTGACTTCAAACTCTATTACAGAGCTACAGTAATGAAAACAGTGTGGCACTGGCATATAAACAGAGAAGTTGACCAATGGAATCGTATAGAAGACCCGAATTTTAACCCACAAACCTATGAACACCTCATTTTCGATAAAGGAGCTAAAAGTATACAATGGAAGAAAGAAAGCGTCTTCAACAAATGGTACTGGTACAACTGGATGTCAACCTGTAGAAGAATGATAATAGACCCATATCTATCACCATGCATAAAACTTAAGTCCAAATGAATTAAAGACCTCAATATCAGTCCGAACACACTGAACCTGATACAAGAGAAAGTGGGAAGTACTCTACAACAGAGGGGCACAGGAGATTGCTTCCTATGTATAACCCCAGCAGCACAGACATTAAGGGCAACATTGAATAAATGGGACCTACTAAAACTGAGAAGCTTCTGTAAAGCAAAGGACACTGTCACTAAGACAAAAAGGCAACCTACTGACAGTGAGAAGATCTTCACCAACCTCGCAACAGACAAAGGTCTGATCTCCAAAATATATAACGAACTCAAGAAACTCAACTTTAAAATGCTATATAACCCAATTAAAAAATGGGGCACTGAACTGAACAGAGAATTCTCAACAGAAGAAGTTCAAATGGCCAAAAGACACTTAAGGTCATGCTCAACCTCCTTAGCAATCAGGGAAATGCAAATCAAAACAACTTTGAGATATCATCTTACACCTGTCAGAATGGCTAAAATCAAAAACACCAAGGATAGCCTTTTTTCGAGAGGGAATGGAGGAAGGGGTACCCTCATGCCTTGCTGGAGGTAATGTAATCTTGTGCAACCACTGTGGAAATCAGTGTTTCGGTATCTCAGGAAATTCGGGATCAACCTACCCCTGGACCCAGCAATACCACTCTTGGGAATATACTCAAGAGATGTCCTATCATATGACAAAAGCATTTGTTCAACTATGTTCATAGCAGTATAATTTGTAATAGCCTCAACCTGGAAACAACCTAGATGCCCTTCAATGGAAGAATGGATGAAGAAAGTGTGGAATATTTACACATTAGTGTACTACGTTGCAATAAAAAAAACACTGACTTCTCGAATTTTGCATGCAAATGCATGGAAATAGAAAACACTATCCTGAGTGAGGTAACCCAGACCCAAAATGATGAATATGGGATGTACTCACTCATAATTGTTTTCTAGCCACAAATTAGGGTCACGGAGTCTACAATTGGTGATCCTAAAGAAGCTAAATAAGAAGGTGAACCCAAGGAAAAATCTTATAGTTATCCTCTTGGCTATGGGAAATAGACAAAATTGCTGGAGAGAAAAGTGGGATCTTGGGGGTGGGGTGGGATGGGGTAAGGGGAGATGGAGAGAGAAAAGTGAGAAGGGGAGAATGAGGGAACTTGGGGAAACAGGAGGATTAGGATAAAGGAAGGTTGGATAGGAGAGCACGGAAGCACAATTCTTAGTTAAGGGAGCCACCTTAGGGTTGGCAAGAGAATTGAACCTAGAGTGGCTCCCAGGATCCCAAGGCGATGTCCCCAGTTTGTTCCTTGGGCAGCTGAGGATAGGGAACCTGAAATGACCCTATCCTATAGCAATACTGACGAATATCTTGCATATCACCATAGAAACTTCATCTGGTACTGAATGGAGATAGAGACAGAGACCCACACTGGAGCACTGGACTGAGCTCCCAAGGTCCCAATGAGGAGCAGAAAGAAGGGAGAAGATGAACAAGGAAGTCAGGACCACGAGGGGTGCACCCACCCACTGAGACATTGGGGCTGATCTATTGGGAGCTCACCAAGGCCAGCTGGACTGTGACTGAAAAAGCATGGGATAAAAACAGACTGTCTGAACATGGTGAACAATGAGGGCTGCTGAGAAGCCAAGGACAATGGCATGGGGTTTTGATCCTACTTCAAGTTCTGGCTTTGTGGGAGCCTAGCCATCTTGGATGTTCACCTTCCTAGACCTGGATGGAGGGGGGAGGACCTTGGACTTTCCACAGGGCAGGGAACCCTGACTGCTCTTTGGACTGGAGAGGGAGGGGGTAAGAGTGGTGGAAGGGGAAGAAGGGTGGGAGGAGGGAGAGGGAAATGGGAGGCTGGGAGGAGGCAGAAACTTTTTTTTCCTTTTCTCAATAAAAAATGAATTAATTTAATTATCCCTTTATTGATGATCCATCTTCTCAGATTAGAGCTTGCATTTTTCTATTGAGAGGACAACACTGTACCTTCTGTATTCATATGAGAATTAAACACCTTGGTCCTGGGAACTCTGTTCCAACATAACTAATATTCACTTGAGTTCTTTCAGCTTACTGATTCTTCTCTTCCTTTATCATTTTTAAACACAAATTTACTTTTTATCCTTATTGCCTATCGGTATTTTAATTTGTTACTCTTAGATAGCACGTAGTTTCAGTTTGATGTGATAAAGATGCTGGTTCTTGGTCTTCATTTTCTGTTTTTGCAACTGGAAGCCTATAATTTCAAGACCTCTATTCTCTGGGGTATATTTTATTTTCGCTGGGTATAGTGGTGCCATTTGAGTTTAGAAAATGTTTAAATTCATTTTGATGTCCTCTTCCGATATAGAAAGAGGTATCAAGATGCAGATATAAAATAGATTATAGAAAGTACTGAGAACTCCTCTTCACAGATGCCATGTGTAACAAAAGAGAGCATTTTTTAGAAGAGCCAGTAAGTTCTCTTGGAAAATGCAAATACATGTAAAAGTTGAGAATTTACACATGGCAGAGCTCTTGATCACTGCCTTCCCACCACTGTAAGTTACTTTTACTTTCCTGGGTTTCATTTTTTTTTCTTACTATTCATGTGTACCTAGTCCAATTTGTTCTACCAGGATCAAAAAAAAAAAAAAAGAAATCTAAATAGATGTTCTATGGACAGTGATGTGCACTTATTGTAGTAGTGGATGGAAGGGCACCACAGGAAAAAAACACCATTTTCTTGCAACAAAGAGAGTATAACCTTGGTGTTAACGTCCACTGAATGTGAGTTCTGTATTGTAGGAATATCCTTGATATCTTCAGAAGTCCAATAGATTTCTTAGGAATTTTTATCAGCAAAAGAACTATCATGTTTCACTGTATAACAGATAAAATAGGAAGTAAAAAAGGCTATTTGACCACCTACCTTAAAGTCTGACAAATAGCAACCTGATCAGGCTACTCAGCTGAAAACTTATGATACTTTTTTTTAAAGGTAGCTGGAAAGAAAAAAAGATTAAAACAGAAGACAGAAAAAGAGCCAAGAGCCAAGATAAAACAGCCAGGAGGTCACAGGAAGAACTGAAAGCCAAAGTAGTCTCAGATTTTAAAATCTAATCAGATAAAGACTGCCCCCAGCAAAAAAAAAAATGCTCTCATATTTCAAAACTGTCATGAACTAGTTAATTTACTCTTACCTTTAATTCACATAGATTTGGAATAAAATACCTTTAGACTGACATTTTCTAATTATTCCACAACTCTAGGAATGTTGGGGTTAGATAACTTGTGGATATATTCTTGTTTGTTTGAGTAGAGGTTCATGAACTTCAGAAGCATTTAATTTAGGGGATTTAGAAGCTATTTTAAGTTTGATGTGGTTATCATGGTAATATTTCCTGAAACACATTAAATGTGAATATATGTGTTTTAAGTTTGGAGGATGGAAGCACTGAGAACACTAATAATAGTAATCACAATAGCTAGCTTCTTTGTCTATTTTTCTACTAAATGTGCTTTTCCTATGAATGTTAGCAGATATTCTGCATGTGCCAAAATGAGACTCTTCTATTACCTTCTATTACTTGAGAAAAATGAAATTTTAGATATAATAAAATACATCAATCAATTCAAATTGATATTACCAAAAGGAAAATAGTGAGTGGATCTGACTCACCCTCATGAAACTTTTAAAACTGAGTCTAGACAACACAGGAATTTTAACATGGCATATTTTCCAGATATATTTTATAATAGAGGGGGATACATGACAGAAAACCATATGCTTTTATCACTTGAGAATTGTTGCTTGCTTATAGTCAAGAAAATTAAAAAAAAAAACTTCTGTCATAATACTTCAAGGATGCAGTTATTCCAGGGACTGCAATGAGCAGTTGTATTGTATGGTTATTTGGGGGAAATTATAACATTGCCATTGTACCTATGGAACAGAGATTATTTTGTGACTACAACATACCTTATCCCATAACCATGACAATAAAATGCAAAAAAAAAACCAAGAAACACAGAGACATATACACACAAAAACAAAAACAGTGATAGATAGGACTATGGTAATGAAAATGTGACTATTAACATTTGGATCATATAATGCCAACAATCATATAATACAGGAAAGGTGGTCATCATAATCCAATACTTACATGAAATTCTGACTGCTATTCTTTTCTGTCTCCCAACTGTACTAGGTTTTGGAGCATGCTAAACTCTACTGGTACTGGAAGGTTGATTGAAGAACCTTTGTGACACAGCTTTACTTAAGTTTTGCCCATGCCAAGGATGAGACTATTTAGTTAAGAAACTGATTTTGAGTTGTCTATGGTTTTGTGAGCAACACGTGCCCATGTAAATAAGTATCTTCATAAAGTTAATGATTTATGAAGCTGAACTTGAAGATAATATTTTCTATGGTCTGTTAGTGTTCTATCTGGAGTTAAAATGCCTTTCTTATTTCCCTCAGCAAACTTCAAAGAATTTCATTGAAGTGGTGGTTTTCCCCTCAGGCCCTTCAGATTATATAGTAAAAATTAGCCTGCTGATAGATAGATTCTAAGCTGTACATAGAAAACCTAGCCATTGCAATGACATATTTATGATTGTTAAGACAACAAATTGTAGTACTTTGTTGTACAGTAACAGAAAACTAATAATATTTTTCTGCTGTGATTTAGTGGACAAGACACATTTGGTAAATTCATTGAGCTAAGGAGAAACAACACAATTTTACCTGTCAAGAAGTTCAAGTTTTAGTCAATTTTGCCTATAAGAACATAAAGATCCCATTATAAAATTCTCAGGAAAACACTTTGATTTGAACTGATCCTTATGAAGACAATGGCCATGAAGTTATGAGTCTTTCAGTCATTTACTCTTCCCATCTTTTCTCCTCTTTTGCTTTTCAAAAGTAGTCAACGTCTTGCTGTTATAAACTCAATAAGTATCTTTGCCTTTTCCTGGAGAGGGATCTCAGACCGAAACTGTAACTGAAGAAAGCAAGTACCTTAAACATGCTGTTGCCTAATTACAAGCATTTCATGAACTTGCAATCAAGTCTCTATTATTTTCTATGTTTATCTTCTTCAAAATGCTACTTTCATTTGAGCAATTTACAGTATTGATTGGTCATATTATTACATTTGTTTATTGCATATTGATTAAATGGTCAGTGAAAATGAACCAATTGTGAAGGTGATCAGTATGAAAACCACTCCTGGGTAGTTTGTAATTCTGAAATGTAATACTCACATTTTTTTTTTTAGTATTTAGGCTAATTACCTCACTTATAGGAAATATCCAAGTTACATTTTTCCCTTGCCCTTTCCCGTCCACAAATGTGTCAACATAATTTGCAGAGAAAGTAAAACAACTGTTTAACTGATTATTGAACTTTGACTGCTGAAAGAGGGCATCACAGCTTAAAGTGTTTCTTACCAATGAAAATTTTTACCAAAAGCATAAAGGACTAGCAAATGATATTCTTATATCCTAAGAAGTTCTTTTGTTGGAAAGAAAAGTAAATATGAATCATGATTTCTGACAGTTGTTGTAGAAACTATCATCTGAAAAGGCTATTAGTTATCATAAAATAAAATTTCCAACACCTGATAGGCTAGAAATCCTAATTTTATATATGCATTCTTGAAAGTTTTAAATTGTTGCTTGAAAAAGTGAAGTTTATTAGTTTGGAAGGACCGACTAAAAAGAAGTTATGTTTTGCCTGTTGAAAGAAATATGTTTTAGTATACAGTGCAAATAGACAACTGACACAATCAGTGCTGAGCCAAAGAAATAGAGGATTTGAATGGAATGCAATTCATAGACTCTGCTTTCAAAAGCATAGTTATCATCTCCAAGTATTCCTGGGAGATTTGATACTTTCTGATTCAAAAATGCATGAAATATTTTATTTTACTCATAGGTAAAAATCAAAATGCCCCTATTAATTTTAATGGTTATTGTGAACTTGTTACATTTTCCTATGCCTACCTAGTACAACACAGAATTGCAAATTTAGTATTTGAATATTTATGTTTACTATTTTAATAAAGAGACCCAATTTTTAAAACAAACTTTACAGTATATCCTTTCCTCTTTTGGATATGTATCTACATCTACATGTATTGTTTTTCTTGAAGAAAATAAATCATTTTATCTCTTTTCAAAACCAGCATATCTCTTTTGTTGATCTAAAAACTGAACACTGATGATCTACAAATCATCCAGATTTCACTGAAGGCAAATATACTCCTTTTCATAAATTGAATTCCAGAAATTGTTTACTAGACTAAACAGCAACGTAATAGTAGGAAAGCTTATTTTTTGAAGCCTTGGGATTTAGGCTTTGTGACAGTGTTATTTGACTTATTATCAAATTGTCTTGAGTTTGAGAGTGCTGTAATTATAGGCTTGTGCCATCAAACCTAGAAAGACCTCTTAAAACATGTGTAGAAGGAAGTTTTATGCTGGAAGCATATTAGAAATACTCCCTACAACAAATACAACCTTATCTGAAATGGAATGTCATCTTTGACAATTCAATTTACATACGTTAAATATTTTATTCACTGAATATGTATTTTAACATTTACTATTCATTTAGTGAATAGCCCTTTATGTTTAATATAATGGATAATTTGCTTCCAAAGTAAAAATAAACCTTGTGAGGTTCTTTGATACTCGTTTGAAAGAGGATAGTGTAATATGTGGGAAAAAATTACTGAAGTGGAGAATTAAGGAATTCCAAAACCAACTTTTCCCAGGACTCAGCAGGTATGGATGGATCTACATCATATCCTAGGGTAGAATGATAAGCATAATTGATTGAAAGTATATAATCTCTAAATTTAAAAGAAAAATCTTTTTTCAATATCTACTTCTCTTCCAAGACTGTTGTGAATCAGGTAAACTGTTGCTTTTTTCATATTATTTCTACTTATGCTTTCTTTTAAACTGCTGCTCTTTACAAGCTTTCAAAGATTATTTAGTTGTAAGTGGAAAAGTTCTATTTCTGAGCAAGTTGAATCTAGAAAATATGGAGAATTCTTTTTCTCTATTAATAAAGCCTAGCTTAAAGGAAACATCAATTACAATTATCATTATCATTATTACTATGCAGCTAATACCTTGGAGGACTATTAAGCTTCATGAATTTATCTGATAATTTAACATGGATTACTTTATACTTTTCACCATGACCCTAAAAGGAAAGTAATATCCTCAAAATTTGGATTCATGAGGAAATTGCAAACCATTCCCAGGTGACACAAGCTATTTTCTGCTTCTTTTATGTTTCTCTGTGTGTGCTATTTTGCCTTCCATTAAATAGTCTACATGTTTGCAACTACTGAAATATCTTGTAAAGTATTATTGAAAAATTGATGGTTAAATTGGCTTGATAAAATAAATAGTAAATGAATATTTTATTGTGGTTAGATAGAACATAGATTGTAAGCAATATGTAACATTTCTGCTAGATCTCAGAGACAATATTTTTTGAACAAAAAAATTCAAAGAACCTTGTTTTCACAAAGTATCTTACCTGTGGTATATAAGAAAAAGAGAATGCCATAAAATATATCAAAGAAACAGGAGAGAGAATAAAAGTCACAATGTGGTGAGTACAAAGTCAAAAATAGGACATATTGGAAGTTTAAAACATGACCATTTCATTGCTTTACAGTCAAACTGGATGGAACTGCACACATTCATTTCTGACAAGAAGGTAATAAATACATTTGAACTATTTGTGTTTTATATAAACTTTATAAATTCTTGAAGATCAGGTAATTCATGTAAGACTGATGAATCATTTACAAATGTGCTATGTGTTTCGAGGCCCTGATCATGTGATTTTGATACAGAGCTGAATATTTAAAATTCTGTATGGAAGTTTTCATAACATATAGCAAAAATAATAAAATGTTGTTAGTATTTCTGCATTTTAATACTTCTACAGAAAAATGTAGTTATTTAAAGTTATTATAGAATGCAGTGGAGTGTGAATATTGTAAGAGGAATCAAAGGACTTATTCTTGTCAATATATCTCTGGATACAAACAGATTTTTAACCTAGATATCATTATCATTTAATTGGATACTTTTTTTTTTCATTTTTGCCAGCTGTTCTTGTTTGTATTTTTCCAGGAACTTTTAGTTGATTCAAAGACTTTCTGTACAGGCCATCTTGACCAATGCAGTACAACACAGTTTTATTTCTTCTATTGGATGCATATTTTTGAGGACATTTCTTTTTTTTTTTGGGAGGGGGGGTATTTATTTTTTTTAAAATTTCTTTTTTTAAAATTTATTTATTTATTCATTTATTAAAGATTTCTGTCTCCTCCCCGCCACCACTTCCCGTTTCCCTCCCCCTCCCCCAATCAACTCCCCCTCTCTCATCAGCCCGAAGAGCAGTCAGGGTTCCCTGCCCTGTGGGGAGTCCAAGGACCTCCCACCTCCTTCCAGGTCTAGTAAGGTGAACATCCAAACAGCCTAGGCGCCCACAAAGCCAGTACATGCAGTAGGATCAAAACCCAGTGCCAATGTTCATGACTTCTCAGCAGTCCTCATTGTCCACTATGTTCAGCGAGTATGGTTTTTTCCCTTGCTTTTTCAGACCCAGTCCAGCTGGCCTTGGTGAGTTCCCGATAGAACATCCCCATTGTCTCAGTATGTGGGTGCACCCCTCACGGTCCTGAGTTTCTTGCTCGTGCTCTCTCTCCTTCTGCTCCTGATTTGGACCTTGGGGTTTCAGTCCGGTGCTCCAATGTGGAACTCTGTCTCTGTCTCCTTTCATCTCCTGATGAAGGTTAATATGCAGGAGGATGACTATATGATTTTCTTTGGGTTCACCTTCTTATTTAGCTTCTTTAGGATCACAAATTATAGGCTCAATGTCCTTTATTTATGGCTAGAAACCAATTATGAGTGAGTACATCCCATGCTCCTCTTTTTGGGTCTGGCTTACCTCACTCAGGATAGTGTTTTCTATTTCCATCCATTTGCATGCAGAATTCAAGAAGTCATTGTTTTTTACTGCTGAGTAGTACTCTAATATGTATATATTCCATACTTTCTTCATCCATTCTTCCATTGAAGGGCATCTAGGTTGTTTCCAGGTTCTGGCTATTACAAACAATGCTGTTATGAACATAGTTGAGCATATACTTTTGTTGTATGATAGGGCATCTCTTGGGTAAATTGCAATGAGTGGTATTGCTGGTTGAGGACACTTCTTAAGCTGTATTTACCAACACCACTTCAAATGCTTTGGAATGTATTTGTGAGTTTTGCCAAATAGATGTGATTTTAGTGAGACATTTTCTTCAAACACCGAAGAGATTCTGAATTGTTTGAATAGTGTCATTATCCTCTAGATATCAAAGTTGGTTCTTCACAAGACATTATGAACGAAAATGGAAGAATAATTACCACTTTCATGATTTTGAGAGAAATGTATATTTAAATTTGAATATTACTACCTTAAAAGTATATAAGTGTCACCTATACTGTAATTAAGGAGAGCTGCCTTGAGAAACATAGACCTCCAAGAAGGAAGAAAAAAACATTTCTAGAGACAGAATGAAGATTCCACCATTATTTTCTAACCAGACATTGGCAAAGATGGGAATTAATGGTCACAAAAAGTGAATATAATGAGCGAAATGTGGTCTTGGCATTGAGGGGCTGTATTAGCTAGGGTTTCTATTTTCCTAAGTAGAAGCCATGACCATGGCAATTCTTTTAAAGTAAAACCTTTAATTGTAATGGGCTTACAATTCAGAAATTTAGTGTATTATCATCATGGTGGAAGCCAGCATGCAGGCAGACATGCTATTGGAAAGATAGCTGAGACTACTACATCCAGATCTGAAGGCAGCAGGAAGAAAGAGTTAAACTGGACCTGGCATGAGCATTTGAAATCTAAAGTCCACCCCTAGTAATGCACTTCCTTCAACAAGGCCACACCTTCTCCAACAAGGCTGCATCTCCTAAGACTGCCCCTCACTTTGAGCCTAGGAGGCCTTTATCTTTCAATAACCACAGAAGTCAAGGGAAGGTGGTGAATAATCAGCATATTCATATTTTCTGACAGGGAAGACAAACATTTTAATAGATCTTCCTATGCTGGTTATAGTGTGGTTTGACCAGCATTACAAATGGTAGACTAGAGTAAAGTTACTACAGAATATTAGATGAAAAGTCAGGATAAAGTGAGGGTTAGTTCCAATAATCCATCCAAGAAGGAATGGAACATATGAAAGTTTATGATGAGGCCTAGATCTTAGGGTAGCAAAACAAATTATACTGTCTTTGCTTTAATTGAAGAGGAAGAAATTTCAGGCCAGGTATGAAATAATCCACTAATGGTGTAATGCCAGCATCTCTTAAATATGACTGGAGAATTGTGGTGCTGTGTTTCAAAACAGGATTCACAAAAGCTAAAAGAATGTTATCTGAAACTAGAACCAAGTGTAAACAACCAATGAATCCATGGAAAGAAATCAGGAAGGCAAGCATTGTAGTCTAAAACAAATATAACCAAAGTGAGTACCTACCAAAAAATCAATATCATTAACAGAATATATTTACTTAACTTACCAACATCCCATATTAATTTGACAATTTTGATAACAGAGAAGAGGTTTTGTCATGTTTTTATTATGATGGATTTTCGTTTTGTTTGAGGCTCACTAGAATGCAGATATCAGTGATTCAAGCCAAGTAAGGCTTGCCCTATGCCATTTAGAAAATTAAGAAGGAACTAGCTGGGGACATCTCTCTGGACACCTGCAAGCCCCTCTAGAGTCAAGTCTCTTGCCAACCCTAAGATGGCTAACTTAATTAGGATATATATTTCTCTGCTCCCGTGTCCACCCTTCCTTTATCCCAACCATCCCATTGCTCCAAGCTTCTCTCCTTCTCATGTTTCTTACCCCATTTCCCCTTAGCCCCATGCCACCTCACCCCCAAGTTCCCAGTTTTTTCCCGGCAATCTTGTCTACTTCCCATATCCAGGCAGATGACTATATGTTTTTCTTTGGGTTCACCTTCTTATTTAGCTTCTCTAGGATCACAAATTATATGCTCAATGTCCTGTATTAATGGCTAGAAACCAATTATGAATGAGTACATCCCATGTTCATCTTTTGGGGTCTGGGATACCTCATTCAGGATAGTGTTTTCTATTACCATCCATTTGCATGCAAAATTCGAGAAGTCATTGTTTTTTACCGCTGAGTAGTACTCTAATATGTATATATTCCATACTTTCTTCATCCATTCTTCCATTGAAGGGCATCTAGGTTGTTTCAAGGTTCTGGTAATTACAAATAATGCTACTATGAACATAGTTGAACAAATGCTTTTGTCATATGATAGGGCATCTCTTGGGTATATTCCCAAGAGTTGTATTACTGGATCTTGGGATAGGTTGATCCCGAATTTCCTTAGAAATTGCCACACTGATTTTGAAAGTGGTTTCACAAGTTCACATTCCCACTAGCAATGGATGAGTGTGCCCCTTACTCCACAACCTCTCCAGCAAAGGCTAACATTGGTGTTTTTGATTTTAGCCATTCTGACAGGTGTAAGATGGTATTTCAAAGTTGTTTTAATTTGCAATTCCCTGATCACTAAGGAGGATGAGCACGACCTTAAGTGTCTTTTGGCCATTTGAATTTCTTCTGTTGAGAATTCTCTTGTTCAGTACAGTGCCCCATTTTTTAATTGGGTTAATTAGCATTTTAATTCTAGTTTCTTGAATTCTCTATTTATTTTGGAGATCAGACTGATGGAGGAAGGTCATTGGCTAATAAAGGAACTGCCTTGGCCCATTTTATTGGTTAGAGGATAGGTGGGAGGTGTAAACAGAACAGAACGCTGGGAGGAAGAGGAAGTGAGCTCAGTCTCAACAGCTCCCCTCTCGGGAGCAGACGCCTGAGAGAGACACCATGCCCTGCTCCTGGGATGAAGCTCCAACCCAGGATGGACATAGGCTAGAATCTTCCCGGTAAGCGCACCTTGGGGTGCTACACACAGATGATTAGAAATGGACTAAATTAATATGTGAGAATTAGCCTAGAAGAGAATGGGCCAAGCAGTGTTTAAATGAATACAGTTTGTGTGTTGTTATTTCGGGCATAAGCTAGCCGTGCAGGGGGCTGGGGTACTGGGGACGCAGCCCCGCTGCTCTTATTACTACAGATTGGCGCCCGATGTGATGGACTAAACCCACTTAAAAAACCTGAGAAGGCTTAAAAATAAGGGAGAGAGAGTTTAACACAGATTTTTGCTGTTTGTTGGTGGCGTGCTGTAGAGAGATTTCCTGATTCGGCAACAGTAGCAGAAAAAACACTGTGTCATTTTAAAGCGCGACTTCCTGGGGCTGTGCCGCCATTGCGATCTCTGTCTGGCTCCTGCGGGAGACAGAGCTTTTGAATAGAGCATTTGGAGTAAAGTGCTACGATTTGTTTGATGGCAACTAGACTCGCTGTGTTCTCGGGTCTGCTCTGCTTGTTAGAGGCAAGCATGCACTTTCATCTAAGAGAGGCTTCCTGACTCAGCTTTAGCTGCAAAGCCTGCAGCTCATTAAGAGGTCCTGCCCCGAAACACTTAAACGGTGTTGACGAAAAGCTGAACGCATGCTTTTCGGTTTTCAACCATAGCAGGAAAAAAGCTGCGCCGTTTAAAAATGCCGACTTTCTGGGCTGTCCTGCCAGGGCAATCTCTGACTCTTAATGATTAGAAATGGGCTAAATTAATATGTGAGAATTAGCCTAGAAGAGAATGGGCCAAGCAGTGTTTAAATAAATACAGTTTGTGTGTTGTTATTTCGGGCATATGCTAGCCGTGCAGGCGGCTGGGGTGCTGGGGACGCAGCCCCGCTGCTCTTATTACTACAATCAGACCTTTGTCTGTTGCGGGGTTGGTGAAGATCTTCTCCCAGTCAGTAGGTTGCCTTTTTGTCTTAGTGACAGTGTCCTTTGCTTTACAGAAGCTTCTCAGTTTTAGTAGGTCCCATTTATTCAATGTTGTCCTTAATGTCTGTGCTGCTAGGGATATACGTAGGAAGTGATCTCCTGTGCCCATATGTTATAGAGTACTTCCCACTTTTTCTTCTATCGGGTTCAGTGTGTTTAGCCTGATATTGAGGTCTTTAATCCATTTGGATTTGAGTTTTGTGCATGGCGATAGATATGGATATATTTTCATTCTTCTACAGGTTGACAACCAGTTCTGCCAGCACCATTTGTTGAAGATGCTTTCTTTCTTACATTGAATACTTTTAGCTCCTTTATCAAAAATCAGGTGTTCATAGGTTTATGGGTTAAAATCTTGGTCTTCTACTCTATTCCATTGATTGACTTCTATGTTTTTATGCTTATACCAAGCTGTTTTCATTACTGAAGCTCTGTAACAGAGTTTGAAGTCAGGGATGGTAATGCCTCCAGAAGTTCCTTTAATGTATAAGATTGTTTTTGATATCCTGGGTCCCTTGAATTCTTTGAAGATGAGTGTTTTAATGCTGAGATAAGAAGAGAATCCTGCCCCCATCCTATATGTTTTCTTAGCATTGGTATGATTATCACTATTGTGGGTGAATCGTCATTTCTCCTCTCTAAGAGGTTCCTCCTCTTCAAACGGAACCTTCATTAATTTGCATGGTATCCATATTTTTTCTTCTCCGTGGAAACAAGAGCAACAATCCTTTCCCAACACAGCATATCTCCTGGCTTCCATTGTAAGGTCAGCACATCCTTAAAATAAACTGGTTAATTTAATTTTGCAGACTTTTCCAATATCCAATGTCTTTCTGTGGCCATTGTCCCTTTCTTATTAGCGCTGAGAAAATTCGTGGTTAATAAAGCATTGTGTAATCTATTTCTGGGGGTATTTTCACCCCTTTCTGTTTGTTTAACATATCCTTTATAGTTTCATTTGATCTTTCTATGACTGCTTGACCTGTAGGATTGTATGGTATGCCTGTAACATTCTTAATATTATAATAAGCAAAAAAAAGTTT
The DNA here is from genome assembly GCF_018167655.1 of Microtus oregoni. Taxonomy (NCBI): domain Eukaryota; kingdom Metazoa; phylum Chordata; class Mammalia; order Rodentia; family Cricetidae; genus Microtus; species Microtus oregoni. The sequence goes on along the minus strand of NW_024543224.1, from coordinate 1,166,920 downwards.
CATTTTTTGAGAGACATAAGCTGGACCATTATCTGTCTTTTTTTATTCAGGTATACCCATAATGGCCATGACTTCTAATAAATGAGCGATTACTGAGTCAGCTTTTTCTGAGCTTAAAGCAGTTGCCCATTGAAAACCTGAATAGGTGTCAGTGGTGTGGTGTACATATTTTAATTTGCCAAATTTTGCAAAGGGTAACACATCCATCTGCCAGATTTAATTTCTTTGAGTACCATTTGGATTAGTCCCTGCCTGAAGTGGTATTTGCTTATAGAAAGAGAAAGTAGAGCATTTCTTTAAAATCTCCTTAGCTTGTTGCCACCTAATAGAAAACTCTTTCTTCAAACCTTTGCTATTAATGTGATTGTTTTATGAAATTCAGAGGCGTGCAGCACACTTCCAATCAATAATTGTTCAATTTTCACATTACCTTGTGCTAGAGAACCTGCCAGACCCATATTGAATCAGATGTGTGTTATGTACATAGGGAAAAGCTTGTTCCTGATCATGTCTTGTACCTGGATAAACAATGAAGTCACTTTTGTGTCATCTGGTATAAATTCAGCAGTTTTAATATGCAAGATCACACTTTCTGCATATTGTGAGTCAGTAACTATATTAAGAGGTTCTTTCAAATCAATTAGCACCATAATAATGGCATACAATTCTGCTTTCTGGACAGAATCATAGGGGCTTTGTTCCACCTTACTTAATTCTTCTGATTTGTAACATGCCTTCCCTGAATTATTGGCATCAGTATAAAATATACAGGCTCCAGTTATCAGAGCATCAGTGATGGTTTGAGGAAGAATCCAAGAAGTTATCTTTAAAGTTAAGCCTATTGCTTTTGGGACAGTTGCTATTAATTTCTCTAAAAAAAAAAAAATTAGCACAAGCTCTTTGCTATGGTTCATTGTCTTCCCATAAGTTTCTTATCTCATCAGTAGTAAAAGGCACCCTAGTTTCTGCTGGGTCTATGCCTGCTAGTTGACAAAGTCTCAAATTACTTTTTATAATTAATTTAGAGACATTTTTCACATAAGTTTTTATTTTTTTTTTTTTGATTTTTCGAGACAGGGTTTCTCCGTAGCTTTTGGTTCCTGTCCTGGAACTAGCTCTTGTAGACCAGGCTGGCCTCGAACTCACAGAGATCCGCCTGCCTCTGCCTCCCGAGTGCTGGGATTAAAGGCATGCGCCACCACTGCCCGGCAAGTTTTTTATTTTTATTTGGTTTATGTGGTAAAAAGATCCATTCTAAGATAATATCATCTCTCTGCATTAATATTCCTGTAGGAGAAATTTTGGAAGGCAATATGACGAGAATTCAACTAAGCTTTGGATTCACCCTATCCACATGTGCCTCTTATAATTTTTGTTCGACCATTGTCAGTTCCTTTTCTGCTTCAGCTGTTAATTTTCTGGGACAGATCAAGTCTTTATCACCATTCAAGGTTTTCTTTTTTTTTTTCTTTTTTTTTTTTTTTGGTTTTTTGAGACAGGGTTTCTCTGTGGTTTTGGAGCCTGTCCTGGACCTAGCTCTTGTAGACCAGGCTGGTCTCGAACTCACAGAGATCCGCCTGCATCTGCCTCCTGAGTGCTGGGATTAAAGGCGTGCGCCACCACCGCCCGGCTCAAGGTTTTCTTAAAATGAATTATTAGATCAGGTGTTATCCCAACAGCCAGTCAAAGACTAGAGATGTCTCCTAACATTCTTTGAAAGTCATTAAGAGTCCATAACTGATCTCTCCTAATTTGTGCCTTTTGTGTCTTAATGTTTTGTAAACCTATATTATAACCTAAATCATTGACATAATCTCTCAGTATTTTTCCAGGAGCAATCTGCAATCCCCATTTAGGTAAAACTATCTTGACTTCTTTAAACAGTCTTTCTAAGGTATCTATGTTTAAATCGTATAGCAAAATATCATCCATGTTATGGTAAATTATAGACTTAGGAAATTGTGTATTACTTCCAATGTTTGACTTACAAAGTATTGACATGAGGTGGGGCTATTGAGCATACCCTGTGGGAGGATAGTCAATTGGTACCTCCTAGTAGGCTGAGAATTATTATAAGTAGGCACTGTGAATGCAAACTTTTATCTATCTTTATTTTTTGTAAATGTATAGTGAAGAAACAATCCTTTATGTCAATAAATATAAGAGGCCATCCCTTTGGTAAAAGAGAGGGTAGAGGAATTCCAGATTGCAGAGGGCCCATAGGTTGAATAACCTTGTTTTAGGTCTAAGATCTGTCACCATTCTCAATTTTCCAGTTTTTTTTCTTAACAACAAATACAGGAAAATTCCAAGGGCTGGTAGATTCTTCTATATGTCAAGCATCTAATTGCTCTTGTACCAGCTGTTCTAAATCCTGCAACTTTTCCTCAGCTAAAAGTTATTGCTTGGTCCATATTGGCTTCTCAGTCAACCATTTTAGAGGCATGGTTGTTGGTACCTCTGAAGGGTGATTAATTGTGTTGTGTTCTTGTACAGCCCAAATGGCCATTTTGTGTTGTCTATAATATCTTCTAATATTTTCTGCATAAATATAATCTTTAAATACAGCAGGAATGTTAATCTGGGTATTCCATTGCTGCAATAGGTCACAACACCATAAATTCACTGCAATATTGGCTATATATGGCCTTAGTTTTCCTATTTACCCTTCTGTCCCTATGCATTCAACCCATTTCATGCTTTGTCTTACCCAATTAGGGTTCTAATTCCCAGGAAACAAACATCTACCTCCTGAAGAGGCCAATTTGGATGCCAAGATTCTGGAATAATGATACTTACATTACACCTGTGTCCAATAAACCTTCAATAAAAATTCCATTTATACACATTCTTAGTTTTGGTCTTTGTTAATTTATAGAAGTCTGCCAGAATATATGTTTCCTTTGTCCTGCCAGATTTCTTGACTCATTCTCCACATTTATCTCATCATTTAGATCATTGCTTTTGACAGCAGGCATGGGGCCTTCTAGTTTTCCTGACGAGACATGTTCTCTACACTAACCAGAAATGACTGGACTACATTTGCCATGGGGTCCTGTGAGAGGCCCTCCATTGCATTTCCCGATGGTATCAGGTTACCTTGTCTATCTCTTGCTGATCTACATTCATTTGTGCTGTCTCTGCCTTTGCCACAACTCCTACATAAACCTGAAGGATGAGTCCTCCTGTTCTTGTTATTCTTAGAAGAATCATTATTCCTAGAAATCCATTGTCTACAATCCCTTCTCATATGTCCCATCTTACCACAATTAAAGCATTTTGTATCTTGAAGCCTTCTCTTACCATTGGAAATTGCTTCTCCTACCCATGCTTCAGTGCCATAGTCAAATGTCTCGACATTTATTGTATGCAAGACCCATTCATCCAAGGGTGCTGATCTGATCTTTAAAGGCCCAGGATCCTTTTGTACTCTATGTTGGCATTCTCATAACCTAAAGATTCAATTATTATACATCTGGCTTCGGGGTCAGTTTTCCCTATTTGTATGGCCTTAGTTAGTCTTTGTAAAAAGTCACTAAAGGGTTCTCTCTGACGCTGTATAACCCTGAGATATGATTTCATTCTCTATCCTGGGTCCTGAACCCTGTCCCAAGTCTTTAAAGCTGCTGTGGCACATACAGATTAGATGTGTTCATCATAAAGAGCTTGGTCCTGAGGATCAGAGTGAAGTCCATCATCTAGAATTTGATCTAGGGAAATCTCAGTTTCTTTTGCTCTTTTTTATTGCTCTAAAATTTTAGCCTCCTTTTAAAAAAAGCATCTCCAATGTAATTGTAGGCCACTTTCTAGAACAGCTGATGTTAATTAGCCCAATCGTGAGGTGTGGCCTTGTTACTGAGAGCCCAGGTTTTGACCATCTCTCTAACAAGGGACGAATGTAGTCTGTAATTTACAATTGCTTGTTTATTTATTTATTTTAGATTACTCATACGTAGGGCTCCAATGTATGTTCCTTAATAACCTTAGGTTATTTGGAGCCAGCTACCTTTTCTGATGTTATTACTGGAAAGGCAGGTAGAACTCTGGGGAAGCTATCCCAGAAAGTTTTACATACTGACGAAGTTAAATTTTGCCTTTTTACCTTTTGTTTCTATTTGTTGAATTCTATAATTTCCTCAGTCTTTTAAAATCTGTTTACCATTGCCTTTTGCAAGGCCTGAATCTCCTGTCCAGTCTTATGCTCTAATGTCCTCGTTGAGGATTTTAAGGTGTGAAGTCTGTCCATTAGAGATAATATCTCATCCTTGGACATAATTTTCATGGCATGTATAGTACCTTTTTGGAGGGAAATTCTATCAGCCAATCTGTCATACCCCTTTGACAAAGTCCGACTGATACATTTGGCAGTTTGAATCCTCTCAAATAATGGTTTAGCACCTACTGTCATGGATTGGATTTTACGAGCAAAGTCAGCCATTTCCTTCTTCAGAGCAGTGAGTCTCTCCTTAAATGAATTAATATTAGATTGTACCTTTAAAAAATTATCTCAGTTGACCGAGTCATATTAGACAAAGATCTAGTCTCCTCCTTGAGAACTACAATCTCTTTCTTGAAGAGGTTGGTGTCAGTCTGAATTGTTTTTGAAATTACCTCAGCCTATTGAAACTTGTCATTTAAGACGGCCATGCCCTTTTTTTAAATTTTTAACTTTTTTTTTAAGAATCCTGCATTCAGTCTGTAAAGACTGCATCACTTTTCTATTGTTAAACCATATTATGAAAACAACTACAGAATACAAGAAAAAAAGGTGAACCCTAGAAATAGCCAAGCAAGGGGCATATCATAAGCATCTTGTAAAACCTCATCCATGGTGTAAGTGAAAAAAAACCTCTGGAAGCCTTGAATGGTTAGATTGTCTGACATTTTTATTTTTTAAATTTAAACTATATCTTACCTGTGGTTTTATCAAATCAGCAAGAGTAGGTGCAATAACCGTTGCCTGCCAGTAGGGGACAGAGTGCACCTGAATCCACTTGGCGGATGAATGAGAACAAAAAAATCAGAAAGATATACTCAAATCAAGAAAAAAAAAAAAAAAAAAAAGAAAAGTTAATCGCAGCCTCGCAAATGTTAGCCAAAGTTCCAGGAGCCATGCGCCCAAACAAAATCTAAAACGATGAAATTTGCTGCCTGACAGAGATCTGCCACTGAGATATTGTGACGTTCATGCTACTGGGATCTCAAAAGATGTCAGCCTAAGGTCATCATGGGTTGGGTTGTTTTGGTTTTTTTTTTTTTTCCTTTCAGTTAATTAAATCTTTAGCTAACAACTGCCAAAAAAAAAAAAAAAAAAAAAAAAAAAGAAGTTAAACTCACAGGCCATGTGCTGTGTAAATTACTTAATCACACTAGAAAGATCTCCTGCTCCTATGGCTACAGAGCTGGAACACTCCCCCCCCCCCAAACACACACACACACACACACACACACACACACACACACACACACATACACACAAAGGAATGACCTTTGCCCAGCGGCAGCATGAGTAAGCAGAGAGGAATGCAACTCTGGCAGGTGCCCTGCCCCACCTCCCCGGCCACGGCTCGGCCCAATGATGCTGCTGCGTGGTGGTGGTGTGGCAAGCGAGTGGGGACTGAGTGGAGCTGGAGCTCTAGGGGCTGGATCTGGGAGCTGGTGTGCAGGCCGGCTGGAGGGAAGCCGATGGTGGGGTGCATAGAACCGAGGGCCACAAAGATGCTGCCATTTGACTGCTGTGAAGGCCCAGCAGGAAAGATGGCTAGGAATGGAGGCACACAAAGATATTGACATTTGCGGTCCAGACCTGAGGTTCGAGCCAAGGACAGAGCACTGAGTGCAGGCACGAGCTTGAGTTCAATGCTCTTAGATCCCCTCACTCTCGGCCAGGATGTAAGAGAGAGCTTCGTGCGGTGGGGGGCACTAGTTGGTGCGGGTATCTGTACCCAAATGGATGCAATGTGGCCTCAACTGGCCATAACCTTAAAGGGCTCTAGCCGGGCGATGGTGGCGCACGCCTTTAATTCCCAGCACTCGGGAGGCAGAGGCAGATGGATCTCTGTGAGGTCGAGACCAGCCTGGTCTACAGAGCGAGTTCCAGGAAAGGCTCCAAAGCCACAGAGAAACCCTGTCTCGAAAAAAAAAAAAAAAAAAACAAGGGCTCTAAAAAGCCCCAAGGTCGGGTACCACGTGAAGGCATATTCCACCGGTATGCTTAAATAAACAGAGCAGCTCAAAACAACAGATATAATTTAATAATTAAAAATAATAATAATTAAAAATAATAATTACAAATAATAATTTAAAAAATGGGTAAAAATCTGGAATAAAAGTTCCGATGTCGAAACGGGTCAGGTGAACACCGTGCACAGACAGTGAGCACACCTGGATCTCCAGGTTTTCTTCCCTGAGGAACCAGATCACCACACCCAAGCAAAATGTGATTGGCTAAGCTTCCCCATCAGATTTAATATAGACTTTTAAACACAGTCAGAATGTACAGTAAGAACAAAACAGGAAAAGAAAACATTTTAGTGTTATTGATCTTATCCATTCAGACAGGTGTAAGATAGTATCTCAGGGTTGTTTTGATTTGCATTTCCTTGATAGCTAAGGAAGTTGAACATTTCCTTAAGTATCTTTTGTCCATAGGTGTGTGGATTAATATATAGTTCCATTTCATTCCATTGTTCAACATCTCTGCTTTTATGCTAATACCAAGTTGTTTTCATTACTGTAGCTCTGTAATAGAGCTTGATGCCTCTGGAAGTTCCTTTATTGTATAGGATTGATTTGGCTAGGCTCTGTTTTTTTTTTTTTTTTTTTTGGATGTTCTTTCAAGGTCTGTGAAGAATTGTGATGGGATTTTGATGGGGATTGCATTGAATCTATGGACTGCTTTTGCTAGGATTGCCATTTTTACTGTTGATGCTTCCTATTCAAGAGCATGCTAGATCTTTCCAGTTTCTGGTATCTTCTTCATTTTTTTTTCTTCAAAGATTTAAAGTTCTTGTCAAATATGTCTTTTACTTCTTTGGTTAGTGTTACCCTAAGATATTTTATGTTATTTGTGGCTATTGTAAAAGGTGATGTTTTTCTGATTTCCCTCTCAGCTCCTTTATCATTTGTGTATAGTAGAGCTACTGATTTTTTTGAGTTGATCTTGTATCCAGCCACAACACTGAATGCATTTATCAGCTGTAGGAGTTTTCTGGTAGAGATTTGGGGTCACTTATATATACTATCATATCATCTGCAAATAACAAAAGTTTGACTTCTTTTCCAATTTGAATACCCTTGATCTCCTTTTGTTGTCTTATTGCTATCGCTAAAACTTCAAGAACTATGTTGAAGAGATACGGACAGAGTGGACAGCATTGTCCTGTTCCTGATTTTAGTGGAATCACTTTGAGTTTCTTTCCATTCTACTTGATGTTAGCTCTTGGCTTGTTATATATTGCTTTATATATTTAAATATGTTCCTTGTATCCCTGATCTCTCCAAAACCTTTATCATGAAGGAGTGTTGAATTTTGTCAAATGTTTTTACAACATCTAATGAAATGATCATATGTTTTTTTTTCTTTCAGTTTATTTATATGATGCATTAAATTGATAGATTTTCATAAGTTGAACAAACCCTGAATCTCTGGGATAAAGTCTACTTGATCATGATGGGTGATTTTTTTTTATGTGTTCTTGGATAGGGTTTGTCAGTATTTTATTGAGAATTTTTGCATTCATGTTCATGCATCAATGTTCATGAGTGAGATTGGTCTGTAATTCTCTTTCTTGGTTGAGTGTTTGTGTTGTTTTAGTATCAGGGTAACTATAGCCTCATAAAAAGAGTTTGGCAATGTCCTTTCTGTTTCTATTATATGGAAAATTTTGAGGGTATAGGTATTAGATCTTCTTGGAAGTTCTGGTAGAATTTTGCACTAAAACCATCCAGCCCTGGGCTTTTTTTGATTGGGAGGTTTTTTCATGGCATCTTCTATTTCCTCTCAGCTTATAGGTCTATTTAAATTGCTTAACTAGTCTTGATTTAATGAGTAAGGGGAACACTCATCCATTGCTGGTGGGAATACAAACTTCTGTAACCACTTGGGAGATCAGTATGGTGGTTTCTTAGAAAATTGAGAATCAACCTACCTCAGGATCCAGCAATACCACTCTTGGGCATATACCCCAAAAATGCTCAGTCATACTGCAAAAGCATTTATTTGTTCAACTATGTTCATAGCAGCATTATTTGTAGTAGCGATAACATGGAAACAACCTAGATGCCCCTCAACTGAAGAATGAATAAAGAAAGTATGGCACATTTACATATTAGAGTACTACTCGGCAGTAAAAAAAAAAATCACATTTTGAATTTTGCATGTAAATGGATGGGATTAGAAAAAAACTATCCTGAGTGAGGTAAACCAGACCCAAAAAGTTGAATATGGTATGTACTCACTCATAAGTGGATGTTAGCTATAAACAAAGGACATTGGGCCTGTGGTTCATGATCCTAGAGAAGCTAAGTAATAAGGTGAACCTAAAGAAAAACATATATGGACCCACCAGGGGGTTGGAGAGAGACAGGGTTGCCAGACAGGATTGGGAGCATGCAAGTGGTGGGGTACAAGAAGGGGAGGAGGGGGAAGAGAAGGGGAGAATAGGAGGTTTGAGGAGAACTTGAGGGAATGGGACAGTCAAGATGGAGGAAGGACAAATATGAGAGAAAGGAGAGAGATATCATGATTGGCGGAGCCATAATGGGTTTGACAAGAAACATGGCTCTAGAGAAATTCGCACGAATCCACAATGATGGCCCCAGCTAAGACCCTAGGCAATAGTGGAGAGGGTGCCCAAACTGGCATTGCCCTGTATTCAGATTTATGATTATCTTAAATATCACCATAGAACCTTTGTCCAGCAACAGATGGAAAAAGAGGCAGGGTCCCACATCAGAGCACTGGACTGAGCTCCTAATGTCTAGTTGAAGAGTAAAAGGAATGAGAATATGAGCAAAGAGGTCAAGACCATGAGGGTTTCATTTACTGAAGGAATTTATCTGAGCTAATGGGAGCTCACCAACTCCACTAGGACTGGGGAGGAACAAGCATAGGACCAAACTAATCCCTCTTGACACCTGTATGGCTGGGGCAGACTGAGGGGCCACTGGAAGTGGCACTGGGATTTGTCTCTACTGCATGTACTGGCTTTTTGGTATCCTATTTTCTTTGTATGTATACCTTGCTCAGCTTACTTGAAGTGAGGATGGCCTTGGATTTTCCCCAGGGCAAGGTGCCTTGCCCTCTCTTAGGATTGGAGTTGGTGAGGTAGGGAGGGTGTGTGGAGGTAAAGGCGGGAGGAAAAGGAGTGGAAATTTGAATTGGTATTTTTTTTAAAAATCTAATAAAAAAGAAAACATTTCAGTTTAAATCTCATTTTATTTATTGCATAAGTTGAAGGAGTTAATCTGTTTAATGACCAAAGAATTAGGTGCAACATCCATTTCTGATGGGTGATCCAAATGTTAAATATACATCATTACATGGGTAACTATCAGCTATGACACCATTGGTGTTCTTCAGTTTGTTTATATAATAAAACAGGTGTAATTTCTGCATATATTATTTATAAAAAAGGAAAGTCTCACAAAATGACAAGGTGCATTACTTTAACTAATTTTAGTGACTAATGATAGCTTAAGAACTGGATCAGTAGCAGTAAGTTTAGAATAATGAGTGGCAGAGAATACTTGAGCACAGAGTTACTTTAGAGAGGTATCATCAAAATGGAAATATAGCAACCCAAATCCTATGAGGCTATCTGTGTTTCTAGATAAGATACCTCTGGGGGCAGTAAGCATAATTTTATTTGGGATTAAATATAGATTTAAAAGGAAAGTTTAAATCAAACATCAAACTTACACTGAATATACTTCTGAATAATATTCTTCACAGAAAAATATTCTAGTCAAGGTAGGACCTAGCTAGAGCTGTAAATTTTAATTTTACAAATAATAAAACTGAGTAGAGTTAATTATTTTTAAAACCCAAGAAACTCAAACTTTTATCATAACCATGCAGATTGAAGTGCTTATAGGGACCTAAACCAGCATGATCAGAGGATTCCAAGATGAAGAGAATCATTTTGTTAAGTTGAATTTGCAAGGTACGTACTAATACTATGTATTTATTGTATGCTTTCATAATTAAAGTACTCTTACAGAGTAAGTTTTCCCCCTGTAAAATGTAATTATGCATGTTAAACACATTTTGGGAAAATATATTAATTTTATCAGTCACAGCCTAATTGTTTATCTGCTGGAGTTGTGTTGGATTCAAGCAAATGGATAGCCTCATTTACCTCTGGAACATTAATCACCCAACTGACAGGATCTTCACAGAATTTGTCAAATTATATGGTTTGGATTGTGGGGTTACAATATGTTTTTTCTTCAACTATAGTATCATTGTCAAAGAGTCATTCTTTCAGAATAATTTGAATAAAAGATCTAACCATTCTTAATTATTTTCTAAGGATCTGACTGTTTCATTTCCCGCTTTCAGTATTTGGCCACACAAGTTGTTAATATGGTACATGGACTGAAAGGGATATATGGAACATTTGCCTTTGTATTTAGCAGTTTGTGAATACATGAACTTACATTTCCTATGAAAAGACTGATAATTCTCATGGTATTTCTATGGAGCCTTATGGATGAAAAATGTGATACAAATAACTATGTGCAGATGATCAATCTTAAATACAGTATTCAATACGTGAGGGGTGAGGCATACTCTCTTCCCTACCCTAAAGTAATATGTGTGGGGTTTTATTTTTTTTTTTTTGGAATCTGAGCATGATTCTATGTAAAATTTCTATGTTGCTTTGAATCAAAAAATCATATTGCATTTTAATTACAATTGTCCAACTAAAATGCACTGAGCAATAAATACACTGTTTTGAGAGGCTTTATTTTTTTTTTAAAAAATTCCCAGTAATGCTGATCTTAAGATATGGACATTGACAAAATGCTGCAAAATGAAAAGAACCACCAGAACCACATGACCACCTATATAGACATTTCCCCACATGAAGTGCCCACTGTATCCTCATGGCATGGAAATTCACAATTTTGGACAATTCCCAGATCCACAGCTGCTGCTCAACATCCATGGAGTAGCTAATTGTTCTGAGATTCAGGTTGCAGCACTTGCATTTTATCTTTCACAGGAATCTACATTCCTCTGTCAGTCAAACAGGATATTAGTAGCAGAATGACCCTTAGTCATGAAGGCTATTCTATAGGTCTGTGTGGAACAGTCAAAGAGGTTAGGATTGCACCTGTTCCAGCATACATTTCTAAATTCATTCTTTTAATACACAGTGTGTGAATTTGAAGCTTTCTCCGTGTCTTTATTTCTGCATAGTAATTAGGATCTGAAATGCCCCTGCTTTTGCTCCTCCAATTTTAATTGGCAGTAAACATATACAGTCCACAATGTTGGAAAATATTTGCTTTCAGGAGACTCCTCACTGTCTCAAACTGGCAGGAAAATTTGGCTGTGTTTTATAAAGACTGTTTTGTTCAGTGAGTAAAAGTGTATTTTGTTTCTTTCATGGATTTATTGCTATAATATGCTTAATTTATGAATTTTGAATGGAATCTGTAAATGACCTTTTGATTTCTGCATTAAAAAGGAAAAATACAGAAATTTCAGGGAATTTGATGAATTCTAGTTTTTTTAAATTTATTTATTTATTAAAGATTTCTGTCTCTTCCCCGCCACTGCCTCCCATTTCCCTCCCCCTCCCCCAATTAAGTCCCCCCCTCAGCCCGAAGAGCAATCAGGGTTCCCTGCCCTGTGGGAAGTTCAAGGAACCCCCACCTCCATCCAGGTCTAATAAGTTGAGCATCCAAACTGCCTAGATTCCCACAAAGCCAGTACGTGCAGTAGGATCAGAAACCCATTGTCATTGTTCTTGAGTTCTATGTAGTCCTCATTGTCCGCTATGTTCAGAGAGTCCGGTTTTATCCCAGGCTTTTTGAGACCCAAGCCAGCTGGCCTTGGTGAGTACCCAATAGAACACCCCCATTGTCTCAGTGTGTGGGTGCACCCCTTGCGGTCCTGAGTTCCTTGCTCGTGCTCTCTCTCCTTCTGCTCCTGATTTGGACCTTGAGATTTATGTCCGTTGCTCCAATGTGGGTCTCTGTCTCTGTCTCCTTTCATCGCCTGAAGAAGGTCAATATTCAGGAGGATGCCTATATGTTTTTATTTGGGTTCTCCTTATTTAGCTTCTCTAGGATCACAAATTATAGGCTCAATGTCCTTTGTTTATGGCTAGAAACCAAATATAAGTGAGTACATCCCATGCTCCTCTTTTTGGGTCTGGCTTACCTCACTCAAGATAGTGTTTTCTATTTCCATCCATTTGCATGCAAAATTCAAGAAGCCCTTGTTTTTTTACTGCTGAGTAGTACTCTAATATGTATATATTACATACTTTCTTCATCCATTCTTCCATTGAAGGGCATCTAGGTTGTTTCCAGGTTCTGGCTATTACAAACAATGCTGCTATGAACATCATAGAGCATATACTTGTGTTGTATGATAAGGCCTCTCTTGGGTATATTCCCAAGAGTGGTATTGCTGGGTCCAGGGGTAAGTTGATCCCGAATTTCCTGAGAAACCACCACACTGCTTTCCAAAGTGGTTGCACAAGTTTGCATTCCCACCAGCAATGGATGAGTGTACCCCTTTCTCCACCACCTCTCCAGCAAAGGCTATCATTGGTGTTTTTTTTATTTTAGACATTCTGACAGGTGTAAGATGGTATCTTAAATTTGTCTTGATTTGCATTTCCCTGATCAGCAGAATGGAAGCTATACATGTAGTGGATGAGTAGGACAATTACTTCAAAGCTACAAAATGATTGATGAAATTAGCACTCAGATAAAATATCATAAGCCAATGACTTTTTCAGTGGATATTTCTTAGTGAAAAACCAAGTTATCTTTCATTTCTTTGACTTCATTGACTTGATGTGCAGATTTTCAGTGACTGAAAATAATTTAAACACAGATTTTCAACTTTCATATAGCAAAACTGAGTCTTAAATGGAATGATCATTAGTTTTCAATGGGAAATCATGTTGAAAATCAGTATATCATTTTCGAATACTTATTTTTAAACAGTATATGATTTTTAAACATATGTTTTCATTCTTGATTAGTTTGTACACTGTTATAGAGCTTCAGTTGCAATGTTTTCAAAACAGTGTCATAGAACTAAAAGCAAATATTAGGCAGGCTTCCAGATGTCTAGCTTTTAAGGGCCTATGATTTCCACACCCTAAGTTGTGATTGTTTATGGTAATTTTATTGTGCAATATGTTACAAAATGTTCTTCATTGGAAACTTCTTAAAATTTATAACATTTTCCTTAAATTTTTTGGTGAATCTAGGCTCTGCTGCTTTAAGCCTATCATTTAATTTGAAGCTCAACCTTGTTTATTTTCTCTTATTTTCAACTTGCTGTATTTCTCCTAACCAAATATCACTAATATAAAATATATTACCAGTATCACGGAAATTAAATCCAAACCAGATAAAGAATTTATTTTCTTATTTTCTTTATATTTCCTGTGTTTTCCCTGAAGAGGGGTTCAGGATTATAGAATTTATCAAGGATTTGAAATCTTTCATGGTGCTGCCACACCTTGCATTTTATGCCTTACTTTGGAGATTATCCTTTTTTGCTTTCTCAGTTTAGCATTTTAGAAATACCCCTTCAAATATCTTGTTAATCCCTTTATATTAAGCATGATAAAATTATTACTATGATAAAAATTAATGTTAAACATCTTGTTAACCATTTTTGTCTTGTATTACAATAAAAAACCCTTACATCATTTCAGTATCAGCTCTGTATTTATGACTAAAGTTTGCCATCTAGTGTTTAATATTTTCTAAAATCAACTTTAAAAACCCTTCATAGGTTTGACTAGATTTATTAGTGGGTTCCTACTTTTAATCACTATATAAACTGTCAAATTTAATTACAATAATGTGCTTGTGCAAAAAGGCTAAAAATATATTTAAAAACTGCATTTAAAAACAGTAAATTTAATTGAATTCAGATCTGTGCATTTTAAATATGAAAATTATTTTATAATGTCTATATCATGAATTTGATCAGTTATCAATATAATTGCCTAGAGAAAGATCTCTTCTTCCTTCTATCTTTATCATAGCTTTAATTAAGGGTTAAACAATATGCTATTTATGGATATTTACATTTATTTGTACACAAAGGCATCAAATAAATTGAGTAAAATTAAAGGGGTTTGTAAAAATATGGCTTAAAACTATGTTGTTAAAAACAATTTTCTTCACATCACAGGATTCTTTAAGGTCATTATATTAAATAGAAGGCATTCATGTAGTTTTAAAAAGAAAGAAAAAAAATAAAGGGATGAGTTGCTTTGCACTCAGATTTTAATTCCGGTTCTGACTTTGTACCCCAAAAGAGTAAACCTTGGTTGTGAAATGGGACTACAGTGTCACTACAGTGTCATTCAATAATTTCTGAAGTTATCAATTGAATTAGGAGATAATAATTTATGGATGGCTAGAAGTAGAAAAGTATTTAAATTATGACCCAAATATAATAACTTTGCTGCAAGGGGGAAACCAGCTAGCATTTCTGACTGTCTTTATCAAAGGTGGCAAAGGACAAGAGAATAGCACAGGAAAGTACCTATTAATCCAAGAGTGGAAACAAGTTAAGCCAGAGTTTGTTCATGCTTTAAGAGATGTAGATGGCTCAGAAAGATATTTAATCCTTTCCAACAATATGGGTGAAAATGTTACCATTTGCAGTAGAAAGATGAAATCACTCTTAGTTTCCTCATCCATATGAATACAAAAACAGCTTGTTTTACTTTCCCAACTCTCATGTTTTCTTCTAAACTATTACAAAATCCTGTAACACTATGTATAGATATTTGTGCACATAAATTTCTCATTACATTTCAGTAATAGTGTCCAACACTAATCAGTTCCAATACTTTTATTAGAATGTTTCCATTGAATTTTCTTTAGGAAAATACTACTAACCTGAAATATCACTCCCCAACAGGAATAGACAAAGCACAGAAATAAAAGAAACATGTGTTTAAGAAATTATTGAACACTTTAAATCAGTGGTTCTAACTGTGGATTGTGAGACAGGGGTTATATATTAGATATCCTGCATATCAAGTATTTACATTATGATTTATAACAGCATCAACATTACAGTTATGAAGTATCAACAAAATAATTTTATGGTTGTGGGTCAACACAACATGAGAAAATGTATTAAAGCACTGTAACACTAGGAAGCTTGAAAAACACTGCTTTAAAACCTAGAATAGAACACTGTCTCTGTTTTCAGCTATTCACAGTTATTTAAAATGAAAACAGCTTTCACCCTGTCAATGCTTTTGATGTCAAATGTAACTGTTTTGGAGAACATCTTTATATATTAAGGCGAAAATGAAATGCACGACAAATATTCGGAAATATCCTGAATCATGAAGCATGCTTTTCTCAGAACTTAATCTGTATTGGAAATGATTTATTTTGTTATTCATTATTGTAAAACATGATTAGAAAACAATGCCCTCTGCCAAGCATAATTGCCTGCAGTACCCATGATCATAAACAACTCCAAAGATAAAGGCATATGTTGAGTTAAAGATGAGCCATATTGCAAAACCCTGATTGAGGAAAATAGAAAACAAACAAACAAACCAACAACAACAACAAAAAAAACAGAATGTGATTCTGTTAATTGTCCATATTAAGAATGGTCAGATAGAAAGAAAATATGTGCAGCAAAATAACATTGCTACTTTGTACAAAGTCTCTCTCTGAACAAACAAAACAGTAACAGCCTTTAACAATATAATACACATAGGTGATACTAAGATCAGTACTTGGCTTGCTGTTTTCCTTTTTAAGCTTGGGGATATTTTCTTTGGATGAGTACTATTTCAAATGCATACCCCTTTTATTGTAGATCATTAGGTTGCTAGCATTGCATTTTTCCTATTTAAATGAACATACAAAGCCATAGGCACTTCATGAACAGTCCAGTCATCTAAAGAATTAAAAAAAAATTTTTCAAATGCATGTATAATAATGCTGAGCATCTGACTAATTAAGCAGGATTTTCTTCATAAACTTCACTCTCAGTGGGCTTATAGTTCTTTGTGGAGTGCTGAGGCTTATTTACTTCATGGTGTAAAATCATTTACATAACTGGAAGGATTTAACACTACTAGCCTAAGTATTGTACTGATTCATTAGCTGTGTTATGGTATATAAGCCTCTGAGCTTATCTAAGTTGCCTTACTAAATTCAGGACATAGTTGCAATGTGAAGAGTATGCCTTTGTCAAATAATCAGGTCCTGCACAAAAGCAAAAAAAAAATTATTTATTTATTTTTTCACAACAATGAGGTATTATTATTGCTACTTCCACTGAAAGATGACAATATACCTCAGCCTCTAATTCTTTCAAAAATCTTAAAATTTAGGCATATTTATATTTATAAAATAAAATGTTGACTCATTTGTTTTATGGAAGACTAGCATGGCTTATATCTCAACAGCCTCACTTATTCAGTACATGGATTTGGGTCTCTTTATTATGGAAGAAAACTCTCATACATAAAGAAAAGGTAGAGGTCCTATTTGCATGCAAAATTTTCATCACCAATGCTGTCAGTTTCTCTTGCTCTGCAGTCAAGAAATATTCACCGAAATTCAGCTCTGCTATTACAGTTGTGATTCAATATCATTTTATTCTTTATATTTTGCAACATGTCTCTGAAGTCAAGTTCTCGGGTAGGTTTCAAAAATCAAATGTCAACTTGTTTTCAATTTGATGGTAAACTTAAGGATATTTTAGAAAATGGCACAAGAAGTAAGCATCTATATTATACAAAACGTCAGCATTAATATATTAATAAAGACATGATTGTACAAATGGATTCTCTATACTTATTTATTAAACCATTCATTCTCTAGACAGAATAGAAAATTATCTCAAATATATTTTCTAGATGATAAATGATATTATAAATAAATTTCAAAGTAGTGACAGTCACAGAAACCTAAAATTTTTGCTTATGGTGGTTGATTTTCTTTCATTAACTGCACTTCTTATTAATTTTTCATTAAGTGAAAAAGTACATCTATTTCAATGAAAGAAAAAATAAAACTAAAGACACTGTCAAAAGAACTAATATAGATGCTCTAACTTAAATGTAGTAGGTATTTTTCTTAGTTGAATATTTAGATTTTAGTTAAGTACTCCATGTTTAGGAATGTGTACAAAGTGATTCAAGATTTGACACACATTTTAAATAGACAATTATTTAAAAA
This sequence comes from Microtus oregoni, assembly GCF_018167655.1. NCBI lineage: Eukaryota > Metazoa > Chordata > Mammalia > Rodentia > Cricetidae > Microtus > Microtus oregoni. The sequence goes on along the minus strand of NW_024543224.1, from coordinate 1,149,487 downwards.
GAAAAGCATTAAGAAAAGATTATTGAGTCTGCAGGGTCCTTGGACTACCAGGAGTCCCTGTTGCTGCATGAAGGAGATCAATTCAGACTGATGAGTGTGTGCCATCCCAGGGTGGATGGTTTGGGAATGGAGCACAGGGCCCCTCCAACTCCTGCTGCAAGAGCTCCTTTGCTCCACATGACCCTGCCCCCCGCCCCAAGCCTGCCTTATTGTCTGTGATATCCTTGGCCCAGGAACAGTTCCTGCTCCTGCACTGAGGAGATCCACCCAGAGAGCCAGTCACAGCATAGATGGGACCAAGATGCCAAGACTCCCCTGGCTGCATTTGAAGCAAGAAAGGGGCAGGCACAAATGCAAGTATTCCTACAACAATCTGAAAAACAACCTGATAAAGCCAGAATCCAGCGAACATACACCAGGAAGACATGAACACCCTAATCCAGAAGAATTAGAAAAAAAAAAAGACTTTAAACATAACATTATGAAAGTGATAGAGTCCCATAAACAGGATGCGAAAAATTCCCTTAAAGAAATGGATGAAAAGAATAACAAAAAGTTTGAAGAAATGAATAAATCCCTCAAAGATATCCATGAAAACCAGGATAATGCAATCAAATAAGTAATGAAAACAGTTCAAGGCTTGAAACTGAAATGGAGGTAATGAAGAGAACACAAACCGAGGGATGAATGGATATGGGAAATCTTGGTAGATGAACAGGGACTACAGATACAAATATAACCAACAGAATACAAGGGGTAGAAAACATAATCTCAGACACTGAAGATACTATATGGGAAATAAACTCATTGATCAATGAAAACAGCAAATCCAACAAATTCTTAACACAAAACATCCAGGAAATCTGGGACACATGTAAAGACCAAATCTAAGAATAATAGGGGTAGAAGAAGGAGAAGAATTATAGCTCAAAGGCCAAGAAAATAGATTCAACAAAATTATAGAAGAAAACTTTCCCAACCTAATGAAGGATACTCCTATAAATGTACAGTAAGCATACAGTACACCAAATAGACTGGATAAAAAAAAATCCCCTCTTCATATAAAAATCAAAACACAAAACATACAGAATAAAAAAAAAGAATATTAAGAGCAGCAAAGGAAAAAGGTCAAGTAACATATAAAGGTAAACCTATCAGAATTACACCTGACTTCTCTATGGAAACCATGAAAGCCAGAAGGTCTTGAATAAATGTGCTGCAGAAACTAAGACACCATGGATACAAGCCCAGACTACTATAACCAGCCAAGCTTTCTTTCATCATCGATGGAGAAAACAATGTATTCCAGGATAAAATCAAATTTAAACAATACATAGCCACAAATCCAGCCTTACAGAAAGTAATAAGAGGAACCCAACAACAACGACAATCACTCAGACATCTAATAACCCTCCATAAGCACAATTCAAAGAAGGGAAACACACAAACTCTACCACCAAAAAAGAAAAAAAAAGAAATAACTGGAGTTAACAACCACTGGTCATTAATATCACTTAATATCAATAATCTTAATTCACTTATAAAAAGGCACAGATTAAGAGAATGGATACAAAGGCAGGATCCAACATTCAACTGCTTACAAGAAACACACCTTGCCGGGCAGTGGTGGTGCACGCCTTTAATCCCAGCACTCGGGAGGCAGAGGCAGGCAGATCTCTGTGTGTTTGAGACCAGCCTGGTCTACAAGAGCTAGTTCCAGGACAGGCTCCAAAACCACAGAGAAACCCTGTCTCGAAAAACCAAAAAGAAAAAAGAAAAAAGAAACACACCTCAACTACAAAGATAGACATTTACTCAGAGTAAAAGGTAGGGAAAATTTTTATCAATCAAATAGACATAAGAAACAAGTTGGTGTGGCTATGCTAATATCTGACAAAATTGACTTTGAAATAAAATCAATCAGAAGAGACGGATACTTTATACTCATAACAGGAAAAATTCATCAGGATGAAGTCTTAATCCTGAATATCTATGCCCCTAATAAAAAGCACTCACATATGTAAAAGAAATATTACTAGAACTCAAAGCACACATCAAATCACACACACACACACACACACACACACACTAACTAGTAGTAGGAGACTTCAACACTCTGATGGAGGTGGGTCTTCTATCTTATCTGTTGCTTTCATTGGTTAGCTAAAAAAAGGAAACTGCTTGGCCTGATAGGACAGAAATTTGGTAGGCAGAATAGACAGAACAGAATGCTGGGAGAAAGAAGCCGAATCAGGCAGTCACCATAATTCTCCCACCCGACACAGACGCAGGATAAGATCTTCCCTGGTAAGCCACCTTGTGGGCTACACAGATTATTAAAAATGGGTTAGATCAATATGTAAGAGCTAGCCAATAAGAGGCTGGAATTAATTGGCCAAGCAGTGTTTAAAAGAATACAGTTTCCGTGTAATTATTTCGGGTAAAGCTAGCTGGGTGGCGGGAAGCGGCCCACTGTTCATATTATAACAAACACTCCACTTTCACCAATGGACAGGTCAACCAGACAGAAACCTAACAGAGAAATATGAGAACTAATGGAGTTAATAAACCAAATGGACTTAAAAGACATCTATAGAACATTCCACCCAAATAGGAAAGAATATACCTTCTTCTCCACATCTCATGGAACCTTCTTAAAAATTGATCACATACTTGGTAACAAAGCAAACTTCCACAGATACACAAAAAATTAGTAAGCACCTATGTCTTATTGGATCACCATGGAATAAAGTTAGAATTTAATATCAATTTTACTCCCAGAAAGCCTACAAACTCATGGAAACTGAACAATCAACTACTGAGCCAGTATTTCTTCAGGAAAGAAATAAAAAAAAAGAAATTAAAGTCTTCCTTGAATTCAACAAAAATGAAGACAAAACATACCCAAACCTATGGGACACTACGAAAGCTATGCTAAAAGGAGAGTTCATAACACTAAATGCCTATATTAAAAAAAAATGAAGAAAGCTCACATTAAAGACTTAAAAGCACAGCTGAAAGCTCTAGAAGAAAAAGAGAAAAAGGAGCAGACTCACCCAGGGGGAGTAGAAGACTGGAATAATCAAACTGAGGGCTAATATCAACAAAATAGAAACACAGAAAACAATCCAATGAATCAATGAAACAAACACCTGGTTCTTTGAGAAAATTAACAAGATTGACAAGCCCCTATCCAAATAATCAAAAGGCTGAGAGAGAATGCACAAACTTACAAGATCAGAAATGAAAAGGGGGACATAACAACAGACACTGAGGGAATTCAGGGAATCATTAGGTATTACTACAAGAGCCTATATGCTACAACGTTCGAAAATGCAAAAAATAGATTTGTTTTTAAATAAATATTATATACCAAAAGTGAATCAAGACCAGGTGAACAATTTAGATAGACCTATAAGTCATGAGGAAAAAAAAAGAAAAAAAAAAACCTCCCAACCAAAAAAAGCCCAGGACCAGATGGTTTCAATGCAGAATTTTACCAGAACTTCCAAGAAGAGCTGATACCTATACTTCTTAATGTGTTTTATATAATAGTAACAGAAAAGTCATTGCCAAGCTCTTTTTATGAAGCTAGTTACCCTGATATCAAAACCACACAAAGACCCAAACAAGAAAGAAAATTTCAGACCAATCTCACTCATCAATTTCTAAGCAAAAATTCTCAATGAAATACTGGCAAACAGAACCCAAGAACACATTTAAAAAATTATCCATTGCGGTCAAGTAGGCTTCATCCCAGAGATGCATGGCTGGTTCAACATACGAAAATCTATCAATGTAATCCATCATATAAATAAACTAAAGAAAAAAATACATAAGATAATTTCATTAGATGCTGAAAAAGCATTTGGAAAAATTCAACAACCCTTTATGAAAAAGGTCTGTTGCGGGAGGTCTTTCTGCTCCTCCAGTCAATAGCTGCTGAGATACCAGCCCATTGGGGCATGATCTCTCTCCCTTTAAAAAAGTGGCCACTTCCCTGCTCGCTCTCTCTTACTTCCTGCTCCAATTTCAGCAACTAGACTCCCTTCCTGATTGCGCAGAAGGCTGTTGTCTGGGATGGTGATCTGTAAGTTTTTTTTTCCTTTAAATAAATAAACTTTCTATTAATCATAATTCCAAACTGGTGTGGGATTGTTTGTGACTTATGCCTTCATCTGGCACCCAACGTTTGGTTTTAGGACCCCTCCTTCCCCCACATGGCTGCCTGCCGCCAGCACGGTTTGGCGCGAGCCCTCCCTCCCTCAGCCACAGCCTGAGCCTTTCGGCCTGTGCCTTCTGCATGGAGCCAGCAGTTTAACATAAATTATCACACAGTGGCTTTTCTTGCTGCAGTTTTTTTTTTAATATTTTCCCTTTAGACACCTCAGATTAACTTCAAGTCCCCACACACCCTATTGTTTGCCTCCATACGTGGATTTAAACTCTACAGGCCAGCATAGTCTCTGTCTGTGTGGTTTGCTCTTTTCTGAGTCGTTTTTTAAATCTCCCTTGCAATCACAGCGCTTGAGTGCCAAGATCCAGAGCACAAGTAGTTGCCAAAAGCTGCAACCCCTCGGGGCGACTCTGTCATGTGGAGGCATAAGCAGCTTCCAGGTTGCTCTTCTCTACCCCTGTATTCTGGGATTCTGTTTCCGTTTATGGAATTGATTTAATTACATTTACTTTGCTGAGAAACTCACATTTTCCAGTTTTTAACATCTACTAAGGCAGACACTGAAACAGGACCACATTTTCGTCACAACTCGGCAACAGTGCCACCTGCTGGATAATAGGTAATTTGTTTCTAACGCAAATTTTACTGCTTTATTTACTAATAGAATGGATTACATCATACAAGGTTTATATGATTATGGGGATACGTTAATTTGCTTGTTACTAGGTTTCACTTTTCCATATTCTATCATTAAGGAAGAATGCGGGACTCCTAAGAATGATAGAATCTTTATGAACTAATAATGAACAGAAGAATATGGCACTCCTAAGAACGAAAAAATCTTTGCGAAATAATAATGAACAACTAATTGACAGGATTAAAATTATTAAAAATCAGAGTTTATCTGAACAAGTGGATACTATGATAGACATAAATTGACTACATATCCAAGGGTACTAGAAAGTTACCTGAAAGGGTTCAGGCTGTTGAATTTGACCTTCAGACTTTATCACAAAGTTTTGATAAGGTAACAGAGAGAATGTACCTCCAAGATGGGAATCTACACTATATACAAGAAAAGTGTAAGGAGGACATGTTATCTTAGAAGGAAAAAAATAAAGATTTGGAATCACAGGTGCAGAATAGGGACCAAAAAATTGATACCTCAGTAAAATCACTAGAAATATATACAGGTCAGGAGATTCAGGATTTAAGAGAAAGATTTGAAAAGATTGAAGAAATTATTAGAGCTGGTGAACAGAGTAAGGAGGCACAAGGACAGGATACAATGCCTCCACCAGCTATTAGAACTGGCTTACCCAGGGTTTTAGCAACATACCCTATACTTAATTCTGACAAAGCGTCAACTTCTAAAGGCTCAAAGGGAGTCAAAGAAGGTAGATGGACGCCAATAGCAATGAATAATCTGAAAGAAATTAAGCAAGCTGTTGATAATTTTGGCTTGCACTCTGCATAGGTAAAGGAAATGAAAAGGACTTGGGCTTCTAATGCTAGAGCTACCCCCATGAATTCCATCAGTTAGTGTCTGCAGTTTTAGATGATGGAACTTCCTTGATGTTTGGAATATATTTCAGAGAAGAATCCAAACATATGGAACAGCAAGGAAGAGCAAAAGTAGTGGAGGTTTCTCAAGATCAAATTCTTGGTGCAGGAGAATATGCTGATCCACAGGTCCAAGCTCTTTATGACAATGAAGTACTGTGTCTATGTCACCAAGCAGCTTTAAATGCTTGGAATAGGATACAAGATCCAGCAAAAAGGGTTGAAGCATATACCAGAATTAGGCAGGGACAGAGAGAACCCTTTATTGACTTTTTGCAAAGATTAATTAAGGCTCTGGACATAGGGGTAACAGACCCAGAAGCTAGACGAATACTTCTTGAATCTCTAGCTTTTGAGAATGCAAACATAGAATGCAAAAAGATAATTGGGCCTTTAAAGTCTAGATCAGCACCTATGGATGAATGGATTCAGCATACGATGAAAGTTGAGACGTTTAGCTATAATGATGAATCTTGGGTAGGAGAAGCGATTTCCAAAGCAATGAGGAGACATCAAACTGCCAGGTGTTTTTAATTGTGGTAAATTAGGACATTTGCAAAGGGATTGTAGGCAAAGAATTTCTAGGAATAATATCTCTTTTGGGAATGACAAAATAGGAGACCTCAGCCTTCAGGTATATGTAGGAGATGCGGTAAAGGCTGGCATTGATCCAACGAATGCAGGTCAACAACAGACAGAAGGGGTAACCCGATATCAATGGGAAACTCCTTGAGGGGCCTCTCGCAGGCACCCAAGCCAACATTCGCCCAGTCATTCCCAGTCACAGTGGAGAATGTGCCTCACAAAGAAAATTAAAAGCTCCAATTTCTGCTGTAAAAAGTAATACTGGTCTAAATGATGAATTACGCGTGGAGGAAGAGTCAAAAAACCCAGTAGGACAGAATAAACATATATTTTGGCAGACTTCTATTAATGATCAAAGACCAAAGCTAAAAGTCTGTATAAATGGCAATTTTATTGAAGGCTTATTAGACACAGGTGTGGATGTAAGCATCATTACTCAGAATCTTGGCATCCAAATTGGCCTCTTCAAGAGGTAGATGTTCAGTTCCTGGGAATTGGAACCCTATCTCATGTAAAACAAAGCACAAGATGGGTTGAATGCATAGGGACCAAAGGGCAAGTAGGAAGACATTTGCCATATATAGCCATTATTGCCATAAAATTATGAGGCTGTGACCTGCTACAGCAATGGATTACCCAGATTAACATTCCTGTAGTTCTAGGAACTCATAATTCTGAGAAAGATATGATGAGGTATTATGGAAAAAGGTCACCAGCCATTCAGGCTGTACAAGAACATACAGCAAATAAAAAACATTTAGAGATACCAACAGCCCTACCATTGAAATGGCTAACTGAGAAGCCAATATGGATGAAACAGTGGCCTCTAGCTTAAGATAAATTACAGGCATTGGAACATCTGGTGCAAGAGCAACTAGATGCTCACCATATTGAAGAATCAACCAGCCATTGAATCTCTCCTATGTTTGTTGTATAAATGAAATCTGGTAAATGGAGAATGGTGACAGAATTAAGAGCTGTCAACAAGGTAATTCAACCTATGGGCCCACTACAATCTGGAATTCCTTTGCCTTCTCTAGTAACAAAAGGATGGCCTCTTATAGTTATTGATTTGAAAATTTGTTTTTTCACTATACCGTTACAAGAAAAGGATAGAGAAAAATTTGCCTTCACAGTGCCTACTTATAATAATTCTCAGCCTAATAGGAGATATCGATGGACTATCCTCCCACAGGGTATGTTCAGTAGTCCTACATTATGTCAATAATATGTATGTAAGCCATTGGAAATAATTCATAAACAATTCCCCAAGTCCATAATTTATCATTACATGGATGGCATCTTGTTATCTTATTCAAATAAAGATACTTTAGAAAGGATGTTTGAAGAAGTAAAGAAAGTCTTCCCTAGGTGGGGATTACAAATTGCCCCTGAAAAGATTCAAAAAGGAAATTCAATTAATCACCTAGGTTACAGAATAGGGTTAGAGAAAATTAAAACGCAAAAGGCACAAATTAGGAGAGACCAGTTAAAAACTCTTAATGACTTCCAAAGATTGTGAGGAGACATTTCAAGTCTATGACCAGCTGTTGGGATAACACCTGATTTAATAGTTCATTTGAACAAAACCTTAGATGGTGATAAAATTTGAATAGTCCAAGAAAACTGACAGCTGAAGCAGAAAAGGCACTGACAGTGATTGAGGAAAAATTATAGGAGGCACATGTGGATAGGGTGAACCCAAATCTTAGCTGCATCCTAGTCATATTGCCTTCCAGAATTTCTCCTACAAGGATTCTAATGCAGAGGGAAGATATTATTTTAGAGTGGATATTTATACCTAATAAACCAAGTAAAAAATTAAAAACTTATGTGGAAAAAGTCTCTGAAATAATTTTAAAAGTAAGCTAAGACTTCATCAACTAGCAGGTATCAACCCAGAAGAAATTATAGTGCCTTTTATTACTGAAGAAATAAAAAAAAAGTTATGGGAAGACAATGAACCATGGAAAAGAGCTTCTGCTAATTTTTTTGGGAGAAATTAATAGCAACTATCCCAAAAGTGATAGACTTAACCTCCTAAAGATTACTTCTTGGATTCTTCCTAGAATTGTATGTGATGCTCCAATAACTTTAGCGCGTACGTTCTATTCTGATGCAAATAAATCAGGGAAAGCAGTTTACAAGTCAGATGAATTGAGTAAGGTGGAACAAAGGCCTTATAATTCTGTCCAGAAGGCAGAATTATATGCCATTCTTATGGTGCTAAGGGATTTTAAAGAACCTCTTTATATAGTTACAGATTCACAATATGCAGAAAGAGTTATCTTGCATATTGAAACTGTTGAATTTATACCAGATGACACAGAGTTGATTTCATTGTTTATCCAGGTACAAGACATAATCAGGAACAGGCTTTGTCCAATGTACATAACACACATCTGGTCCCATACATGTCTGCCTGATCCTCTAGCCCAAGCCAATGCTGAGGTTGATCAATTATTGATTGAAAGCATGTTGCAGGCCTCAGAATTTCATGAAAAGCATCATGTTAATAGAAAATGCCTAAAGAAAGAATTTTCCATTACTTGGCAACAAGCTAAGGACATTATAAGGAGATGTCCTACTTGTTCTTTCTATAATCAAACACTGTTGCCTGCAGGGAGTAACATAAAGAGTACTAAGAGAAATGAAATCTGGCAGATGGATGTGTTCCACTTTATGGAATTTGGTAAATTAAAATATGTACACCACACCATAGACACATATTCAGGTTTTCAATGGGCTACTGCCCTGAGCTCAGAAAATGCTGATTCAGTAATCACAGATTTATTGGAAGTTATGGCCATCATGGGTATACATGCACAAATAAAGATAGACAATGGTCCAGCATATGTATCTAAGAAAATGAAACTCTATTTTGCTTATTATAATATAAAACACATTACAGGTATACCAAATAATCCTACAGGTCAGGCAGTTTTAGAAAGATCAAATCGTACTATAAAGGATATGCTGAACAAACAGAGAGGGGCCGAAAATACCCCCAGAAATAGATTACATAATGCTTTATTAACCTTGAATTTTCTTAACGCTAATGAGAAAGGAACAACAGCAAAAGAGAGACATTGGATAATGGAAAAGTCTGCTGAACTAAATCAACCGATTTTTTTCAAAGATGTGCTGACCTCTTAATGGAAGCCAGGAAATGTGCTACATTGGGGAAGGGGTTTTGCTCTTTTTTCCACAGGAGAAGAAAAATTGGGGATACCATCAAAATCAATAAAGTTTAGATTTGAAGAGGAGAAACCTCTTGGAAAGGAGAAATAACAGCTCATCCACAATGATGATATTCATACAGGTGGTAAGAAAAATATATAGAATGGGGGCAGGGTTCTGTTCTTATCTCCATAGGAAAACACTCATCTTTGAAAAATTCAAGGGACCCTGGATGTTTGAATACTGACAGATGGAAACTCTTTACAACCCAACAAGAATCAGCAAGGAAATCAAATAGGTCTCATAATTAAAATTATTCTACTCTTATCTTTAAATATATATTAATGTGTATTTATTTATTAATACAAAGAGCTGGTTTTGAAGTTGGACTCTGGCTCAGTCCCTCTCCAATTCCATGCCTGTTGTTAAGAGAAAAACCCAGAGTTTCTGGAGTTTCTGTCTCATGTCAAGAGCCATGATATGGGACAGAAAAAAATTAATGAGTTTAGAAAATATCTTTTTTTTTCTTCATATCTCTCATACTTTTCATTGAATATATTTATCATGCCATTCATTGAATATATGTATGTCTATATGTGTCTATATGATTGATGTTTAAGCTTTTCACAATGAACAATGAGTTTTTCCTGAAGTGACATTTGAAGTTTCCAGGAAGAAGATGGGGCCCCATAACAACAATTCCACCTGTTTGATATGACATCATAATACTGACAGCGCTACTACAAGACCTATTTTGGGTACCAGCTGCACAAGACGGTTCCAACTTGGTTAGCTGAAATGGTGCACATCTTGTACAACATTCTGGACAGACCTCCACAAAATACTCAAAGACTATTTGCAATTTTAAAAGACATTGATCTTGAAACTTAACCATCATTTTACTTTCATAGGATCCCGCAGAAAGAATGTTGCCCCCATGACAGCTGGAAGTAATTCTAGAGGATGATGTCCCCTCTCCCAGTAAAGTTTGCCCTTGTGTTTAGGGACATCATATAGCAGTTGATTATAATTAGTATATGGCTGAGGGTTGGGGGAGGAATTTTATAAGCTCAGGGATTATTTGAAAAAAAAGAGAGATAAGGGGATGATGGGATAATAGATTGGTACTTCTTGGTACTCGAGAGTTATTGTTTTGAGACAAATACATTGGTATCGATTCTTATATATTGATACAAAGTGAAATTATATTGACTATTGTATACATGCATGTTTCTACCTCTGTTTAAAACATTTTTATGTATTGACATATTATATATATATATATATATATTTACCATATTGCAGTGTACATTTCTACCTCTGATTAGGATACTTATATATTGTTTGTGTATTGATATATATTTACCATATTGCAATGTATGTTTGTACATTGTTTATATTTGTAGGTCATTATCCTCATTTGTTACACAGTAGGTTTCAGAACTCTCTTACTTAAACAAAAGGGGGAGGTGTTGTGGGAGGTCCTTCTGCTCCTCCAGCCAATAGCTGCTGAGATACCAGCCCATTGGGGCATTGTCTCTCTCCCTTTAAAAAAGCAGCTACTTCCCTCCTTGCTCTCTCTTACTTCCTGCTCTTCTCCCGGTGACTAGACTCCCTTCCTGATTGTGCAGAGGGATGTTGTCTGGGACGGTGATCTGTAAGTTTTTTTTTCCCTTTTAAATAAGTAACCATTCTATTAATAATAATTCCAAACTGGTGTGGGGTTGTTTGTGACTTACGCCTTCGCCTTCAAAGGTCTTGGCGGGTTTATGGATACAAGGATCATATCTAAATATAATAAAATCAATATATAGCAATACAACAGCTAATATTAAATTAAAAAAGAGAAACTCAAAACCATTCCACTAACACCAGAAACAAGACAAGGCTATCCACTCTCACCATATCTTTTTAACTTAGTATTTGTAGTTCTAGCAATAGGAAGAAGACAACATAAGGAGATCAAGGTGATTCGAATTGGAAAGGAAGAAGTCAAACTTGTGTTATTTGCAGATGATAAGATAGTGTACATCAGTGACCCTAAAAATTCTACCAAAGAACTCCTAGAACTGATAAATACCTTCAGTGATGTGGCGGGATACAAGATCAACTCAAAAAATCAGTAGCCCTCCTATACACAAAGGATAGAGAAGCAGAGAAGGAAATTAGTGAAACTTCACCTTTTACGATAGGCACAAACAGAATAAAGTATCTTATCATAACTCTAACCAAGGAAGTGAAAGATCTGTTTGACAAGAACTTTAAGGCATTGAAGAAAGAAATTGAAGAGGACACCAGAAAATGGAAGGATCTCCCATGCTCTTGGATAGGTAAGATCAACATAGTAAAAATGGCAGTTCTACCAAAGGCAATCTATAAATTCAGTGCAGTCCCTATCAAAATCCCAATACAATTCTTTGCAGAACTTGAGAGAACAATAATCAACTTTATATGGAAAAAACAAAAACCCAGGATAGCCAAAACAATCCTATACAAGAAACGAACTTTCGGAGGCATTACCATCCCTGATTTCAAACTCTATTACAGAGTTACACTAATGAAAACAGCTTGTTACTGGCATAAAAACAGAGACGTTGACCAATGGATTCTAATTGAAATCATGGATATTAACCCACAAACCTATGAACACCATATTTTCGACAAAGGAGCTAAAAGTATACAATGGAAAAAAGAAAGCTTCTTCAACAAATGGTGCTGGCATAACTGGATGTCAACCTGTAGAAGAATGAAAATAGATCCATATCTATCACCAGGCACAAAACTCAAGTCCAAATGGATTAAAGACCTCAATATAAATCTGACCACACTGAACAATCTAGATGACTCTCAATGGAAGAATGGATAAACAGAGTGTGGAATATATACACATTAAAGTACTACTCAGCAGTTAAAAATAATGACATCTTGAATTTTGCATGCAAATGGATGGAAATATAAAATATTATCCTGAGTGAGATAACCCAGATACAAAATGATGAATATGGTATGTACTCACTCATTATTGTACTCTAGCCATTAACAAAGGACCTTAAGCCTTTAGTTCACAAGTCTAAAGGAGCCAAATAACAAGGTGAACCCAAAGGAAAACATATATATAGATCCTCCTGGAAATTGGAAGTAAACAAGATTGCTGGACAAAAGTTGTGAGTGAGCATGGGAGTGGGGGTAGGGCAGGAGTGGGGGTGGGCAAAAGAATAGGGGGAGACAGAAGGAAGAAAGGAAAGCCTGGAGCGAGCTTGAGGGAGTGGGATAGTGGAGATGGAGGAAGGTTGGATATAGGTACAGGGAAGTAGATATCTACATTAAGGGAGCCATTTTAGGCTTCACAAAAGACTTGGCTCTTGAGGGGATCCCAGGTGTCCACAAGGATGTCCCCAGCTAGGTCCTTGGGCAGCAGAGTAGAGGGTGCCTGAATTGGCCTTGCCCCACTATCACACTGATGTTTATCTTGAATATCACCATAGAATCTTCATCCAGCTATGGATGGAGAAAGGGACAGAGACCCTCATCAGAACAATGGACTGAGCTCCCAAGGTCCAGTTGAAGAGCAGAAGGAAGGAGAAGATGAGCAAGGAAGTCTGGACCGCTTGGGGTTGGTCCACCCACTGAGACAGTGTGCCTGTTCTAATGGGACCTCACCAAATCCAGCTGGATAGGGACTGAATGAGCATGCTATCAAACTCAACTCTCTGAACGTGGCTGATAATGGGGGCTGACTGACAAGCTATTGATAAAGGCACTGGGACTTGTTTCTACTGCGTGTACTGGCTTTTAGGGACCCTACTCTATTTGGATGCAATGCTTCCTCAGCCTGGATGTAGGGGGGAGGGACTTAGACTTCTCACAGGGCAGGGTTTCCTGCCCTCTCTTAAGGAGGGAGAGGGAGGGAGGAGGGTGAGTGGGGGAGCAGGAGGGGGGAATGGGAGGAGGGGAGGAAGTGTAAATTTTTGAATGGAAAATTAATATGTTTTTTTTTAAAGAAAGAGTATTGAAAGAGCATCAAGCATTGATGTTAATTTTATACAATGAATTTCAAAAACATTTCCTGCCTGTTCTTAAACAATGTTGGGTAATATTTCCTATACATTATATACACTTACTTAACTGCTAAGGAGATGGTGGTCCATCACCTTTCTCCACACTTTATTCTTTTTAAGTTGATCATATATAGGAAAGAATCAAACACATGTTTAGAGTAAGAATAATATAAATTGTTCATTTGTGTCTGTCATATAAATTAAGAAAAAGTATGGTAACAATGCCAAAGAAAGCACCGTATTGTGTGTTTCATTCATATTGCATTATTTCTCCACAGTTATTTTTTTTCTTTATTTTGAAAATAATCTTATTTTCTTTCTCCTTATACTTTAATCAATGGTGTTCATTATTTGCTTAAATGAAATATTATTTATTTTTACTTGTTCTTTTACTTTTAATAGGAATCCAACATACAGATATGTATTTAAATTTGTAATTTTTTGTTAGAGTATTTTTACTTTTGTGTTTCTGTACGTGGCACAGTTACTATACATAACACAACTTTACCATTTTAAGGATTCTTAGTTTGAAAAATTGCAGTATCAAGTGCATTTTCATTATTTTGTAACAGTTGCCACTATTTATCCCCAAACCATCTTAGTTATCCCAAATTGAATCTATCTCACCCTTAACAGTTAACGCTCAACTTCCTAACAATTACTGCTCTATAATACATATGCTTAAATTAATTGCATTTTTACTAGATTATTTTGGGTTTTTGTGTTATTATGTCATAGTTCTCAATTCAGAATATCTTGCCATTTGATGCTTGCCTTAGGGACTGTGGTAGAAAATGTAACTTGATACAAGCTATATCTTGCTACCTCATATATAGTATATGATTCTAAGAAAGCATAATTTCATTTATTTCCTCTATCTTTATACTGCTGTGATCACACATTCATTTATGTTCATATTTTAAATAGAAGAGCATGCTGTCATAGTAGTCACAATGTCATAGTTATTTAGAAATTAAAATTTAAAATTGCATGTATTACCTCATGTACTGATTATTTCTAGTGTTATTCCCTCAGTCTGTGTCATCTCACTGTTTCTGGAATTTTCTTTTATTTATTTATTTATTTATTTTTATTAATATTTTTTATTGAAAAAAAAAATTTCCGCCTCCTCCCAGCCTATCATTTTCCCTCCCCCTCCTCCCACTCCTCTCCCTCTTCCCCCACTCCTCTCCCCCTTTCTCTCCAGTCTGAAGAGCAGTCAGGGTTCTCTACCCTGTGGAAAGTCCAAAGTCCTCCCCCCTCCATCCAGGTCTAGGAAGGTGAACATCCAAACTGGCTAGGTTCCCACAAAGCCAGAACATGAAGTAGGATCAAGACGCAGTGCCATTGTACTTGGCTTCTCAGCAGCCCTCATTGTTCGCCATATTCAGAGAGTCCAGTTTTATCCCATGCTTTTTCAGTCACAGTCCAGCTGGCCTTGGTGAGCTCCCAATAGATCAACCCCAATGTCTCAGTGGGTGGGTGCACCCCTTGTGGTCCTGACTTCTTTGCTCATGTTCTCCCTCCTTCTGATCCTCATTGGGACCTTGGGAACTCAGTCCGGTGCTCCAGTGTGGGTCTCTGTCTCTATCTCCATCCATCGCCAGATGAAGGATCTATGGCGATATGCAAGATATTCATCAGAATGGCTATAGGATAGGGTCATTTCAGGTTCCCTAACCTCAGCTGCCCCAGGAACTAACTGTAAACATCGCCCTGGGCACCTGGGAGCCCCTCTAGGTTCAAGTATCTTGCAAAACCTAAGATGGCTCCCTTAATTAAGATATGTGCTTCCCTGCTCCCCTATTCAACCTTCCTTTATCCCAATCATCCCTTTTCCCCAAGTTCCCCCATCCTCCCCTTCTCACTTTCTCTCCCCATCTCCCGTTACCCCCTCCCACTCCACCCCCAAGATCCGAATTTTTTACTCGGCAATCTTGACTACTTCCCATAACCAGGTTAGCTATATGTTTTTCTTTGGGTTCACCTTCTTATTAAGCTTCTTTTGGATACCAAATTATAGACTCACTGAACTTTATTTATGGCTAGAACCCAAGTATGAGTGAGTACATCCCATGTTCATCTTTTTGGTTCTGGGTTACCTCACTCAGGATAGTGTTTTCTATTTCCATCCATTTGCATGCAAAATTCGAGAAGTCATTTTTTATTTTTATTTTTATTTTTTTTTACTGCTCAGTAGTACTCTAATGTGTATATATTCCACACTTTCTTCATCCATTCTTCCACTGAAGGACATCTAGGTTGTTTCCAGGTTCTGGCTATTACAAATAATTCTGCTATGAACATAGTTGAACGAATGCCCTTGTTATATGGTCGGGCATCTCTTGGGTATATTCCCAAGAGTGGCATTGCTGGGTCCAGGGGTAGGTTGATCCCGAATTTCCTGAGAAACTGCCACACTGATTTCCAAAGCGGTTGCACAGGTTTGCATTCCCACCAGCAATGGATGAGGGTACCCCTTCATCCACAACCTCTCCAGCAAAGGCTATCATTGGTGTTTTTGATTTTAGCCAATCTGACTGGTGTAAGATGATATCTCAAAGTTGTTTTGATTTGCATTTCCCTGATCGCTAAGGAGGTTGAGCATGACCTTAAGTGTCTTTTGGCCATTTAAACTTCTTCTGTTGAGAATTCTCTGTTCAGATCAGTGCCCCATTTTTTTAATTGGGTTAATTAGCATTTTAAAGTCTAGTTTCTTGAGTTCTTTTATTTATTTAGATTTTTATTTTTTCGATACAGGGATTCTCTGTAGTTTTTGGTGCCTGTCGTGGAACTAGATCTTGTAGACCAGGCTGGCCTCGAACTCACAGAGATCCGCCTGCCTCTGCCTCCCGAGTGCTGGAATTAAAGGCGTGTGCCACCACCGCCCGGCTCTTGAGTTCTTTATATATTTTGGAGATCAGACCTTTGTCTGTTGCCGGGTTGGTGAAGATCTTCTCCCAGTCAGTGGGTTGCCTTTTTGTCTTAGTGACAGTGTCCTTTGCTTTACAGAAGCTTCTCAGTTTCAGTAGGTCCCATTTATTCAATGTTGCCCTTTATGTCTGTGCTGCTGGAGTTATACCTAGGAAGTGATTGCCTGTGCCCATCTGTTGTAGGGTACCTCCCAACTTCTCTTCTATCAGGTTCAGTGTGTCCGGACTGATATTGAGGTCTTTGATGCATTTGGACTTGAGTTTTGTGCATGGTGATAGATATGGGTCTATTTTCATTCTTCTACAGGTTGACATCCAGTTGTGCCAGCACCATTTGTTGAAGATACTTTCTTTTTTCCATTGTATACTTTTAGCTCCTTTATTGAAAATGAGGTGTTTATAGGTCTGTGGGATAAAATCCGGGTCTTCTAATGACTCCAGTGGTCAACTTCTCTGTTTTTATATCAATATCACACTGTTTTCATTATTATAGCTCTGTAATAGAGTTTGAAGTCAGGGATGGTAATGCCTCCAGAAGTTCCTTTATTGTATAAGATTGTTTTGGCTATCCTGGGTTTTTTGTTTTTCCATATAAAGTTGATTATTGTGTTTTCCAGATCTGTGAAGAATTTTGATGGGACCTTGGTGGGGATTGCATTGAATCTATAAATTGCCTTTGGTAGAATTGCCATTTTTACTATGTTGATCCTCCCAAACCAAGAGCAAGGGAGATCCTTCCATTTTCTGGTATCCTCTTCAATTTCTTTCTTCAATGCCTTAAAGTTCTTGTCAAATAGATTTTTCACTTCCTTGGTTAGAGTTACCTCAAGATATTTTATGCTTTTTGTGGCTATCGTGAAAGGTGATGCTTCTCTGATTTCCTTCTCTGCTTCCATATCCTTTGTGTATAGGAGGGCAACTGATTTTTGAAGTTGATCTTGTATCCTGTCACATTACTAAAGGTGTTTATCAGCTGTAAAAGTTCTTTGGTGGAGTTTTGGGAGTCGCTTAAATACACTATCATATCATCTGCAAATAACGAAAGTTTCACTTCTTCCTTTCCAATTTGAATCCCCTTGATCCCCTTATGTCGTCTTATTGCTATTGCTAGAACTTTAAGCACTATATTGAAGAGGTATGGAGAGAGTGGACAGCCTTGTCGTGTTCCTGATTTTAGTGGGATGGCTTTGAGTTTCTCTCCGTTTAATTTGATGTTAGCAGTCGGTTTGCTGTATATAGCTTTTATTATATTTAGGTATGACCCTTGTATCCCTAATCTCTCCAAGACTTTTTTCAAAAAGGGATGTTGAATTTTGTCAAAAGCTTTTTCAGCATCTAATGAAATGATCATATGGTTTTATTCTTTCAGTTTATTTATATGATGGATTACATTGATAGATTTTCGTATGTTGAGCCAGCCCTGCATCTCTGGGATGAATCTTACTTGATCATAATGGATAACTTTTCTAATGTGTTCTTGGATACAGTTTGCCAGTATTTTGTTGAGGATTTTTGCGTCGATGTTCATGAGTAAGATTGGCCTGTAATTCTCTTTCTTGGTTGAGTCTTTGTGTGGTTTTGGTATGAGAGCGACTGTAGCTTCATAAACGGAATTTGGCAATAACTCTTCTGTTTCTATATTGTGAAATATATTAAGGAGTATAGGTATTAGGTCTTTTTGGAAGTTCTGGTAAAATTCCGCATTGAAACCATCTGGTCCTTGCCTTTTTTTTTTTGGTAGGGAGGATTTTGGTAACAGCTTCTAATTCTTCGCGACTAACAGGCCTATTTAGATTGTTCACCTGGTCGTGGTTTAACTTTGGTGTATGTTATTTATCTATAAAAGTGTCCATTTCTTTTACATTTTCCAGTTTTGTGGCATACAGGCTTTTGTAGTAAGATCTAATAATTCTATGAATTTCCTGTGTCTGTGTTTATGTCCCCCTTTTAATTTCTGATCCTATTAATTTGCATATTCTCTCTCTGCCATTTGATTAGATTGGATAGGGGCGTATCAATCTTGTTGATTTTCTCCAGGAAGCAGCATTTTGTTTCATTGAATTTTTGGATTGTTTTCTGTGTTTCTATTTTGTTGATTTCTGCCCTCAGTTTGATTATTTCCAGTCTTCTACTCCTTCTAGGTGAATCTGCTTCTTTTTTCTTCTAGAGCTTTCAGGTGGGTTGTTAAGTCTCCAATGTGTGCTTTCTCTGTTTTCTTTAAGTGGGTACTTAGTGCTATGAACTTTCCTCTTAGGACTGCTCTCATAGTGTCCCATAAGTTTGAGTATGTTGTTTCTTTATTTTCATTGAATTCAAGGAAGACTTTAATTTCTTTCTTTATTTCTTCCTTGATCCAGGTGTGGTTCAGTAGTTGACTGTTCAGTTTCCATGAGTTTGTAGGCTTTCTGGGGGTAGCATTATTGTTGAATTCTTTCTTTAATCCATGGTGATCTGATAAGACACAGGAGGTTATGAATACTTTTTTGTAACTGTGGAAGTTTGCTTTGCTTTCGAGTATGTGGTCAATTTTCGAGAAGGTTGTATGAGCTGCAGAGAAGACAGTATATTCTTTCCTATTGGGTGGAATGTTCTATGGATGTCTCTTAAGTCCATTTGATTCATTACCTCCATTAATTCTCTTATTTCTCTGTTAGGTTTCTGTCTGATTGACCTGTTCATTGGTGAGAGAGAAGTGTTGACGTCTCCTACTATTAATGTGTGCGGTTTGATGGCTGCCTTGAATTTTAGTAATGTTTCTTTTACGTAAGTGGGTGATTTTAGATTAGGGGCATAGATATTCAGGATTGAGACTTCATCCTGATGAATTGTTCCTGTTATGAGTATAAAATGTCCCTCTCCCTCTCTTCTGATTGATTTAAATTTGAAGTCATCTTTGTTAGAAATTAGTATGGCCACACCTGCTTGTTTCTTAGGTCCATTTGCTTGATAAACCTTTTCCCATCCCTTTACTCTGAGTAGGTGCCTGTCTTTGTGGTTAAGGTGTGTTTCTTGTAAACAGCAGAATCTTGGATCCTGTTTTCATATCCAATCTCTTAGCCTGTGCCTTTTTATAGGTGAGTTGAGTCCATTGACATTAAGTGATATTAATGACCAGTGGTTGTTAACTCCGGTCACTTTTTTAGTAGTAGAGTTTTTGTGTTTCCATTCTTTGAGTTGTGCTGGTGAAGTGTCTCTAGATGTCTGAGTTATTGTGGTCATTGTTGGACTCCTTGATTAGTGATTTTCCTTCTATTACTTTCTGTAAGGCTGGATTTGTGGCTACGTATTGTTTAAATTTGTTTTTATCCTGGAAAATTTTGTTTTCTCCATTTATAGTGTAGGAAACTTGGCTGGGTATATTAGTCTGGGCTTGTATCCATGGTCTCTTAATTTCTGTAGTACATCTATCCAGGACCTTCTGGCTTTCATTGTTTCCATAGAGAAATCAGGTGTAATTCTGAAAGGTTTACCTTTATAAGCAACTTGGCCTTTTTCCTTTGCAGCTCTTAATATTTGTTCTTTATTCTGTATGTTTTGTGTTTTGATTATTATATGTCGAGGAGATTTTTTTTTTTTTGGTCCAGTCTATTCAGTGTTCTGTATGCTTCTTGAACCTTCAAAGGAATATCTTTCTTTCGGTTAGGAAAGTTTTCTTCTATAATTTTATTAAATATATTTTCTGGACCATTGAGCTGCACTTCTTCTCCTTCTTCTATCCCAATTATTCGTAGGTTTGATCTTTTTATTGTGTCCCAGATTTCCTGAATGTTTTGTGATGAGAATTTGTTGGTTTTGCTTTTTTCTTTGATCAGTGTGTTTATTTTCTCTATGGTATCTTCAGTGTCTGACATTCTTTCTTCTATATCTTGTAATCTGTTGGTAGTACTTGTCTCTGTAGTTCCTGTTCGTTTACCCAGATTTTCCATCTCCGTCTTCCCTCGGTTGTGTTTTCTTCATTACTTCCATTTCATTCTTCAAGTCTTGAACCACTTCCCTTACCTGTTTGATTGCTTTTTCTTGTTCTCTTGGTTTTCTTGTGTATCTTTGAGCGATTTATTCATTTTCTTTACCTTTTCGTTTGTAATTTCTAATTGTTTATGGCCGTTTTTCACCTCCTGTTTAAGGTCTTCTATTATTTTCATATAATTCACTTGTGAGTCGATTTCTTCTAATTCTTCTGGAGTAGGGTATACAATTCTTCTTATTTCGGGTTCCCTGGATTCTGGTGATGTTATGTTGCCTTTCAGGTTTTTGGAGGAATTCTTGTGTTGGCGCCTTACCATCTCTTCCTTCAAATGGAGCCAGGCGAAGCCTGGTGACTTGGTCCAGTCTTTGCTGTGACTGACTCTCTGCATGTATCTCTTCAGTGTAGAAGCAGGAACCGTCCCATCCAGATTGAACTCCTCAGCACCCAAACATGGACGCCTGGTAGTCCAATGACCCACGGACAAAAGGGAGAATTTGGGGGGCAGGGCGGGGACGAGTAGAACATAGGACACCCTGTCTCAAAAGCTGAAGGTGTGTGTGTGTGCTCCCTTTCAGGGGTCCTTGAGGCCTGCCCGTTAGTCAGGCACTCACCTCTCTGGGTGGGTAGCCTTGGTGTAGGAGCAGAAAACTGTTCCTGAGCAAAGGACCTAGCAGAAAATGCATGCTTGGTGTAGGGGGTCATGTGTAAGAAAGACAGCCCTGCAGAAGCAGATTGGGGAGGGGGTTTTGTGCTCTCTTCCAGTTCAATCCGCCCTTGGATAGCACACCCTCACCCGTCCAGATGGAACTCCTCAGCACCTAAACAGGGCCACCTGGTAGCCCAATGATCCAGAGACAAAAGGAAAAACGGGGCAGGCAGAGCAGGATCCAGGAGAGCACCGGTAGGCAGGCACTCACAGCTCTGGGTGGGTAGCCTTAGTGTAGGAGCTTAAAACTGTTCTTGAGCACTGGTCCTAGCATACAGCAGGGCAGGGTTGGGGTGAAGGTGCTGGGGGCTGAGTCATGCGTAAGAAAGACAGCCCTGCAGAAGGGACTGGGGGAGGGGGGTTTGTGCTCTCTTCCAGGACAATCTGACCCTGGATAGCACACGCTCACCCGTCCAGATGGAACTCCTCAGCAACTAAACAGGGCCGCCTGGTAGCCTAATGATCCGGGGACAAAAGGAAAAATGGGGCAGGCATGGCGGGATCCAGAAGCGCACAGGCCACCCTGGAGCACAAGCTGAAGGTGCCCGGGCTCCCTTACAGGGGACCTTGAGGCCTGCCCGGTAGGCAGGCACTCACCGCTCTGGGTGTGTACCCTTAGTGTAGGAGCTTAAAACTGTTCTTCTCTGGTGATTTTCTTTATTACTTTAGTACACTAGGAAGGCCAGTGAGTAATTCTTTTCTTTTATTTATCTGAACAAGTCATTTTTTCACAGTCATTTAAGGGAATGTTTCCATGGATATAAAATTTAAGATAAATAATTTGTTGTGTGTGATAACATTCTTCACATACAGTCTATTTCAATATTTTTTTCCTCTCTTACTAACTCTAATACTCTAATTATCATACTCCCCTGCTCTAAAAATCCTTTGCTTTTCTGAGTATCAGTATGTTTTTCCAAGAAATTTGCTGTCCTTGTTATTTTTTATCAATTTAATACAACCTAGATTTAACTGGAATGAGGAATCATAATTGAAAAAAATGCCTCCATAATATTGGTCAGTTTAAAATCTTTATTTAAATAATTGGAGTTCAGTGCCAACCACAGTGTAGTGAAATTCAGCACTATTTAGAAGTCATTTTTGTTTTCGTTGTTATTTTTCTTTGTTTGTTAATTTGTCACTAGCTGGAGTCATTTTGAAGGATGGAACCTCAATTGAGAATGGGTCTATACAACTACTGGCTGCTAGGAGAGGGAAATTTATCCTCTTCCAGAGATCAGTTCACTTATTGATTGAACAATGCAGAGTGGGTCAACCTTGAATACATACATGCACAATCAACAAAACTGATTCAGCAGGTTATATTTGACAGTAATAATCTAAGAATGGAAGCTTTCACCTTGAAATTTGGGATGAATTGGGATAAGTGTGAAGAAGGGTAATTGGGATAGAGTGGAAGTATAAATGAAAGAAGGAAAACTAAGAAAAATAAAGCAGGAGGAAGGGAGGGAGAGAAGGGGAAAGAGTGTGTGTGTGTGTGTGGTCTTTCAACATATTTGCCAGTCTGGGCAAGTGGGCAAGTCTGAAGTGGATTTTCTTGATTGATGATTGATTTGGAAGGGCTCACCTGAATGTGAGCAGTGCCATTCCTGGGCTGGTAGTCATGGGTTCTGTAAGAAAGCAGGCTGAGCAAGTTGAGGAAGTAAGCCATTAAGCAATTCTCTTCTGTGGCTTCTGCAATGGCTTCTGCCTTCAGGTTCCTGCCCTGCTTGAGTTACCACCCCGAGTTCCTCAGTGATTAAATGTTTCCTGGAAGTGTAAGCTAACTAAACCCTTTCCTTTAGGTCACAATGTCTTATTACAGCAAACCGAACACTGATGAAAGTGTCTATAGCTTTTCTGTCCTCAAGCAGAGACCTGCATTAGGGTGGGAAAGATTTGTTTTATCCTGTGTCAAATATCTGCTTTGGTTTGGAACATACATGCAATCTCTAAGACTGCACCAGTACCCATAACTGCAAGATTCAGGTTGTTCCATCTTATTATCAACTTTCATGAGCAAATGACTGCTATTTCAATGACCATAGCCAACTTTGGACAGCAAAACTATCAATAGGCCAGTGACAGCATATATGGCCAAAGGAATCACTTTCATCAATACTATTAAAATTTTCAGCAACTCAGGCAGAATTGCAAGAATGAAAAATGCATATTGTGTCAAATCCAAGATTATATCAAATTCAAACTAGCATCAAAGGTTTTAAGAAATATACAATATGACCTAAAAATCAGATTATGGTGCAAGAAAAAAATGTATGTATGTGTGTGTGCACATATATAATTACACATATATAGTTTAAAATAAAATATATTTAAAAATAAGTGATACTTGATAAAAATACGTAAGAACTAGAAAGCAAAAATAAAAACTCAAAATTAGATAAAACAATGAAGGCCAAACTAGAAATAAATAAAATATATACTCAAGTAGTTTGAAAAAGTCACTTACTAAAGACAATTCCACAGCTATGCTAGGATAAAGAAAACTAGAGTAAATTTTAAATTAGAGATGAGAAAGAAGACAACAAAACTGATACCACATTAAATGCAAATGATCATTAAATACTATTAGGAACAGTTATGCACCAATGACTTTCATAACCTAGAAGATACCAACAAGGTATATTTCTAAGCAAGTATACCTCACCAAAATGAAATCATGAAACAACAAAAGAAAAACCTAACACACAAAATTCAAATACTGAGGATGAATTATAATGAAGACTCCCCTACTAAGAAAATCTAAGGACTATATGTCTTCAGTGTTGAATTTGGTCAAATATTAAAGAATTGGTATTATTTTTAATTATTATTCAAATAGAAATTACTAGAAAAACAGAAAGAATTCATTAAAGCATATTCCATGATACTTCCAAAGGAGAGGGGGAAAAAAAAGAAGAAAGGAAAAATGAATGAAAAAAACTAAAAAAAAAAAAAAACTGGAGATAATATTAAAATGAAAATAAATCTGTGTTTGTGGATTGGGAGAATCTGTGTAGTAAAAATGTCCATACTATGTGAAGTAACAAACCACTTTAATACAATATTAATCAAAATAATTATAGTTTTAAGGAAATAGAAAAAAGATTTTAATATTTAATCTTCAATAGCAAACTCTCTTAAGCAAAAATAACAAAGCAGGAGGCATTATACCACTTGATTTCATAAACAATATTGTGAAACGATAGTCACTAATACTGCACTATTTTAATGCACTGCTATTCATAACTATAAAGGAACTTAAATACTTATCCACTAAAATGACAGAAAAAGAGTCCATATATACAATTATATACTATCAGTCCATCAGAAAGAATAAATACCTGTGAAAATATTCCATAACTGTGTACCATCTTACAATTATAGATGAGCAAGTTTTAATGTGTTCTTATATACTAATATGGAATAGACAACAATGAACTATAAATAAAAAAATTAAAGAAATGATTTTGAGTGTTTTCCTATAAAGGAATTTAGATGGGTATAAGAATCACTAGTATCTTCCTTTAAAAGCATGTGTGAGGCAATATATTTGATCCATTTGAGGGCAAAAAAAGAGACAAACATTCAAAAATATAAATTAACATGATTTAATTATTATACAATGTACACATGTATTGAACATCACACAATGTCCCAATTTTATACACACACACATACAGACACACACTCCATACCATTTACAACCAATTATTAAAAGTTGCTTTTGGCCATGATCATACTAATATCATTAAAATTCTAACCAATACACTCTGGGAAAAACACTCAGCCACGGTTCAAGGTCTGGGTGTGAGAACAGCCCACTACTCTTGAATGACACTCTGGTTTGTGTACAAGGTAGATGTGGCAATTTCCTATCATCCAAGTTTGTAGCTACTGACTGATATGTAACCTTTTTTTCTACAATAGATTTTGACTTTGTAATATTGGGGCAAAAGTATCCGTGCTATACAGTAAGAAGTTTAGATTATCTTCCAAGAAAAGGCTTGGAATAACGAGATATTTTTTGACTATTCTATGTAAACACCTTTAGTTTAGTTCTTTCAACAATTAGCTGTAAGATACAAGAAACGCTAGTGGTCATCTCCTTGTTAGGGAGATAATAGAGCCTTTAAAATCTGTGGAAGAGGAAGTCTTCTTGGCAACACTGACTCAAAATGATTTTATCTTCTTTCATTCCTTCTTTCATTCATTTTTATTTGCAAAAGGATTTCTCTGTGTAATAGCTCTGACTGCCCTAGAACTTACATTGTAGTCCAGGCTGGACTTGAACTCATGGAGATCCACTTGCCTCTGCCTCCCAAGTGCTGGGAATAAAGGCATGCACTGCCACCACCTGCTATGATTTTCTTCTCAAACAAAAGTAGAAAAGGGTAGATTGTGTTGAAGGCGTAAGTCACAAACAATGCCACACCAATTCGGGGTTATGATTATTAGGGTGGTATTTATTTAAAGGGGAAAAAACTTACAGATCACTGTCCCAGGCAACAGCCCTATACGCAACCAGGAAGGGAGTCTAGTCGCCGGCGGAGCAGGAAGTAAAGAAAGAGGAGAGGAAAGTAGCTGCTTTTTTAAAGGGAGAGAGACCACGCCCCATGGGCTGGTATCTCAGCGGTGATAGGCTGGAGGAGTGGGAGGACCTCCCGCAACACCTCCCCCTTTTGTTTAAATAAGAGAGTTCTAAACCTACTATGAAAATATATACAATAAGTACAAATATCCTATTCTAACTAGCTTAGGTCTTGTATAATAAATAACTTGGCCAAGTCATGAGAGAAAGTAACTACATTTATATAGTCTTCAACCCCATCAAAGATCTGAGAAGGGAAATAATGTTACCTGGGTAATTAGGAAGTTTAGTAAAACAACTTCCAAAACATGCAACAAATCACAGAGACAACTGGCTACCTGGGCAATCACCCAAAATCATGTTAGCAGCGTTGAAGCAACCAACTTTGGCTAAGGCCTAACATAACTGACATATCATTTTCAAAGGCAAGCAACTTTTCAAAACTATCTTACCCTGTCTTGGCAGGATATGACAGCCCTGTTTTATCCATTGATGCACGCTCTGTATCTTTGTCAGTCATTGAGGTATGGCCATTTCTTTGCCCCAAGGCCAGTTCTGCCAAAAAGAAGGCTCCAGGTGGAGTGTCTTTGGTGCTCAACATTCTCTCAGGAATAGAGTGGTGTTGCCAGGAGCAATTGTGTCTCACTACCACAAAACTCTGAGTTAGATTAAAGGCCATTTTCTACAGCTCTTTGAAGAAGTTGAAGATTATCTATCTATACTGAGTATAATCGCTATATATCTAAAGAACCTGATTAGTCTATTATAAATGACAAACTTAGATGACAATTAGTCTATATAATTCTCAATATCTATCTAACTTAAAGACTAAGACAAAAAACGACTGTGAAACAAATGAGGACAATGACCTCCAAATATAAACAATGTACAAATATACATTGCAGTAGGTAAATATATATCAATACACAAATATTATATAAGTATCTTAATCAGAGGTAGAAATGTACACTGCAATATGGTAAATATATACAATATAGATATGTCAATACAATATATGTCAATACATAAAAAATGTTTTAAACAGAGGTAGAAACATGCATGCGTACAATAGTCAATATAATTTAACTTTGTATCAATATACAAGAATCTATACCAATGTATTTGTCTAAAAACAGTAACTCACAATTACAAATCTATTATCCCATCATCCCTCTTTTTTTTTTCAAAATGATCCCTGAGCTTATAAAATTTCTCCCCCAACCCTCAATCGTATACTAATTATAATCAACCCCTAAATGATGTCCCTAAACCCAAGGGCAAACTTTACTGGGAGAGGGGACGTCGTCCTCTAGAATTACTTCCAGCTGTCATGGGGGCGACGTTCTTTCTGGGGGATGCTGTGAAAGTAAAATGATGGTTAAATTTTAAGATCAATGTCTTTTAAAATTGCCAATAGTCTCTGAATATTTTGTGCAGGTAGGGACAAAATGTTGTATAAGATGTGCACCATTTCAACTAACCAAGTTGGAACTGTCTTGTGAAGCTGGTACCAAAAGCAGGTCTTGTAGTAGCGCTATCAGTATCATAACGTCATATCAACCAGGTGGAGTTGTTGTTATGGGGCCCCATCTTCTTCCTGGAAACTTCAAATGTCACTTCAGGAAAAACTCATTGTTCATTATGAAAAACTTAAACATTAATCATATAGACATATATATATATATATATATATATATTCAATGAAAGACATGATAGATATATTCAATGAAAAGTATGATAGATATGAAGAAAAGCAAAGATGTTTTCTAAACTCATATTTCTTTCTGTCCCATATCATGGCTCTTGACATGAGACAGAAACTTCAGAAACTCTGGGTTTTTCTCTTACTAACAGGCTTGGAATTGGAGAGGGACTGAGCCAGAGTCCAACTTCAAAACCAGCTTTATAAATTTAGAAATATGGTTTAATATTACATACACAACCCATTAAGTTGTCTTGATATATTCTATTGGGCAGGTATTTTTCCATCTGTCAGTATCCAAACATCCAGGGTCCCTTGAATTTCTCAAAGATGAGTGTTATCCTGTGGAGATAAGAACAGAACCCTGCCCCCATTCTATATGTTTTTCTTACCACCTGTATGAATATCATCGTTGTGGATGAGTTGTCATTTCTCCTTTCCAAGAGGTTTTTCCTCTTCAAATCGAAACTTAATTAATTTTGATGGTATCCACAGTTTTTCTTCTCCTGTGGAAACAAGAGCAAAACCCCTTCCCCAACGTAGCACATCTCCTGGCTTCCACTGAGAGGTCAGCACATCTTTGAAATAAATCGGTTGATTTAGTGCAGCAGACTTTTCCATTATCCAATGTCTTTCTGCTGCTGTCGTTCCTTTCTCATTAGCATTAAGAAAATTCAAGGTTAATAAAGCATTATGTAATCTATTTTTGGGGGTATTTTCAGTCCCTTTCTGTTTGTTCAGCATATCCTTTATAGTACGATGTGATCTTTCTATAACTGCCTGACCTGTAGGATTATTTGGTATTCCTGTAATGTGTTTTATATTATAATAAGCAAAAAAGCGTTTTATTTTCTTAGATACATATGCTGGACCATTATCTGTCTTTATTTGCGCAGGTATTCCCATGATGGCCATAACTTCAAATAAATGTGTGATTACTGAATCAGCCTTTTCTGAGCTCAGGGCAGTAGCCCATTGAAAACCTGAATACGTGTCTATGGTGTGGTGTACATATTTTAATTTACCAAATTCCATAAAGTGGAACACATCCATCTGCCAGATTTCATTTCTCTTAGTACCAATTGGGTTACTCCCTGCAGGCAACAGTGTTTGATTATAGAAAGAACAAGTAGGACATCTCTTTATAATGTCCTTAGCTTGTTGCCAAGTAATGGAAAATTCTTTCTTTAGGCCTTTACTATTGACATGATGCTTTTTATGAAATTCCGAGGCCTGCAACACACTTCCAATCAATAATTGATCAATCTCAGCATTGCCTTGGGCTAGAGGACCAGGCAGACCTGTATGGGACCGGATGTGTGTTATGTACATCGGACAAAGCCTGTTCCTGATTATGTCTTGTACCTGGATAAACAATGAAGTCAACTCTGTGTCATCTGGTATTAATTCAGCGGTTTCAATATGCAAGATAACTCTTTCTGCATATTGTGAATCTGTAACTATATTAAGAGGTTCTTTAAAATCCCTTAGCACCATAAGAATGGCATATAATTCTGCCTTCTGGACAGAATAATAAGGGCTTTGTTCCACCTTACTCAATTCATCTGACTTGTAACCTGCACCAGCTGCAATAATTTTTCCAATATTTTCAAATCTTTTTATCATTGTCTCTCTTAAATCCTGAATCTCCTGACCTGTATATATTTCCAGTGATTTCACTGAGGTATCAATTTTTTGGTCCCCATTCTGCACCTGTGATTCCAAAGCTTTAATTTTTTCCTTCAAAGATAACATGTCCTCCTTAAACTTTTCTTGTATATCATGTAGATTCCCATCTTGGAGGTACATTCTGTCTGTTACCTTGTCAAAACTTTGTGATAAAGTCTGAAGGTCAAATTCAACAGCCTGAACCCTTTCAGGTAACTTTCTAATACCCTTGGATATGGAATCAATTTTGTCTGTCATAGTATCCACTTGTTCAGATAACCTCTGATTTTCAATAATTTTAATCCTGTCAATTAGTTGTTCATTATTAGTTCGTAAAGATTCTATCATTCTTAGGAGTGCCATATTCTTTTGTTCATTATTAGTTTGTAAAGATTCTATCGTTTTTAGGAGTGCCATATTCTTCTGTTCATTATTAGTACGTAAAGATTCAATCGTTCTTAGGAGTGCCATATTCTTCTGTTCATTATTAGTACGTAAAGATTCAATCGTTCTTAGGAGTGCCATATTCTTCCTTAATGATAGAATATGGAAAAGAAAACTGAGGCCTAGTAACAAGCAAATTAAGGTATCCCCATAATCATATAAACCTTGTATGATGTAATTCATTGTATTAGTAAATATAAGTTTACAAATCCATTGTATTAGTGAAAACAAAGCAGTAAAATTTGCGTTAGAAACGAAAACTGCCATATTGCCTATTATCCAGCAGGTGGCGCTGTTGCAGAGTCGCGGTGAAAACATGATCCTGTTTCAGTGTCTTAGTAGATGTTAAAAACTGGAAAATGCAAGTTTCTCAACAAAGTAAATGTAATTAAATCAATTCCTGAGACGGAACCAGAAACCCAGAATCCAGGGGTAGAGAAGAGCAATCTGGAAGCCGCTTATGCCTCCATGTGACAGAGTCACCCTGAGGGGTTGCAGCTTTCAGCAACCGCATGCTCTGGTTCCTGCCACTTAAGAGCTGTACTTGCAAGGGAGATTTAAAAATGACTCAGAAAAGAGCAAACCATGCGGGCAGAGACTGTGTGGGCCTGTGGAGTTTAAATCCACGTGGGGAGTCCAAGGCCGCCGCTGCAAGGCACAGGCGGCGGCTGAGGAAGGGAGGACTCCCGCCTAGCCAAACTTGCGGCTGCCAAGCCGAACTTGTGGCAGCCAAGCCGAACTCGCGGCTGCGAACCGGGAAAGGAGAGGTTCTGAAACCAAACTTTGGGTGCCAAAATGAAGGCGTAAGTCACAAACAATGCCACACCAATTCGGGGTTATGGTTATTAGGGTGGTATTTATTTAAAGGGGAAAAAACTTACAGATCACTGTCCCAGGCAACAGCCCTATATGCAACCAGGAAAGGAGTCTAGTCGCCGGCAGAGCAGGAAGTGAAGAGAGAGAGGAGAGGGAAGTGGCCGCTTTTTTAAAGGGAGAGAGACCACGCCCCATGGGCTGGTATCTCAGCGGTGATAGGCTGGAGGAGTGGGAGGACCTCCCACAACATTGTGTCTCAAATACTATGGTCTTATTACCTTTGCCAAAATTAAGTTAATTTACTTGCCTAAATAAATGTTTTTAATGTAAATTATTACTTAAAAAGTATTTCTTTTGAATTAAATATTTAGTGTTTTATTG
Source organism: Microtus oregoni (assembly GCF_018167655.1). Classification (NCBI taxonomy): domain Eukaryota; kingdom Metazoa; phylum Chordata; class Mammalia; order Rodentia; family Cricetidae; genus Microtus; species Microtus oregoni. The sequence continues at coordinate 1,118,716 of NW_024543224.1, read as the reverse complement.
TTCAATTTTTTTTTACTGATTTTTGGACAGTTTCATATATGTGTACAATGTACTGTGATGATATTCATCCGATTGGGTTCTTTTGTCTGCTTGTACTCCTTGCTATTTTTTCCAATTTGTCCTCTCCTGCATTCATGTCTTTTATTTATGGCAGGCTTCTGCCTATAGTCATAGCTGTTGGCTTTAATTTTCCATGTTTCCAATGACCTTGTCATATACAAAAGACACTGTTTCATGGCATTCATCCTCTTTATACACCTCTTACATCCTTTTTATCCTCTAATTTATGATGTTTCCTAGGTGAGTGAACATAGGGCAGTTTCTTATTATTAGTCCCTTGGTCAGATAGTGTCTGCACATTAATGCTACTCACTACAAACCAAATTCCTCTGATCCAGGCACTTTGACTATGTGTACATAAAGTCAGTAGTAAACTTTTCTGGAGGTCATTTGAATTCTCCACATATAGATTTTAATCAGGTTTATAAATTATGAGATATGGATTGCCTCCAGTGGGTCAGGTGTCAAATACAATCAGAAAGCAAATGGCTTTACCAACAATAATAGTGCCACAATTACCTCAATGACCACTGATTTTCCTGGAAGATTATTGTTATAGTATGCAGGTCCACGATTAGGTAAGACCATTTGTCTTAGTCAGTGTTCTACTGCTATGAAGAATCCATGGCAACTCTTATAAAACAAAACATACAATTGGAGCTTGGGTACAGTTTCAGAGATTTAGTCCATTATTGTCATGGCAGGGGGCATCATGACATGTAAACAGAAATAGTTGATAGTTCTAGATAAGGATCCACAGGTAGCAGTAAGAGATAGAGCCTCTGGGCCAGGCTGGGTCTTTTCAAAGCCGAAGTCTACCCCCATTGACACACCTCTTTCAACAAAGCAATAGTTATTCTAACAAAAATGTCATTCCCTAATCATTTAAATATATGAGTCTATGGGGTATTCAGATCAGCATACCATTAATGGGTTTCATTCCACAACAACCTGCATAGCACCTTTTGAAACTGTTAATGCTACCCAGTGGGGAAGAAAATTCCAGCTTAGTTCTAGCTTGATTTATCTGTGTCCTATATGCAAAGTGTATGGTCTCTTCAGGGAAGGTTTTATACAATACCATTATTAATGATTGTTTTCTACATCTCTTCTCAAATTCATAAAATGTTAATATCTTGGTAATGGATCTCAAAAAATAAATATTTATCTATTTTATATTTTTAGACATCTTTTGCTCTTCCTTACCTGGTATGCCTCTTTGCTATAAATTTCTTATATATTTAAAAACTGGTATTTTTTTAAAGTCTGAGAAATATAATGTCAAAATTGTTTTCTAGAATGATTTTTCTTATAACACCATTCATATAAATTCCAAACAATAATAATAGACAGAGATGAAGTTGTTTTGCTTCACATGCAAATGTATACACATATACATGAGGAATTATTGAAAGCACTGAATAAGGCCTTGAATCTGAATGCTCACAAATATAATTATGAACAGCCAGAAAATAAAACATGATAAAGCTGCATACAATGAGATAGATGCTTTCTTGTAGTAAAAAAATCATTTGAGCACATTTTTCATCACTGAATTAGAATAAGTTATTTTCACAATATTGAGATGCTTCTAAAAAATAAATATAACATATCCATCTTCTACTTCCACCCTTCCTTCTCCCTCCATCCCCATGCTCCCAATTTTGTCAGGTAATATTGACTATTTCATTTTCCAGGTGGATCTATGTTTTTCTTATAGTTTACCTTGTTATTTAGCTTCTTTAGGCTAAATCATCAAGTTTGGCTTCATGTTTCAGAATTCCTCTTGACCCCCAATGCACAACAGCTTCCAAGTGCTAATGCTGCAGAAATATGCCCAAAAGATTTTATCTTAGTTATAATGGTTCCGTCTTAATCACAACTAATTTCTCAATCCCACCCACCAGCATTAATCAAGCCATTAAAACAAAGGTTTTATTTCTAGGATTCTGGTCTGACTTCATCACAGCTGATTCCCCAGCTATAGCCAATGAGAAGCAAAGATTCTTAATTCAAGATGTCACACAAATGACCCTAATAGATGTTCTGCTTCCCAGTGAAACTTTACAAGCTAGGCCTCTGTAATCTGCATAACTCTTAGCATTTCTTTGTTGCCTGCATTTCTTTGTGTATGGTTAAGAACTCGACCCCCCCAGACCATTCCTCCTTTTAAGTTAGCATGTCTCTTGGTGTTATTCTTAAATACTCATCCTTAAAAACATAGAGGTAGCATTATGGACTAAGTAAATTGAAGGTATATATTTAGGAATTGTGTGTTTGACAACAATTAAAAAGAGGACTTGAATTGAACAAGAGTAAGGAGATTACATGGGATTGTTTGGAAAGAAAACAAAGAAAGTTTAAATATTATAATTATTATAATCTAACAAAATCATAAATAAAATTAAAAAATAAGAAACATTTCCATGATAGAATAATTATATTGAAGTTCCCACTTTGTAATTTGACTCATCTAATTTTCTTCATTGAATTTCTTTAAGAGATTCAAATTATTTTCTATTTATTTGTTTTTAATAATTATTTCCGATGTTTTAAAACTTCTTTTTATAGTAATTCTTTACTACTTTATAATGTATTTAATAGTATAAATGTGGCTAATATGAAAAATAAATAGTCATTACTTTCCTTGTGAAACATGGTGCTTATCTGATGGAAACAACAGGTACCAGGAACTAATTTCCTCAACTCTATGCTCAGCTCCAGTATGATTAGGAGCTCACTGTGTTTTATAAAAATAATGTAAATTAACATTTAATTTGAAGAATGATCATTTACTAGGTAATATTTTTAGAAATATTATTTTGTTTAAAAATTACAATTATTTTTATGATTCTTAGAAATCAACATGGATTTAAACATGGGGTCTTTAGAAAAACATTGTGAAAAGTATTTGAGAATCACAAGGATATTCTCAATTCTATCACACAGCAAGATATAAGTTAAAGTGCACAGAGGTTAGCTTTCGATTAAACCAAAGTCTCAGCCATGTGTGTATATATGAAAAGGCAGAAACTTACTTTGAAGTCCTCATAAAACTCAAACTGCTTTAGAATTTTACAGATATCAATCCAACTCACTATTTACATTTCAGGATAAAGAATGGAAAATACTTGTTCAAACATCATGATTAATGTAGGCAAAACTGCTTTAAATTTCTGTTAAAGTCATTGTTCACCAAAGCTTTGGAAGAACATGAAAGGGATTAAGTAAAACCAAATAAAACACAATAAAAATGAATGAAAGGTAAAAATAAAGGTCTGATAAGACACATGATTTTTTTTAAAGAAATAATTTTTCAATGCTGTATATCTCAATTTCTTTATGTTCAGTTTTTAGGCCCTGGTTCTGTCTTTTGGGCTTTATTTCTTGAGGACAAAGTACATTTTGTATAGATGTAATCATTTTTTTTTTTGAAATCTTGAAAGAAGATGTAGGTAGTCTGGATAGCTTGTGCCTTAAAATTTAAGCCTATGAAACATTTTAGTGTGTTTACCTATAAACCACTATCTCATTTTCAATTATTTTCTTACTTCTGTTAATCCTTCCTTTCTTCTTTCTTTTTATATTTTGAAAATAACTACATATTATTACAATGTTTATAAATGGCATGCACTTACTATACAGGATACATGACAAATCCCATCCATAGAAAAATCTGGGAAATTTTTTCAAGGATAGAACATTTAAGGAAATGTTTTTTCTCTAAGAAAATAAGGGAAACATTTTAGTCTACACGTGTTGTTTACTCCTTTGTGTGTTAATATAGTAAAATTTAATGATTGTAGCTCAGTCATCATGTAGCTGTGAGAAGATAATGAATATCAGTAAAGATAAACTAGACTAGATTCCTGAGATGGTTATGCTTTGCAATTATCAATCCATAATATGACAATTCCATAACCTTTATTACACTGAAAAAATAGAAATATAAGGCATTTTCCAGAGACTATCTTATTGTAGAAGAAAGGATACTAATAGTTAAAACAGCAGTAGTTAATTATTATAAGACCTCATTAAAGAATAGATGGAGTTTGACATTAAAATCTTACAATATAGAAAACTGAATCAGACTAAATAAAAGTTAGAGGAAAATCCAAACAACCTTGGTGTAAAGGAAAATCCATTTTCAGTTTATTAGCTTTGATTTGGGGTAGAAGAATACATATGCTTATTGCTGTACAATGAACCTTTCATAGGTACAAAATGTCATAACTTAAAAACAAATTTAAAATTCTAACTTACATAATGTCAAGACTAGCAATACAGTATACACACAGGATCTCTTCTTTGGATTATTTGTTTGACTGGGTAGTGTCCCTTATATTATTATACTCCATATTGCTAACATGAAGAAAGATTAAAATTCAAACTTCCAAATATGATTCTTACTGTATTCATCTAATAGTCATATTACTGCAAAGTCAAGGTCATACAGTCTGTAAACTTCTGTACCCAATTTCTGTCTCTCTTAAAACTTGGAGACCCAATAAAATAACACCTTCTTTCCAGACATTGTATCACTGTATTAACAAGGTAATTGTGTAATGGCTATGTAATATTATATTAATAATTTGTTGTTTTCAGATTTTACTAAAATTTTGTTAGTAAAATATTAAGATGCAGTAGAAACAATAACAAAACTAGAAGTGATTTATATACTGAATATACAAATATAGAAAATGTTCAATAATGTCTAACTCCTAGCCACAGAAACATAAAACTTTACACTGAAGTAATTCTAATATGTCTCAGTTATTTTTGTCCATTGTTGTAGCAAGCTTTCTTGGTAGACTATCTTTGGACAATCAGCCCTCAAATAATGATATTCAGCCTTATTATTATTTATGAAAGCTTGGGCTTTAGCTAAGGCTTTTTAAAAACTAACTCATAACTTAATTAAACCATATTTTTAAAATCTGCCTTCTACCATGTGTCTTTTTACCTCTCCTCTATTCTGTACATCAAATGGTACAAATCTCACTCACATCTTTTTGCACCTAGATTTAACTTCTCTTCCTTACTCTTTCCAGGAAGCATGTCTAACCTCTCCTGCCTAGCTAATGAACTTTCAGCTCTTTACTAAATCAATTACAAGGCACCTTGGGAGAGACACATCTTCACAATGTAAACAACCTTTCCCTTTTTGTCTAAATGAAAAAGAAGGACTTTACCTATTAACACAGTAAAACAATATACAACAAGAACAATTACCTGGTAAGAATTACAGTTCCAATGTTCAGTCCATTTACAGAAAGCAAATTTGGAGAAACTACTCTATGATCCATCTTGTCTTTACAAATCTGGAGTTTTATATCTAAACTACTTTTGATCATAAATAGGATTACTAATCTAAAAATATCATTTTAGACCTCAAAACATTTTCTTAGATAACCAACTTTAGGGTTTATGTCTCTTAACTTTTATAAACTTTACATCTCATTGGATAGTTTCTTTTCTGAATTTGATAACAAGGACAGCTATAAAACTATAACTATCTGTTCTTCAACCTTATCAGAGATAAAAGAAGGACATAATATTACCTGAATAAACAAGAAGTGCAAAAGGGGCATCGATGGTGCACACCTATAATCCCAACACTTGGGAGGCAGAGGCAGGTGAAACTCAGTGAATTCAAGGACAGCCTTGTATTCAAAGATCATTCAAGGACTGTCATTAATGTTACATAGAGATATCCTGTCACACACACACACACACACACACACACACAGAGAGAGAGAGAGAGAGAGAGAGAGAGAGAGAGAGAGAGAGAGAGAGAGAGAGAAGAGAGAGATCTCTAGAAAACTTTAAAAAAACCCTCTAGATACAGAGATATCTGGCCATCTGAACAGTCATCTCAAGGTTCTTATGCAAAATTGGAGAATCCATTTTCAGTCTACAGACCTAGAATATATGACAGACATTTTCTGTGAAGGAAGAAACTTTGAAAGACTGTCCTACCTTGTTTTGGTGAAGCTCAGTAATCACCTTGTTTTGTGTGCTGCTTTTCCAATTTGGACTGCATGCTGTAGGCAGTTAAGGAAAGACCTTCTTCTTCCCCAGTGACTAGCTTTGCCACATTAAAAACAAACTCCATAAAAAGGTTCTTTATGCCCATCATCCTTTGTTTTCAAAGTAACTTGGTGCTGCCAGAAGCAGATGTATCTCACTGGCATAAAAATTTTTGTATTATTAAAATATTTTAAAAGCCATATTCAGCAAGTCTCTGAAGTTCTTTGAAGACAATTTATTTAAAATATATCTCTGTTTGACCTTGAAACCATACCTAATATGATTATAAGCTTGGTTGTTATAGATGACTAACTCCTAACCTATCTTTAGTTTTTATTCTAAATAGCTTTCAATGACTAGATATTTACAGTACATTTTTATATGAGCTGCATAGGTACAATATCTTAAACAAGAATAGAAACATTCACACAGTATAACAAAAATAACCATGAATTTGTGTCAATATACAAAAATCTATAGCGATGTAAAATATCGAGACTATAATTTGTTCTTTTATTTTAAAGTATATTTAATAATTTAACATTTCATACCATCATTCTTATATCTTCATTTTTTATCAGAATGAAATCCCTGAATCTAATTGCCTTTGTTTAATTTCCTCCATGACTATGACCAATAGCAACTTGTAACCAACTCCCCTAGATGATAACAAACATCCACCTGCTGATCAAAAATCACTCACCCCAACGGTTGGAATTGTGGGCATCATATCCTCTAGAATGCTTCCAGATGTTTGGGGGCAACAATACCTTTAGGAGACCCTGAGAAAATTATAATAATTATCAAGTCCTGGGAGGACTACCTGTATAATTTGTTTTCCAGTTTCTGTGTGATGGGAAAGCGTAGAGCTTATCTGAAGTACTGGATAGTGTAGTCTATAAGGCTGGACCATCTCAGCTAACAGCTTTGAAATTGTTCTGAGTGTAGATTTTTGAAGAACCTGCATTAGAGGCATTCTGGGAAGTTGTATCTCTTGGGCTACTTGTCTTCATTTCAGTCTTCTCCTTTTGTTCTGAAAACATGCAAACTTTTAAAGATAATGTACATATCTGAATTACCCCAAGTATTTAATTTCTATATGTGTATAAGTCAGCAAAATATGTTTTTTTCTTCCCTGCTCTAACGGGTAGAAGACATCTATAAACTTTTTAAGTCATCTTGGACTATATAACCAAACTGTCATGAGGATTCTGTAGCTGAAAAAATTCACCATATCTCATCTAGTCTCAGAGCTATACCCATGGAGAGTTATAAGTTTATATGCCATCCATCTTGTAGTATTTCTTTTTTAAAAAAATAATTTCTGTAGCCAAGATTTTAGAAGTTCTCCTCCAATTAGTTATGATCTTTATTAATTTTAAAGAAATAGAAAGCTTTCTTTTTTTCTGCAGAAATATAGGCATAACCTCTCCAAAACAACATATTTTTCAACATTTACTCTGTAGTTATGACACCATCAAAATATACAGTCTAGTTTATCATAGTTACTCTCTTCATAATCCAAAGTCATTCAGAAGCTGTTGCTTTTTTCATTAGTATTTAAAATATTTACAGTTAGAAAACCACTGTATATGATCCACATGCCCAGTGTTAAGATAGTTCCCATCTTTATGTGATGTATAGTTTTTATATTACTTTATTTTCTCTTTAAAGGCTTCATTATTTTTGAATAATTCATTTATTTTTCATGACTATATCCATTTCTTTCTTTTTTCAATATCTAAGCACATTTTAAGTATACTAAATCTGTGCAGATGTTTTCTCATTCTAGATCTGATTTTTGGCATATCTATAGCATTTTTCTGACCATGTGAGTCAAACCTTAACCTGTTATTGAAGATAATATGAGTCTTAATGTGTCCATCTACAATGTAACTTTTGCACCAAAGGCCCAAGGATCTTTGCAAAAGAGGGGGTGGTTGAAAGAGCAGAGGAATATGGAGTTTGTTGTGATGTTGTGTCTCTGAAGAATGCTATAACTAATCCAATGAAGTCTCACAAATATGACTGTCTGCACACAAACTGAACAAGGACAACAATAGTCATGCTAACATGGACAGAGGAAAACCCATCAGGCCACAGCTATAACCAAAGAACTACATGTAACAAATTCTTAACAATGGAAGAAGTAGTCTTTCCCACAAAGGAGTGCACCAATTGGTTGTTCAACACCAAGTTATCATCCCTGAAAAAAAGTAGGAATTATTAAAGAAACAGGAATTAGTTTCATTATATTCTTAATATGCATACATTCCTAAAATATGTAACAACAGTTAATGAAAATAGAGGCTGTGAATTTGAAATAGATTAAGAAGAAATATATAGAAGGATTTGGATGGGAAAAGAGAGGGGGTAATGATATAATTATATTATAAACTAAAAAAACATAAAAGAGATAATTAAAAATTATTGTTTGAGAGAAGAAAAAAAATTCTCTTATGCACTTGATGTCTTAGGTTTAATAAATGGAAAAATATTGTGATCCTGGGATTCTAAATACAGCTCTTTTCTCCATTTACACAGCCTCTGCACATATTGGATAACTTATAAATAAATAAGCAAGCAAACACCTAAATAAATAGGAGAAATCTGCCATAAAGACTGTATTCACCAATACTAGACTCCGCCCATGTCCCCCTAACTCACTGATAAACTTGGGCAAAATCACACTTTGCAAAAAACTGTTGGATATTAGCAAGAAGAAATTTCTTTGATGGAATTATTTTAGAGAATATTTGCTATAAGAGAAGAAAAATTATTGACCATACTTTTTATTTTGTTCAGCTTCTCTCAGCCACAGGCACTACTCTATTCCTTATTTTTTTTTCCAGTTCCACAAAATTGCTTTTGAAAACGTATTTTCCAAGGAGACTTGCTTTTTTTTTTTTTAAGTTGTTCTGGAGATACTACAATACATGTTCTGCCATATCACCTCCCTTTCCAAGACTCAGTGGGTCTCTCAGGCTCCTCTGATTTGCCCCACAGCCCCCCTAGTACTGTTGTCCATCACCATCTTTCCTCAGTCCTATATTTTACATTTTTATGCCTATTTTAATCAGCAACAAATCAGTGGAATAGTTTACTTATATAATAAGATAAATTAAAAGAAAGAATAAATACTAGCATGTAGAGAGCTGCGTGGAGCCACACCTGATAATCACCTCCTAATATTGGCTAAGGCCTGATCACACAATGATTGTCAGCTGCTTGCACATGCGTGGACCTATGGGCAGTGCCCACCTGGCAATCCGGGGTTGGCAGCCTGTGCCTTTTTAAAGGCTGGGAGAGGTTTGCCTGGAGAGAAGAGAGAGGGGAGAGGAGAGAGAGAAAGAGAGAGAGAGAGAGATCTTCGATTGTCAAAAGGTCCTGAATAAATTGCTATGAGGAAGAGCTCCGGTGTCGCGTCATCCTTGCTGGTCGAGGTGGGCATGACACTAGCAAGACTATATGCATATATACATATATGTATATAGTTTTGCTTGTTTGTTTGTTTGGGTTTTCTGAGGACAGGTTTTCTCTGTATTGCTCTAGTTTTTCTGGAACTTGCTCTGTATGTCAGGCTTGCCTCAAACTCAGAGTTCCATCTCTCCAGACTTCAGAAAGAAAATATTTTAACTGTAGTTAAAATATATTTATCTTAGAACTGTACTGTGTCACTTAATTTGTGTTTTCTTAAAACTATAACATTATTAGTTAATAAATATATACTTGCTATATATCTTCTTTGCTATAAACTATTCATTTGCAGGACATTCTTTTACCTATCAGATATAAAAGCATGTGGACAATATTGGCTTATAGGAGTTTATGGTTGATCTGGGTTAAGCACCTTATAATTTTTTAAATGCTAGTGCCAGTATTTCTGCCTGTAAGTCTTTAATGCTAGAGATATTGAGAACTGGTTATGTTTAATATATGAATTAGGGTTTTTAGTTCTACTCAGTGTTCTCATACTTCAAACAAGTAAAAGAGCAGCTTTTACCTACAATATAAATCACATCAAATGTCCTCTCTTTTATCATTAAATGGAATCCTGGATTCAAATTTTTCATATTAAATGTGTACTTAAATGTCCATCTACCTACCAAATACAATTAAATCAAAATTAGTAGAAAACATGAAAATTATATGTGATGACTTACAAATAAAGATGATAACTAAGAAGAAATATAAACTTACCATGATTACTTTCTAAAAATTTACTGTAGTGACATTAAATTTAACTCATTTATTTACAAGTAGAAAAGAGAAGACAAAAAAAAAAAACAAAACAGAAATCAGAAAGTACAAATTAGATGGCTGATTGATTGCTGGCTTAGCTGATGCAAAAAGAAACCTAAAGTGGGTGTTGTGAAGGTTGAGAATGCTTACTCCAGTTTTGGAATTGCTGACACCACAGAATTCTGATAGTGGGGAGATTTAAACTGAAAATAGGAGGGTAGTTTGGAATTATTTGGAAAAAGAGGTAAAATGTACAGATGTTTATACCTACATCCCAAAAGCTAAAACGTTTCCCCGGTGTCCAGAAAAAAAAAATTATTAAAATTTGTTCTTTGGAAAGGATACAATGTAGGGTAGATGAATTGAAATATAGTTAATTCAGATGAGTTGGAATAATTCTGCATATGGAAGAAAGCAATGTATAGACTAAATGTCGAGAGCCCCCATAACTCTTTTGTCTCAGTGATACCAGATAAGACAATATCCCCAAGACAGATGGAAGTATTCTGAATAATATGTTCACTCAAATAAACATAACTGCGGCTATAACTGTGGCTTTTTCTTATTAAAAGGTTTGTGGAAGCAACTCTATAATGAAGAACATAGTAGTAAATACCTTTTCTGCTATGTACAATTTCGAAACAGCACTTTAAAGTTTTACTAATAAATATAAGCATGTATTGGGCATTTACAAACTTTTGAAGCAATTAATGAGATTTGAGTGTAATGTGAAAAGAAATCAAACAAAAATAAACTAATAACTAAATTAGTTCACAGAGAACAAGAGCACAGAATGAAACTAATAGACACAGCCATGCACATGCAAATGAAATAAGGCTGCATTGGATAAAGGTTAACGATTCGAAAATTCAACAGTTAGCCTCAAGAAATTAATTTTAGAAGGAAATATACCAAGCAAACTAACAAAAACAACAAATAACAATAAATCTTCAAGTTAAGTGATTGAGAATTTAAATTTAGTACTTATTTCAGAATATACAGTAAATAATAAAGATATGAATAAGAAGAAACAAAAAATAGAGTTTAATTTAAATTTAAGATGAAAAGGAGGGACGGAAAGTGAAAAGGAGAGAGGGAGAGGGAATAAAAGACTATAAGAGACAGAGATATCAATCTAAGGTATATGACTTTATAATATGGTAGCATCCACCAATTTTAAACATAGTTTTTCAAAGTTGACATATGCAAAATAATAATTCCTATTTTTAAAATTATCATTAATTTAAAATTATCTTGGTAATGACTGTTTTAAACACTTTTCATACAATATTATCCCATTTTCATATTTATCACAACCAACCTCAATATTAAAGTAGAAGTGAATTTACATGTGAGGTTTTATAGTGTTTTAGCAATTATTCAAAAATTTCAAAATTCTGATTTTATTCCAAAGATTCCTAGATGGTATTTAGAATTTTTATTACAATAAAACAAAAATTAAGAACATTCAAATCAAACATTCAGAGCTTTGTAAGACATACACAACACTCAAAAATAATCAGAAATTGAATACATTTCTCAAGAACAACAAAAGCAAAAGCAAGAAAATTCCTGAGAACAATAGTCCACTGATAACGGAACTACTATGGAGATTTTCAGTTATTATGGATGTTTTAAAAACTGTGAACAGAACAATGACATTTTATATATATATATGACACCTGGTCATCATATCACAGAAATACTCTAACATATTATAGCACTAGTAATACTATAAAAGTTATGGAATCAGATGAAGTGACTGTTCACAGATGAATAGATAATGTATGCAAATATGAATAATATAGTTAGACTCACTTGTTTGCAGAAAAATGAAAAAAATATTCCTTTAAAAAATGACCACTCTATAACTATAAATCTAAAATATTAGACAAATAGGATGGAAAGTTAATGGCAGGCACATTGTCTACAAATGTACACTTTCCACACATACTTGACAATTATTCAGAAAATAAAACATAGTACAAATTTGATAAAACCAAAGTCTAGAGTGAGAGTGAAGATAAATGAAAAGATGGAATATTTTAATGGGCTTAAAGAACAGGTACTTCACCGCAGCATAGTACTCTAATGTGTAGATATTCCACACTTTCTTCATCCATTCTTCCATTGAAGGGCATCTAAGTTGTTTCCAGGTTCTGGCTATTACAAATAATACTGCTATGAACATAGTTGAACAAATGCTCTTGTCATGTGATAGGGCATCTCTTGGGTATAGTCCCAGGAGTGGTATTGCTGGGTCCAGGGGTAAGTTGATCCCGAATTTCCTGAGAAACCGAAACACCGATTTCCAAAGTGGTTGCACAAGATTGCATTCCCACCAGCAATGGATGAGTGTTCCCCTTCCTCCACAGCCTCTCCAGCAAAGGTTATCATTGGAGTTTTTTATTTTAGCCATTCTGACAGGTGTAAGATGATATCTCAAAGTTGTTTTGATTTGCATTTCCCTGATTGCTAAGGAGGTTGAGCATGGGGTAAAAAACAATGACTTCTCGAATTTTGCATGCAAATGGATGGAAATAGAAAACACTATCCTGAGTGAGGTATCCCAGAGCCAAAAAGATGAACATGGGATGTACTCACTCATAATTGGTTTCTAGCCATAAACAAGCGTCACGGAGTCTACACTTGGTGATCCCAAAGAAGCTAAGTAAGAAGGTGAACCAAAGGAAAAGCATATAGTTGTCCTCTTGGCGATGGGAAGTAGACAAAATTGCTGGGGAGAAAATTGAGATCTTGGGGGTGGGCTGGGATGGGGGTAAGGGGAGATGGGGAGAGAGGGGGAGAGGGGGAGAATGGGGGGAGCTTTGGAAAGGGGGAGGATTGGGATGAAGGAAGGTTGGATGGGGGAGCACGGAAGCACGGTTCTTAGTTAAGGGAGCCACCTTAGGGTTGGCAAGAGACTTGAACCTAGAGTGGCTCCCAGATACCCAAGCCGAGGTCCCCAGTTAGTTCCTTGGGCAGCTGAGGATGGGGAACCTGAAATGACCCTATCCTAGAGCAATACTGACGAATATCTTGCATATCATCATAGAACCTTCATCTGGTGATGGATGGAGACAGAGACAGAGACCCACACTGGAGCACTGGACTGAGCTCCCAAGGTCCCGATGAGGAGCAGAAGGAGGGAGAACATGAGCAAAGAAGTCGGGACCACGAGGGGAGCACCCACCCACTGAGACAGTGGAGCTGATCTATTGGGAGCTCACCAAGGCCAGCTGGACTGTGACTGAAAAAGCATGGGATAAAACTGGACTCTCTGAGCATGGCCAACAATGAGGGCTGATGAGAACCCAAGGACAATGGCACGGGGTTTTGAACCTACGTAATGTGCTGGCTTTGTGGGAGCCTAGCCAGTTTGGATGTTCACCTTCCTAGAAAAGCACGGAGGGGGGAGGACCTAGGACTTACCACAGGGCAGGGAAATCTGACTGCTCTTTGGGCTGGAGAGGGAGGGGGAGAGGAATGGGGGGAGGGGGAAAAGGGTGGGAGGAAGGGGAGGGAAATGGGAGGCTGGGAGGAGGAGGAAATTTGTTTTTTTTTTCTCTTTTCTCAATAAAAAAAGTTAAAAAAAAAAAGAACAGGTACTTCACATTATTTTGGTTTAGAAGCCTTTAGAGAGATTTAAGAAATCAAGTTGTTAAAGTATCTAAGCATTTCAATACACTAGGAAGATACCCACAAAAAAAAAGAGCTTTGAATAAGTACTGATGGCATGGGAAAATAAACAAATTTAATGATTAAATTCAAGGAAAAAAATTCAGACATTAAATTCAATCAAATCATAGTATACTACATGGGTCAATTATGAATAACATGGTTCATAATAATCCAGATCACACAAAATACAAATAATGACTTTTACCAAGTCTTTATATCAGTATAATGGAATAAGACTGCAATAACAATGAAGCCTTTATACTTTGGATAAGTAGGAGGAAAAATTGTGTTGAAAAATATTTAATATTGGAAACTGAAAAAATAACATTCTAAAATAATAAAAAAAATATATTTGTCTTTATTTAATTGCCCAAGAAATAGCCAAACATTTGAAGCAATATGTTTTTGGAGAAGGATGTAGTAAAAAGATGATTTTTAGTTCAATTTATTACATTTTTTTTCATTTTATAGGGTGCATTATTGCCACAATGACTGTGTAGAGGTCAGAGGATCAATAGTGATCATGAGTTTTCTTCTTCCACCATGTGTTCCTGTGAATCAACTCCACGTCATTAGTTTTGGTCGCAAATGCCTTTGTGAACTAAGCCATTTTGCTAGCCCAGGAATTTGATTTTGAAAATATAAAGATCCACAGCTGGAAATGTGCAGAGAGTGAAAGATTTTGAAACACTCGGTCTTAAATGGAATTTCTTAATCGAACCCATCCCTTCAGTGTTCAGATAGCTATGCAGAAGAGGACTCAGAAAGATTGTAAGAGCCAGGATGAATGAACTACTTGAAGGAAACAGTATTCCAGACAAAAAAGAAATGAAGCACATATGAACTTACAGAAACTGCACAAGTAGAATCCAGACAGGGTCCCAGTTATAAGAGGGGGACATGGATGTCAATTCCCATCTCATGAAAAATCTATCTCCAATTGACATCTACTTATGAACGAAAACTTAGTTTTCTCCAATGGAATCTTTTTACTTGTACAAACTACACTTAAGGGCAGGCCCAATTCCCAGCCATAGACAGACTGTACAAAAGAAACTCAATGGTATTTTTGAAGATTTTTTTTCTCACTCATCTGCTTTGTGAAGTCTTTCACCTTACTGGTCTTTTTGACCTGCATATTATTGTCTTACGATTTCTATCACTGTGAAGAATATCCATTAAAATGACAATTCTTATAAAGAAATACTTAATACAGGCAACTTACAGTTTCAGAAGTTTAGTCCATTATCAACATGGAGGGACATGGAAAAAAGCAGGCACACAATGCTGAAGAAATATCTGAGAGTTCTACATCAACAAGAAGTGAACTATGTCAGTGGGCATAACTTGAATACAGGAAACCTCAAAGCCCATCCACACAGTGACACACATCCTCCAAGAAGACCATACATACTCCAACAAAGCCACATGTACTAATGGGGGCTATTTTTCTTCAAACCACCACAATTGTGGTTTCTGATTTTGTGGGTTTTTTTGTTAATTTCTGTTTGTTGATGTTTCTTCCTTTTTAATTTTTAAATGGTTTATTATTATTATTATTATTATTATTATTATTATTATTATTATTACTATTCTGAGCATAGTTTCCCTTGTCTTCTTTCCTTCCAGTCATTCCCCTCCACTTCCCCTATGTTC
Organism: Microtus oregoni; assembly: GCF_018167655.1. Taxonomy (NCBI): domain Eukaryota; kingdom Metazoa; phylum Chordata; class Mammalia; order Rodentia; family Cricetidae; genus Microtus; species Microtus oregoni. The sequence continues at coordinate 1,103,047 of NW_024543224.1, read as the reverse complement.
CCACTCTCCACCTACTCCATTTCTATTCAGAAAGGGGTCGGTACCCCATGGGTAGCAACAAAGTATGGCATATTAAGGTGCAATAAGACTAGAAAATTTCCCTTGTATAAGGCTGGTCAAGGCAACCCAGTTTGAAGAGTAGGGTCTGTTAGTGCACACTACTTATGTCTTATTTTTTTTTCTGTTTTGGAATTCTGTTTTTTGTGGATTTTCTTATTTATTTGTTTCCCTGATTGTTTGCTTTTTAAAAACAAAGGGTGAGAAAAGGAGGAGCATGGAGTCAGATGGGTAAGGAAGCAGAAAGGACTTAGAAGAAGTCAGGGGAAAGGAAATCCTGAACAGAATACATTGTATAAAAATAATTTCAATAAAAATGTAAAAAATACACAACTATTACTACTTTAAATAATGTGCTTAGTTTATTTTATTAAGACTTTAAAAAGAAAACATACATTGATGTTTGCATAATGACAATGTATCATGAATCAACTTGAGTAATGTACATATTCACCATCAGTTAATTTTGAAAATTATGTCAATGATAGATAATATATGCAGAAATATACTGTCATAATGAAAAGCAAATCTTACAAGTCCTTGTGTAATAGAATTATAGAGATTTTGGCTAACATGCCTTTCCAAACACGTTTTATTGTTTCTAAGATGTTTCTATGGGCATTACTGTGTACTGCAACTGTTCTTCATCTTTATTTTAGTTAGAGTAAGAAGCTTACTTAAGGAGATTTAGAAACAGGGTTCCTGACAATGGGGTTTGTTTCTATATGTTTGTTGTATTTTCATTTTTTTATATAAAGAAGATTCCTATATAAATATTTACAATATTTTAGAGAATAAGCATAATGTGCTCTATCTACACAAAGCCTTTATCATATTTAGGGCTTTCCCTTTTATGTTTTTATTTGAAAATTTAAAATATTCTATAAACACCTGGTAAGCGTATAGCTTTTATTTTCTGTGCTCATTTCTATTCCTTTCTCTGCTAGCAAAACTCCCTCTTACCACCTTCTGTTAAAGGACTTAGTTGAAAATAAGTTTAAAAAATAATTTTATGCAAAAGTCTATCTTTTCAAATTGTTCAATATTTTTATTAAGATTCCAGAGATCATAGCGTGTTTTGAGAAGTTTCAGATTACAGAGCCAACACTTTAAAAAAAAGATAAAGGTTTTCCCATAAAGCAGAAAATGGCATGCTATAAAAATGACTATTATTTGTGCCAGGAATATTATTCTTCACTGTGCTATGGTGCGGGAGAATTGTCTGTATTCTGTCAATCATGTTTTAAATAAACGGTGATTTGCCAGGCAGGAAGTATAGGTGGGAAAACCAGACAGAAAGCAGAAATGATGCAAAGAGAACAGGAGAATTCTGGGAAGGAGGAAGTTGATTAACTCCACTCCTGCCCAGATCACCAAAGCAGCAGGATGTGATCTGACCCACTGAAAAAGGTACTGAACCACATGGCTAACATAGATCAGAAAAATGGGTTAATCAAGATGTGAGAGTTAGCCAGTGAGAGGCTAGAGTTAATGGACCAATCAGATTATAATTTATGGAGACCTATGTATGATTTTCTTTAGGGCTAAATAGTAGTGGGGTACCAGGCAGGACAAAATCCCCAACAAACAAGCCATCCCTCATGTTACAGTGCTATGTGTATATGAAGGATATTGTGGATTTTCACCTATACTTCTACCACAAATAGAACATTAAACTTTCAAACACCTTGTTATATACAAAGAATCCTATAGTTACTGTACACCTGTGAAGAATCTGATTGATCAATTTGATTTATTTTGTTTTTAATGCGCAGAAACAATAGGGATGTTGGTCTTTTTAAAAGCCAAGTAGTAGGATATACGGATCCTTGAGAAAGGAAATTGGATATGATTGGGGACCTCTGCATCCTTTTTTTTTCTAATTAAAGGAGCAAGAAAACCACTTGATGTAGTAAGTTAGTAATCAGAAGGCAGAAAAAATAAAATGATGCTGAGTCAATTTCAAGATATTTAGAGCTCAGAGAATATATTAGAGAAGTATTCCTGATGTATTTATCACTGATGCTTTGATTACCAATAAAATGTCAGTTAAAGGTAAATAAATGAAGTGTGGTAAGATGATGTTTAAGCGTGTAGTTGAAGAGATAAAATGGTTCTATGATAGAGCAGAAAGTGGCAGGAGATGTAATTCCGAGTTTATGTTATATAGCCCCAATCAAACTTTAAAATAAAATAAAATTTTACATTTATGATCTATATACTTTAATTTTCTAAGACACATAGATAGATAGATAGATAGATAGATAGATAGATAGATAGATGATAGATAGATAGATAGATAGATAGATAGATAGATAGATAGATAGATAGATAGATAGATAGATGAGAGAGAAGATAGATAAAAAGTGAGACTGTGGTCATTTACTCTGAGTTAAGTAATCACAGGTCAGTGTTACAAGTTGAATGAAATGTAACCAGACAAATTCCCTGAACACATTTTGAATGATTTGTTGCTCCCAATTAATTAAAAAAAATAAGAATATATTATAATTGAGTTCCTACTAAATGTTAAGATTAGTAATTATATTTACTCTCTTCATACATTAGAGCTTACAGATTTTTTCCTATGAGAAATGTTTCTAAAATGCACTGAACACTGAAGCACTGGGTATATGATCCATAGCAGAGAGCACAACAAGACAGAATTTGTGGCACTACTGTTATACAAAGTCACAAAAATGAAGGGCATGCATTTTCTAAGCCCTCTCATTACCTCAACTTTTTACCTGAATCCTTATGGTCTTTTTATCACATTGATTTTTTTTATAGATTGCTGCAGTCTTCTGGTTGGGATCCTGTCTTTTTATATCATTAGAAACCTTGATTTTTACTCTCCATTTCAAAAGATGACACTTACACAACAGAATTTTTCATTGCCTCCTAAGGAAGATCATTGCTTTAGTTTGATTGCATTTACATACTTCTGGAAGTGGGGGCTTTAATTCAGAGCACTTGTTTTACAGAGTTTCATGACCCCCTACAATTCTAAAACATGAATTTTATAGCTGTAGCAGGTCACAGCCCCATAAATTTATGGCAATATTGGCTATGCGTGGCCTTAGTCTTGCTATTTGCCCTTCGGGCCCTATGCATTCAACCCATCTTGTGCTTTGTTTTACACGAGATAGGGTTCCAATTCCCAGGAACTGAACATCTACCTCTTGAAGAGGCCAATTCGGATGCCAAGATTCTGGGGTAATGATACTTACATATGCACCTGTGTCTCATAAGCCTTCAATAAAAGTGCCATTTATACAGACTCTTAGCTTTGGTCTTTGATCATTAATAGAAGTCTGCCAAAATATACGTTTACTCTGTCCTACTGGGTTTTTTGACTCATCCTCCACACGTAATTCATCATTTAGACCAGTATTACTTTTTACAGCCGAAATTGGAGCTTTTAATTTTCTTTGTGAGGCACATTCTCCACTGTGACTGGGTATGGCTGGGCCACTGTTGGCTTGGGGGCCTGAGAGAGGCCCCCCCAAGAGGTTTCCCGATGATATCGGATTGCCCCTTCTGTCTGTTGTTGACCTGCATTCATTGGACCAATGCCGTCCTTTACCGCATCTCCTACATATACCTGAAGGCTGAGGTCTCCTATTTTTGTCATTCCCAAAAGAGATATTATTCCTAGAAATTCTTTGCCTGCAATCCCTTTGCAAATGTCCTAATTTAGCACAATTAAAACACCTGGCAGTTTGATGTCTCCTCATTGCTTTGGAAATCACTTCTCCTACCCAAGATTCATCATTATAGCTAAATGTCTCAACATTCATCGTATGCTAAATCCATTCATCCATAGGTGCTGATCTAGACTTTAAAGGCCCAATTATCTTTTTGCATTCTATGTTTGCATTCTCAAAAGCTAGAGATTCAAGAAGTATTTGTCTAGCTTCTGGGTCTGTTACCCCCTATGTCCAAAGCCTTAATTAATCTTTGCAAAAAGTCAATAAAGGGTTCTCTCTGTCCCTGCCTAATTCTGGTATATGCTTCAACCCTTTTTGCTGGATCTTGTATCCTATTCCAAGCATTTAAAGCTGCTTGGTGACATAGACACAGTACTTCATTGTCATAAAGAGCTTGGACCTGTGGATCAGCATATTCTCCTGCACCAAGAATTTGATCTTGGGAAACCTCAATACCTTTTGCTCTTCCTTCCTGTTCCATATGTTTGGATTCTTCTCTGAAATAAATTCCAAACATCAAGGAAGGTCCATTATCTAAAACTGCAGACACTAACTGATGGAAATCAATGGGGGGTAGCTCTAGCATTAGAAGCCCAAGTCCTTATCATTTCCTTTACATATGCATTGTGCAAGCCAAAATTAACAACAGCTTGCTTAATTTCTTTCAGATCATTCATTGCTATTAGCATCCATCTAGCTTCTCTGACTCCCTTTGAGCCTTTAGAAGTTGACGCTTTGTCAGAATTAAGTATAGAGTATGTTGCTAGAGCCCTGATTAAGCCAGTTCTAATAGCTGGTGGAGGCATTGTATCCGGTCCTTGTGCCTCCTTACTCTGTTCACCAGCTATAATAATTTCTCCAATCTTTTCAAATCTTTTTATCATTGTCTCTCTTAAATCCTGAATCTCCTGACCTGTATATATTTCCAGTGATTGCACTGAGGCATCAAATTTTGGTCCCCATTCTGCACCTGTGATTCCAATGCTTTAATTTTTTTCCTTCAAAGATAACATGTCCTCCTTAAACTTTTCTTGTATATCATGTAGATTCCCATCTTGGAGGTACATTCTTTCTGTTACCTTATCAAAACTTTGTGATAAAGTCTGAAGGTCAAATTCAACAGCCTGAACCCTTTCAGGTAACTTTCTAATACCCTCGGATATGGAATCAATTTTTTCTGTCATAGTATCCACTTGTTCAGATAACCTCAGATTCTCAATAATTTTAATCCTGTCAATTAGTTGTTCATTATTAGTTCATAAAGATTCTATCGGTCTTAGGAGTGCCATATTCTTCCTTAATGATAGAATATGGAAAAGAAAACTGAAACCTAGTAACAAGCAAATCAAGGTATCCCCATAATCATATAAACCTTGTATGACATAATCCATTGTATTAGTAAATATAAATTTACTAATCCATTGTATTAGTGAAAACAAAGCAGTAAAATTTGCGTTAGAAACGAAAACTGCCATATTACCTATTATCCAGCAGATGGCGATGTTGCCGAGTTGCGATGAAAATGGGGTCCTGTTTGAGTGCCTTAGTAGATGTTAAAAACTGGAAAATGCAAGTTTCTCAACAAAGTAAATGTAATTAAATCAATTCCAGAGACGGAACCAGAAACCTAGAATCCAAGGGTAGAGAAGAGCAACCTGGAAGCCGCTTATGTCTCCACGTGACAGAGTCACCCTGAGGGGTTGCAGCTTTCAGCAACCGCATGCTCTGGTTCGCGCCACTTAAGAGCTGTGCTTGAAAGGGAGATTTAAAAACGACTCAGAAAAGAGCAAACCACACGGGCAGAGACTATGCGGGCCTGTGGAGTTTAAATCCACGTGGGGAGGCCAAGGCCGCCACTGCAAGGCACAGGCAGTGGCTGAGGAAGGGAGGGCTCCCGCCAAGCCGAACGGGGAAAGGAGAGGTTCTAAAACCAAACGTTGGGCGCCAAAATGAAGGCGTAAGTCACAAAAAAATGTCACACTAGTTTGGAATTATGATTAATAGGGTGGTATTTATTTAAAGGGGAAAAAACTTACAGATCACTGTCCCAGGCAACAGCCCTCTACGCAACCAGGAAGGGAGTCTAGTCGCCGGCGGAGCAGGAAGTAAAGAAAGAGGAGAGGAAAGTAGCTGCTTTTTTAAAGGGAGAGAGACCACGCCCCATTGGGCTGGTATCTCAGCAGCTATAGGCTGGAGGAGTGGGAGGACCTCCCGCAACACTATCCCATCCCAGCTTACAACCAGGAAACCCCTCCCTTCTTCCTCCCTTCTTTGGGGTCATAAGATTCCCCAGGTCTGCGCATTTTGGCACTGGAACTGGGTGGTAAGCACAGCCATGTGGGGGTTCTTTGTTTCAACAGTCTGCCTGCAGCAAGGTAGGCCTTTGTCTCTGAGGTCCCTGGCCAGGAAGGGGACTTGATCCTGTACCAGAATTTCCATCAGGCAGCATTCGGAGGAAGAGATGGGCTGGCACCAATGCAAGAATTGCCTCAACAATCTTAAAAACAACATGAAAACTCCAGAACCTAGCGAACTTACAACAGGAGTACCTGAACACCCTAATCCAGAAGAAGCATAAAAAATTGACTTTATGAAAGTGATAGAGTCCCTTGAACAGGAGATGAAAGAAAAGAATGAGAAGTATAACAAAAAGGTCAAAGGAATGAGTAAATCTGCAAATGATATCCTAGGAAACCAAGAAAAAAAATCAAACAGATATTGGAAAAAATTCAAGACTTGAAAACTGAAATGGAGGCAATGAAGAAAACACAAACTGAGGGCCGGCTGGATATGGAAAATCTAGGTAAATGAACAGAGACTACAGAAACAGGCAAAAACAACAGAATACAAGAGGTAGAAGAAAGAATCTCAGATACGAGGACACCATAGAGAAAATAAACACACAGGTCAAAGAAAACAGCAAATCCAACAAATTCTCATCACAAAACACTCAGGAAATATAGGACACAATAAAAAGACCAAACCTAACAATAATAGGTGTAGATGAAGGAGAAGAATTACAGCTCAAAAGCCCAGAAAATATATTCAATAAAATTATAGAAGAAAACTTCCCCAACCTAAAGAAAGACATTCCTATGAAGGTTCAAGAACCATACAGAACACCAAATAGACTGGATCAAAAAAACATCCCATCGCCATATAATAATCAAAACACAAAACATACAGAATAAAGAACAAATATTAAGAGCTGCAAAGGAAAAAGATAGAGTAACTTATAAAGGTAAACCTATCAGACTTACACCTGATTTTTCTACGGAAACCATGAAAGCCAGAAGGCCCTGGATAGATGTACTGCTGAAACTGAGAAACCATGGATGAAAGCCCAGACTACTAAACCCAGCCAAGCTTTCATTCACTATCAATGGAGAAAACAAAATACTCCAGGATAAAAACAAATTTAAACAATATGTAGATACAAACACAGCCTTACAGAAAGTAATAGAAGGAAAACCAAAAACCAAGGAGTCCAATAATGCCCATAATCACTCAGACATCTATCGACCCTTCACCAGCACAACTCAAAGAAGGGATGTAGTAGCATAAATGAAGGCAGAGAGGAATTATAATAAAATATTCAGCTTTAATTAGGAAGAGACTTACAGAACCCGAGGTTCCCACGGAGAACAGGAAAGTAGAAGGGAAGGGGGGAAGCACACCAGCAATATTTATTAGTAAAAAAATATTCTCAGGGGACCCCACCCTACAAGCAAAGTGATTGCCTGAGGCTACCCCTACAAAGGGAAACACACAAACTCTACTACCAAAAAAAAAAAAAACGAAGTTAATAACCACTGGTCATTAATATCACTTAATATCAATGATCTCAATTCACCTATAAAAAGGCACAGTCTAAGAGATTAGATACAAAAAGAAGACCCAACATTCTGCTCTTTACAAGAAACACATCACAACCACAAAGACAGACATCTACTCAGAGTAAAGGGTTGGGAAAAGGTTTGTCAAGCAAATTGACCTAAGAAACAAGTGGGTGTGGCCATACTAATTTCTAACAAAGTTGACTTCAAACTTAAATCAATCAGAAGAGATGGAGAGGGGCATTTTATACTCATAACAGGAACAATTCATCAGGATGAAGACTCAATCCTGAATATCTATGCCCCTAGTTTAAAAGAACCCACTTATGTAAAAGAAACATTGCTAAAACTCAAGGCAGCTATCAAACCGCACACACTAATAGTAGGAGACTTCAACACTCCTCATTCACCAATGGAAAGGTCAATCAGACAGAAACCTAAGAGAAAAATAAGAAAATTAATAGAGGTAATGAATCAAATGAACTTAACAGACATCTATAGAGCATTCCACCCAAATAGGAAAGAATATAACTTCTTCTCTGCAGCTCATGAAACATAATCAAAATTTGACCACATTCCAGTAACAAAGCAAACCTCCACAGATACAAAAAAAAAATTAGCAACCACCTGTGCCTTATCAGATCACCATGGAATAAAGTTAGAATTTAACAATAATTCTAACCTCAGAAAGCCTTCAAACTCATGGAAGGTGAACAGTCAACTACTGAAGCACACCTGAGTCAGGGAAGAAATAAAGAAAGAAAGTAAAGTCTTCCTTGAATTCAACGAAAATAAAGACACAACATACCAAAACCTATGGGACACTATGAAAGCAGTGCTAAGAGGAAAGATCATAGCTCTACATGCCCACATAAAGAAAACAAAGAAAGCTCACATTAGAGACTTAACAGCACAACTCCAAGTTCTAGAAAAAAAAAAAAGCAGACTCACCCATGAGGAGTAGAAGACTGGAAATAATCAAACTGAGGGTTGGAAACAACAAAATAGAAACACAGAAACAATCCAAAGAATTAATGAAACAAAGAGCTGGTGCTTTGAGAAAGTCAACAAGATTGACAAACTTTTATCCAAACTAATCAAAAGGCAGAGAGAGAACATGCAAATTAACAAGATCAGAAATGAAAAGGGGGGCATAGCAACAGACACAGAGGAAATTCAGAGAATCATTAGGTATTACTACAAAAGCTTATATGCCACAAAGATGGAACATTTAAAAGAAATAGACTTTTTTTAGATAAATACCATTTACCAAAATTAAATCAAGATCAGGTGAACAATTTAAGTAGACCTATAAATCATGAGGAAATAGAAGCTGTCATAAAAACCTCCCTACCAAAAAAAGCCCAGCACCTGATGGTTTTAATGCAGAATTTTATCAGAATTTCTGAGAAGAGCTGATACCTATGCTCTTTAATGTGTTTCACATAATAAAAACAGAAGAGTCATTGCCAAATTCTTTTTATGAAGCTACAGTTACCCTGATTCCAAAACCACACAAAGACACAACCAAGATAGAGAATTACAGACCAATCTCACTCATGAACATCGATGCAAAAATTCTCAATAAAATTCTGACAAACAGAATCCAAGAACACATTAAAAATATTATCCATTATGATCACGTAGGCTTCATCCCAGAGATGCAGGGCTGGTTCAACATACCAAAATCTATCAATGTAATCCATCATATAAATAAACTGAGAGAAAATAAAACTATATAATCATTTCACTAGATGCGGAAAAAGCATTTGAGAAAATTCAACACCCCTTTATGATAAAGGTTTTGGAAATGTTAGGGATACAAGGATCATGCATAAATATAATAAAAGCAATATATAGAAAGCCAACAGCTAATATCAAATTAAATGGAGAGAAACTCAAAGCCATTCTACTAAATTCAGGAAGAAGACAAGGCTGTCCACTCACCATATCTCTTCAACATAGTTCTTGAAGTTATAGCATTAGCAATGGGAGAACAACAGATCAATGGGATTCAAATCAGAAAGGAATAAGTCAAACTTTCATTATTTGCAGATGATATGAGAGTGTACATTAGTGACACCCAAACCTCTACTAAAGAACTCCTACAGCTGATAAATACTTCAGTGAAGTGGCAGGCTACAAGATCAACTCAAATAATAATAATAATAATAATAATAATAATAATAATAATAATAATAATAATAGCCCTCCTATACAAAAAGGATAGAGAAGCAGAGGGGGAATTCAGAGAAACTTCACCTTTTATGTTAGCCACAAACAGCATAAAGTATCTTGGGGTGACTCTAACTAAGGAAGTGAAAGGTCTATTTGACAAGAACTTTAAGGCATTGAAGAAAGAAATAGAAGATGACACCAGAAAACGAAAAGGCCTCCCATGCTCTTGGATGGGTAGGATCAACATAGTAAAAATGGCAGTTCTGCCAAAGGCAATCTATAAATTCAATGCAATCCCCATTAATATCCCTACAAAATTCTTCACAGACCTTGAAAGAATAATAATCAACTTTGTTTGGAAAAACAAAAAACCCAGGATAGCCAAAAAAATCTTATACAATAAAGGAACTTCTGGAGACATTACCATTCTTGACTTCAAATTCTATTACAGAACTACAGTAATGAAAGCAGCTGGGTACTGGCATAAAAACAGAGAAGTCGAGAAATGGAATCAAATAAAAGAACTGGATATTAACCCACAAACCTATGAACACCTGATTTTGAGAAAGAAGCTAAAATTATACAATGGAAGAAGGAAAGCATCTTCAACAAATGTTGCTGGCATAACTGGATGTCAACCTGTGGAAGAATGAAAATAGATCCATATCTATCACCATGCACAAAACTCAAGTCCAAATGGATTAAAAATCTCAATATCAATCTGAAGACTGAATCTGATAGAAGAGAAATTGGGAAATAGTCTACAACATATGGGCACAGGAGACCACTTCCTACGTATAACCCCAGCAGCACAGACATTAAGGGAAACGTTGAATAAATGGGACCTCCTAAAACTGAGAAGCTTCTGTAAAGGAATGGACACTGTCATTAAGACATAAAGACAACCTACTAACTGGGAGAAGATCTTCACCAACTCCGCAATGGACAAAGGTCTGATCTCCAAAATATATAAAGAACTCAAGAAACTAGACTTTAAAATGCTAATTAACCCAATTAAAAAATGGGGTACTGAACTGAACAGAGAATTCTCAACAGAAGTTCAAGTGGCCAAAAGACACTTAAAGTCATTCACAACCTCCTTAGCAATCAGGGAAATGAAAATCAAAACAACTTTGTGATACCATCTTACACCGGTCAGAATGACTAATATCCAAAACACCAATGATAGCCTTCGCTGGAGAGGATGTGGAGTAAGGGGTACCCTCATCCTTTGCTGGTGGGACTGCAGACTTGTACAACCACTCTGGAAATCAGTATGGCGGTTTCTTAGGAAATTCGGGATCAACCTACCCCAGGATCCAGCAATACCACTCTTGGGAATATACCCAAGAGCTGCCCTATCATACTACAAAAGCATTTGTTCAGCTATGTTCATAGCAGCAATATTTGCAATAGCAAGAACCTGGAAACAACCTAGATGTCCCTCAATGGAAGAATGGATAAAGAAAGTGTGGAATATATATTCATTAGAGTACTACTCAGTGGTAAAAAACAATGACATCTTGAATTTTGCATGCAAATGGATGGAAATAGGAAACACTATCCTGAGCGAGGTAACCCAAACCCAAAATGATGTGTATGGCATGTACTCACTCATTAGTGCATTCTAGCCATAAATAAAGGACATTGAGCCTATAGGTGGTGATCCTAGAGAAGCTAATTAAGAAGGTGAACCCAAAGGAAAAAAAAATGTAGTTATCTTCCTGGATATTGGAAGTATACAATTTTTGCAGGCAAAAATTGAGAGCTTGGTGGTTCCCTGGGATATGGGTAAGGGGATATGTTGAGAGAGAAGTGAGAAGGGGGGAATGGGGAAAGCTTGTGGGAATGGGACACTTTGGATGTAGGAGGGTTGGGTATGGGAACAGGGAAGTATATATCTTAATTAAAGGAACCATTTGAGGTTCGGCAAGAGACTAGACTCTAGAGGGGTTCCCAGGTTTCCAAGGAGATGTCCCCAGCTTGTTCCTTGAGCAGCTGAGGAGAGGGTTCCTGAACTGGCCCTATTCTATAGCCACTCTGATGAATATCTTGCATATCACCATAGAACCTTCATCTGGCGATGGATGGAGATAGAGACAGAGACCCACAATGGAGCACTTGACTGTGCTCCCATTGTCCAAATGAGGAGCAGAAGGACAATGAGCATGAGCAAGGAAGTCATGACCAAGAGGTGTGTGCCCATGCACTGTGATGGTGGAGCTGATCTAATGGAACTCAGCAAGGCCAGCTTGACTTGGACTGATGGAGCATGAGATCAAAAAGGACTCTCTGAACGTGACTGACAATGAGTGCCGACTGAGAAGACAAGGACAATGGCACTAGGTTTTGATTCTATTCCATGTACTGTCTTTGTGGGAACCTAGTCTGTTTGTATCCTCGCCTTCCTAGACCTGGATGGAGGGGGGAGGTCCTTGGACTTACCACAGGGCAGGGAATCCTGACTGCTCTTTGGACTGCAGAGGGAGGGGTAGAGGGAATGGGGAAGAGGGAAGGAAATGGGAGGAGTGGAGGAGGTGAATATTTGTAATAATAATAATAAAATAGAATAAAAAAAGAAAATACCATTATGAAAACCATCAATATATACAATGAATATAAACCAATAGGTCATCAGGAACTAAATTTACAGACTATTATGAGCAGTCATATAGTGTCTGTGAACCAAGCTGGGCTCCTTGGCTAAAGAAGTAAACACTTTTAATCATTGACCACTCTCTCCAATCCTCCACATCTATTAATATTGTAAGTAGCTATATAAAATCTGGAGCCCATAATACTGTCTTTCTGACTATGAGTTAGTTCTCTTAATATGACAATCTATAGCCCCATTTCTTGTCTTTGTGAATTAAATGTATTGGCTATCTCAAATTATTAGAATCATACAGCATTTACATTATTAGGACTGATATATTTTTCTATATGTCAAGTTTCTTCTGTATTTTTCAGTGTATTAAGTTTGTTCCTTTTAAAAATTGAATAATGTTCCATACACAACACATTTAATTTACTAACCTACTCAGAGATTGCATTTTGATTTGTTTCTATCTCTTGAGTATTATCAATTGTGTTACAATGAAAAATGTAGCACAATGCAAAGTTTTAGTAGAGTAGGACATATGTCAAAGATCAGTTGGATTGGTCGATCATATGATTGTACTCTAGGAAATTTCATACTCTTTCCCGTAATTCCTTGATTACACAGAGGCATGCATTATGAAGTAATTCTACTTGACAAACCCTAACCCAAATTAACCAAACAAGGGAGAAACATGACCCAAACTAATAGATTTAATCATAAAAACTGAGGACATTACAAAAAAACACTATGGAAATTCAGAGAATCATAAAGACAGTTTTTTTAAAGAATTATTGTTAGTGATTTTATTATTTTTATTTTATATATACCATTGTATATGTACTTGTATGCATGTATTTGTGATGGTACTAAATTCCTTGGAACTGGAAATGTAGACAGTTGTGAGCTGCCATGTGGGAAGAGCAATCAGTACTCTTAAACACTGAACAATTTCTTCAGACCTGGTAAACACATAGTTTTAAATTCGCTATTCCTCTAAACTAGAAAACAAAAGAAATGCATGAATTTATTGATCTAGGACATTTCAAAATAAATGAACATGGAATAGTCAATTTCAATGAACCTGGAACAATTAGTAAAATACAGACAGTAATTAAAAATCTGCCAACCAAAAGTATTTATGTTGATAAAACGGAAGAAACATTTGTTCATTTTTATAATATGACTATTACCATGAAGGCAAACCCACACAAGGATACTTCTAAAAATGAAGGAAATGAAGAGGAAGTAGAGAAATAAAGAAAGAAAAAGAAAATCATAATGAACACTGATACAGAAATTCTCAATAAAATATATTAACTCAAACAAAATTATAGAACACATAAAAAAGATTATCTACCAAGCTCAAATGATGACTAAACGTATGTAATTGAAAAATGTAATTCACCATATAACGAAACTTAAACACAAAAACCATATAATCATCTCATTAGATGTAAAAAAAAAATTTTCTGACAAAATCCATTGTCCCTTCATGATAAAAGCTTAGAGAGACTAAGGGTACAAGAAACATATCTCCACATAATTAAGATGATTTATACAAAACCCACAGCCAACATCAACATAAAAACAAAGAAACTCAAAGTATTTCCATTAAAAACAGTAACAAGATAAAGATGTGCACCTTTTCTGCACTTATTTAATATAGTGCCTTGAAGCCTTAGCTAGAGCAATAAGACAACTGAAAAAGATCAAGGGGACAGAAATTTAAAAAAAAAAGAAATCAAATTATGTTTAAAGTCCTTTGAAAGGGACAGACACACAGCCATACAAGAAAACAAACAGACACACATACAAAGACAAAACAGCTAAGAGAGAACATACAGAAGACACAGTCACATACAGAGGAAGACACAGGAACAGAAAAAATGACAAAACAGCCTTTCGGCAGAAACCGTTTCAGACTCATACAACAGAAAGAAAGGGAACGTAAGACGCAGGGAACATAAATAAGGGGATTCAATTTGGTCTTGCTCTTGGTTAAATGTATCTAAGGGGAACTGCTTTTATTTCTTTCTTTAATGTGCCACATATATATTATTGTAAAAGGAGTTGATCACCAAACCATATAATCCATGTATCAGAAAATTTCTGTAGGTGATAAACACTTCCTACAATGTGGAAGGATATGAAATTAACAGAAAATATGTAGCATTCCTGCATGAAAAACGAATATAGAGAAAAAGACTTTAGGGAGACAGGTGATTCCACAATAGCCTCAAAAAATAAATATCATGGGAAATGCTAAACTATCATGTGAAAGACTGATATATAAAATTTTTAAGACATCTTTAGGGTGATTTTAATTGATATTAATAGAAAAAAATCCAGAGTCAGGTATTAGGGGTGAAAGCTGAAAGATCAGAAGAGCACAGAAGCCAGCCACTAGTTCTTAATTCTATAAAATCCTCAGACCAAATGGGATATTCAGATATTGGATTCCCTTTGTATGCTATGAATGCCATTGGTTAATAAAGAAGCTGTTTTGGCATGTGATAGGACAAAATAGAGCTAAGTGGGGAAAACTAAACTAAATGTTGGGATAAAGTAGGTAGAGTCAGAGAGAAGCTATATAACCTCCAATGGGGATAGACATGCCCAGAACATTGCCAGTAAGCTACAGCCATGTGGCAATATACAGATTAATGGATATGGGTTAGTTCAGAATATAGGAGCAAGCTAGAAATATGTTTAAGCTATTGGCCAAAGAGTATTACAAACAATATGGTTTCTGTGTGATTATTCCGTGGTCTCGGCATCCAGGAATGAACAAGCAGCCCATACAACAGTATCCTGTCTCTACAGGTCCTTAGACTGAATGCCCTAAGTTTCTGTGTTCTCCCGCCTTATATTCCACAACAATATCTAGCTATACCACTCATAGGCATAGACCCAATGATCTCTATATCCCATTATGGAGATACTTGTTTATCCATGTCTATTGCTGCCCTATTCATAATAGAAATTGGAAACACCATAGATGGCTATCAACTTATGAATAAATAATATAAGTATGGCATATTTACATACTGGAATAATATTTATCTGTTAAGAAAAATTAAATTATAAAACTTGCAGTTAAGCAGATGGAGCTGAAAAAATTAGACTGAGTAATGTAGTCTAGGCCCCATAAAACAAATATTGTTTGTTTTTCTCTTGTATGTAGGTGTTAGCTTTTCATCCTTTCATATGTGTACTATATCCAAACAGCCAAAGAATTTAACTACATAAAAATAGACCAGGTAGAAGAAAAGGATCTCCCAGGAAGGGAGAAATAGAATACAGTATTATAAAAAGTTAAATGGAAAACTAAACCAGGAGATAGGAAGGGGAGTGATAAAGAGGGTAAAAGAGGAATATGTGGGGGACAACTAACAATAAAGGCTGTTTGAAAATCTCTATGTAAAACTACTACTGAAAAAAAATTAAGCTATTTGCATATAGGAAAGTGTGATGGCTAATCTGCATTGTCAACTTGAAATACATCTGGAATTATTTAAAACACAATCAGTTAGGCATGCCTGGGAAGAATTTTCCCTGATTATATTATTTCAGGTTAGAAGACCCATAATGGACCAGGGTAAATCTAAATTACACCTTCTGGTAACAGCCTACCTAAAAGGACATGAAAGAAGAAATCTTCCTTTTGGCTGCTTGCCCTTCCCCTTGCTGCCAAGTTCACCTACCCTGCTGCTGAGATTACATCATTTACCAGTGATCCTACTTCTTTGGGATTGGAAGGTACACTTGAGAGCACTGAGACATCTGGTCTCATGAAAGGAACTACTTGATTCTTGACCTTTCTTTCAAAGGACAAGCACTATTGAACTAGAAGACCCAAAGCCTATAGTACATTCTAATAAACTCCATTCATTTTTGTGTGTGTGTATGTGCATTTATGTGTGTGTGTATTCATAATATAAGTCTCAGTTCTCTAGAGAATCTTGATGAATACAGAAAGGAATCCAAATTGTGTAGCCAAATAATGACAATTTCCCCAACCAAATAAAGAATATCAAATAAACATCCAGTGCCAGAATGGATCACATATGATCTAGTTGTTGGACAAAAGGGTATCAAGTATCAAGGAAGCTTCCAAACATCACAAACTAATGTCATTGCTAATCTTTACCCTTCATGACTTTTAGATATTACCTTATTGTAGTAATATTTCATTTGTATTTTAATAAATAAAGATTGCCTGAAGATCAGAGAATAAAACATTCACTCTGGTCACCTTACAGAATAGGCAGTGGTGACACACATCTTTAGTCCCAGTAGCCACATTAGTTTGCCATAGAAACTGAGAGGTAGTATTACACGTCTTTAATCCCAGCACTAGAGAGGAATATAAGACAGAAGGAGACAGCTCTCATTCAGTCTCATTCTGAGGATTCTTGAAGGCAGGATAGCCATTTTGGGCTGTGGTAGAGGTCACAGCCAGTGATTGGCTGTTTTGCTTTTCTGACCTTCATGTTGAGCACCATTATCTGTCACTGGGTTTTTATTAATCATGCAATATCTTTTTGTTGAATATACCACTTAACAGTGTTGTGAAACATGAAGAAATAAAATCAGTTCTCCTACAGACTAGTGTTAATGATACTGGAAGGTACTCTGTACACTAATGAAGGAGAAAATTATCACCAATATCATCAAGATACAAACTGCAACCTACAACAGCTTCCTGCCTACAAGATATACTGGTGTTGTAATAGAACAAATGTGGGGTAAATAGCCAACCATTTTCTTATTGAATTGAAATCCCACTCTGTGAGGTGGTCCATTACCTGAAATTATTAAAGTGGCCATGAGCATGAGACTAGATCGGCCTTGTGGTGTATGTACCACTATTATTCTACTAAAAGAACACAGCACTAGAATGAAACCTAATGATATTTTGCTATGTCCATAGTTCAGTGTATCACTCATACCTCAGCAGAGAAGCTTCTCTTGTGGCAGGTATGAATTATCACAGAGGGAGACAGCTATGATTATTTGTAGAAATTGAGAGACATTGGTGCTGAGAGATCCTGGTAGTAATGGCTTTACTAGAGGCCACTGAGAATATACAGCAGATAATATTCACAAGGTCAACCCACTAGATGAATGATTATCTGCTTGAGAGAAACTCATGAATCAAGACTTATGAGAACATTGCTAATGAATAACTGTTTGTGTCTGTCTGTAATTTTCTCATTTCCATATATTCCTTTCCTAATATTAGCTACAAGTATATATTCCAAAGCCTGTGTATTAATATTGTGAAAATAATCCATCAACTGGGCACACAAATAGCTAGGGATGATCAGTAAGATGATTTCTGCTAATATATAATATATATAATATATAATTTTAATGAATATAAATAACACTAGGATATTTTTCATTACACAGACTGATATAGAAAAGTAAAAATATTCTCAGTCGCAAATACAGCTAATTTTAGACATCAGAACAAATTCAAAGCAAACTGTTTGCCCCTGGAAAGAAATACACAAGGAAAATTCCAGCTATTTATTGCTGATTCAAAGCCATGCATGAAACAACTTTGGTAGACATAACCCTCTACAATAATGGACTTTCTGCATGTACTTCTAACCTCAACGTTCATACAGCCAACTCTCACTTTCTGTCTGGAAACCCTGAACAAATAGAGTGCTACATGCATAGCCAAGTGTTACTCACCTTGTCCAATCAGCATGACATACTTAGCCTGAGAGAAACTGTGTGATTAGTATGGCTCTTCTTCCCATTTTGCTCAAGAAGTATTGTGTGATCCTAAAAATGTGATTTCTTTTTTCCACAGGCTTGTTGCAGAAGAGAAATGTGAAAGAAATATGTGTGTGTGTCTATGTACTAGAAGGGAGAGGTAGATGAATGTATAGAGAGAGAAGTGTGAAGAGATATAACTGACTGAGTACAGAGATATAAAAGATGTAGCTGCATAGAAGAAATATGTGTATGTAGGAGAGATGTATGTGGAAGAAGTTTATGGCTGTGTAGAGAATGCAACTATGTGGAAAGAGAGTTGGCTCTGTAAAGAAGTGTTAAGTAGCTATATGAGGAATATATGGAGAATGTGTAGAGACTGTAACTGTGAAAATAAATGGAACAATATATAAAGAACTATGGCTGTGTAGAAGAGAGATGTAAGGAGAGATATATAACTGTAATAATGAGGTGTAACTATGTGGAGTCAGAAAGATTTTCAGAAAGGTATTTTTCAAAATAAAGTAAAAGAGAAACTTACCATCAGGAAAGCATGTGTTTGCTTTTTTTTTTCTTTAGTTACCATCAAAAACCATGTGTGTTTCTTTATTTACCCTCAAATATAAAAAGTTCAGATAGAAAAGTCAAAGAAGAATTTTTTTTTCTATATCCCAATTCCCAGCTACTCTGAAATCATTCATTTTGCGACCCTGGATACAGTCATGGGAGCAGCTTTCCCTGGGCTATGATACATTGGAAAACTTAGTCCTAAATGAGATGTTTTCTCCAACACCTCACTCCAGTCTCAGAATGCAGAAAAGGAGGGAGAAAGATTGTAAGAGCCAGACATATGAATGACTCCAAGGCAATTGTCTTTCAGACACAATAGTATTGAAGTACTGACACACATATATAAAGTCATAGAAATGGTTGTAGCATGTAGAAAATCTGCACAGATTCAAGCTAGAAGAGGTCCTAGCACTGAGAAAAGTAAGGTGACACCCTAATCAAAAAGGTATTTTCAACTGATTGCCTTAAGTAAAGAGCAAATAAATTTTATTTAGTACATTGTCATCTGGTATATTATCTATACTCTGTAGGAGGGCTCATGTTTAGGAATTGTTGATAAATATGAAAGTAACTCATTGATTTTTTCATTTTGTTTGTTGGTTTGCTTGTTTGTTTTTGTTTTGTTTTGTTTGGAAACATTTTGGGGGATGATTTGTCATTTATTTTTCTTTTTGTTGTTTTGGCATTTTTATGTGATTTATTTTTTAAAGAGAGAAAGAACATAAAACTGAGTGGGTAGAGTGGTGGGGAAGATCTAGATAGATTTGGAGAGGGGGAAGATATAATGAAAATATATTCTACAAATTTTTTAAAAAAATATTTCTACTGCAGTAGATTGATACCAGTTTATCATGTATCACAAGCAACTAAAATGTCTATGTTTCTTGAAAATTTTTGTTGCTGGGCCTTCAATGATTATGTTGAATGGCAGGGGTAAGAGTAGACATGCTTGATTTTTACCCAATCTTTTCAGAGAATCTATATTTTCACCATCAGTATGATGTTATGTGTGGACTTGTTGCAGTAACCATCTTTAGGCAAGGTAAAATCCTTCTCTAAATACTTTTTTGGGCTTTCCTAAGGAAAAGAATATTGAAGTGTATCTCTTTTGCTGAATATATTGAAATGATTATGAGAAATGGTGCAAGATTCTTTATTTTAAGGAATCATCCCTATTCCACCCTGCTTAATTTTACCCTTAAAGCCTTCACACCTGTAATAAGCATGGAAACAATTCTCTCTGAATAAGTAAAAAAGAGGAATCTGTAGTGTAGGTAAAGTAGGAAAGCTATAGTGTAGGATAATTATAATAATATAGTATAAGGATAAGTATAATAGAGGAAATATAGAATAACTATAATTTAGAAAATAGGAAATTAAGTATGAAAACTGTGTGAAGTAGACAGGAGGAATGTTCAGAGAATATTTTGCCCTCTTGGAGTCTGCCACACCCATATGGCCCTGCCAGAGGGAAGGCTGCACCCAGTAACCTTGGTAATCTGGCTACAAAAGAAGGACTCCTTCCTTCTGGATCCAGTCATACCTAGGACATCTGGTTATCAGAAGGATAGGATGAGAGGCGGTTTCAAACAGGCTTAGAAAGAGACAGCAGAAGCAAGGCAGTTATCTCACTTTCACGAAGGCCCTGGCATGCTTCTGAGCCTTGTAGCAAGATCCTCCAAAAGCCTGCCTCCCAAGAGCAGAGCAGAGCCTCCTAAATTGAATGCTTTGCCTCCCGAAAGCATACCTAACGCCTTATCTTCCAAGAGCAGCTGATTGCCAGGCAACACAGACTATGTGGTCAAGAATTTGATCTTTGTAGTCAAGCACCGAGTGTCGCCAGGCATCCAGCCTGAAGAAATCCCAAAGTCCTTTATATGGCAGAAGAATATCAGGTTGTATGGGTTGGATGATGCTATTTAATGCTTATGTGAAATATTAAGAGAAGAGCATAGATGCGTTTGGTCTGTGAAATGTTATGCATGCATTTAGTGTGTGAAATGTTAAGATATATTTTATGGATAATTGATAAGATTAAGAATGTTAATTGATAAGTTGTGTTAAGGTTAAGAAGTGCTTTATAGATAACTGATAAGTCAAATAGAAATAGAAATTGGTTTTATGTATTAGAATTAGTAGATTTAATAATTGCGATACTGAATTGTTTATATGTTGTCTATTACATGCGTATTAAGAGTGTGAATCCCCATAATTCATTGGATATAGAAACTACTAATAAAGAATCATTATAAAGACAATTTTCTTGCTTGGTCTGGTTATTCATGGCTCTCTGGAGAGAAGGGCACTGATTCCTCATAGCACTACTTATAAAAGAACCTTGAGCTGAAATCCAACAGCTTTTGACAACACCCTTATCCTATTCTATAATCAGTCTACATGCTTTAAAACAAACTCAATTTTCTTACTGTGCTATATGACTTTTCAGTAGGATTGTCCTTGGATAAGTTGTAGTCTCCTAAGATTTTGGCTAATAGTTTGACTTTTAACTTTAGTTGTTTGTTCAGTCATTAAAACATCTCAAACATTTTCTAATCATTAAGTGTGGGAGTGGTGTTCCTTGATTTTGTTAACTACCATTCCACGGTTCTCCATAACCATTTCACAGATACATATTCCAACCAAAGATATATGAAAGAAAAGGTACCCCATCTTAACACCATATATTTAAAAAATATTAATCTTTGCAAATATTAATATATTTAGCAAAACATGATTTAATGCATAGTTGATTAATTGTTGGTTTTGAACATTTTGTGTAACATTAGTATCAAAATACTAATCTTTAAAAATATTAATGCAATTTATCAAACATGATGCAATGCATAAGTCTATTAATTATTGATTTTGAGTTTTTGTCCTTATTATACATTAGACTTTTCTTTATTTGATTCTCGTTTTCTTATCATTTGCACATTTTCAATATTCTGTTTTGTGATTTGTATGTATGTGTTTTGTTGTTGTTTATTCCAAATATTAGCCACTTAATGATTATAGACAATACAATTATCTTTTATCTGACATTGTCAACTACACATAAATAGTTTACCTTGATAACATTAATTTATCTAATTTTGTCTTGCCATTTGGTTCTTGGATAATTTAAATTATCTGTAGGCTATATAAGAGTTTTTTAGTGTTTATCGCATTCCATAGTTATTATGATTCTTGGAATTGGTCTATATTAAAATGCATAAGTCAATCGTAATTTTGGAGACTTAGCGGGAGTAATATATTAAGACTGCAGTGCAGTGTAACATAAAAAATGGTGGTTGGGTGTTTGAACATCACAGTCCCTGTCCCAATGCTAGCACTAGATATAAAATTGTAAACAATTTTTATCATTGATCTTGCTAGTATTTTATTATTTCTAATCAATCAGACTTATAAGATCTGTCTTAGGTAGGTATAAGAAATAAATGATTATTTTAAGAGTACTTTACGAAATCATTCCAGCACAAAGTCATGGTTTGTTCAGTCAGTATTTTGGGATTCATTTAGGCAGAAAGATTAATTTCTGGAATAGTTTCAAGTGAACTAACAAATGTCCTTACAAAATAAATTCTATGCTCATATAAGGTCAGAAAATTCAAGTCAATTAATTATTATGCTATTATTAGCTCTTGTATATATTTCTAATACATGTTGAATTTCATAAAAGTTACATCATGGTATAAGTTTTTCCTATCAATTCTTGTCAGTACCAGTTCTTCCCTATACAAGTGAATATTTCCCAGAAACTATCTTATGAAATACAAGTTTAAGGAGAATTAGTCTATTAGGGTCAATCTGGGACCTCAGAGGGAGTAAAAGGAGTGGACCCAGACCAGAATTTACAGAAACAGATAAACGAAAGTAACCTAGGCCAAAGTAAGCCTGAGGCAATGAACTTTACCTTAGGTTGGAGCTGGCTTGAGGCAACAAATTGCACAGGAACAGGACTAACCAACTACCTACATCTGAGAGGGCCTGAGAAAGCAAGCTCCACAGGAGCAGGAAAGAAAAATCTATTCCAGGGATATTGGTGAACTAGGATTGAGCCAGCAACCTGGGCCAGAGCAGATCTAAGACAGTGAACTCTATCAGAACAGAGACAAGGGAAAAACTGCTGAGTGAGTGAGCCAGAGCCAGAGACCACTCAGGGTCTGGACATGAATCTGGGACTTTCAAGGAAGTAGACATAAGCCAGGACACCTGTGGGTCTAGGTATGAGTCTAGGACTTCTGAGGAACTAGTCCTGAGCCAGGACCTCTGTGAGTCTGGGCATGAATCTGGTACCTCTGAGGGAGTAGGCAGGAACCAGAGATCTCTGTGGGTCCAGGATTGAGTCTGAGACCTCGGAGGGAGTAGGCCTGAGCCAGGACCTCTGTGAGTCTGGGCATTGGTCTGAAACATCAAAGGGAATAGGCAAGAACCAGAAATGTGTAAAGGTGGAACATAAATCTGGGACCTCAGAGGGAGTAAGCCTGAGCCTGGGCCTATACAGATCTGGGCTCACCCGAGCCTGGGAACTCTGAGGGTATAGACCATAGCCAGAGTTCTTTACAGGACCAATCCCAAGCCAGGAACCTCTGCAGGAACAGACCAAGACAAGAGACATTTACAGAAACAGGACTGAGCCAACAATCTAGGCTAGTGCAGGCCTGAGATATCAAACTCCAAGGGAGTGGAGCAAAACCCAGGAGCACTGAGGAACCTCCAGGAACACAAAGTGACCAAAGGGATAACTAGAACTGTGGCACTGACTGTACCACAAGGAACAACCTTCTGAGCCTTGGATTCAATGGCACCTAGAAGATTAATCAACAAAATCACAGATAGCCTCAGCCACACCTATTAGAGCAAAAAAATGAGTAGAAAATGTAAGAACACATGCAACACCACAAAGAACAACACAAAATCAGTAAAATCTAAAGACCATACAACAGCAAGACTTGAACAACCAAACATATATGAAGCAGAAGAAAATGACCTAAAAAATAACTTCAGAAGAATGTTTGAAACTCTTAAAGAGGAAATGAGAAATTCCCTGAAAGAAATAGAGGAAATGACAAACAAAAAATTGGAAGACATCAGCAAATCCCTTAAAGAAAACCAAGAAAAGACAATCAAACATACTAAAGAAACTATTTAAAACTTGAAAACTGAAATACCGACAAAAAAAACACAAGCCGATGTAATTATAGAAACAGAAATCGTGAGAAAATGATCAGGAACCACAAATGCAAGCATGAATAGTAGAATACAAGAGACAGAAGAGAGAATCTCAAGCACTGAAGATACAATTAAGAAAATAGACTCATCAGACAAAGAAAATATTAAATCGAACAAAAGCTTAACCCAAAATATCCAGGAAATATGCGACACCATTAAAAGGCCAAACCTAAGAATAATATGTATAGAAAAAGGAGTTCAACTCAAAAGCACAGAAAATATATTTAACAAAATCATAGAAGAAAACATTCCCAACCTAGAGAAAGATAGGCCAATGAAAATACAAGAAGCTTCAAAACACCAAATAACTGGATTCAAAAAAAGTCCCCTTGCCTCATAATAATCAAAACACTAAACATACTTAGTAAAGAAAAAAAAATATTAAGAGCTGCAAAGGAAAAAGGCCAAGTAATATATAAAGGCAGACCTATCAGAATTGCATCTGATTTTCATTAGAGACCATGAAAGACAAAAGATCATAGTCAAGCATTATGCAGATATTGAGAGACAACAGACACCAGCCCAGATTATTATATCCAGCAGAACTTTCAATCACCATAGAAAGAAAAAACAAGATATTCCATGGCACAACCAGTTTTTATTATTATTATTGAAAAAAAATTTCTGCCTCCTCCCAGCCTCCCATTACTCTCCCACTTCTCCCAATCCTCTCCCCCTCCCTCTCTAGTCCTAAGAGCAGTCAGGGTTCCCTGCCCTGTGGAAAGCTCAAGGTCCCCCCCCCCCAATCCAGGTATAGGAAGGTGATCATCCAAACTGGTTAGGCTCCCACAAAGCCAGAATATGAAGTAGGACCAAAACCCAGTGCCATTGTCCTTGGCTTCTCATCAGCCCTCATTGTCCATCATGTTCACAGAGTCCAGATTTATCCCAAGCTTTTTCAGTCCCAGTCCAGCTGGCCTTGGTGAGCTCCCAATAGATCAGCCCCACTGTCTCAGTGGGTGGGTGCACCCCTCGCGATCCCGACTTCCTTGCTCATCTTCTCCCACCTTCTGCTCCTCATTGGGACCTTGGGAGCTCAGTCCGGTGCTCCAATGTGGGTCTCTGTCTCTATCTCAATCCATCACCAGATGAAGGTTCTATGGTGATATGCAAGATATTCATCAGTATGGCTATAGGATAGGGCCATTTCAGGTTTCCTATCCTCACCTGCCCAAGGAACTAACTGGGGACATCGCCCTGGGCACCTGGGAGCCCCTCTAGGTTCAAGTCTCTTGCCAACCCTAAGATGGCTCCCTAAATTATGATATATACTTCTCTGCTCCCATATCTATCCTTTCTTTATCCCAACAATCCCATTTCCCCAAGTTCCCCCATCCTCCCCTTCTCACTGTTCTCTCCCCATCTCCCCTTACCCCCATCCCATCCCACCCACAAGATCCCATTTTTTTTGCCCAGCAATCTTGTCTACTTCCAATATCCAGGAGAATAACTATATGTTTTACTTTGGGTTCACCTTCTTATTTAGCTTCTTTCGGATCACAAATTATAGGCTTAATGTCCTTTATTTATGGCTAGAAACCAATTATGAGTGAGTACATCCCATGTTTATCTTTTTGGGTCTGGGTTACCTCACTCAGGATAGTGTTTTCTATTTCCATCTATTTGCATGCAAAATTCAAGATGTCATTGTTTTTTACCGCTGAGTAGTAATCTAATATGTATATCTTCCACACTTTTTTTTTCATCCATTCTTCCATTGAAGGGCATCTAGGTTGTTTCCAGGTTCTGGCTATTACAAATAATGCTGCTATGAACATAGTTGAACGAATGCTTTTGTAATATGATAGGGCATCTCTTGGGTATATTCCCAAGAGTGGTATTGCTGGGTTCTGAGGTAGGTTGATCCCGAATTTCCTGAGAAACCTCCATACTGATTTCCAAAGTGGTTGTACAAGTTTGTATTCCCACCAGCAATGGATGAGTGTACCCCTTACCTCACAACCTCTCCAGCAAAGGTTATCATTGGCATTTTTGATTTTAGCCATTCTGACAGGTGTGAGATGATATCTCAAAGTTGTTTTGACTTGCATTTCCAAACCAGTTTTAAGCAATACCTAGCCACAAACCCAACCATATACAAAATACTAGAAAGAAAACTCCAACCCAAGGAAGTTGGCTACATCAACAAAAACACAAACAATTGATGGTCTCATAGCAGCAAATCCCAAAGAAGGGAAAATGTACAAATTAACTTAAAAAACAGTGAAAACTAAATTAACAGGAGATAGAAATCTCTGGTCATTATTATCCCTTAATATAAATGGATTCAACTCACCTATGCAAAAGCACAGGATAACAGATTGGATAAGAAAACAGATTCCATCCTATTTCTGCCAACAAGAAACACACCTCAACCTCAAAGACAGACATTGTCTCAGAGTAAAGGGATGGGAAAGAATATTCCAATCAAATGGACCTAAGAAACAAGCAGGTATAGCTATTCTAATAGCTAACAAAATAGACTTCAAACTAAAATCAATCAAAAGAGACAAAGAAGGACATTTCATTTTAGTTAAAGGAAAAATTCATCAAAAGAAAATCTCAGTAATAAACATCTATGCCCCAAATACAAGGGCATCCTTATATGTAAAAGAAAAACTTCTAAAGCTTAAAGCATACATTAAGACCCACAAACTAATAGTGGGAGACTTCAACACTCCACTCTTACCACTGGACAAGTCAGTCAGACAAAAAATGAGAGGAGAAATAAGGAACCTAACAGATGTTATGACTCAACTGGAGTTAATGGACATCTATAGAATATTCCATCCAAACATAAAATGATATGCATTCGTTTCAGCACCTCATGGAACCTTTTCAAAAATTGACCACATACTCGGTAACAAAACAAACCTCAAGAAATACAAATATATTAGAATAACCCCATGTATCTTATCAAATCATCAAGGTTTAAAACTAGAAGTCAATCCATTACTAATTCCAGAAAGCTCACAAACACATGGAATTTAAACAATCCTCACCTGAATCATCAATGTGTCAATGAAGAAAAACAGGAAGAATTAAAAACTTCTTAAAATTCAATGAAAATGACCAGATAACATACCCAAGTTTAGGGGACACAACAAAATAATATTAAGAGGAAAGTTCATAGCACTAAATGCCACATAAAGAAGCTGGAAAATTCCCACATTAGTGAATTAACAGAACATTTGAAAAGCTTGGAACAAAAGAAGCAAACTCACCTAAGACAACTAGACAGCAGGAAATAATCAAATTGAGAGATGAAATCAACAAAATAGAAACAAAGAATACAATATAAAGAATCAATGAGACAAAGAGTTGGTTCTTTGAGAAAACAACAAAATAGACAAATCTTTATCCAAACTAGCCAAAAGGCAGTGAGAAAATATCAAAATTAACAAAATCAGAAATGAAAAGGGGGACATGACAACAGACATGGAGGAAATTCTGAGACTCATGAGGTCATATTTAGAAAACTTGGACTCAATAAAGTTAGAAAACTTGAAGGAAATGGATGACTTTCTGGATAAATATCACTTACCAAAATTAAATCAAGACCAGATAAGCAAATTGAACAGACCTATAACTGCTGAAGAAATAGAAACATGCATCAAAAGTCTCCCAACAGCAAAAAACAAAAAAGCCCAGGACCAGACAGTTTCATGTCAGAATTCTACAAGATTTTCAAATAATAAATACCAATATCTCTGAAATTATTACGCACAATAGAAACAGAAGGAAAACTGTCAAACTCTTTTTATGCAGCTACAATTACCCTGATACCAAAACCAAAGAAAGGCATTACTAAGAGAGAATTACAGAACAATCTCACTTATGAACATTGATATAAAAATACTAAATAAAATACTGGTAAATCAAATCCAAGAACACATTAGAACCATCATGCACAATGATCAAATCTGCTTCTTCCCAGAGATGCATGGATGGTTCAACATATGAAAATTTGTCAACGTAATCCACAATTTAAACAAACTGAAAAATAAAAACCACATGATCATCTCATTAGCTACCAAAAAAGCTTTTGACAAAATACAGCATCTCTTTATGATAAAGGTCTTGGAGAGAGCAGGGATATAAGGAACATAACTAAACATAATAAAGGCAATATACAGCAAGCCAACAAACAACCTCAAGCTAAATGGAGAGATACTCCCAGTGATCCTACTGAAATGAGGAACAAGACAAAGTTGTCCACGCTCTCTTTATATTCAATATAGTTCTTAAGGTCTTGCTAGAGCAATAACACACCAAAAAGAGATCAAGGGGATACAAGAAAGAAAAGAACAAATCAAACTCTCACTATTTGCTCATGATATGATAGTTTACATAATTAACCCCAAAAATTCTTACAAGGAACTTTTGCAATTCATAAACACTTTCATTAATGTAGCAGGATACAAGATTAACTCAGAAAAATCAGTAGCCCTCCTGTACACAGATGATAAAAGGGCTGAAAATGAAATCAGAGAAACATTAACCTTCACAATAACCACAAATAGCATTAAATATCTCAGAGTAACTCTAACTAAACAAGTAGAAGGCCTGTATGACAAGAACTTTAAATCTTTGAAGAAAGAATTGAAGAAGACACCAGAAAGTGGAAAGATCTCCCATGCTCTTGTGTAGGTAGAATTAACATAGTAAAAATAGCAATCTTACAAAAAGCAATGCAATGCCCTGCAAAATTCTTCATATATCTTGAAAAAACAATACTCTTCTTCATTTTAAAAAGCAAAAAACCCAGGATAGCCAAAACAATCCTGTACAATAAAAAGAACTTCTGGAAGCACCACAATCCCTGACTTCAAATTCTACTATAGAGCTACAATATTGAAAACAGCCTGGTATTGGCATAAGAATGGACAGAAGGACCAATGGAACTGAAGTGAGGGCCCAGATATTAATCCACATACTTTCAACACCTGATTATTGACAAAAGAGCAAAAAATATCAAATGGAAATAAGAGAGCATATTTAACAAATGGTACTGGAATAACAGGATATCAACATGAAAAAGAATGAAAATAGACCCATATCTATCACCATGCACAAAACTCAAGTCCAAATGGATCAAAGACCTCAATATAAAGCCAGCCACACTGAACCTTATAGAAGAGAAAGTGGGAAGTATACTTGAACACATTGGCACAGGAGACCACTTCCGAAATATAACCCCAGCAACACAGACACTGAGAGAAACAATTAATAAAGGGGACCTCTTAAAATTTTAAATCTTCTGAAATTTTATAAAGTAATAAAAAATCAAAAAAAGAAATTCAAGGAGTTTGAAGAAGACACCAACAAACAACTCAATAATCTTTATGTATATAGCAATTAATGCCTAAATGATCTTGAAGAAAACAAACAGTGCTAACTAAAATTACTAAGACTATCTAGGATTTGAAAGCTGAATGCAGGTGTTTCCACTACAGTTAGTTTGTACGTTGTCCCCCAAATGCCCCCAATTTAATTCATCCATTCCAGTACTCTCTCTAGCTCCATCTCTCACCTCTGTCTGACCATTCCTGTTCTCATCCCCAGTCACCCCAAATTTGCCAGACAAATCTATTTCATTGTGCATTTGCAGGGAAAACCATATGTTCCTCCCCTGAGCCCTCCTTGTTACTTAGCCTCTCTGGGTCTCTTGATTGTAGCATGATTAATCTATACTTAACAGTCAATGTCCACTTATAAGTTAGTACACAGCTACAAAATGTTGGATCTACAATATGTTCTGCCTGCTGAGGTATAATTGCGGGCACAAAACTTGTGGAAATATCCTTCCCAAGACTGGTCCAAATTGAGTCCCCTACTATGCCACAGAGGAAAACCATACCCAGCATTGCCTGGATGGCCAGGAACCAGAGGCAGTACAGCCCAGAGTCCCAGGATAGAACCAAACATGACTGGCAAAAAAGAAAAAAAAGTCAATGAAACATTTCTTAATGATATTATGTTATGCTCATGGATCAGTGCCTACCCAGCCCAATCGTCATCAGAGAGGCATTATCCAGCAACTGATCGGAGCAGATGCAGAGACCCATAGATGAACACTAAATAATAGGCAGAGCCAGGGAAATCCAAAAGAGGAAGGGCAGAAATGTTTGTAGGAGACAGAGGGGTTTAGGACACCATAAGAGCATGGTTCACAGAATAAACTTAGCAGGGCTCATAGGTACTCACAGAAAGTGAAGCAACAAATATGGACCATGCATGGATCTAAGCTAAGTCTTCTCCAAATACTTTATGGCTCTATAGCTGGGTATTCTTATGAGACTACCAACAATGGGAATATGGGGTGTCTCTGACTCTTTTGACCATACTTAGGACTCTTTTCCTCTTACTGGTTTGCCACAGCCATCATGGTATGAAGCTTTCTGCCCAGTATTATTGTATCTTGTTAGGCAATGTTTATTGAATATCTCTCAGA
Organism: Microtus oregoni; assembly: GCF_018167655.1. Taxonomy (NCBI): domain Eukaryota; kingdom Metazoa; phylum Chordata; class Mammalia; order Rodentia; family Cricetidae; genus Microtus; species Microtus oregoni. The sequence continues at coordinate 1,072,678 of NW_024543224.1, read as the reverse complement.
GATATCTTGGCTGATCTTGTTGTTGTTGTTGTTGTTGCTGTTTAAGGTTATCCAATGCAGAGTTAATCTGGGAGAGCGGGGAGGAGGGAGAGGGATTGTCAAGAGTGGAGGGAAGGAAAACTATGGCTGGGATGTAATATATGAGAAGAATAAATGTCAAAGAAAACAAAAAAAAAATCTCAGATCAATGAAAAGAAATATTCATGAGAACTCAAAATAAAATGAATATTAGGTTGAAAACACAAGAACTCGCTTAAAAAATCAGGGTTTGAAAGGCTTCTAAGTAGAAATGGATGAAGTAGAAGTCATAACATCAGGTCTTAAAGATATATTAGATGAACTAAAATATGCAAGCAAAGAATATAAAGATAATTTCAAAAACACACAGAAGAAAGATTCAAGAATTATGGAACGCCATGTAAAGACAATTTATCATCAAGTTATATTTGTAAATGGAGCCAAATTCCAGGTCAGTCTTAGAAGAAAAATTTCCCAAGCCATGTAAAGGCGCACTCATATAGATATTATAAATGTGCAGAACTTCAATTATACAGGATCAGAAAAGAAACTCTGCAGGACACACTGTAACTAAAACATTAAATAATCAGAACAAAGAAAGAGTAATGAAAGCTACAAGAAAATGATATTACAAATAAAGTAAAAATCCGTCAGAATAAGAACTAATTTCTTGACAAAAATTTTAAAATTGAAAAGATCCTAGAACAATGTACTTTAAGTTCTAAAAGAATATTGATATGAGCATACACTACTATTGCACAGCAAAGCTATCTGCCATTATTAAAAAAAAAAGAAAATCTTTCCATGTGAAAATCAGGCAAAAAACATTATCTTAACTCAGGCAACCCTGAAGAAAACACTGGGATCACTTAGATTAGCATGGATAAGCATAGCTAAGAGACTATAGCAAGAAGACAAATAAAGCTATTATTGTTCAAACACAAGATTGGACTAAGAACAAAAAGAGTAGACAAACAGACAGTAATCAACTCACACCTTAGAATAACTTTAAACTTTAATAACTATAACTTGCCAATCAAATGCCACAAGTTAATTTAATAGATTAAGAAACAAAAGTTCATCTTTCTGTTGTCACAGAGAACCTCACTATGTCTGCAAATATGAGAACCACCTTAAAGTGAAAGGATGAACAAAAGTATTCTGAGCAAATGGTTACCAGGTGACCAGCTGGTATTGCTATACTAACATATGACAAAATCAACTTAAAACTAAATTAAATCAGAAGGGATAAAGATGTGAACTTCATCCTAATCAATGGAACAATTAATCAGGAAGATACTGAAAGATTAAACATATATGCACCAAATCCTGACATTTCAAATTTCATAAAACATATACTAGTGAACTTCAAAATATTGATTACTTCCAGCTCAGTATCTGTAGGTGATCTAAGCAGTCCACTTTATCCATCAAATGGGTTATCTGAACAAAAGGAAATAGAGAAACAACATAATTAAATCACGTCATACGTCAAAAGTACCTAACAGATATCTATGGAATTTTCCAACCAAATACCAGAGAATATGTATTCTATTCAATAGTTCATGGAAACTTCTTTAAAACAGACAACATACAGGTAAATACATAAAGCAAATCTAGAAAAAAAAAATGAAATAACTCTGTAACCTCTTTGACCACAATATACTAAACCATAAAACCAGAAGCAAATAAATTTCCAGTAGGGACACAAACTCATGGAGATTAAACATTATTAATGGTGAATGTGTCAAAGAAGAAATCAAGAAAAAATATAGATAAATTCCTGGAAATAAGTGAAAATGAAAACACAACACAGTGTATTTATGAAGACACATTAAAGAAGTCCTAAATGAAAAACTTATAATTCTAAGTACCTATAGTACAAAACCACTAGAAATTGAATATGTAAAAGCATTGTTTCGTCTTCCAGAAGTGCCAGGTTCAACAACCAACACCTACATGGGAGGCAATAATCATTTGTAACTTTGGTTTTAGTGAATTTAACATCTTCTTATGGCTACCTTGGGCATACATCTGGTGGACATACATTCAGGCAACCAACGCATCCACTCACATAAAACAATAAAATTAAATTATAAAAAATCATAAAGAGCATAAATATATAACCTTATTTTTCAAGAATCTTGAAAAATAAGAACAAACCAATCCCAAATCCAGTAGATGACCAGGAAAAATAAAATCAGGAAATGAGAAATATCTCTGTAGTTAATAGAGCTTACTACTTTTACAGAAGCCCTATCTTAGTTACTAGCACCCATACACAGCCCACAATCAATTTGAATTCCAAATTCAAATTCAGGAGTACTGATAGCTTCTTTTGACCTATGAGGGCTCTTGCATGTATTTGGTACACACACAACACTAAGTCACATAAACATAAAATTAGTCGTTAAAAAGAAATGAAATGGAGTAGAAGTCAATGAAATAGGATCAAACTAAAATGATATCAAAATATCATTGAATCTAAATTTAACCCAAAGAATATAGAGAGGACTCAAATTTAGTCTTATATAAACAGAGAGACATTAAAACAGTTACTAAAGAAATTCTGAATATTATAATATTATAAGGGAATCATTTAAAAAACTATACTCCATTTAAGTTAGAAAGCATAGAAGAAATGGATGAATTCTAAATTCATCTTAGCCATCAGTTAAACCAAGAAGGGACTGATAATTTAAACAGACCCCATAACAAGTAAGGTTATCAAACCACCAGTAAAAGGCCTTCTGACTAAAAACTCTAAACACAGGTGGCCTCACAGAATAATTTTACCAGATTTCAAACATCTACAACCAATAATTAATAAATTATTTTAAAAATAGTAACAGAGGGGGCACTTCAAAACTTTTTCTGTGAAGCCAACATTTCCCTAATAATACCAAAACTATGTAAAGAGACTCCTTATGGACTTTGTTAGCCACTTGGGCAAGGAACTGCTCTTGCCTGGACTGCTTGATGAACTGGACATGCAGGATCCACAGAGAAATGACTACTGAACTTGCCTAAAGTTGAGACAATCTTACGGGGTTCCTGCTTCATGAAAGACTTTGCAAGACATTCTGCAGGATACAGAAGAAAGTGACCGGCAAACTGCCAATACAGACAGAATTGTCTTTGAAATTTTCCTGCTTCATGGAAAAGTCTACTACAAACTATGGGACTGTAGACTCAAGATGGATGCCCCAATAGTACAGAGGAACTTTGGGTGACTGTTCAGGCAGCAAGATGTCTCATTCAATTCTAGTGTTTGGGAAGTTGCTTACAATGAACTTACTGTTTACTCAGGTAATATAACCTTCTGGTGTCTTTGATGATTTGATTATGATAAAAAATAAAGTAGATAGAAATATTATAACTGTAATTCTTGCTTGATAAAACCTTCTTTTTTATTTAAACAGAAAATGGGAGATGATGTGGGATTTCCCTCTGTATGCTGTGAATACCATTGATGAATAAAGAAATTGCCTTGGCCTGTTAAGAGGGCAGAACTTAGGTAGGTGGGGAAAACTAAACAGAATGCTGTGAGAAAAGAGTTAAAGTCAGAGAAAAGACATTTAGCCTGCTGGAGACAGATGCCAGAATTTTACCCTGTAAGCTACTACCATGTGGTGATACACAGATTAATAAAAATGCATTAAATTAATATGTAAAAGTTAGCCAATAACAAGCTAGAACTAATGGAAGAAGCAGTGATTTAAATAATATGATTTCTGTGTGATTATTTCTGTTCCCAGGCAGCCAGGAAACAAACAAGCTGCCTCCTCCTGCATTTTGTAGTAAGTATAGGCCAAAAATAACAATTGCCCTCTTAAGTTGCTTTCAGTGAGAATTCTTCACCACAAGAACAGAAATGAATCTATGAAGGGCAACATCCTTGGAGAGGTAAATATCATTAGTGATGAGACAGGGTTGACTTCAGAGAAACTAAATTTATTTGGGAAGGTAATGGTGAATCTTCTATAAATAGTGGTTGTAGTGATTGTTGTATAAGTCTACATTTGTCAGAAGTCACAATACTCATGAGGAAGAGGTGAATAATACTATTTGGTAAGTAGAGTTAAAGGTAAAATTCATAAAATAAAATAAAAAATACAGAAAAAAGAATTACTGTGGTCATGGTATTTCTTCACTGCAATAAAATTCAAAGACAGGAGTTCATTTTAGGGACTGGGGTATTGCTGTGATAAGCCTGACCTTCTTTCTTTTTGATGGAACATGGACTTTAGGGCTTTGGATCAGAAATGCTTTAAACAGGGATTAATGTGGCCATACATAGTAGCATAAAAGGCAGTGATGCTGAAGATGATCTGAACTAGAGGGCCCTGGCTCAAGATGCTTCAGAGGAGAAGAATTTTAGTATGTGGCCTAGAGATTGTACTTGTAGTATTTCGGCGAGGAATGTGACTGCTTTCTGGCCTTGTCAAAAAAATCTGAAAGAAGTTAAATTGAAGAGCTATGAATTAAGAGCTTTGGCACAGAAGAATTCCAAACAACCTAGCATTGTTAAAAGTATTGAATGTGCTGCATGGTTATTAGTGACCATGGTTACACATATCTATAATGAAAGAAAACAAGCTGAGTAAAAAGAAATTTAAAGTGTACTGTTGAAGGAGAAAGTGGGTACCAAGAAAAAGTTTAAAGAAAAGCATGATTCTCCATGGAATAAAAGGAGCGGTGACTTCACAGAAAGACCTCATACCCATCTAATATTCCAATAAAACCCTAGCTAACATATAGTGCCTCCTGTACCTGGTTCTTACATAAACATGTTCTAATTTAATCCTCAGTTCAATAAAGTCAAAGTGAGTCTTGTTACAGATGTATATTCAATCAAATCTATGTACATACAGACAGGATGAAGCCTTCATTAAAATGTATACCAATTTAAATTCAAATCATTCCCAAATTCTTTCCTTTAACATTCCTTCCACTTAACATTATAGAAAAAAAGATAAACCTGCATATTTCTTCAAACTTCAAGTAAACAAATATTGAATAGAATATAAACTGAAAAAGAAAGAAGCAGGCAATAGATTCCATAATATTTTACTAGCAATTATCATATTGGCTATTGTGAAGTATCTTATAGGTATGATGCATTGTCCATGGATACTAGTTTTACTCTGGTACAATACAGTATATAGTTCTTAACAAAATATACCATAAAGATCATCTCAGAATTGATCAGATAATCATTTTTGGGTTGAAAAACAGGATTCCTAAATTAACACATTTGGTAAGTATTAAATGTGCATGTTCATACACCACATACACACAGAAATGCAGACACAGACACACACACACACACACACACACACACACACACACACACACACACACACACACCCCTTATTGAAATGAAGATGAAACTAACTCATCTAATAGCATGAGTTTTTTTCTAGGTTTCTTCCAACTCCTAGGTAATTGTCCAGGTTATATAAACATGAGAATTTTAAAAGGAAAAGGCCCCATGTGCATTACTCAGGAAAATTCTTGGACCCAGACCTGATGTTGAGAGAGCTACTCTTCTCTCTGAGCACACAAAGGCAAAACTAGTTCCTTGAGAACTCTATTCTTTTGGAATGACTGGGTTTTTTTTTGGGGGGGGGGTGTCTGGCAGTGAATACCAACTGCACTCCATTAGTGGAGACATCCCTTCCTTTTCCACTTGGTCAAAAAAAGATATGAGGGCTACATGTCAACATTTTGGGGAGAGTGGGGAGAGTATAGATTCTTAGAGGGAAAAAGTAACTTGTTTCTGATTCTATTCCTGGAACTAGAAAATTAATCTTAATCAGCCCAGTACCACTTGAGAGACATGACTTCTTTAGTTAGAAAGAGATCAAAAGCTTTAAGATTTTTCCACACATTTTTAACTGATTTGTGTGCATGCATGTGCACACGTGTGTGTGGGGGGGGTGTTTGTGTGTAAGTTTAACAGATTTAAATTTTTCAACCATGTGTGCCCTGGGAATTAGAATTCAGCTCCTCAGACTTGGTAGCCAGAACTTTTACCTAATGAGCTATTTCCTTGGCCCAATTTTCAAAATATTTTAAATGAAGATGTTCATAAAATTTCCAAAATTTTGTCTGTTATATGAACAGAAGTTCTAGAAGCAGAGACTACCTGTGGGTGTTTATTTAGAGCTGACTAGCTTCTCTGCACTTTGAGCATCTCTGAGCTATCCATTTTATCATAGTATTCACAAAGCCTTCTCACTCACTTGTCAAACACCTTTTGACATTTGAGTTTGCAACTTTTGATCCACATTAAAGCTGTTTAAAGAACTAATCATCCTGCTGTGTGTAATTAAATCAATGTATATCTTGGCTATCTAACACTTGAAAATGGAACAAAAAATGAATTAAAATAAAAGGGGATCAGATATCAATATATAATTCTTGTGATAGTAACCAGTGTTATTCTTTATGTTCTTGTGTTAAATTGTAATGTAAAATATCTATATTTCTGTGATTTAAAAGTTAAAATAATATTGAGTGCCCAAAACAAAGAGTGGTTGTAATAAATACTTTAATATTTTTTTTGTTTGGTTGTCATTTGTGTGAGTACATACATATCCCACTTTTGCTATAAAATATTGTTGCTACATCTATATATAATTTAATACTTGAAAATTTAATTAAAGCAATGTTTCTCAAATGTCAATAGACATATGCATAATCTGGTGGTCTAGGGTTACGGATGCAGACTAGTGAAAAAATAATTGCCTAGCATGATTGAGGTTAAGTTCATTCCTCAGGACTAAGAGGAAATACTTCCTGAATCATCCAGAGATTCTTCCCAGGTCACTACACTTAATTTAATAAATCAGAGATAGGTGTGAGTGTTTGCATTTTTGGATTTCAGGCTTTGATTCTCAAACCTAAGGAAAACTGCATTTGGAAGTCCACCCCTGAGAAAAGTTTGAGTCTGGGCTTCTTACAGTGAGTCCCAACGAAGACTGAGTTATAGTGTCAAATCCTGTCTCAAACAATTAAAAAAATGACACCAACAGCAGGAAAAAATAACTAAAGAGAGAGGTAAAATAAATATTTATGTTACAGCTACTTTAGAGAGAATTCTGGAGTTAAAAAAACAGATGATTTGTGAAAAATTTAAGAAATGTACACAACAGCATAAATAAATCACAATTAGCTTCTTTTTTAATTTATTTTTATTTATTTATTTTTTTGAAAAAAATTCTGCCTCCTCCCTGCCTCCCATTTCCCTCCCCCTCCTCCCACTCCTCTCCCCCCACTCCTCTCCCCCTCTCCCCACTCCTCTTCCCCTTCTCCCACTCCATTCCCTCTCCCTTTGGAGTCTGAAGATCTGAAGAGCAGTCCGGATTCCCTGCCCTGTGGGAAGTCCAAGGTCCTCCCCCCTCCATCCAGGAATTAACTTCTTTTTTTTTTTTTTTTTTTTTTTTTGGTTTTTCTAGACAGGGTTTCTCTGTGGCTTTGGAGCCTGTCCTGGAACAGGAATTAACTTCTTAACAAAAATGTTTGCCCAGATCCCTTTGTTGAGAAAGGATTTTATGTATTCCAGGTCAGCTGAGAACTCAGTATGTAGCCAAGGATGTTAAGAGCTTGTGATCTTATCTCCACCTCACAAGTACTAGAGTAACAGGCTTTTTACAAGGATTCTGGTTTATGTATAAACAGAGATCAAATGCAGGGCTTCTGCATGCTAATCAAGCAATCTGCCAAAATCAAAAACCAACCAAACAACCAAAAACAGTTTTTTCTCCCTACTCTATCTAGGAGACCAGGTAGAGCTTGCACAAAACGGAAACCTTTATTACAACTGGTTCCTCAGCTGATGTGAAATGACAGTGTATTATTTCCTGACCTTCAGTCTAGTCTGGAATTTCCATACCTACCCACGGTGTCCTTCTCCAGCCCTCCAACCTCACCAGCATCTAGAGACCACAACCCCCCATCCCCTGCCACACATTCTCTTCTTCATGGGGAATCCCCCGTTACATTATGACTGTTAGGTCTCATCTTTGGATAGACTGCAGACACTCCCACCTTGATGTTCATGGATGGCCCTTTTTGAAAAAATGCAGGAGGTCTGACCCGTCATGAAACTCCTGTAAACATTCAGGATGGCCCAAGTTCAGTACAACCAGTTCTCCATCAGAGAAGTAGCTGCTATGGAGTTCTGCATTTTCTATTGCAAAAGGGCAAACAACTATAGAACAGCCAGTGCCCCCTACTTTAGAAAGTGATACTCTGATTGTAAGATCCCCAGGAAGTGGTGGAAATTTGGTCTTAGGCTGTTTAGAAGCTTTACCCACCTACTGCTCTGCCCAAGATGGTAGCTCTGACTTCCACCATCACTCCCAAATCCACAGCTTAATTCCAGGACCTGTAGACTCCTGCTGTGCTCCAAAGACAAACCCGGACTCAGTAAGGTCACCAAAATCCCACCTTGCACACTACAAAGGATTTGACCTTTGTAAGGGTGTGGTGCAAGAATGTTATCCAATCAGAGTCAAGTTTGGACCATGATAGACTATTCCTAACAGCCATTCCCAGCTAATCTTGGACTACTTGCTAGCTTGCTGTTCAGAGCAGCCAATCAAAGCAGAATGCAGGGAGGAGCTTCTCCCTGGAAGAAGCAGAAGGAAAAATCACTGGATTTCCCAAAAATCATACCAACCTGAAGTCCGAGATTAGCACCTAACAGCTTGCTGCTAGCGCTGCTCGCATTTTATCAAACTCACTTCACTTGTTAAGATTTTCAAGGGTAAGTCCTGGTGGGCAAGGAAAGAGAGGAACCAGTTTCAAAATGTAGGTGCGCAGGAGGCAGTAAAAGAATGATCCAAACTGAATGTCAGTCTTTCAACCAGTAAAGGTCTTCAACAATTGTCAATTGCAGTACAATTTTGGATTGGGCTTTTGTTTGTGTGTGTGTGTGTGTGTGTGTGTGTGTGTGTGTGTGTGTGTGTGTGTGTGTGGTTTTAGAGATAGGCTTTCTAGTTATCCTGGAACTAGCTCTTGTATACCAGGCTGGCCTCTAACTCACATAGATCCTCCTGCCTCTGCATCCTAAATTCTGGGATTAAAGGAGTGCACCACCACTGCCTGGCTCTGGGATTGTGTTTCTAGCTCCTACTGACTTCAAATATATGTGCTTGACTTGACATGTTGGTTTCTGTCCTTTCTAGTATATTTCTTGAGTAAACAAGGTAAGTTCCTATTGGATCTATATACTTTGATTATTTTCTTTCTGTTTAAAAAATTGAAGACAGGTTTTTGTTTCAATAGCCTGCCAGCAGCAAGGAAGGCCTTTTGTCAGCGAGATCCCTGGCCAGCCAGGGTCCCCGATCCTGTTCCAGAAGATCCATCAGAGGGGTGAGTGTGTTCTTGACCCACGGCAGGAGCCCGGAAAGGGAGCAAAGACATTCCCTGACCCCCTTAACTACCTGGTCCTTCTGCAGGGACTGCTTCCCTCTGCTACAACCTCTCTCTTCCTATCCCATCCCAGTTTGCTCCTAGGAACCTCCTCCCTTCTTCCTCACTTCTTTCCCCCTTTCTCAGGGCCAAAAGATCCCCCCAGCTCAGCCTGCTTGGGCGCTGGGATGGGATAGTGGGTACAACCGGGCAGGCAGTAGTTCCTTTGTTTCAATAACTTGCCAGCAGCAAGGAAGCCCTTTTGTCAACGAGGTCCCTGGCCAGCCAGGGGTGCAGATCCTGTTCTGGAAGATCCACCAGAGGGGTGAGTGTGTTCTTGACCCTCAGCAGGAGCCCGGAAAGGGAGCACAGACATTCCCCAACCCCCTTAACTCTCTAGTCCTTCTACAGGGGCTGCTTCCCTCTGCTCCAGGCTCTCTCTTCCTAACCCATCCCAGCTTGCTCCCAGGAACCCTCTCCCTTCTTCCTCCGTTCTTCCTCCCTTCCTTGGCGCCATAAGATCCCCAAGCTCAGCCTGATTGGGCACTGGGACTGGGTGGTCAGTGCAACGGGGTGGGCAGGAGTTCCTTTGTTTCAATAGCCTGCCAGCAGTAAGGCAAGCCTTTTAACAGCAAGGTCCCGGACCAGCAAGGGAACCTGATCCTACACCAAAAGATCCATTGGATAGCATTTGAAGGAAGAGATGGGCAGGCGCCAAGGCAAGAATTCCTCCATCAATCTGAAAAAACAACATGAAAACACCAGAACCCAGCAATTTTACAACAGAAGGACTTGAACACCCTAATACAGAAGAAGTAAAAAAAATGACATTATGAAAGCGATAGAGTCCCATAAACAGCATGTGAAAAATGCCCTTATAGAAATGGATGAGAAGTATAAAAAAAGATTGAAGAAATGAGTAAATCCGTAAATGATACACCGGGAAACCAAGAAAACACAGTCAAACAGGTAATGGACACAGTTAAAAAAATTGAAAACTGAAATGAAGGCAAGGAAGAAAACACAAACTGAGGGCCAGCTTGATATGGAAAATCTAGATCAACGAACAGAGACTACAGAAACAAGCATAACCAATAATATACAAGAGATAGAAGAAAGAATCTCAGATACTGAAGACAGCATAGAGAAAATAAACATATTGATCAAAGAAAACAGCAAATCCAACAAATTCTCATCATAAAACATTCAGGAAATATGGGTCACAATAAAAAGAACAAACCTAAGAATAATAGGGATGGAAGAAGGAGAAGAAATACAACTCAAAGGCCCAGAAAATATATCTAACAAAATTATGGAAGAAAACTTTCCCAACATAAAGAAATATTATCCTATGAATATTCAAGAAGCATACAGAACACCAAATAGACTGGATCAAAAAAAAAATTTCCTTGCCATATAATAATCAAAACACAAAACATACAGGTTAAAGAAAGAATATTAAGAGCTGCAAAGGAAAAAGTCAAGTAACTTATAAAGGTAAAACTATCAGACTCACACCGGACTTCTCTATGGAAACCATGAAAGCCAGAAGGGCCTGGATAGAGGTACTGCAGAAAATAAGAGACCATGGATGCAAGCCCAGACTACTATACCAAGCCAAGCTATCATGCACTATCAATGGAGAAAACAAAATATTCGAGGACAAAAACAAATTTAAACAATACATAACCAGAAATCCAGCCTTACAGAAAGTAATAGAAGGAAAATCACAACCCAACGAATCCAACATTGCGAACACTGCCTACAATAACTCAGACAACTAGCGATCCTTCATCAGCACAACTCAAAGAAGGGAAACACACAAACTCTACTACCAAAAAATATAATAATAACCGGAGTCAACAACCACTGGTCATTAATATCACTAAATATCAATGGAATCAATTCACCTATAGAAAGGCACAGGCTAAGAGACTAGATACGAAAACAGGATCCAACATTCTGCTGTTTACAAGAAACACACCTCAACCACAAAAACAGACATCTACTCAGAGTAAGGGGTTGGGAAAAGGTTTTTCAAGCAAATGGACCTAAGAAACAAGTGGGCGTGGTCATACTAATTTCTAATAAAGTTGACTTCAAACTAAAATCAATCAGAAGAGATGGAGATGGACATTTTATACTAATAACAGGAACAATTCATCAGGATGAAGTCTCAATCTTGAATATCTATGCCCCTAATATAAAAGCACCCACTTATGTAAAAGAAACACTACTAGAACTTGAGGCAGACATCAAACCACACACACTAATAGAAGGAGACTTTAACACACCTCTCTCACCAATGGACAGGTTAATCAGACAGAAACCTAACAGAGAAATAAGAGAATTAATGGAGGTAATGGATCAAATTGACTTAACAGACATCTAGAGAGCATTCTACCCAATATAATTTTGTCTCTGCAGCTCCTGGAACCTTCTTGAAAATTGACCACATACTTGGTAACAAAGCAAACTTCCACAGTTACAAAAAAATATTAGTAACCATCTGTGTCTTATCAGGTCACCATGGATTAAAGTTAGAATTCAACAACAATGTTACCCCCAGAAAGCATACAAACTCATGGAAACTGAACAGTCAACTACTGAACCACACCTGAGTCAAGGAAGAAATGAAGAAAGAAATTAAAGCCTTCCTTGAATTCAATAATGAAAACAAAGACACAACATACTCAAACCTATGGGACATTGTGAAAGCAGTTCTAAAAGTAAAGTTCATAGCACTAAGTGCCCACTTAAAGAAAACGGAGAAAACACACATTGGAGACTTAACAACACACCTGAAAATGCTAGAAAAAAAAAAAAGGAGACTCACCCAGGAGAAGTAGAAGACTGGAAATAATCAAACTAAGGGCTGAATTCAACAAAATAGAAACACAAAAAATAAGCCAAAGAATCAATGAAACAAAAAGCTGGTTCTTGGAGAAAATCAACAAGATTAACAAACCCCTATCAAAACTAATCAAGCGGCAGAGAGAGAACACGCAAATTAATAAGATCAGAAATGAAAAGGATGACATAACCACAGACACAGAGGAAATTCAGAGAATCATTAGATCTTACTACAAAAGCATGTATGCCAAAAATTGGAAAATGTAAAAGGAATGGACATTTTTTAGATAAGTACAATATACCAAAGTTAAACCAAGAGCAGGTGAACAATTTAAATAGTCCTGTTAGTCACCAAGAATTAGAAGCTTTTATCAAAACCTCCCTACGAAAAAAAGCCCAAAACGAGATGGTTTCAATGCAGAATTCTACCAGAACTTCCAAGAAGACCTAATACCTATACTCCTTAATGTATTTTACATAATAGAATCAGAAGAGCCATTGACAAATTCCTTTTATGAAGCTACAGTTACCCTGATAAAAAAAACACACACAAAGACTCAACCAAGAAAGAGAATTATAGGCCAATCTCAATCATGAACATCAACACAAAAATTCTCAATAAAATACTGGCAAACTGAATCCAAGAACGCATTAGAAAAATTATCCATCATGATCAATTAAGCTTCATCCCAGAGATGCAGAGCTGGTTCAACACACACAAATCTATCAATGTAATCCATCATATAAATAAACTGAATGAAAAAAACACCATATGATCATTTCATTAGATGCTGAAAAAGCATTTGACAAATTCAACACCCGATTATGATAAATGTCTTGGAGAGATTAAGGATACAAGGATCATACCTGATTTAATAAAAGCTATTTACAGCAAGGTGACTGCTAACATCAAATTAAACAGAGAGAAACTCAAAGCCATCCCACTAAAATCAGGAACACAACAAGGCTGTCTACTCTCTCCATACCTCTTCAATATAGTGCTTGAAGTTCTAGCAATAGCAATAAGACAATACAAAGGCGTCAAAGGGAATTGAATTGGAAAGAAGAATTTAAACTTCCTTTATTTGCAGATAATATGACAGTGCACCTAAGCGACCCCAAAAACTCTACGCTAAAACTCCTAGAGCTGATAAACACCTTTAGTAATGTGGCCGGATACAAGATCAAAATATCAGTTGCCCTCCTATACACAAAGGATAAAGAAGCAGAGAGGGAAATCAGAGAACCATCACCGTTCACGATAGCCACAAATAGCATAAAGTATCTTGGGGTAACTCTAACCAAGGAAGTGAAGACGTATTTGACAAGAACTTTAAGTCTCTGAAGAAAGAAATTGAAGAGGATACCAGAAAATGGAAGGATCTCCCTTGTTCATGGATTGGGAGGATCAACATAGTAAAAAGGGCAATTCTACCAAAAGCAATCTATAGATTCAATGCAATCCCCATCAAAACCCCATATAAATTCTTCACAGACTTTGAGAGGACAATAATCAACTTTATATGGAAAAATAAAAAACCCAGGATAGCCAAAAGAATCTTATACAATAAAGAAACTTTTGGAGGCATTACCATCCCTGACTTCAAACTCTATTACAGAGCTACAGTATTGAAAACAGCTTGGTATTGGCATAAAAACAGAGAAGTCAACCAATGGAATAGAGTAGAAGACCCGGATTTTAACCCACAAACCTATGAACACCTGTTTTTTGACAAAGGAGCTAAAAGTATACAATGGAAGAAAGAAAGCATATTTAACAAATGGTGCTTGCATAACTGGATGCCAACCTGTAGACGAATGAAAATAGATCCATATCTTATGACTATGTACAAAACTCAAGTCCAAATGGATTAAAGACCTCAATATTAATCTGAACACACTGAACCTGATCAAAGAGAAAGTGGGAAGTAGTCTACAGCACATGGGCACAGGAGACCACTTCCTACGTATAACCCCAATAGCACAGACAATAAGGGCAACATTGAATAAATGGGACCTCTTGAAACTGAGAAACTTCTGTAAAGCAAAGGACACTGTCGTTAAGACAAAAAGGTAACCTACTGACTGGGAGAAGATCTTCACCAACCCCACAACAGACAAAGGTCTGATCTCCAAACCATATAAAGAACTCAAGAAACTAGACATTAAAATTCTAATTAACCCAATTATAAAATTGGGTACTGAAATGAACAGCGAATTCTCAACAGAAAATGTTCAAATGGCCAAAAGACACTCAAGGACATGTTCAACTTCCTTAGTGATTGGGGAAATGCAAATCAAAACAACTTTGAGATACCATCTTACACCTCTTATAATGACTAAAATCAAAAACACCAATGATAGCCTTTGCTGGAGAAGAAGTGGAGTAAGGGGTACATTCACCCATTGCTGGTGGGAATGCAAACTTGTGCAACCACTTTGAAAATCAGTTTGGCTGTTTCTCAGGAAATTTGGGATCAACCTAGCCCAGAACCCAGCAATACCACTCTTGGGAATATACCCAAGAGACGCCCTATCATAGTACAAAAGCATTTCTTCGACTATGTTCATAGCAGCACTATTTGTAATAGCCAGAACATGTAAACAACGTAAATGCCCCTCAATGTAAAAATGGATAAAGAAAGTCTGGAATATATACATATTAGAGTACTACTCAGCAGTAAAAAACAATGACATCTTGAATTTTGCATGCAAATAGATGGAAATAGAAAACACTATCTTGAGTGAGGTAAGCCAGACCCAAAAAAAGGAACATGGGATGTACTCACTCATAATTGGTTTCTAGCCATAAATAAAGGACATTGAGCCTATAATTCGTGATTTTAGAGAAGCTAAATAAGAAGGTGATCCCAAAGAAAAACATATATTTATCCTCCTGGATATGGGAAATAGACAAAATTGCTGGGCAAAAATTGGGAACATGGAGGTGGAGTGGAACGGGGGAAAGGGGAGATGGGGAGAGAATGGTGAGAAGGGGAGGATGGGGAGAGCTTGGGGGAATGGAATATTTGGGATAAAGGAAGGGTGGATATGGGAGAAGGGAAGTATATATCTTAATTAAGGTAGCCACTTTAGGGTTGGTAAGAGACTTGACTCTAGAGGGGTTCCCAGCGGTCCAGGGTGATGTCCCCTGCTAGTTCCTTGGGCAGCAGAGGAGAGGGAACCTCAAATGGCCCTATCCTATCTATAGCCATACTGATGAATATCTTGCATATCGCCATAGAACCTTCATCTGGCGATGGATGGAGATAGAGACAGAGACCCACATTGGAGCATTAGGCTAAGCTCCTGAGGTCCAAATGAGGAGCAGAAGGAGAGAGAACATGAGCAAGGAATTCAGGATTGCAAGGGGTGCCCTTACCCACTGAGACAGTGTGGCTGATCTAATGGGAGCAAACCAAGGCCAGTTGGACTCGGCCTGAAATAACACGGAATAAAAGCGGACTCTCTGAACATGGCAGACCGTGAAGGCTGCTGAGAAGCCTAGGGTGATGGCATGTGGCTTTGATTCTACTGCATATACTGGCTTTGTGGGAGCCTAGCCTGTTTGGATGCTCACCTTCCTAGACCTGGATGGATAGGGGAGAACCTTGGCCTTCTCTCAGGGCAGGGAACCCTGACTGCTCTTCGGACTGGAGAGAGAGGGGGAGGGGAATGGGAGGAGGAGGAGGGAAATGGGAAGTGGGGGGGAGGCAGAAAATTTTAATAAAATAATAATATCAAAAAAATGAAGACAAACAAAGAAAAACTAAGTGCTCAATCTTTAAAATGTAAAAGAAAACACAAGACAGAAGTTTCATAATATTGGACTTGGCAATATTATCTGTACTATGAACTAAAATTCATGTGGCAGAGGAAATATTTCTCAAAATGGTCAACAGTGGATACAAGGTCAATATATCTGATGCCACAGACACATAGACTTTTACATGGTTGAAATATTAAATTTTATGTTGTTTTATTGTCAAAATATTGCATATCCATTCATCAAAAAATTACTGTAGAAATGAAAATACACATCCATATAATCCTCACTGGATTATCAGCTTTATCCTCACACTGGGTCTCCACGTCTTCACCATATTAATTTGATTATTGAACATTTAATATAAACCCCATATTATTCTGATTATTGAGTTTAGATTAATAGATTCAATGCACTAAATAACCCTATGTATTTAATATCTATTAACTTCAACTGAATAACACTCTCTTCCACTTATTAGTTCTCTTCTTACTTTACTATTCATATACATTTTCTCCTCTGCTTACACCCCTAAGTAATTATTTGTAATTATTAAATTTTTCTATTTTCTACAATTCAATTTGCAGTTATTTGAAAAGTGAAATTTCTTCTTCAAATATATAACTTTTAGAAATATTCCCATTGTTCCTATATCTGCTTGTGGTTATAGTTCATTCACTTTAGTTGCCATTGTAATGTATTAATTATATCATATTTTCATTTTGTATTGTGTTATCCATAGATGAATCAGTTATTTATTACCAAAAATATTCCATTGCCTATTCTGGTCTATGTCTTTCAGAATACACATCTATGAGTTTCTCTAGGGATATTTAGTAGTAGTATCACTTACTTCTGTGTGAGGTATGGACATTGTCTGTTTTATATGATGATGGTAAGTGTTACATATTGTCTTATGGAATGTGTATGATCTATTCAATTGATGAATCCATCAGTAGTTCATAAAATTCCCTTTGGCAGAACATACTTTGATAAGACTTTTTACAACTTTTGAATTTTTATTCACTTAATGGATTTAAATTTTTGTCTTTCTGATTTGTCACAATCATCTTTAATACTTTTAGGTAATTCATATTTCTACTTTAGACAAACATCTCTTCACAGCCTGCCAAGAATCCATTTGGGCAAATTTTATTTAAGGGTAATCACCTTTAAAAAATTTCCTAATGTTCACAGAGAAATTTTCACCGAAACAAGAACTATAACCACTGGAAGTTGTTACCCTTATAAGAATAGTTAGGTAAACCCTGTTTCTGGAAATAAGGAAATAGCTATAAATACTTTGTGTTAGCATTTGACAAAAGAAATGCTTGATCTATCAACACTCTGTCTGGAAATAGCAAGACATCAAATGCCCTAAGTTTAAATAGTTAAAAAAAAAAAAGAGCACACATCAGTGAAAAGTACAGATGTCAGATAACTCTTGTGTTTCTTTCTTAGTATGATACAGAGTTCTGAGAAACAATCAAGGGTCTGACTTTGTTTTCTTTTCTTCTTTGTATGTCAACATCCTCAGGCTTTTATTTTATTTTTTAATTGTTATTTAGCTGTATATTTTGCTCCTCTCCCCTCCCCGTATACCTTCTCTTATCATCCACATGTTCCAAATTTCTCAGGAAACCTTGTCTTTTTCTACTTCCCATGTAGGTCCTCTTTGTTTGCTAAGTTCTCTGGGATTGTGGATTGTACGCTGGCTTTTTCTTTGCTTTATGTCTAAAAGTCACTTATGAGTGAGTACATGTGATGATTGTCTTTTGGAGTCTGTGTTACCTCACTCAATATGATCTTTTCTAGCTCCATCCATTTGCCTGTAAATTTCAAGATGTCATTTTTTTTTCTGCTATGTAGAACTCTATTGTGCAAATGTACCACATTTTCCTTATCCATTCTTCAGTCGAGGAGCATTTAGGCTGTTTCCAGGTTCTGGCTATGATAAACAATGCTGCTATGAGCACATTTCCTTTTGGTACCATTGAGTATCCTTTGGGCATATTCACCAATCCCACATTGGACAGAGGGCTGATCTCAAAAATGTACAAATGATGGAGGAAGTTCATTGGTTAAATAAAGAAACTGCCTTGGCCCTGATAGGACAGAAAATTAGGTAGGCGGAGTAAACAGAGCAGAATGCTGGGAGGAGGAAGAAGTGAGCTCAGACTCGATAGCTCTCCTCTCTGGGGCAGACACGATGAAGCAAGCCGCCAGGTCAGACATGCTGAATCTTTCTCGTTAAGACTGGTGCTACACAGATTATTAGAGATGAGTTGATCGGGAAATGAAAATTAGCCAGTAAGGGCTAGAGCTAATCGGCCAAGCAGTGTTTAAAAGAATACAGTTTCTGTGTTGCTATTTTGGGGCATAAGCTAGCCAGGCAGCTGGGAGCCTGGTGGCAAGAAAGCGTCCCGCAGCTCCTTCAACATACAAAGAACTCAAGAAATGGGTCATCAAAATAACAAATAATCCAATAAAAAATTAGGTACAGCCCTAATCAGAGAACTCTCAACAAAGGAATCTAAAATGGCTGAAAGACATTTGTGGAAATGCTCAACATCTTTAACAATCAAATTAATGTAAATCAAAAGAACTCTGAGTTCCATGTTGAAACTGTATGGCCAAGATCAAAAACACTGATGACAACTTATGCTGGAGAGGATGTTGGATAAAGGGAATCAGCATTGTTTGTAATAGCCAGAACCTGGAAACAACCTAGATGCCCTTCAACGGAAGAATGGATGAAGAAAGTATGGAATATATACATATTAGAGTATTACTCAGCAGTAAAAAACAAGGACTTCTTGAATTTTGCATACAAATGGATGGAAATAGAAAACACTATCCTGAGTGCGGTAAGCCAGACCCAAAAAGAGGAACATGGGATGTACTCACTCATATTTGGTTTCTAGCCATAAATAAAGGACATTGAGCTTATAATTCATGTTCCTAGAGAAGCTAAATAAGGTGAATCCAAAGACAAACACATAGGCATCCTCAGGAATATTAACCTTCATCAGGCGATGAAAGGAGACAGAGACAGAGACCCACACGGGAGCACCGGACAGAAATCTCAAGGTCCAAATCAGGAGCAGAAGGAGAGGGAGCACGAGCAAGGAACTCAGGACCATGAGGGGTGCACCCACACACTAAGACAATGGGGATGTTCTATTGGGATCTCACCAAGGCCAGCTGGCCTAGGTCTGAAAAAGCATGGGATAAATCCGGACTAGCTGAACATAGCAGACAATGAGGAATACTGAGAATTCAAGAACAATTGCAGTGGGTTTTTGACCCTACTGCATGTACTGGCTTTGTGGGAGCCTAGGCAGTTTGAATGCACACCTTACGAGACCTGGATAGAGGTGGGCAGTCCTTGGGCTTCCCACAGGTCAGGGAACCCTGATTGCTCTTCGAGCAGATGAGGGAAGGGGACTTGATCGGGGGAGGGGGAGGGAAATGGGAAGCGGTTGTGGGGACGAGGCAGAAATCCTTAATAAATAAATAAATTAAAAAAAAAGAAACACTTAATAAGCCATTCATTTAGAATTCCATAAGCTAGTTTGGATAAATAGATTTAGTTTCAGGGCTAGAATAATTTTCCAAGAAAAAAAAAGGTTCTTTTTTTATGTTATAGGTCTTCTCATGAAAACTTAAAACTGGAAACAGAGGCCCCCTTTCTCTTTCCTAGCCACCCATCTTCCACAGATTTCCTTAGGTCACTAACAGTACTAACTCATGGCTGTAGAGAATGGCTTCTAAAGTTCTCTCCAGATTAACCTGGCCTCTGAGCTTTGGGGTTTGTCTCAAAGTTCACTTACTTGAGTAAGAGAAACTTTAGATGGAAATTGCCCAAAGCTGGACTCTGTTCCCTCCCCACATAAATACCCCCAACTTTTATTCAATGTCCATGCATACCCCCAACTTTTATTCATTGTCCATGCATACCCCCTAGTCTAGTAAGCACAGTGCCAGCTTTATGCCAGTACACTGATACTGAATCCTACTCTCAATTTTTTTTCACATTACCCTCTTCTTACCCACGCCACCAGCCTTGTTCTAGGTGTTTTACTATGGTATATAGTCCTTATCTTCCCTTTAGAATTCTGTTCATTTTCCTCTGAAGCTCTTTCCAGGGAGTCCAGCTATTGTCTTACAGGATAAGAATGTATGGAGTGTCATTCCACCTCAAAACCTTCAGTGTTTCTGTACTAAATTTAGGTGCTCTACTTAAGTTTTTATTGTTGTGATGAAGACACCATAACCAAAAAGTAACTTATGAAAGAAAAGTGTTTAGTTCCCCTTAAAACTTACAGTCCCTCATGAAGGGAAGTCAGGGCTGAAATTCAAGGCAGGAACCTGGATTCAGACACTTAAGCAACATCCATAGAATAATGAATCTTACTAGTTTATTCCTTATGACTTGCTCAGTTTACTTTCTTATATAATGCAGGACCACCTAGCTGGTTAGAGCTTATAATTGGAAGCATACTTGCTTGTTGTAGGAGCTGCGGGCTGCTGCGTTCCTGCCACCCCGCTCCCACAGCCCGGCTCCTGGCCGCCTGGCTAGCTTATGTCCCAAAATAACGACACACAAATTGTATTCATTTAAGCACTGCTTGGCCCATTGGCTCTAGCTTCTTACTGGCTAATTCTTACATCTTGATTACCCATTTCTATTAATGTGTGTAGCACCCCAAGGTGTGCTTACCGGGAAGATTCTAGCCTACATCCATCTTGGGTCAGAGCTTCATCGTGTCTGCTCCAGAGAGGAGAGCTATTGAGTCTGAACTCACATCCTCTTCCTCCCAGTATTCAGATCTGTTTACTCCACCCACCTATGTTTTAACCTATGAGGCCAAGCGGTTTCTTTATTAATTAACCAATGACCTTCCTCCATCACTTGCTGAGTTTTTTTGCAATAGTTTCATGATATTAGGTCTTATGTTAAGACCCTTACTATTCTGGAGTTGAATTTTGTGCAAAGTGAAAGACAGAACAGAGTTTCTATTTTCTACATACTGTGATCAAGTTTTCCCAGTATTCTTTGTTGAAGATACTGTGTTCTTTTAAATATATATATATATATTTAGAATATTTGTCAAAAATAAGTAATTGTAATGATGTGGTCCCATCTCTGTGTCCTTTGATCCACTGGTCTACAAGTCTCTCTTTGTGCATTAGAGTGTTGGTTTTGTTTCTATGGCTCTTTGATAATAATTTGAAATCAGATATAGTGTTACTATCCTTGGTGTTTGTGCTTCTATATAACTTTTTAGTTATTTGTTTTGATGTTTTTGAAGAATAACCCAGGAATTTTGATTGGAATTGCATTGAGTCTGTAGATTGATTTATGAACTATAGGCATTTTCAGAATAACATCTTCATATTTTAAGGAAGATAAGGAAATATAAAAACAAATCCTTTCTTATGATTATTAATATATTAGATGCAGAAAAATGTTTCTGAAGCATGAATGAGGTTTGATAATGAGAAATCATGGCCTTTAACTAAGGGCTTAATTGTGAAGAAGTCAGTGTTCCCTACTTAGAAATCTTGTACTAAGTTTGGTTATAAAGACCATATCACAATTAAAAATTATTTCTTCGTATTAAAGGTGATAAAAATGTCAGTACATACCAAGGAAGCAAGCTTCTATTTTTGTTTGTTATTAATTTGTTTTGTTTCATCTTTTGTTTGCTTGATTCTTTTTTTTTTTTTGACAGGGTTTCTTTGTTTGCCTCTGTCTGTCATGGAACTTGCTCTGTAGACCCAGCTGGCCTTGAACTCAGAGATCTGCCTGTCTCTGCCTTCTGAGCACTGGGATTAAAGGCATGCACCACTACCGCCTGATCTGAACAAATTTCTTAATGAATGTAATAATGTTCAGAAAAAAATCACGACTTTTGGTACAGTTACACAAACATGGAAATAATGAAATAGTTTGTGTTGTGCACAAGATTTGCCCTAACTCTGTTGCTGATTCTGTCATTAGAGATGAGAAAATGTTCACTATTTGGAAACATGGTCTCTGTTAAGAAAGGACAGCCTTTTCACTCCCACTCAAAAACACCTGCATAAATTGTATGAAAAAAACCCTTATATGAAATTCCTAAAAATTCTTATTCATAGACTTTTCATAAATGATGGTATAGTAATAGTAATTTATATTATGTAATGTTTGAAACTATTTTGTTATTTTTCCAGGGAACCTAATATGGTATGTGAGCAATGTACTATTGAACTATACCTCATGGAATGAAGATTTTTATGCCTAACATAGTAAGATAATGTTCACTTTATACTCTTGGAGGATTTGAAAGGATCTGCAATGATTCTATGTATTCTTGAAAGTTTTCTTAGTTTTCTAACATTTGTCTTTTATCTTATACCCATTTTTGAAGTACTACTAGCCTAGTATAGGCCCAATCTGGCAGTAGATACTGATAGCCAATTTATTATGATGTCATAAATCCCTTCATCATTTTGTTGCCACAAGAACCTTATTGCTACGTAAACACTTACAGCCAGTCTCCTTATTCACCCCTACCAGGTAAGATGTTTACTAACCTTCTCTTGACTTTCCTGGGAGACTAACTTTCCTTTGACTTTGGAAAATTGTATTAATTATTTTTTTTTTGATTTTGGTATTTTACTTTACTTTTATTCAGTAATGCATTATTGTCTGTGTAGTTGGTAACTGCTGGAATGATCTCCTTTAAAATGCTGTGGGAATTGTAGAGGTCTCACATTCAGAAGGCTTGTATATACTCAGCAGTATGTTATGGCTCATATAAATTCTTTCATTATCTCATTGTTAGAAGAACTTTGTGCTCAATTTAAGTAATCATTTTACTGTGTATCTTGGCCCTAGTAGGATGTATTCACTATTGATTTGATGGTAATTTGAAGTTAGAATCTCCCTCAAAATAGTGCTGATACCCTTCATGGGAACAGAGTTTTAGTGCTGTAGTAGTAGATTAATATATTTCATCTTGTTCTTTTCAGTATTATGAGGGTTCACGTGTTCCTTGATTTATGAAAACACCAAAAGATCTATTATAAATATCAATGTATTTCAGTTATTCTTTTATTTATATGGCATATTGGTTTGAATTACACATTTAGTTGTTAAAATAATTTTAACTCCTAGGACCTATTGTTAAACATAGTCATGCAATTTTTTTTTCTTTCCCTCATTTTCTTCTTCCCCCTTCTCCCTTGTTCTCTTTCTCTTCTCTTTCTCCTTCTTTTTGGCTATTTATGATAGGTTCACACTCTAGTCCAGGCCAGTCTGGAACTCAGTATATCCCACAAAGGCTGGCCTAGAACTCAGAACAATATTAATAATTCAACCTCCTAGTGCCATATAAACATATTCATCTATGAATTATGTAATATTTTTAACATTCATCACAAACTATCAATCTCCATTATCAACTTACATTATTTATCATGTGTCTTTTGTGCATTTCCTGCTATTTCCAGTTCTTAAATTTAAACTCATGAATCAAATATGCTTCCTTGTTTGAGCCACTATAGTTCAACTCTAATATGACAAATTTTTGACTCATTTCATAGCCACTTATTACATAAAGTCAGGTCTTTGTAATATATGAGTTGTTCTATCAATATTCATATAGTTTTTCAGGCCCCTTTTGAGATAATAGTTGCACATTTTTTCTCCGTCATGAATGCCTAATGAGATGTTTGACCTAATGAGTTTTTTTTATTTTTTTCACATTTTTTATTTTCACTTTGTTAAGCTTCTATAATGTTTTAGCTGATTTATTTGTCAGTTATAGATTTTTTTCACTTCTTTTTTTTTAAATTGACTATTTGTTTTGAGATTTATTTTTGCATTTCCTTATGCTAACTCCTCAATTGTTTTTTTTTGTTGTTGTTGTTGTTTATATATCCTGGGCCTGAATATACTTTAAAACCTCACACCTTGGGTTCTAGTACCCTTTTTCTTTTTGAATTAGGATAACCTATAACAGTGTTTCTCAACTTGTGAGTTACAATCTCTTTGAGGATTGAACAAACATTTAATGGTGTTCATGTATCAAATATTCTGAATATTGTATAATTACATTATTATTCATAACAATAGCAAGATTATAATTATGAAGTAATGGTTAAATAATTTTATGATTGGAAGTCACCACAATTAATAAAAACCCAGAGACAGATATTTGAATTCAACCTGAAGGACAGAAAAGCAAAGCAGCCAAACACTTGCTCTTACCTCTACTTAGTCCAAAATCTCAGCCCTGCCTCCAGGAATCCTCAGAATGAGCCTGAGCCTGAGAGCTGTCTCCTCCTGTATTATATTCCTCTCTAGTGCTGGGTTTCCAGGCATGTACCACTACTGCTTGGTTTCTTTGGTAAACAAGTGTGGCTACTGGGATTAAAGATATGTGTAAGATATGTGTCACCACTTCCTGGTCTGTAAGGCTGACCAGGGTATCTGTTTTACTCTCTGATCTTTAGGCAAGCTTTATTAAAATATAAAGGAAATGTCACTACAAACCACAATATTAAAGAATTGTATTAAAGGGTTATAGTATTAGGAAGGTTGAGAACAACTGATGTATATATAGCATATGTTTTAAGTAAGTATCAAGTTCATTTTTATGGATATCCATTAGGCATTAATATTTATAAAAAGTTACAATTTTCATCTGTGGTTTTAGTACATTATCATAGTAAATGCTAACCTGATTCAAATCATTATTGAAGCATATTACCGACTTCTTCAGAGTTTTGTCTTAGATCATAGAAGCATTAAAATTTGAGCCAATTTCTTCCTTGTCCCCTTAAACAGGATAGTTAATAGAGCATTTTTTTGCAAAGTGTTGTGTAATTGTGACATAAATAAATAAGTACTTCTATGTTATACTAGAATATTCAAGATATATTCCATACAAATGTTATTGAGGAAGTGAAAACCTTAAACAAATTTGATTAGAAAATATCAATGATGAAATGGTAGATTAAAAATATCTAATAAGTTTTGGTATACATAGCATTTTACAGTAGTTTCACAAAATTCATCATTAAGTAATGATAAGCTAATGCCAAAGGCAACCATGTGAAATTGCTTATTGTCAAAGCATGAATATGAAAAAAATAATATAAAAAATTTCAACCTTCTTTAATTTGCTCTGTGACCTCTGTGAATAGTCCTTCTTATAGTCCAATAATAGAGTAAAAATGAGACACTCACACACCTACAGCAAGTTACAGTTTTTATATATTAAATGTATATTGGCAGTATCAATGCAAAGCAAAGCTGTCATAAAATAGGGGAATACAAGAGCTTATTCTTGAGCCAAATTTAAGTGATCATGACCCATGGAAAGGAACAATGATGTAGTTCACCATAAGAAACAATGACCATTTATGTATAAATAATAATGACCATTTATGTAACAATAGTGTTTTTAAAATAGTAACAACAGTATATTTGATAAATAGAGACACTTCTCAAATAGTTTGGATTTCTCAAATACATTGGTGGGAACTTCATGTGCACAGCATAGAGTAAAACAGGAAAGTCACAGTTGTAAGCTTCATATGCAACCTGATGGCTTTCTTAGCCTTTGTGCTGTCAAAAGTTAGTGGGGTTTTTTGTGCATTCCAAAAAGGTTTACATGCTGGTCTCAAAAGTAAGTGGTCAAACACAAAGATAGATAACAAATACCTGTTACAGTTATTAGAGATATCAGTATGATTTGGCTCCGGTCCTGCAGCACTTTTACCTCTCCATAGTAGCAAAAGTTCTATCTGCCAAATAGACTTGTAAAATCATTAACAGAGTACACTTTTGTAATTGGAAGTTTTTGTCCTACCTGGTCCTGCAGTCATTTAGTCCCAAAGAAACACAAAGAGGCTTATATTAATTATAAACTATTTGGCCTGTTAGTTCAGGCTCATTACCAACTACCTCAAACAAGTTAAATTAACCCATAATTCTATCTATGTTTAACCACATGGGTGGGTACCTTTCCTCAGAAATGCATTCTCATCTTGCTTCCTGTGCTTCTGGATGATGACTGCTTCTCCAGCTTTCTTCTTCCCAGAATTCTCCTAATCATGTCCCCTTGCCTAAACTTCCTGCCTGGCTACTGGACAATCAGTATTTTATTAAACCAATATGAGTGACAAAGCTTTACAATATGCAAGAATGTTATCCCACATCATTTCCCCTTTTGTTTCCTTTTCAGAACAAGAATGCTGAATCTAATCTCCTTTGTTTAGCTTTTTGAATGACTAATATCCATAATGACTTGTAACCAACACTCTAAACAAAGACAAAATCCATAATCTGTTTTTTGGGAATGTGGCTGTAGTTTTCTAGGTTACTTCCTGCTGACTGAGGGTGCTGATAGTCTTACGAGGATACAATGAAAATTTAGGATTATGTTCAAGTCCTGACTGCAGTGTTCTTTAAGGCTGGATCATCTCATCCAGCACTCTTGAGGCTGTTATGGATGTAGAGCTCAGACAAAACTTCAACAGAGGTGCTCTGAAAAGTTGGATCATCTGTGCCACCCAATTCCTGTTGAAGATTTTGCAGAGAGTCTTACTTGATCAAATCTTATTTTTCTTAAACAAGAATGAATTCACAGCCTTTCATTTCCTATGGAAACAAAAACAAATTCTCTTCTATAAAGTAACATATCTTTTGACTTAAATAATAAAGTCAACGCATTTTCAAAATATATACTTTGGATTAATACAGGAACATTTATAATTAAATGTCTTTTAGCAGCTGCTGCTCCTGCCTCAGTAGTCAAACAATTTGAAGAAAACACAATAATATATGATATTCAGACTCCCTGTGTATTTTCTGTGGGACCCTCACTCCTTATTCTCAAAGGGGCAAGAAAAAATTTCCTAGCAGAATGTTTTTCCAGGAAGATAGTGGCCTTCCCCTCTCCCACCCAGGAGATTCTAAGCACA
Source organism: Microtus oregoni (assembly GCF_018167655.1). Taxonomy (NCBI): domain Eukaryota; kingdom Metazoa; phylum Chordata; class Mammalia; order Rodentia; family Cricetidae; genus Microtus; species Microtus oregoni. The sequence continues at coordinate 1,045,638 of NW_024543224.1, read as the reverse complement.
AGGTCACTTAGCTCAGCCCAGCCAGCCACCTGGTACAGGCTGATAAAGATGGTCTAACTTAAGAACAAGGAAAAAGCTGACTTGACAGAATGGGAGGGAGCAAAAATCCTTGTACCCTGCCAAGCATCTTCAATGGTTCTCTTTGTAGTTATGCCTTTAAAAGCTTACCCCACAGAGGAGATACATCTCCTCTCTGCTTTGTTGTAATGGGGATGGAGATGAGTTCCAAACATGTTTCTATTATGCTGATTAAACCTTGCTTATTACATTCTGGGCCTCTCTGGTGGTCTCTCTCTGGGGGGTCATATTCTGGGCACAACCTTTTCCATCTTTATGTGGAATTTTTCTTACTCTATTTTTAAGGACTTTATCCTTTTTCTTTTCTCTTCCAAGCCTGTTTATTTTTAAATACACTATAAACTATTTAGAGTTGTTTTTTTATCTGAATCTGTCTTTACTGTATATCTCTATCTCTATGATTATACAAGTCTTTAATCTGCTAAATGATATGACTAGGATTAAAGCACAGAATTTGGCAGCTGACTCCTCTCCATTCCTTAGCTTCTTGAAAGACTAGCTTCATGGTGGAAGTATTGGTGGAAGCCATGTTTATTGCACAACTCTGCGGTGTTTTTAGGTCTATGCCACCACCAAGAAGCATATCATTGGCTGCTCATAAACACTCTTAAAGTGTTTGGTGGCAGGTCCTCTTAAAAGAGCTATCATGCATTTTTTTCTGTTAATACTGAGTCAGGAATTCGTTTTTTAAAGGATCTGTGACTGCACACTACCAGCAAACAGAGACTACCAGAGTAAAGACATTTACCAAGAAGCTGCACTTGATTCTGTTCTTGTATGTCTAGAATCCTTTTTTTTAAAAAAAAAAAAAAAAAAAAAAAAAAAAAAAAAAAAAAAAACTTTCTCAGGCTTTATGTTGAAATTCTTGCCAAATGTTTGGGCTCCACTTGAAGACAGAAGTTTCTGTCTCACATGATCCCACAGCCATTCAATTCCAAAGAAACATACAAGGGCTTATATTAATTATAAACTATTTGGCCTATTAGGTCGGGCTGGCTCTTACAACTTAAATTAACCCATAATTCTTGTCTTTGTTTTATATGGTGGTTTACTTTTCTCAGTAAGGCATTCACATCTTACTTCCTCTGTGTCTGGCTGGTGATTGTTTCTCTGCCCTTCTGTCTTCTTCCCAGAATTCTCATTGTCTTGTTGCCCCACCTAGACTTCTTGCCTAGGTCCTGGCCAATCAGTCTTTTATGAAACCAATATATTGCCCTTATACTGTCCAAGAACATTATCCCACAGCACAATTTGTGGGGTATTTTTTTTTTTTTTTTGGTTGGGGAATGGGAGGAGAGAAAGGGTACTTAAGTTACAAATATTGAAATTTCCAATTTAATAGACATTTTCATTTGAATAAAAATATTTTATTACATCAATAGTAAAAAACAACTGGTATGTCTGTTACTATCATAATTTATTAATTTTTGACTTTCATTGTTGGGATTTTTAGTGATTTCAAAACTCTTCTGAAAGTTTTAAACTTTCCTGATATTTTTTCTTTTATATAGTGTAAGAAACATTAGATGAATTCAATTACTCACTTTTTCAAGATTACAGTTTTCTCCCATGTCCTATTTTTGCAAGGCTCTTATGTATCCATGGCTTTTGAAAATTTAAGTTTATTATATGTATTTGTTGGCATTGTACCTTTGGAGTTTGGGGTGATAAGGTAGCGTAGTGTTTAATACAAATCTTGGAAACATATTTGTTTCACTATAATTTTTTTTTGGCTAAAAGGAGTTTCTCAAACAGGCCAGATTAATTTGAAATTGCTCTTTCTAAATTATTTATATTTATATGTTTTTCTCATAGTAGAATCCATAATATTCTGTCAGAAAAGGCCTCTTGTTTATTATTGCCTTAATTGTATACCTGTAACACATGTAAAAATTAATGAAATAGGCCCATTTGAGCAAAAGTTGACTGGCTTCATCATCATGGGGTTTGAAACCTTATCACTCTCTTAGGTTTTCCAGGTCCAGCTCAAAACGAAATTTAAGATTCATTAGAAAACTAGATTACTTCAGTGTGTGGGTGCCCCCCTCACGGTCCTGAGTTCCTTGCTTGTGCTCTGTCTCCTTCTGCTCCTGATTTGGACTTTGAGATTTCTGTCCGGTGCTCCAATGTAGGTCTCTGTCTCTGTCTCATTTCATCGCCTGATGAAGGTTAATATTCAGGAGGATGCCTATATATTTTTCTTTGGGTTCTCCTTATTTAGCTTCTCTAGGATCACTAATTATAGTCTCAATGTCCTTTGATTATGGCTAGAAACCAAATATGAGTGAGTACATCCCATGTTCCTCTTTTCACCAAGGCCAGCTGGCCTGGATCTGAAAAAGCCTGGGATAAAACCAGAATCTCTGAACATAGCAGACAATGAGGACTACTGAGAACTTAAGAACAATAGCAATGGGCTTTTGATCTTACTGCACGAACTGGCTTTGTGGGAGCCTAGGCAGTTTGGATGCTCACCATACTAGACCTGGAAGGAGGTGGGTGGTTTTTGGACTTCCACAGGGCAGGGAAACCTGATTGCTCTTTGGGTTGATGAAGGAGGGGGACTTGATTGGGGGAGGGGGAGGGAAATGTGAGGCGGTGGCGGGGAGGAGGCAGAAATCTTTAATAAATAAATTAATTAAAAAAAAGAAAACTAGATTACTGTGTGTTTGAAACTTATAGGAAGGCATGGTGAACTCACCAGTGGTTACTCAACTGATGACAGTGACCCCCAATTTCCCAGAATCTATTAGTGGCTACTACTTCAATGGGAAAATTTGGGCCTTTTGAGGTCCTTCCACATTACATGGTTTTGTGTTGACAGGCCTATTGTTGTGCAAGCTCAATGATGGTGTACCCAGTTTCATTGAGTTCACATTTGGAATGGCTGTATAGTGACCAGACAATATTATTTGATCTTCAATTATTCTCAACACCTTAATAATCATATCTCTGCATCTACAATTTTTTCACTACAAAGAGTATTTTCTGATTGAGTGTGAGGAGCATTTTTCTGTGGTATAAACATAAATAATTAGACGGTAGTTTAATATTATGATAATTCAGCATGGATTTTTGATTGCAGTTTACTTTATCTGAAAAGGAAATGGATTTCCTCCTATGGAGCATGCTTTAAGTCTCAACACAGATTATTTGGTTTTTGCTGTAAGAGTGGTGCCTTTATTGAAAAGCTGAAAACTTCTTGTCTGGAAGACATAATACTGTATTTATTAGATTTTATAGCCACTTAAGACCATGTATTACCTTCTGGTGCTATGAAATCTTTTTAACAAAGATGAAACCTGACTATCTCAGTTCTACTTTTGTTTCTCTTTATTTTGCAATCAAACTACAAAGTGTCTTCAGCAGTATTCTGTTAGTGTTTTTTTTTTCTCTTTGTTCTTTTCTCTTTTTGGGTGGCCTGACACCCAGCTCCTAAATAAATTACACACAGAGTCTTATTCTTAAATAAATGCCCAGCCTTAGCTTAGCTTGTTTCTAGCCAAATTTTCTTAACTTGAATTTTTCTATCTACCATTGCCTCTGGGATTTTACCTTTCTCATTTATGTATATCTTTTCTTTTCTTCTCATTCTATGTGTGGTTGGGTAACTGGCCCCTTCTTTTTGCTGTGGGAGCACCTTCCACTCCTTTGGCGAATAGGCACTAATTTTTTTTCTATTTTTTTCCGTTTATTTATTTATTAAAGATTTCTGTCTCTTCCCCGCCATAGCCTCCCATTTCCCTCCTCCTCCCCTCCTTCTCCTCCCCCAATCAAGTTCCCCTCCCTTGTCAGCCCATAGATCTATCAGGGTTCCCTGCCCTGTGGGGAGTCCAAGGACCACCCACCTCCATCCAGGTCTAGTAAGGTGAGCATCCAAACTGCCTAGGCTCCCACAAAGCCAGTACATGCAGTAGGATTAAAAACCCACTGCCATTGTTCTTGAGTTCTCAGTAGTCCTCATTGTCCGCTATGTTCAGCGAGTCCGGTTTTATCCCAGGTTTTTTCAGACCCAGGCCAGCTGGCCATGGTGAGTTCCCAATAGAACTCCCCATTGTCTCAGTGTGTGGGTGCACCCCTCTTGGTTCTGCGTTCCATGCTGGTACTCTCTCTCCTTCTGCTCCTGATTTGGACCTTGAGATTTCAGTCCGATGCTCGAAATTGGGTCTCTGTCTCTGTATCCTTTCATCGCCTGATGAAGGTTAATATCCAGGAGGATGCCTATATGTTTTTCTTTGGGTTCTCCTTATTTAGCTTCTCTAGGATCACGAATTATAGGCTCAATGTCCTTTGTTTATGGCTAGAAACCAAATATGAGTGAGTACATCCCATGCTCCTATTTTTGGGTCTGGCTTACCTCACCAGGATAGTGTTTTCTATCTCCATCCATTTGTATGCAAAATTCAAGAAGTCCTTGTTTTTTACTGCTGAGTAGTACACTAATATGTATACATTCCATACTTTCTTCATCCATTCTTCCATTGAAGGGCATCTAGGTTGTTTCCAGGTTCTGGCTATTACAAACAATGCTGCTATGAAGATCATAGAGCATATGCTTTTGTTGTATGATAGGGTATCTCTTGGGTATATTCCCAAGAGTGGTATTGCTGGATCCAGGGGTAGGTTGATCCCGAATTTCCTGAGAATCTGCCACACTGCTTTCCAAAGTGGTTGCACAAGTTTGCATTCCCACCAGCAATGGATGAATGTACCCCTTACTCCACAACCTCTCCAGCAAAGGCTATCATTGGTGTTTTTGATTTTAGTCATTCTGACAGGTGTAAGATGGTATCTTAAAGTTGTCTTGATTTGCATTCCCCTGATCGCTAAGGAAGTTGAGAATGACCTTAAGTGTCTTTTGGCCATTTGAACTTCTGTTGAGAATTCTCTGTTCAGCTCAGTGCCCCATTTTATAATTGGGTTGATTAGATTTGTATGGTCTAGTTTCTTGAGTTCTTTATATATTTTGGAGATCAGATCTTTGTCATTTGCGGGGTTGGTGAAGATCTTCTCCCAGTCAGTGGGTTGCCTTTGTGTCTTAGTGACAGTGACTAAAATTTATAAAGGATCTTTGCTTTTCTTCATATATATCATACTTTTCATTGAACATATCTATCATACATTTCATTGAATATATGTATATCTGTATATGTCTATATAATTATGAGTTTTTCCTTCACTGATATTTAAAGTTTCCAAGAAGAAGATGGGGTCCCCATAACAACAACTCCACTGGGTTGATATGACGTCATGATACTGATAGTGCACCTAAAAGTCCTGTTTCGGGTATCAGCTACACAGATGGTTCCAACTTGGTTAGCTGAAATGGTGCACATCTGGCCTGGCTTCTACAAAATACTAAGAGACTATTTGAAATTTTAAAAGACATTGATCTTGAAATTTAACCATCATTTTACTTTCACAGGATCCTCTGCAAAGAACATCGCCCCTATGACAGCTGGAAGTAATTCTAGAGGACGAGATCCCCTCTACCAGCAAAGTTTGTCCTCGGGTTTATAAACACTATTTACGGGTTAATTGTAATTGGTATACAGTTGAGGGTTGGGAGAGGAATTTTATAAGCTCAGGGATCTTTTAAAAAAAGAGAGAAAAAAATTGGATATATAATAATGGTATTTGTGAGTTATTGTTTATAGATAATTATATTGACACAGATTTTTGTATATGGATACAAAGTTAAATTATATTGAATATTGTTATGCATGCATGCTTCTACCTCTGTTTAAAACATTTCATATATATATATATATATATATATATAGTGTTCTTATTGTATATAATATTGTAATAGGTTTAGAACTCCCTTACTTAAACAAAAGGGGGAGGTGTTTTGGGAGCACCTTCTGTTCCTTCGGCTAACAGCTGCTAAAATACGAGCCCACTGTGCTGTGGAAGCGCCTTCCACTCCTTTAGCCAATAGCCACTAAAATACCAGCCCACTGGGACATGGTATATTTCTCTTTAAAAAAGAGTGGCAAGATTCTGCAGGGGCTTCTCTCTCTGGCTACTGCCTCTCTCTTACTAACCCATCCCAGCTTCTGCCCAGGTGCCCTGTCCCTTCTTTGGGGACATAAGAACCCACAGCTCAGTTTGTATTTGGGCTAGGACTGAGTGGTGAGTGTGATCGGGTGGGAGTTCCTTTGTTTCACTAAGCTAGCAGGCACCAAGCTAGGTCTTGTGTATGTGCGGTCTCTGGCCAGCAAGGGGCCCTGATCCTGTACCAGAAGATCCATCTGAGAACATTTGAAGGAAGAGATGGGCAGGCGCCTATGCAAGACAATCCTCCAACAATCTGAAAAACAAGATGGTGAAATAAGTACCCAGCGAATATAAAACAGGAAGACTTGAACAACCTAATCCAGAAGAAGTAGAAAAATTGACATTATGAAAGTGATAGAATCCCGTAAACAGGATATGAAAAACTCCCTTAAAGAAATGGATGAGAAGAATAACAAAAGTTTGAAGATATGAGTAAATCCGTAAAAGATACCATAGGAAACCTAGAAAAAACAATCAAACAGATAATGGAAACAGTTCAAGACTTGAAAAATGAAATGGAGGCAATGAAGAAAACAAAGGGTCGGCTGGATATGTAAAATCTAGGTAAATAAACAGAGATGACAGAGACAAGCATAACCAACAGAATACAAGAGATAGAAGAAAGAATCTAAGATGCTGAAGACAACATATAGAAAATAAACACACTGATCAAAGAAAACAGCAAATTCAACAAAGTCTCATCACAAAACATCCAGGAAATCTGGGACACAATAAAAAGACCAAGCCTAAGAATAATAGGGATAGAAGAATAAGAAGAATTACAGCTCAAAGGCCCAGAAAATATATTCAACAAAATTATAGAAAAAGAACTTTCCAAACCTAAAGAAGGATATTCTTATGAAGGTGCAAGAATCACACAGAATACCGAATAGACTGTATCAAAAAAAAATCCCATTGACATATAATAATCAAAACACAAAACATACAGAATAAAGAAAGAATATTAAGAGCTGTAAGGAAAAAGGTCAAGTAACTTATAATGGTAAACTTACACCTGACTTCCATGAAAGCCAGAAGGTCTTGGGTAGATGTGCTGCAAAAGCTAAGAGACCATGGATGCAATGCCAGACTGCTATACCCAGCCAAGCTTTTGTTCACCATCAATGGAGAAAACAAAATATTCCAGGATATAAACAAATTTAAACAATACATAGCCACAAATCTAGCCTTACAGGAAATAATAGAAGGAAAATCACAAACCCAGGAATCCAACAATACCCACTATAACTCAGACATCTAGCAACTATTCACTAGCACAACTCAAAGAAGGGAAACATAAACTCTACCCCCCAAAAAAGGAAAAAAAATATAACTGGAGTTAACAACCACTGGTCATTAATATCACTTAATATCAATGGACTCAATTCACATATAAAAAGGTACAAGCTAAGAGATTGGATACAAAAACAAGATCCAACATTCTGCTGTTTACAAGAAACACACCTCAACCACAAAGACAGACATCTACTCAGAGTAAGGGGTTGGGAAAAGGTTTTTCAAGCAAATGGACCTAAGAAACAAGTGGGTGTGGCCATACTAATTTCTAACAAAATTGACTTCAAACTAAAATCAATCAGAAGAGATGGACACTTTATAGTCATAACGGGAACAATTCATCAGGATGAAGTCTCAATCCTGAATATCTATGCTCCTAATATAAAAGCACCCACTTATGTGAAAGAAACATTACTAGAACTCAGGGCAGATATCAAACCCCACACAATAATAGTAGGAGACTTCAACACTCCTCTCTCACCAATGGACAGGTTAATCAGACAGAAACATAACAGACAAATAAGAGAATTAATGGAGGTAATGTATCAAATGGACTTAACAGACATCTATAGAACATACCACCCATATAGAAAAGAATATACCTTCTTCTCAGCATCACATGGAACCTTTTCAAAAATTGACCATATATTTGGTAACAAAGCAAATTTCCACAGATAAAAATATATTAGTAACCACCTGTGTCTTATTGGATCACCATGAAATAAAGTTAGAATTTAACAATAATTCTATCCCAGAAAGCCTACAAATTCTTTAAATCTGAACAGTCAACTATTGAACCACACCTGGGTCAGGGAAGGAAAAAAGAGAGAAATTAAAGTCTTTCTTGAATTCAACGAAAATAAAAACACAAAATACCCAAACCTATGGGACATTAAGAAAGCGGTGCTAAGAGGAAAGTTCATAGCTCTAAGTGCTCACATTAAAAAAAAAATGGAGAAATCTCACATTGGAGACTTAACAGCACAGCTGAAAGCTCTAGAAAAAAAGAAGCAGACTTACCCAGGAGGAGTAGAAAACTGGAAATAATCAAACTGAGGGCTGAAATCAACAAAATGGAAACACAGAAAACAATCCAAATAATCAATGAAACAAAGAGCTGATTCTTGAGAAAATCAACAAGATTGACAAACTTTTATGCAAACTAATCAAAAGGCAGAGAGAGGACATTCAAATTAACAAGATCAGAAATGAAAAAGGGGGACATAACAACAGACACTGAGGAAATTCAGAGAATCATTAGGTCTTACTACAAAAGCTTATATGCCACAAAATTTGCAAATGTAAAAGGAATGGACTTGTTTTTAGATAAATACCATTTACCAAAATTAAATCAAGACCAGGTAAACAATTTAAATAGACCTATAAATCATGAGGAAATAGAAGCTGTCATAAAAAACCTTCCAACAAAAAAGTCCAGGACCTGATGGGTTTAAGGCAGAATTTTATCAGAACTTCCAAGAAGAGCTAATACCTATCCTCCTTAATGGGTTTCACATAATAGAATCAGAAGAGTCATTGCCAAACTCTTTTTATGAAGCTACAGTTACCCCTATTCCAAAACCACACAAAGACCCAACCAAGAAAGAGAATTACAAACCAATCTCACTCATGAACATTGATGCAAAAATTCTCAATAAAATTCTGTCAAACAGAATCCAAGAACACATCAAAAAACTATCCATTATGATCAAGTAGGCTTCATCCCAGATATGAAGATCTTATCAATGTAATCCATCACATAAATAAATAAAAAGAAAAACAACCCATATGATCATTTCATTAGATGCTGAAAAAGCATTTGACATAATTCAACACCCCTTTATGATAAAGGTCTTGGAGAGATTAGGGAAACAAGGATCATACATAAATATAATTAAAGCAATATACAGCAAGCCAACAGCTAATATCAAATTAAATGGAGAGAAACTCAAAGCCATTCCACTAAAAGCAGGAACAAAACAAGGCTGTCCACTCTCATCATATCTCTTCAAAATAGTTCTTGAAGTTCTAGCTTTACCAATAAGACAACATAAGGAGATCAAGTGAATTCATTTCGGAAAGGAAGAAGTCAAACTTTCGTTATTTGCAGATGATACGATAGTGTACATTAGTGACCCCCAAAACGCTACCAAAGAACTCCTACCACTGATAAATAACTTCAGTGATGTGGCAGGTTACAAGATCAACTCAAAAAAATCAGTAGCCCTCCTATACACAAAGGATAGAGAAGCAGAGAGGGAATTCAAAGAAACTTCACCTTTTATGATAGCCACAAATAGCATAAAGTATCTTGGGGTAACTATAACCAAGGAAGTAAAAGATCTATTTGAAAAGAACTTTATGGCTTTCAAGAAAGAAATTGAAGAGGACAACAGAAAATGGCAGGATCTCCCATGCTCTTGGATGCGTAGGATCAACATAGTAAAAATGGCAATTCTACCAAAGGCAATCTATAAATTCAACGCAAGCCCCATTAAAATCCCAACAAAATTCTTCACAGACCTTGAAAGAATAATAATCAACTTAATGTGGAAAAATAAAAAACCAAGGATAGCCAAAACAATCTTATACAATAAAGGAACTTCTGGAGGCATTACCACCCCTGACTTCAAACTCTATTACAGAGCTACAGTAATGAAAACAGCTTGGTATTGGCATAAAAACAGAGACGTCAACCAATGGAATAGAGTAGAAGACCCGGATTTTAACCCACAAACCTATGAACACCTGTTTTTTGACAAAGGAGCTTAAAGTATACAATGGAAGAAAGAAAGCATCTTCAACAAATGGTGCTGGCATAACTGGATGTCAACCTTTAGAAGAATGAAAATAGATCCATATCTATCATCATGCACAAAACTCAAGTCCAAATGGATTAAAGACCTCAATATTAACTGAAACACACTGAACCTGATAGAAGAGAAAGTGGGAAGTAGTCTACAGCACATGGGCACAGGAGACCACTTCCTACGTATAACCCCAGTAGCAAAGACAATAAGGGCAACATGGAATAAATGGGAGCTCCTAAAACTGAGAAGCTTCTGTAAAGCAAAGGACACTGTCATTAATACAAAAAGGCATCCTGCTGATGGGAGAAGATCTTCATCAACCCCGCAACAGATGAAGTTCTGATCTCCAAACTATATAAAGAACTTCAGAAACTAAACTTTAAAATCCTAATTAACCCAATTAAAAAAAATGGGGCACTGAATTGAACAGAGAATTCTCAACAGAAGAAGTTCAAATGCCCAAAACACACTTAATGTTCTGCTCAAACTCCTTAGTGATCAGGGAAATGAGAATCAAAACAACTTTGAGATACCATCTTCAACTGTCAGAATGGCTAAAATCAAAAAATAAAAAAAAACACCAATGATAGCCTTTGCTGGAGAGGATTTGGTGTAAGGAGAACACTCATCCATTGCTGGTGGGAATACAAACTTGTGCAACCACTTTGGAAATCAGTGTTGCTGTTTCTCAGGAAATTCAACCAACCCCAGCATCCAGCAATACCACTCTTGAGAATATACCCAAGAGATGCCTTATCATATTACAAAAGCATTTGTTCAACTATATTTATAGTAGCATTATTTGTAATAGCCAGAACCTAGAAACAATTAGATTCCTCTCGATTGAAGAGTGGATAAAGAATGATTGGAATTAGTGTACTATTCAGAGGTGAAAAACAATGACATCTTGAATTTTGCATGCAAATGGATAGAAATAGAAAACACTATAATGAGTGAAGTAACCCAGACCCAAAAAGATGAATATCGCATGTACTCACTCATAACTGGATTCTAGCCATAAATAAAGGAGATTGAGCCTATAATCCGTGATCCTAGAGAAGCTAAATAAGAAGTTGAACCCGAAGAAAAACATATAGTTGTTCTCCTGGATAATGAAGTAGACAAGATTGACAGGCAAATATTGGGAGCTCGGGGGTGGGTGTGGGGTGGGGGTAAGAGGAGATGGGGAGAAAAAAAGTGAGAAGGGGAGGATGGGGAGAGCTTGGGGGAATGGGATGTTTGGGATGGAGGAAGGTTGGATATGGGAGCAGGGAAGTATATATCTTAATTAAGGGAGCTATTTTAGGGTTGTCAAGAGACTTGACTTTAGAGGGGTTCCCAGGTGTCCAAGGAGAGGTCCCCAGCTAGTTTCTTGGACAGTGAGGAGAGGGAGCCTGAAATAGCCCTATCCTATAGCAAAACTGATGAATATCTTGCATATCATCATAGGACCTTCATCTGGCGATGGATGGAGACAGAGAGAGAGACCCACACTGGAGCACTGGACTGAGATCCCAAGGTCCAAATGAGGAGCAGAAGGAGGAAGAACATGAGCAGGGAAGTCAGGACCACGAGGACTGTGCACTCACCCACTGAAACGGTGGGGCTGATCTAGTGGGAGCTTACCAAGGCCAGCTGAACTGGGACTGATGGAGCATGTGATCAAACCAGACTCTCTGAATGTGGTGGTCATTGAGGGCTGCCTGAGAAGCCAAGGACAATGGCACTGGGTTTTGATCCTCAGCATGTACTGGCTTTGTGGGAGCCTAGTCTGTTTGGATGCTCACCTTCCTAGACCTGGATGGAGGGGGGAGGACCTTGGAATTCCCACAGAACAGGGAACCTTGACTGCTCTTTGGACTAGAGAGGGAGGGTAAAGGGGTGGAGAGAAGTGGAGGGAAATGGGAGGAGGAGAGGAGGTGGAATTTTTTAATAATATTTTTAATAAATAAATTAATCAATTAAAAAAAAGAGCAGCAACCTAGGTTTGCTCGTTTGGTTCCGGCTCTTGCTCCAGCAACTAGACTCCTTTCCTGACGGTTGTTGTTTGTAAGTTTTACCCCTAAAATAAATACCCCTTTAAATCCAAACTGGTGTGGGATTGTTTTGCTCGTTATCTTTCCTCACTGCTTGTTTGTATTCCTTTTCAATTTATTTTCTTCTTCTGTTTATTCTCTCTCCCACCCATCCCTACCTATCCTTTCTCCTGTCTTTCTATTATACTGTGGGGCAATGGTTTTGTACCCTGTAAAGATTTGTCACTTGTATTAGTTTAATACAAAACTGATTGGCCAGAAATCAGGCAGGAAGTATAGGTGGGGTGACCAGAATAGGGAAATTCTGAGAAGAGGAAAGACTCAATCTGCAGTCATCACCCAGATGCAGTGGAAGCAAGATGAGAATGCCTCACTGATATAAGGTATCAAGCCATGTGGCTAAGACAGACAAGAATTATGGGTTAATTTAAGATGTAACAGTTAGCTAAAAATATGCCTAAGCTATTGTCTAAACAGTGTTGTAGAAATTAATATAGTTTCTATGTTGTTACTCATGTCTGTGGGGGGGGGGGTGAATTGTTTCTGCTTACACTATCGGACATTCAGCTCTTTATTAAACCAATCAGTTGTTTTAGACAGGCAAGGTAATACAGCTTCACAGAGTTAAACAAATGCAACATAAAAGAATGCAACATATCTTGGCAACATTGAGCAAATGTTCCAGAGCATAGACAAATGCAACACATCCCAAACTAATATTCTGCAAGAATAGGCTCACATGTCTACTTCTGGTGGGAAACAAGGAGGAATTAAAATAGTCTACATAGGTTTTGAGGAGACTTTCGACCTCACTTGCCTACAACCCATAAGGTGGCATCCTGCCCCTGTCACTAATTTTTTTTTCTTTAATTATCCATGACTTCTATTAACAGCCTTGTTGAACATATTGTTCTTTTTGCTGTTTAATTTAGATATATTGTAAAGTAATATGTTAAAAATTGAGCTGCAAAGCATTATATTTATTTATTTTTAAACTTTTTTTTTAAAAAAATGTTCCCTCTTGCTATCTCTTATATATTCTATCCACTTCCCAGATTTATGTTTTCTCACCCCAAGTGTTCTTATTTTTATATTATTTATGTCCTATGACTCATCTTCCCTTAAGGGATCCCCCAGTAGACTCTGTTTTCCTGGCTTTTGAATACCCCAATTTATGCACACGTGGATCAAAATATGAGGGACAGCATGTGGCATTTGTCTTTCTGAGTTTGAGTTATCTCACTTAGTATAATTTCTCCACAGTTTCAACCATTTACTTTCACATTTCATCATTTAGTTTTTCTTTATAGTCAGATAAATTTTCCTTGTGTATATATGCAGCATTTACATTATCCATTCATCAGTTGATGGGAATCTAGGCAGATTCCATTTTCTAGCTATTGTGAGTATATCAGCATTGTCTTATGAAATTGTCTTCTACCTTTCATTGAACTGTTGTTGTTCTATCTTCAGAATTCTCTCAGGGTGGCTTATCATTCTTTTATTGCTGTATCCAAATGATTTTCTTTGGATAACATTGCTACAATTAATTTCAGATACATCTGTGAGAATATGTTCTTTTCTGTGTTGCATTATTTTCTGTTTCTGTTAAAGAATAATATCCTCATGTGTACTCATTTTGGGCTAAAGGACTTGTGACTGTCTTGGATTCCTTTTTGATCAGGAAGTTAGGATCTCAAATTTAGAGTTGTGCTAGTCACCTTCAGGAGAACATTTTCATTCCATCTTAGGCTGGTATTCATCATTATAGTTTAGTCTATGAGAGCTGTTTCTTCATTCCCTTATCCCATTTATTGACTTTATTTTAGGAGTGTTTGTGGTTTTTTAATTATTTTATATTATGAGAATATATTATAGTTATAACATTTCTCCTTTCTTTTTCTTCTCTCTAAATCCTCCCATAATGTCCATCCAAATCTTCTTAAAATTCTTGGCCACTTTTTTACTAATTGTTATTTCATGCATAATATATGCATGTGTATGTGTCTGTATGTATATGTGCACGTATATGTGTTTGCATGTATGTATATATGTATAATGTAAATGTGTTCAATATGTATGTATATTGTCAGGGCTGATGGTTTGGCACTGCACAAACCAATTGTGTTGTTCTTCCATATGAAGGCCACCTCCATTGCTTCCAGCTTTCCTCAATTGTCTATAGTTCTCTGTGTAAGGTTCAGGTCTTGTGGGCTTTCCCATTTCCACTTAGGCATGTATTTTAGTGTCATCTTGTTTGGCTTACATTTCTACAGTCAAGTTGGTGAGACTTTCTGGGTGTAACTTCTGATGTTACTAGGAGACATACTCTAAAATAACAAACAAATAAAACAAAAATCTGCTCCTATGGCTCTTAAAATCTTTCTGCTCCCTCTTCTGCAGTGTTCCCTGAGCCTTTTATTAAGGAATTTTTTGTATGTTTATCTATTGGCATCAGGCTCCATTATTCAGCATTTCCAATAGTTGTGCTTTTTTTGTAGTATCCTTCCATCTGTTGCAAGTAGAAGCCTTTTTTGAGTTTTTTATATATTATAGATATGAATAATCTGACAAATATTGAGGTAGCAGATTTCTTCTCTTCCAAAGGCTGTTTATTCACTCTGCCTTTGGGAAGCTATAGTTTCATTCACTCCTATTTATCAACCACTTGTGCTATATTCTGATCTCTTACAGGTGAGTATCCACTTTTACCAGCACTTTTTGATAAAGAGTCTGTTTCTTGGATTCCTTGTCAATAAACCAGATGGCTGATGCTATGTGGGTTTAACTCTAAGTCTCCTATACAACTTGATTGATTTACATGCCTGTTCTCGTACCAGTACTATGCTGTTTTTGGAGGACAACTGAAAATTAATTTTTGTACTACTAATAAAATTACTCTGTGGCTATGTGAAGTCTTTATGTTTTTGTAAAATTTTAGAATTATTTTCTCTTGCTGTCAAGAATGCAATTGTTACTTTGACAGGGATTGCCTCAAATTTATTGATCACATTGGCAATATCCCACTTTTAGTTTATTTCTTCTGTTAATATATGAACATGGGAGGTCTTTCTTCTACTTGTTTTAATTTTTCATCAGTGTTCTGGAATTTTAGTTGGAGAATTATTTCAATTATTAAGTTTATTCTTAGGTACATTGTAATTTTGCAACTATGTTAAAACGGTGTTTTTCTGATATCTTTCTATGCATGTCTATTATGGACATATAGAAAAGCTACAGATTTTTGTGTGCTGGCATGTATCCTTATATTTTGTTGAAACAGTTTATATGTTCTAAGAGATTTCTATCCAAACTTCATGGTTGGTCCTAGTTAGGTTATTTTCAACTTGATACTAGCTAGAGTCATTTGGGAAGAGAGATTCTCAATTGAGAAAACACCTCCAGATTTGGCTGTAGGCAGCTGTCTGGGGGATTTTCTTGATTGATGACTGATGTGAATGGGTCCAGCTCACCTGGGCACATGGTCATGGCTGCTAAAAGAAAGTAGGCTATCCACTGACAGAGTGCAAGTGAATCAGCCCCAAAAGCCTGGAGAAGATGAGCATGAGAGATCTGGCTCCATACCTCATTTTCCACACAATGGCAATGGCCTGGGTGAGGGAGAGAAGCCTGCCTGCCCCTCCCCACATCTGGTGAAGGTGTGAGAGCTGTATCTGAAGTCACCAGAGGGAGAGAGATGGACCTGCCTGTTGCCTGCTAGAGCACTCAGCAGAGTTGGCCCCTTTCACTTCACCTGGGCAGTAGAGTAGGGCTGGTACTGGTAGTATAAATGTGGGTGAGTTGGCCCTGAGAGTGTGAGAGCAGGTGAACTGGCTCTGTTCCTTGCTAGATTGGGTAAGCTAGCCTGGGCAGTGCTGGAGAGCTCACTCAGGTGGTGACAATGAGGGAAAACTGGCAAGCTGACCAAGCAAACTACCACTCAGGCCCAAAACCAGGACTATGAGGTAGCCCAACCTGACAAGCACCTCATCTATGAACTGCTGAACCATGTGAAGGGGCTAGTCCTACATATCCAAAGTTGCAGAATCTTCAAGACATAGAACAGCAACAAGATATCCATGAGGAGTTGCAGTGAGGGTATTGATAGTGTAGCACCCAAAGGCCTTGAATCCAACCCATGATGCTTTGTGATGAACACTTACAAGTAAAAATATAAGGCTAAAGGATTACTTTACTGTGTGACTCACTATGTCACACTACAGCTTCCACACAAGATTTTTATTTTCTTTTAAATTTTACATTTTTTTTTGTTTTTTGTTTTTTTACCTTTTGGGGTGTTGCCAGGGCAGAGGGCAGATTTAAAGGGGCAGGGATCAAAATACATGTTGTAAAATCCCACAAAGAATCAATAAAATGTTAAAATAGAAAAAGAAAGAAAAGAAAGATGAAAGAAATCAGGATAGTTAAGGCTTGAGTAGTAAGCCAGTAAGAATTCCTCTATGGCATCTGCATTATTCCTGTATTTAGGTTCCTATCCTGTTTGAGTTCTTCCATGATGTCCCTTAGAGATGGACTGATGTGGAATAAGTCAAATGAAGCCTTTGCTTCCAAAAGTGCACTTGGGTTATGGTATTTTTAATCAGAATAATAGAAACATTTTCTACAATAGGGTATTTCATAGACAGAATCATTTCATATGAAAATGGGGAAAATTTGATTAGTTCCATCGTTTTTCTTAACTAATTGCTCTAGCGATCCTTTCACGGATATATTGCATAAGACAAATAGGTACCTTTGTTCATTCTTGATTTTAATGGAAATGTTGTGAATTTTTGGACGTTATGTGTTTCCTATATATTTGTCATAATACCCTTTGGGTATTTTGAAGTATCTTTCTATTCCCAAATTTTTCAAAGTTATCATTAGGAATGTGAACTTTGTAAAAGATATTTTCTGTGTCTACTGAATAGAACATTTGATTTCTGTCCTAGACTTTTAACATGATAGAATGCAATTATTGATTTCCATAAGTGGAACAATTTTTGCATCACTGAAATGAAGCTCTCTTGATCACGAGGAAGAATTTTTGTGTTTATATGTGTGTGGTTTTATTTTTAGTGTTTTATTGAGAGTTTTTCTGTCTATATTCATCTCAGAGCTTGGTTCATGGTCTATAATTTTATTTTATTTATATGTTCATATTTTATTTTGATATCCCAGTTATACTGTATATGTATAATGAAAAAGTAGTCCCCCTTCCCTTTTTAATACTGTAGTTTGAGGAATATTTCTCTTAATTCTTTAGAGATCTGGTAGAATTCAGCAGTGAATGCATTTTGATCTGTGGTTTTCCTAGTTGGAAGAATTTAATTTTTCTACAATTTCATTGCAAGTTATAAATGTATATGTTATATCATTTTGATTTTGGTAGAACATATGTAAGCTGAAATTTATCATTTTCTTTTTGGTTCAACAATTTATTGGAATATAAATTTCCAAAGTGCCCTAATTTCCTGAATTTTTGGCATCTTTTAAAGTTTCTATTTTCTTCTATGATGTTATTGTTGAAATTCTCAAATTTTATTTGTTGAGCTCGGGTTTTATCATTTTTTATCTTGTCTAAGACTCATTTTGGTAAATTGATTCTTCGTAATTCTTATATTTCCATTTCATTATTTTCTTTCCTGATTTTAAATACATATTTCTATGTCCTTTTTTTTTTTTTTTTTTTTTTTTTTTTGCTTTGGCCTATTCTTGTTTGGTCAAGATCATTAGATGAATACTTATTTGTGATTTCTCTGAATTTTAATATAAGCATGTATGCCTATTTGTTATTATACTTGTAGCTCTCATGAAGCCTATAATGACCTGGATTTGCTATGTAGCTAAGGTGACGTTGAACTCCTGACACTCTAAAAACTGGAATTACAGCAATGGAAAACCATCCACATTTTTTTTTCAGTACAGGATGTCAAACCCATGGCATTCTGCATGCTAGGCAAATGCTCCTACCAACAGAACTATATTTTCCAGCATGTCAAAGATGGATCTTATATATGGTAAATTTGAATCATCTTACATATATCATTTTTATGTTTTATATTTGATAAATTTTTTGTGACATTTTGTGATTATTATCAATTTTATATTTTTTCCTCATTTTTGTTTTATTTTGCAAAAATTTATTCTATTTTAGGGAAGTTTTTATTTTGTATTATAAAAATTCTTGCTCATTCAAAATGTATTCTTTTCATCTTTACACTTCTTCTCTATAATATGTTGGAGGGCTTTGCTGTTTAAGATTACAGTCCACCATGTTCAGACAGCTCTCTGAAGTCAACACCAAATGGAGGACCTCTTTTATTCAACCAGGCTTCCTACTCTCCTTGAGCTTATTTGGAAGCTGTACCTGAGCCTGGATGTTAGACTTATCTTAAATGTGACCTTTGATACAGTTCCCTGCAAATGCTCTCCTCTTTCTGCCAATATGATAATTAGGTATTGTGCTCTAGATATATGATAGTAATAAGCTGCCAAACATAAATTAGGTGATGCCCTGGCTGCTCTCCCCAGATTATATTTTTTGCTAACTCTGAAATAAAACTGAGCTGTAACATTGAAACAGACTCCCAGAAGGCTATTTCTTTTGTGACAGGCCATACAAAACCTTGCAAGCTGTCTCTGCTCACTTTGTCCTCATAGCCTGGTGGCCAATGGATGTCAAGGAACAAGCTGACCCCACAATTTATACTTATTCTTTATATTTATATTCCCTATCTTCCAATTACCTGCTACTTTCTATTTCAATTAATTTCCAAAATATTATGAGATCAAGCAACAAAATCAGATGGCAACTTACTAAAAACAAATAATATTTATAACTGTCATTGCCAGTTTCTTATTTGTGGATAGGTTTAAGCTTTGCTAGTTGATTTTATTGAAAATAGGTTTTTGAAGCAGATACAGACCCACAGCCAAACATTTGACAGAGCTCAGAGAATCTCACAGAATTGAGACTTTCTCTGTCTTATTAAAATATGAATAGACATCTAAATTATATATATATATATATATAGTCTGTGTACACACACACACACACACACACACACACATATGTATAAACCAGAAAAGGATGAAGAAAAAGAAACAGGAAAAAAGACACAAAGAAAAATCTAACAAACACATACAGATACAGATGCTGGAAAATACACATTCTTTCTAGAGAAAACCCACAAAAATTAAAACAGAAGCCCTAATAGAGAAATAAATGATCTTGTCTTAGTTATGGGTTCTAGTGCTGTGACAAAACAGCATGACCTAAAAAAATCAAGGGGTGATGGAAAGGATTTATTTGGCATACACTTCCATATCAGTGTTCATTTTTGAAGGAAGTCGAGACAGGAACTTAAACAGAGCAGAAGCCTGGAGGCAAGAGCTGATGCAGAGGTTGTGGGAGGGGTGCTGTTGACTTGCTTGGTTCCCACATCTTGCTCAGCTTGCTTTCTCATAGAAATTAGGACCACCAACGCAGGGATGATACCACCTGCAGTCATCTCGGCCCTCCCAAATTAATAATTAATTGAGAATATGCCTTTTCTTATTTAAGGTTACCTCCATTTAGATGACTTTAGTTTGTCTCAAGTTGATGTAACACTAGCCATCACAGAACTGTAATGAAAAATAAAAATGTAAAAACATCCAGTCAAATCCTTGTGAGACAAAAAGAAAAGAAAAAAAAAAAGGAAAAAGGCAATCTGCTGCTGGGCATGGGGCTTGGACATAACAGTGGTTTATATACCCAGTGAGACTCCCTTGGAGAAAACTAACTTTTTCTTTGGAAGTAATTGCCAATTGGAGCTATATTATTATTTAGGGGTGGGGTCTTGTGTCTACTCCACTTCTCACCATAGGGACCTCATCTGGCTTATACCTGTTCTGGCCCTGTGCATGCTTCCACAGTCTCTGTGAGTTCATATGTATGTCAGCCTTGTTGTCTGTAGATCTTGTTTCCTTAGTGTCTTCTAGCCCGCCGGCTCATGGAATTTTTCTGCATCCTCTTCTAGAGTTTCCTGAACACTGAAGGGAGGTGTTTGATGTAGAAATCCTGTTTAGGACAGAATCTTCCAAGATCTCTCCTCTTTCTCCATAGGTTTTCAAGCTGTGGGTGTCTGCATTTGTTTCCATCTATTACAGGAGGAAGTTTCTTTTATTATTGGCTGAACAAGATGCTGATGTAGGCATATAATAGAATGTCATTATGAATAATTTTCTTGCTGTGTTTCTTTAGCTGTGCAGTAGTAATTGGTTTTCTTTTAGGATCATGAACAATAGAGTCTCAGGTTCTTGGCCACCTGAGCAGTGTCAGGGATGGGTTTTATTTCATAGAGTGTGCCTTAAATCTATTCAGATATTGGCTGATTATTCCTATAAGTTTTGTGCTGCTATTGCACCAGCATATCTTACGGGTAAGTCACCATTGAAGATGGAAGGATTTGTAGCTTGGTTGATGTTTACCTTTCTCCTCTGGAAGTCTTCAGAGTACCTTCCAGTACCATAAACACTAGTCATAGGGGCAAAAGTCCTAGGTAGGAACCAACATGACTTCTCTGTAATGAATGAGTTATGTAGGTATTGTGTTCAATAATAAGATTTTAGCATCAGTTTGTTGAGAACAACCAATAGACTTGACAGTAGCCTGGTTGTTTGGGGATTTCTATGAGGCCCGTTTGGCCAAAAATTGATTCAGATATAACCCAGCCCCATCACTGGAGGTTTTATTTCACGGTGAGAAATGAGTTATTTGATGATTCCAATTTAATTTAGTTTCATAGAACTTCAACAGGTCCTTCGTTTTAACTACCCATCTCCATGGTCCCTCCCTTAGTCCTCTTCCCTCCCCTTTCCCATTTGATCCTCCCTTTCCAGTGCCCACCCACCCATAACTATCTCTTCTTTTTCACTTTCATAGGGAGCCCATTCCTTGCCTCCTAGTACAATAGGCTATACCTAACCTATGATTATTCTGATTGCAGTCTGTGTATCAGGAACTTAACATTGAATACCCACATATAATGAATACATGCCATATTTGTCTTAGAGTCTGGATTACCTCAAGCAGGAGGAGTTTTTCTAGCTCTAGCCATTTTACTACTAATTTCATGATTTCAATATTTTTAATACCTAAGTTAATATCCCATTGTGCCATTATAACACATTTTCTCTATCCTTTCATTCATTAATGGGCGTCTCTGCTGTTTCCAATTTCTGACTGTTATGAATACAACAAAATGAACATGGTTAAACAAGTGTCTTTTTAGTAAAATGAAGCATTCTTTCTGTATATGCCCATGAATAGTATAGCTGGCTGATGAAGTGGATCTACTTATAACTCCCTGAGCACTGTCATTCTTATTTCCATAGTGCCTTTACAAGTTTGCACTTGAACCAGTAATGGATGAGTGTTTCCCATACTTTACCCCACATCTTCACCATAATAAAATGTAGTTTGCTTTATAGATCTTAGCCATGCTGACTGATGTAAGATGGAAACTAAAGGTAGTTTTGATTTGTATTTTAATGGTAGAGATGGATTTTGAACCTGTCTTTGTTTCTTTGGCAATTATTTTTCATCTTTTGAGAATGCTCTGTTCAGATCTGTACTCTATTTTTTAATTGAGTTAAGTGTTTTCTTTGTGTCCAGAATATTTAGTTATTTATATATTTTGGATACTACCCCTCCATTGGTTATATATTTAGTAAAATTCTTTTTCCATTAGGTAGCCTCCCACTTTGTCATAAAACAAGGTATTGTTTCCTTACACAAACTTCTCAGTGTCATGAGGTTTCATTTATTCATCTTCATGACTACACTAATAGTATTCTGTTCAGGAAGTCTTTTCCTGTGCTAATGAGTTCAAGATTATTTCTCCCTATCACTTCTATCAAATCCACTGTATCTGACCTTATTTTGAAGTACTTGCTCTATTTGAAATTGAGTTTGATGTACAGTGATAACTATTTACCTCTTCTCAGTTTTCTGCATGCAGACATTCAATTTGAGCAGCACCATTTGTTTAAAATTCTATATTTTTCTACTGTGTATTTTTGGCTGCTTTATCAAAAAATCAGCTGTTCATTGTTGTTTGGAATTATGTCTGGATCTTCAATTTGATTCTATTGATAGATCCATTTATTTTTAATCTCAATACCATGAATTTTTATAAATAGATCTCTGTAGGATAATGAAAAGTATTGACATTGCTTCTTATTTGAAAATCTAGTAGAATTTTATGTTGAACCCATCTTGGCCTGAGTTTTTTTTATTGTTATTCTTGTTGTTGTGAGATTTTAATTATTATTTCTACTTCATTTGTGAACTTGATGGTGTTTTTATAAAATAACATGATTCCTTTTCCTTCCCAAATCTTGGTGAACCAGGTGTCATTTATCTGCTTTTACTTTCAGTAATCCTCTAGAAAGGCCCACAAGGTAGTGCTCATAACCATACTGTATATGATATAAGATGTCTGGGCCATTTTGAGGCTAGATTCTGCCATTCTTATTATGCATGTGTTGGAAAATGATTTCACACCTTGAATTCCAGTATAAAGGAACAACTTATCCATAAATTTGAGTGTATATAAGGGGGTGTATTTGTATTATCAGCAGACAGAGCTATCAATATAGTAATAGAGTTTCCTTGTTAAATTCCTTTCTATGTGCGTACCTGGTATTAGGCTTGCCTCTGTGCAAGCCTTTGAATTGGCCTTTCCCTAAACTGTCCTCTCCTGTGTATGGCCCAAACAGATTTTGAACATGCAGAACACTGCAGAGTTCTGATTCAAATTTTATCCTCAAGGAAAAGTTATTCTGCAGACCAGGACTCAGAAGTTAAAATTACTCTGAGCTTGTCGAGTAAACCAACCAGGGAGGGATACTTGCCTTTAGATCCCACTAATAGCAATGTTAATGTTTTTTAAAGTAATGTGAACATGAAAGAATGTACATTACCCTTTTTATTAAGATGCATATATTGCTTTTACCAAGAACTGTATGTAATGGTACACAATACTTTTTCCTTGCAAGTTTATATCACCTTTTAAATTTTAATCTATGAATTATAAAAACTAAACCATCTCAAGTTGTTTTGAGTAAATTAAAGATAATCCTTTATTTTTTCTAACTGTATCACTGTGGGCCTTAGTACACAATTGGAAAGTCACCTGGAAGACCAATCTTTCAATGACTGTGTAAACTCCCATACACACAAGCTGTATTCTAGCCTTGTGATTTTTAAGGTTTGGTGATAATTTGATAAGAAAATTGAATAAATGAAAAGTAATTCTCAGTTTGAAATAGTGGGAGACTAACATTTTCATTTTCCATAAATATATAAATAAACATTGGAAGTCCTATTTTGTTTCTGGTTTGAATACAGCTTAAGACTTGACCATTTTGTATTGGATAACCAATTAAGGGCCTCATCCCTGGGAAAGGTTCTCTCTCTCTCTCTCTCTCTCTCTCTCTCTCTCTCTCTCTCTCAGTAGTCATTAACTGTTTGTGGTTTGTTTTTTTTTTGTCTAGAGATAGAATTCCCCCCTTCTGACTCAGCATTATTAATTTTTGTGTTTTTGTAGTTAGTGTTGAGAATTCCTCTTAAAATTAATTAGTCAAGTGGCAGTTTCTTTTTTATTTTTTTCTGTTTCTTGATTAAAATATTTCTTCCACTGTATCTTTTGAGGGGTAAATTTAGTTTTTCAGTCTATGCTTTTTGAGATACATTCCCCATAATATATCACCTATTAACTGTTGAAATGTCTAACTATAAAACTATGATTTTCTTTCTTTCTTTCTTTCTTTCTTTCTTTCTTTCTTTCTTTCTTTCTTTCTTTCTTTTTCTTTCTTAAAGATTTCTGTCTCCTCCCCGCCACCGCCTCCCATTTCCCTTCCCCTCCTCCAATCAATATGATTGTTTTCTTATCCAGCTAGTGTTTTCTTTATTTTCAATCTTTGTAGGTTTTTACATATGTAAAGCATTCCAGTAGAGTTGGATAAGCAGATGCTCCATTTTCGATGGAGGAACCACAGGAGAACAAAGCAAAATCCCAAGCTCAGCCCAATCTGAGAAGAGTGGAGCCTCAGCCTTTGTCAGAAACCACAATGTCACAGGCAGTTCAGATAAATGAAATACAACTAGTAAGGGAAACATTGAAACAGAACTTACAGGAATTGCAGGAAACATCTCAGAAGGCTACTTCAAGCAAACTGGACACCGTGGCTTCAAGTAGTGAGGAGTTTCCGGAATAACATCAGATGCCCAATTTGCTTGGATGCAATGAAGAATACCATGATCACCATGACCTGTTTCCATCGGTTTTGTAAAAATTGTATTGTCACAGCCCTTAGACGTGGCAACAAAGAATGTCCTGTGTACAGAAGCAAACTAATTTCAAAAAGGTTATTAAATCCAGACCCTCAATTTGATGCACTCATCATGAAAATGTATTCAAGTTTGACTGAAAACGATGTTCCTCAAGAGAAAGCATTAAGCAGAAAGAAGTATAAAACTCAGCAAGAACATAGTGTCAGCATTGACAAGGGAAAGAAGATAGAAGTTACAAACTGTGTCCAGGAAAGCAAAGAGAAACAGATTGAAACTAGTACTGGTTGTGAAGGTAATCAAGACACTTCACCCTGCAATAATACATCCACACACAACAGTGATGAAGCAGGTCCCAGTGAAAAACGGGCCAACACATTTGGGCTTGAACATGATAATAAGGATGCAGTTACTGCTTGGGCTAGTGAACTTGAACCCAGTCTTCATCCCACACTTGGAAAAAAAGATGATCCTGGACAGACAGGTAACTCTCCTACTTGTCAAGTTTCTTGGTATCTGGCTTTGGGTTTAGCTTAATAAAGAAAAAGGAAATAGAGAACTAGCCACACAAATCTTCATACAGCCAGTGAAAATCACTATATAATTTATACAGCACTCAGCAGAGACCAGTCCACTCTTTAAATGTCTCCCTCTTTTTGGATGTGGTCAGAGATACACTGAAATGTTAGTGGACTCATGTAACTTTATTCTAAACCCACCGAGGAGCACAATAATGCTTCTAAAAGCCATTTACATGGCTGCATGTTTTATAACTTGTATCATTAATATTGAATATACATAAACATTTCTTTCATGGCTAGATGTTAGATATGTTAAATTTTCTTTATGATCTAGACTTATTTACACTACTAGAATCATATATCTTGGTAACATTTATATCTAAGAGGAGACTGCAGTATTTCTATACTTTTTCTGTCCTTTAACAATGTAACTGAAATGAATATTTATACAAAGTATGGCTGCTTTTGGAGCAACTTTTTCTGAAGAATGTTTCATAATTTTCTTTATATTTTTAACATTCAACTATTCAGTGTATGTCTACTGGGTATATGTGTCATGGTATTAGTGTAGAAGTCAGATAACAACTTGATTTTCTCTGATAGTATATACCTTAGGCATTAGATTCAAGCTTTAGGGTTAGGACCTAGAACTCTTCCCTGCTGAACAATCACATTTTCCTCACAGTTTTGTATTCATAAATAAAGATACAGTTGACTACTTTTGTTTTCCTACTCCAAAAAGGATTTTAGGTCTAGATATTTCTACTCTGAGTCATCATACATTTGTAGCTTTTTTGTATATACCATAATATCTGTCTAAAGATTAAATCTCATCTGTATTTGGAAACAATCCACATGAGATTATTATTTCCTTGGTAAACTCTTATGTAATTTCCCTTTTAAGAAGAGACTTTTTAATTGGACCTGTGAAGGCGAAGGCGTAAGTCAAAAACAATCCCACACCAGTTTAGAATTATGATTAATAGAATGGTTATTTATTTAAAGGGGAAAAAACTTACAGATCACCATCCCAGACAACAGCCCTCTGTGCAAACAGGAAGGGAGTCTAGTCGCCAGAAGTGGAGCAGGAAGTAAGAGAGAGCGAGAAGGGAAGTGGACGATTTTGGGAGGGAGAGAGACCACACCCCAATGGGCTGGTATCTCAGTGACTATTGGCTGGAGGAGCAGAAGGACCTCCTGCAACACTTCCCCCTTTTGTTTAAGTAAGAGAGTTCTAAACCTACTACGAAATTATATACAATAAGTATAAATATACCATTCTAACTAGCGTAGGTCTTGTATAATAAATAGCTTGGCCAAGTCATGAGTGGAAAGTAACTACATTTATATAGTTTTCAACACCATCGAAGATCTGAGAAGGGAAAAGTTACCTGAGTAATTAGGAAGTGCAAACAACTTCCAAAACATGCAACAAATCACAGAGACAACTAGCTACCTGGGCAATCACCCAAAGTCACATTTGCAGCATTGAAGCAACCAACTTTGGCTAAGGCATAACATAACTGACATACCATTTTCAAAGGCAAGCAACTTTTCAAAACTATCTTACCCTGTCTTGGCAGGATATGACAGTCCTGCTTTATCCATTTATGCATGCTCTGTATCTCTGTCAGTGGTTGAGGTATGGGCATTTCTTTGCCCAAAAGCCAGTTCTGCCAAAAAGAAAGGCTCCAGGTGGAGTGTCTTTGGTGCTCAACATTCTCTGGGGAATAGAGCGGTGCTGCCAGGAGCAATTGTGTCTCACTATCACAAAACTCTGAGTTAGATTAAAGGCCATTTTCTACAGCTCTTTGAAGAGGTTGAAGATTTTCTATCTATACTGAATATAATCTCTATGTATCTAAAAACCTGATTAGTCTAATTATAAATGACAAAATTAGAACACTATTGATCTATATAATTCTCAATATCTATCTAACTTAAAGACTAAGACAATTAACGACTGTGAAACAAATGAGGACAATGACCTCCAAATATAAACAATGTACAAATATACATTGCAATATGGTAAATATATATCAATACACAAACAATATATAAGTATCTTAATCAGAGGTAGAAATGCACACTGCAATATGGCAAATATATACAATATATATATATATATCAATACAATACATGTCAATACATGAAAAATGTTTTAAACAGTGGTAGAAACATGCATGCATACAATAGTCAACATAATTTAACTTTGTATCAATATACAAGAATCGATACCAATATATTTGTCTAAAAACAGTAACTCACAATAACAAATCTATTATCCGATTATCCCTCTTTTAATTTCCAAAATGATCCCTGAGCTTATAAAATTCCTCCCCCAACCCTGAACCTTATACTAATTATAATCAACCCCTAAATGATGTCCCTAAACCCAAGGGCAAACTTTACTGGTAGAGGGGACATCGTCCTCTAGAATTACTTCCAGCTGTCATGGGGGTGACGTTCTTTCTGGGGGATCCTGTGAAAGTAAAATAATGGTTAAATTTCAAGATCAATGTCTTTTAAAATTGCCAATAGTCTCTGAGTATTTTGTGCAGGTCTGGCCAAAATGTTGTATAAGATGTGCACCATTTCAGCTAACCAAGTTGGAACTGTCTTGTGCAGCTGGTATCCAAAACAGGTCTTGTAGTAGCACTATCAGTATTATGATGTCATATCAACTAGGTGTTGTTATTATGGGGCCCCATCTTCTTCCTGGAAACTTCAAATGTCACTTCAGGAAAAACTCAATGTTCTGTTCCACCTTACTCATTTCATCTGACTTGTAACCTGCTTTCCTTGATTTATTTGTATCAGTATAGAACGTATAGGGGTTCCAGTTATTGGAGCATCACGTACAAATCTAGGAAGAATCCAAGAAATTCTCTTTATGAGATTAAGTTTACCACTTTTGGGACAGTGGCTATTAATTTCTCCAAAAAAATTAGCACAAGCTTTTTGCCATGGTTCATTGTCTTTCCATAACTTTTTTATTTCTTCAGTAGTAAAAGGCACTATAATTTCTGCTGGGTCTATAACTGCTAGTTGATGAAGTCTCAGCTTACCTTTTATAATTAGTTCAAAGACTTTTTCAACATAAGTTTTTAATTATTTACTTGGTTTATTAGTTATAAATATCCACTCTAAAATAATATCTTCCCTCTGCACTAGAATCCCTGTAGGAGATATTCTGGAAGGCAATATGACTAGGATGCAGCTAAGATTTGGGTTCACCCTATCCACATGTGCCTCCTCTAATTTATCCTCAATCATTGTCAGTTCCTTTTCTGCTTCAGCTGTCAGTTTTCTTGGACTATTCAAATCTTTTTTTTTTATAAAGAAAAGGAAAAAAAGTATCCGCCTCCTCCCAGACTTCCATTTCCCTCCCCCTCCTCCCACCCTTCTCCACTTCTCCCCACTCCTCTTCCACTCCTCTCCAGTCCAAAGAGCAGTCAGGGTTCCCTACCCTGTGGAAAGTCCAAGGTCCTCCGCCATCCCTCCATGTCTAGAAAGGTGAACATCCAAACTGGCTAGGCTCCCACAAAGTCAGAACATGAAGCAGGATCAAAACCCTATGCCGTTGTTCTTGGATTCTCATCAGCCCTCATTGTTCGCCAAGTTCAGAGAGTCCGGTTTTATCCCATGTTTTTTCAGTCACAGTCTTGCTGGCCTTGGTGCTCTCCCAATAGATCAGCGCCACTGTCT
Organism: Microtus oregoni; assembly: GCF_018167655.1. Classification (NCBI taxonomy): domain Eukaryota; kingdom Metazoa; phylum Chordata; class Mammalia; order Rodentia; family Cricetidae; genus Microtus; species Microtus oregoni. The sequence goes on along the minus strand of NW_024543224.1, from coordinate 1,016,789 downwards.
CAGTGGGTGGGTTCACCCCTTGTGGTCCTGACTTCCTTGCTCATGTTCCCCCTCTTTCTGCTGTTCAATGGGACCTTGGGAGCTCAGTCCTATGCTAAAGTGTGGGTCTCTGTCTCTATCTCCATCCATCACCAGATGAAGTTTCTATGGTGATATGTAAGATATTTGTCAGTATTGCATTGGATAGGGTCATTTCAGGTTCCCTATCCTCAGCTGCCCAAGGGAATAGCTGGGGACATCACCTTGGGCTCCTGGGAGCCACTCTAGGTTCATGTCTCTTGCCAACCCTAAGGATTGTGCTTCCATGCTCCCCTATCCAACCTTCCTTTATCCCAATCATCCTGTTTCCCCAAGTTACCCTCATCCTCCCCTTCTCACTTTTCTCTCCCCATCTCCCCTTACCCCCATCCCACCCCACCCCCAAGATCCCAATTTTCTCCCCGGCAATTTTGTCTACTTCCCATTGCCAAGAGAATAACTATATGTTTTTCAATGGGTTCACCTTCTTATTTAGATTCTTTAGGTTCACCAATTGTAGACTCCTTGACCCTTTTTATGGCTAGAATCCAATTATGAGTGAGTACATCCCATGTTCTTCTTTTTGGGTCTGGGTTACCTCACTCAGGATAGTGTTTTCTATTTCCATCCATTTACAAGCAAAATTCGAGAAGTCATTGTTTTTTACCACAGCGTAGTACTCTAATGTGTATATATTCCACACTTTCTTCATCCATTCTTCCATTGAAGGGCATCTAGGTTGTTTCCAGGTTCTGGCTATTACAAATAATACTGCTATGAACATAGTTGAACAAACGCATTTGTCATATGATAGGACATCTCTTGGGTATATTTACAAGAGTGGTATTGCTGGGTAGAGGGGTAGGTTGATCCTGAATTTCTTGAGAAACCGAAACACTGATTTCAAAAGTGGTTGCACAATATTGCATTCCCATCAGCAATGGATGAGGGTACCCCTTCCTCCACAGCCTCTCCAGCAAAGGCTGTCATTGGTGTTTTTGACTTTAGCCATTATGACAGTTGTAAGATGATAACTCAAAGTTGTTTTGATTTGCATTTCCCTGATTGCTAAGGAGGTTGTGCATGACCTTAAGTGTCTTTTGGCCATTTAAATTTCTTCTGTTGAGAATTCTCTGTTCAGTTCAGTGCCCCATTTTTTAATTGGGTTAATTAGCATTTTAAAGTCTAGTTTCTTGAATTCTCCATATATTTTGGAGATCAGACCTTTGTCTGTTGCAGGGTTGGTGAAGATCTTCTCCCAGTCAGTAGGTTGCCTTTTTGTCTTAGTGACAGTGTCCTTTGATTTACAGAAGCTTCTCAGTTTTAGAAGATCCCATTTATTCAATGTAGCCCTTAATGTCTGTGCTGCTGGGGTTATACATAGGAAGCAATCTCCTGTGCCCATCTGTTGCAGTGTACTTCCCACTTTCTCTTCTCTCAGGTTCAGTGTGTTCGGGCTGATATTGAGGTCTTTAATCCATTTGGACTTGAGTTTTGTGCATGGTGATAGATATGGGTCTATTTTCATTCTTCTACAGGTTGACATCCAGTTGTACCAGCACCATTTGTTGAAGATGCTTTCTTTCTTCCATTGTAAACTTTTAGCTCCTTTATCGAAAATGAGTTGATCATAGGTGTATGGGTTAAATTTCAGGTCTTCTATACGATTCCATTGGTCGACTTCTCTGTTTTTATGCCAGTACCACACTGTTTTCATTACTGTAGCTCTGTAATAGTTTGAACTCAGGGAATGTAATGCCTCCAGAAGATCCTTTATTGTATAGGATTGTTTGGGCTATGCTGTTTTTTTTTTGTTTTTCCATATAAAGTTGATTATTGTCCTCTCAAGATCTGTGAAGAATTTCAATGGGATCTTGAAGGGGATTGCCTTGAAAATATAAATTGCCTTTGGTAGAATTGCCATTTTTACTATGCTGTTCCTCCCAATCCAAGTGCAAGGGAGGTCCTTGAATTTTCTGGTATGCTCTTCAATTTCTTTCTTCAATGCCTTAAAGTTCTTGTCAAATAGATCTTTCACTTCCGTGGTTAGAGTTACCCCAAGATATTTTATGCTGTTTGTGGCTATTGTGAAAGGTGAAGCTTCTCTGATTTCCCTCTCTGCTTCCATATCCTTTGTGTATAATGGGCGATTGATTTTTTGGAGTTGATCATGTATCCTGCCACATGACTAAAGGTGTTCATCAGCTATAAAAGTTCTTTGGTGGAGTTTTTCGGGTCGCTTATGTACACTATCATATCACCTGCGAATAACAAAAGTTTCACTTCTTCCTTTCCAATTGGAATCCCCTTGATCCCAATATGTTGTCTTATTGCTATTGCTAGAGCTTCAAGCACTATATTGAAGAGTTATGGCGAGAGTGGACAGCCTTGTCGTGTTCCTGAGTTTAGGGGGATGGCTTTGAGTTTCTCTCCGTTTAATTGATTTTAGCTGTCAGCTTGCTGTATATAGCTTTTATTATATTTAGGTATGACCCTTGTATCCCTAATCTCTTCAATACTTTTATCATAAAGGGATGTTGAATTTTGTCAAATGCTTTTTCAGAATCTAATGAAATGATCATATGGTTTTTTTCTTTCAGTTGATTTATATTCTGGATTACATTGATAGATTTTCGTATGTTGAACCAGCCCTGCATCCCTGGGATGAAGCCTACTTGATCATAATGGATAATTTTTCTAATGTGTTCCTGGATTCGGTTTGCCAGTATTTTGTTGAGGATTTTTGCGTCGATGTTCATGAGTGAGATTGGCCTGTAATTCTCTTTCTTGGTTGAGTCTTTGTGTGGTTTTGGTATCAGAGTGACTGTAGCTTCATAAAAGGAATTTGGCAATGACTCTTCTCTTTCTATATTGTGAAATACATTAAGGAGTATAGGTATAAGCTCTTCTTGGAAGTTCTGGTAGAATTCCGCAGTGAAACCCTCTAGTCCTGGGCGTTTTTTGGTAGGGAGATTTTTGATAACAGCTTCTAATTCTTTGCAACTAACAGGTCTTTTTAGATTGGTCACCTGGTCCTGGTTTAACTTTGCTATATGGTATTTATCTAAAAAAAGTGTCCATTTCTTTTACATTTTCCAGTTTTGTGGCATACAGGCTTTTGTAGTAAGATCTAATGATTCTCTGAATTTCCTCTGTGTCTGTGGTTATTTCCCCTTTTTCATGTCTGATCTTATTAATTGCATATTCTCTCTCTGCCATTTGATTAGTTTGGATAGGGGTTTATCAATCTTGTTGATTTTCTCCAGGAACCAGCTTTTTGTTTCATTGATTCTTTGGATTGTTTTCTCTGTTTCTATTTTGTTGATTTCAGTCCTCACTTTGATCATTTCCAGTCTTCTACTCCTCCAAGGTGAGTCTGCTTCTTTTTTTTCTAGAGCTTTCAGGTGGACTGTTAAGTCTACAATGTGTGCTTTCTCTGTTTTTTTAAGTGGGCACTTAGTGCTATGAACTTTCCTCTTAGGACTGCTTTCATAGTGTCCCATAAGTTTGCGTGTGTTGTTTCTTTATTTTCATTGAATTCCAGGAAGACTTTAATTTCTTTCTTAATTTCTTCCTTAATCCAGGTATGGTTCAGTAGTTGACTGTTCAGTTTCCAAGAATTTGTAGGCTTTCTGGGGGTAGCATTGTTGTTGAATTCTAACTTTAATCCATGGTGATCTGAAAAGACACAGGTGGTTACTAATATTTTTTTGTAACTGTGGAAGTTTGCTTTGTTACCGAGTATGTGGTCAATTTTCGAGAAGGTTCCATGAGCTGCAGAGAAGAAGGTATATTCTTTCCTATTTGGGTGGAATATTGTATAGATGCCTGTTAAGTCCAATTGATTCATTACCTCCATTAATTCTCTAATTTCTCTGTTAGGTTTCTTTCTGGTTGACCTGTACATTGCAGAGGGAGGAGTGTTGAAGACAGGGGGGGGTTCTGGATGCAAGCTGGGTGGGATAGGAAGAGAGAGGATGTATCAAGCAGTATAGCCCCTGCAGGATGACAAGGACGTGTAGGAGGGATGAGGAACATCTGAGTTCCCTGTTCCTGGCTGCTGTCGCACTCACTCTCCCCAATGATGGCTCTCCTGGTGCCCAGATCAGAACTCTGTGCTGCTTGGGTAGCTCGTAAACAAAGGCCTACCTTGCTTGCTGCAGGCAGGCTATTGAGACAAAGGAACTACCGGCCTCCTGTTTGCCCTCCTGATTCGGATTCGGTCCCAGCGCCCGAGCATGCTGAGCTGGGAGATGTTATGCGGCCAAAGAGGGTAAGGAGGGAGATGGGGGGAGGGTGTTCTGGATGTAAGCTGGGTGGGATAGGAAGAGAGAGGAGGTATTGGGCAGTATAGCCCCTGCAGAATGACCAGAAAGTGTAGGAGGGATGAGGAACATCTGTGTTCCGTGTTCCCGGCTGCTGCCGCACTCACTCACCCCAATGATGGCTCTCCTCTATTCAAATCTTTATCACTATCTAAGGTTTTGTTTAAATGAACTATTAGATCAGGTGTTATCCCAAAAGCTGGTAGTAGACTGGATATGTCTCCTAACAATCTTTGGAAGTCTTTAAGAGTCTTTAACTGGTCTCTCCTAATTTGTGCCTTTGCATTTTAATTTTCTCTAACCCTATTCTGTAACCTAGGTAATTAATGGAATTTACACTTTGAATTTTATCAGGGGCAATTTGTAATCCCCACCTAGGCAAGACTTTCTTTACTTCTTCAAACATCTTTTCTACAGTATCTTCATTTGAATCAGATAACAAGATGTCATCCATGTAATGATAAATTATGGACTTGCAGAATTGTTTATGAATTATTTCCAATGGCTTACTTACAAAATATTGGCACAATGTATGATGTGGGAGTGTCATATATCAATTTGTTGATTTCATTGGTTAAGTAATAAAGAAACTGCTAGGCCCATTTGATAGGCCCACCCTTAGGTGGGTGAAGTAAACAGAACAGAATGCTAGAAGGAAGAGGAAGTGAGCTCAGAGACTCCACAGCTCTCCTCTCGGGAGCAGATGCCTGAGAGAGATGCCATGCCCCGCTCCTGGGCAGACACACACCATGAAGCTCCGACCCAGGATGGGCTAGGCTAGAATCGTCCCTGTAAGACCGGTGCTCACAGATTATTAGAGATGGGTTGATCGGGATGTGAGAATTAGCCTGTAAGGGCTAGAGCTAAAGGGCCAAGCAGTGTTTAAATGAATACAGTTTGTGTATTGTTATTAAGGGCATAAGCTAGCCAGGCAGGCGGCCGGGGTGCTGGGAACGCAGCCCCACCGCCCGTATTACTACAAATGGCGCCCGACGTGGTAGCAACAATTTCTCGGGTCTACTCTGCTTGCCAGAGGCAAGCAAGCGCCTCATCTAAGAGAGGCTTCCTGACTCAGCTTTAGCTGCAAAGCCTGCAGCTCATTAAGAGGTCCTGCCAGGAAACACTTAAACGGTGTTGACGAAAAGCTGAATGCATGCTTTTCGTATTTCAGCTGTAACAGGAAAAAAACTATGCCGTTTAAAAATGCCAGCTTTCTGGGCTGTCCTGCCAGGGCAAACTCTCACTCTTTTATGCAGGCGGTTAGTGTGGTTTGCAAGCACAGGCTGCTGAAGCTCGCTTGCTGGCAGGGACCTTGAAATGCCATAGAGTTGTGGCAGTAAACATGGCTACAGCCAGTACCTCAGCCATGAGGCTGGAAAGCTAAGGAATGGGCTGGATCCAGCCGTCAAAGCCACGAATTTAGTCCTACTGAGATTGCTTGGTAAATTAAAGGCTCTTGAGGTCAGAAAAAGAGCGATATACAGTAAAGAGGGATTCAAAGACAAAATTTCTAAATGGTTTACTGTGTGTTAAAAATATATGCAGACTAAAAGATGAAGTTCTTAAAGTAAAAAACAAAACAAACAAAAAAAAGCAAGAGAGTTGTTGTGTGTGGTAGTACACACCTTTTATCCCAACACTTGAAAGGCAGAGGGAGATTGACCTCTGTGACTTCAAGGTGTGGCAGCACATGCCTTTAATCCCAATGCCTGGGAGGCAGAGACAGACAGATCTCTGAGAGTTCAAAGACAGCCTGGTCTACAGAGTTACTTCAGGTCAAAGATACAGAGAACCTGTCTCAAAAAGCAAAGAGTTAAAAGTAAAAATAAACAAAATAGAGGTTAAAACAAAGCTGTACAAAGATGGAAAATACACGGAGAATTTTGATACTGTATGCTATTATGATCTCTTTAAATTATTTAAATGCTGAGGAAGGAGCAACAAATGCTAAAAGATATTTGTTTATAAATGCTGCTGAACTAATCCAACATAGATATTTTGAATTTGGATCTAAGGATATGATACATGGAAAAGAGATTCTTCTTTTGTTTTCACAGAGGATCAGACCTTGTGGATTGCATTTATCCCGATTTGGTATGATGGACCACGCCCTCCTCAAGGGTTGTTTTGAACATCTCCAGAAAATTGCTTCACTCAACTGCCAACTGAAATGAAACTAGCACACAGGTTATACCATGAAAGACCTAATTAACAATGCCCCCATTCAGCAGGAAGCAGTTTGGAGAGAAAAAAACTGTGCCCATGTTCCCAAATATGGTTTATAAACGTTCTTTTACATTTAAAGGGGGATATGATATAGGTATGAATAATTTGCATTAGTATAGATTTTGCTTTATTGATAGAGATTTAAGGTCAATTTTGTATATGTATAAGTGTTTCTGATTTTGATTAAGGTATTGTGATTGTGTAGTTCATTTAAACATGTACTGTATAATTAAGAAATATAGGTTGTTAATGGATAATCATCGATAATAGTAAAGCTTGTAGTCATGTTAGTTAGATTTTCTAGATATATAGAGATATTTTAGATAGACATTCTTCATGTCTTTCAAAGATTACAGAATAGGACATTTAATGTTTTAATAACTGAGGACTTTTCATGACAATGAGACACTCTGCTCCTGGCAGCACCAATCTACTTCAAGAGGAAGATGGGCATCGAAGAGGCACCTTATGGAGTTTGATAGCCATTTGGGCAAGAAACTGCTCTTGCCTGGACTATTGCATAAACTGGACACAGAGAACCTGCAGAGAGAGGACTACTGAACTTGCCTAAGGTGAGATGATCTTTCGGGGTTCCTGATTCATGAAAGAGTCTGCAAGACATTCTGCAGGACACAAGAGATAGTGACTGAACTGACTTTGAATTTTCCTGCTTTATGGAAATGTCTGCTGGATACATGGGCCTGAAGGCTGAAGATGGATGCCCCAACGGTACAGAGGAACCTTGGGTGACTGTCCAGGCAGCAAGATGTCTCTGTCATTTCTAGAGTTTTAAAAGTTGCTTTTTTCTTGTTTGCTTAGGTAATATTGTATCTTTCTGGAGTCCTTGATGGAGTTAAGAATAGTTAGTTATAGTTATAGTTTTCCTTAGTTATGATAAAGATTATTGTAACTTTTACTTGATAACTGTTTTGTTATATGTAATTTTGCTATGTTAAGGTTAAAGCCTTCCTTCTTTGTTTAAACAGAAAAAGGGGAAGTGATGTGGGAGTGTCATATATCAATTTGTTGATTTCATTGGTTAAGTAATAAAGAAACTGCTAGGCCTATTTGATAGGCCGACCCTTAGGTGGGTAGAGTAAACAGAACAGAATGCTGGGAGGAAGAGGAAATGAGCTCAGAGTCTCCACAGCTCTCCTCTCGGGAACAGACGCCTGAGAGAGACGCCATGCCCTGCTCCCGGGCAAACACACACCATGAAGCCCCGACCCAGGATGGGCTAGGCTAGAATCTTCCCGGTAAGACCGGTGCTCACAGATTATTAGAGATGGGTTGATCGGGATGTGAGAATTAGCCTGTAAGGGCTAGAGCTAAAGGGCCAAGCAGTGTTTAAATGAATACAGTTTGTGTGTTGTTATTTCAGGCATAAGCTAGCCGGGCAGGCGGCCGGGGTGCTGGGAACGCAGCCCTACCGCCCGTATTACTACAAATGTAGGACTATTGAGCATACCCTGTGCGAAGACAATCCATTGATATCTCCTATTAGGCTGATAATTATTATAAGTAGGCACTGTGAAGGCAAATTTTTCTCTATCCTTTTCTTGTAACGGTATAGTGAAAAAACAATCTTTCAAATCATTAACTGTAAGAGGCCATCCTTTTGGTAATAGAGAAGGCAAAGGAATTCCAGATTGTAGTAGGCCCATAGGTTGAATTACCTTGTTGAGAGCTGTTAAATCTGTCACCATTCTCCATTTACCAGATTTCTTTTTTACAACAAACAGGAGAATTCCAGGGGCTGGTTGATTCTTCAATATGGTGAGCATCTAGTTGCTCTTGCACCAGCTGTTCCAATGCCTGTAATTTATTTCCAGCTAGAGGCCACTGTTTGATCCATATTGGCTTCTTAGTTAGCCATTTTAAAGGTAGGGCTGTTGGTACCTCTAAAGGTTTGGTATTTGCTGTATGTTCTTGTACAGCCTGTATGGCTGGTGACCTTTTTCCATAATACCTCATCATATCTTTTTCAGAATTATGAGTTCCTGGAACTACAAGAATGTTAATCTGGGTATTCCATTGCTGTAGCAGCTCATGGCCCCATAAATTTATTGCAATATTGGCTATATATGGTCTTAGTCTTTCTATTTGCCCTTCGGGCCCTATGTATTCAACCCATCTTGTGCTTTGTTTTACACGAGATAGGGTTCCAATTCCCAGGAACTGAACATCTACCTCTTGAATCTTCGCATGCCAAGATTCTGGAGTAATGATACTTACATCCGTACCTGTAAGCCTTCAATAAAAGTGCCATGTTTCTAGTAAAGATGATATGGTTTCTTTGAGTGCCATATTCTTCCTAAATTATAGAATATTCAAAAGAATACTGAAACCTAGTAACCAGTAAATTAAGTTATCTCCATAGTCATATAAACCTTGCATGATATGACCCATTGTATTAGCAAACAAAACAGTAAAATTTGTGTTGGAAACAAAAACTGCCATATTACCTATTATCCAGCAGGTGGTACTGTTGTCAAGTCACGATGAAAACGGGGTCCTGTTTCAATGTCCACCTAGTATTTTTTAAAACTGGGAAATGCTATTTGTTCAACACAGTAAATTTAATTGAATCAATTCTGTACACAGAACCATAAACCCAGAATCCATGGGTAGAGAAGAGTAACCCGGAAGCCGTGTATGCCTCCCCATGACAGAGTCAACCCCGAGGGGTTGCAACTTTCAGCAACCGGCAACCATGTGCTCTGGTTCGTGCTGCTTAAGAGCTGCGCTTGCAAGGGAGATTTGAAAACAACTCAGAAAAGAGCAAACCACGGGGCAGAGACTATGCAGGCCTGTGGAGTTTAAATCCACATGGTGATGCAAACAATAGGGTGTGTGGGGACTTGAAGTCAATCTGAGGTGTCTAAAGGGAAAATATAAAGAACTGCAGCAAGAAAAGCCACTGCGTGATAATTTATATTAAACTGCTGGCTCCGTGCACAAGGCACAGGCCACAAGGCACAGGCCGTGGCTGAGGGAGGGAGGGCTCGTGCCAAGCTGAATTGGTGGCAGGCAGCTGAGCGGGGGAAGGAGGGGTCCTAAAACCAAACGTTCAGGTGCCAGATGATGAAGGCATAAATCACAAACAATCCCATACCAGTTTGGAAGTATGATTAACAGGGTGGTATTTATTTAAAGGGAAAAAAACTTACAGATCACCATCCCAGACAACAGCCCTCTGCCCAATCTGGAAGGAGTCTAGTTGCCCGAAGTGGAGCAGGAAGTAAGAGAGATCGAGAAGGGAAGTGGCTGTTTTTTTAAAGGGAAAGAGACCACTCCCCAATGGGCTGGTACCTCAGCAGCTATTGGCTGGAGGAGCGGAAGGACCTCCCGCAACAGACCTGGTGTTTCACATCTACAGTATAACTAGGAAGTCTCAAGCAAGAGGATTGCCCTGTTCAAGGGCAGCCTGAGGTATAAAGAAATACCCTCTCATTAGCCTGGGAAAGGTTTTAAGATTGTCATTTTCCCATGTTTTCTTTTGTTTTGTTTTGTTTTTCCAATAGTTTATTTTCCATTTCAAGGTTCTTAGGTGACTTCCTAGAGTTTCCATCCTCGGAAAATGGGTTGTGTAGATGTATTGATGATGTTTGACCAGTAGGCAGAGGCAATATTTAGATGACCAGGTCATGCAAAGGTGTTCAGATGTGGTAATGATGTTTGACCAACAAGTGAAGCAGGTGTGGTACCAAAGAAGGTAACAGTCAGTAAGCTTAGCTGAGGCTCAGAATGGCTAAAAGAGACTCTGCCCCACTGCGTTGGCAGAGCAGTGGTTGAAAGAGACGCATGCTAAATGATGTTGCACCAAGACTGCAGAGTAGGTGGGTGTGAAGAGAACCTCCAGAAATACAGGGCCAGCATATGGGGAATGGCATGTGTAGGAGCAGGAGGGCACTCTGGTAGCTTGTAGTGAAGGCAATGGTAGCACCATGGAAGGTGGTTGGGTATGGGCAGCTTGTGAACTTGAAAATTGGTCACCAGAAGATGGAAGAAGTCAAGTATTTACTGTTTATTAACAAGCAAATTCCTGCATAGTTAACACAAAACAGAATGGAGAATCTGAACCAGTCACCAGCTGCTATACCATCAGCTACTGCAGCTCCTCCTTTCTTATTCTGAGAGGGCCTGTACATATCTCTGCCCTGCCTTTTCATTCAGTCATATCCATTCCCCATAAAAATTCTGCCTCTTGGATCAAAACACTGCTCTCTACTAGCTAGCAGACCCGTGACAGAAATTCCATAATGAATGTGCCATTTTTTATATTTATTTATTTATTTATTTATTTATTTATTTATTTATTTATTTATTTATTTATTTCGGTTTTTGAGACAGGGTTTCTCTGTGGCTTTGGAGCCTGTCCTGGAGCTAGCTCTGTAGACCAGGCTGGTCTCTAACTCACAGAGATCCGCCTGCCTCTGCCTCCCGAGTGCTGGGATTAAAGGTGTGTGCCACCACTGCCCAGCTGAATGTGCCATTTTTATGCCCTTATTTTTTTTTTCAGAAAACTTAGGTATTCTGGTCATAGGAATAAGAATCAAACAAAATATTAATTACTATAAAAAATATAAGTTTCCCAATGGATTTCATTGAAGAAAGTTAAAATTTATTAAAATATGTACATCATTTGAAGATTTAAGAGTTTTTTGTATTAATTATACTATAGCGCCGTTTCTTCCCATATGTGCATTATATGATTTCCAACAGCAATGATACAGAAACGTTCTATGCTTTATACTTTATGCAGAAGACAATGTATATTCTCGGATTCCATGATTTTTTTAATAGTAGCCATTTAAAACTCAGTGATAATATGACACACAAAACACTAAGAAAGAATGGCTTCTTCTGTTTTATAACTATTATTAGAATTTTCAGTTACCATATTTATTTGTAACTTTAAGATTTAATTAAAATCTACAGTGTCTTCTTAATAGGGCTTGAGCACTGTGTGAAAATGTATACTGTAGAGGGGTTTGAAATAGTAAAATAGAAAAACAGAGTGGATGTTTGATGCCAAAATGCTCTGTACTATATTCATGATAAATGAGACTGATTTGTCTTTCACTTTTCATCCCCGATTTGATTCTAGGTATAGCCCATAATATATTATCACAAAATGTCTGATGATATATTTGCATTGAGCAAAATTTTCACACCAGTGAGTTATGGAAAGAAGTAGATCTCTTGTATCATTGTAATAAAGTCATTCTTGTCAGTGAAAATACTTACCTGTTATAATTGATGAGTTAGAAACAGATTGATGTTTTAAATATAGACTTAAATTGAGAGCTTAAAGATTTTGTCAATTTTTTTTTAATTTTTAAAGTTTAAATTCTTTTTGTCCTTTTATTGAAAATAGATTATTTTTCATACAATATATCCCAATTATAGTTTTCCTACCCTCTACTCCTCCCTGTTCTTCCCCACCTCACCTTCTACACCTATCTGGATCAACTCCATTCCATTCTCTCAATAGAAAATAACAGGATTCTAAGAGATAACAATAAAATGTAACAAAATAAAATAGAAGATAAAACAGAAATCATATTAATGTTGGATAAAGCAAAGCAACAAAAGTAAAATATCCCCTAGAGAAAACACATGAATCAGTGGCCCACTTATTTACACACTCAAGAATCTCATAAAACCATTAAACTGAAAGCTATCATCTTTATACCCAGAGGACCTGATGCAGACCTGAGTAGATCCTGTGCTTGTTGCTTCAGTCTCTGTGAGTTCATATGAGCTTTGCTTAGTTAATTTAAAGGCTTATATACTCCTGGTGATTTCTATCCCTCTGACTTTTACACACGTTCTGCCTCTTATTCTATTGATGTATTGAGATCTAAGGGGAGGGATTTCATAGAGATATTCCATTTAGAGTCATGTGTTCCAAGATCTGTCTTCTTTTTCCATGTTTTCCAGCTGTGTTTCTCTGTATTTTTTCCCATCTGCTGCAAGAAAATGTTTCCCTGATGATTGCTGAGCAATACACTTATGCATAAGCATCACAGAATATCATTATGACTAATTTGAACACAACTTCTTAAAAGATGAATAGTATTTGATTTTATCCCAGGTCTCTAGGATATCTAGTCTCTGGTTCTTGGTCACATAAGCTGTGCTGGCTTGGAGCTCCATCTCTTGGAGTGGGCCTTATATCGAATCAGTTACCAGATAGTTACTCCCAAACGCATTGTGCTGTCATTACTCTAGCATATTTCATACGCAGGACAACATTGTAGATCAAAGGATTTGTGGCTGGGTTGGAGTTTGCTTTTCTCTTTTGGTAGCCTGCAGAGTACCTTTCCATAATAACGACAGGTGAAAGTTCTATTTAAGCACCTGTTTGATCTACCCATATTCAATGAATTCTACGACAGTTTTCCTCAGCAATTGGACCTTGCTGTCATTTTGTGGAGAGCAAAATTTTGTGGAGAGCAAAATTTGTCTTCATAAATTCTTCTCCAGTGCTAATGAATTCAATAATTTTCTCACTGTCTCTTCTATCTGGCTCAGTGTATCAGGCTTCATATTGAAGTCTTTTACCACTTGAAATTAAGTTTTATACAGGGTGATAATTGTAGGAACTGTCTGCATTCTTCTACATCCACACATCCAATCTGACTAGCACCATTTGTTGAAGATACCATCATTTTCCAGTGTGCATTTCTGATTTCTTTTTCCAAGATCAGATGTCTATATGTGTGAGAATTTATGTCTGAGTCTTTAGTTAAATTCCATCTATTAATATCTCTATTTTTATAATGCCAAAATATTATAATTACTGTAATTTTTTTGGTAAATCTTGAAACTGGGGATTGTGATACCTCCATTAGTTTTCTTATTATTCAGGTGTTTTTCAGCTATCTTGTTTTTTTTGTTGTTGTTTGTTTGTCTTTTTGGTGATTCCATATGTAGTTGAAAATTGTCCTCTCAAGGTCTGTGAAGAATTATGCTGGAATTTTGATGGAGATCGCATTGAATTTATAGATTACTTTTGGTAAGATTGCCATTTTTGCTATGTGGTGCCTGATTCATGAATGTGGAAGATCTTTCCGACTTCTAATGTCTTCTTCAATTTCTTTTTTAAATACTTAAATTTAAATACTTATAATACTTGTATCCTCTAACCAGCCAGCAAATACTTCCAATATATTTGTACTATTATATCATGTACAAATTAAGATATTTTTTTCTTTCCAGTTTATATCCCCTTGATATTCTTCAGTTGCCTTATTGCTCTAGGTAAAACATAAAGTACTGTATTAAATAGGTATCGAAAGAGTGGTCAACATTGTTTTGTTCCTGATTTTAGTGGAAATGCTTTGTGTTTCTCTCCATTTTAATTGATGTTGGTTATGGATGGGCTGTAAAATGTCTTTATTATATTTATGTATGTCTCTTGTATCCCTAATCTCTATAGAACTTTTATCATGAAGGGGTGTTTGATTTTATCAAAGGCCTTTTCTGTATCTGTCTTAGGGTTTGTATTGCTGTGAAGAGACATCATGACCACAGCAACTCTTCTAAAGAAAACATGTAATTGGGGTGGCTTACCTACAGTTTTACAGTTTAGTCCATTGTCATCATTTTGTGGAACGCGGTAGCATTAAGGTAGACATGGTGCCAGCTACATCTTGTCTTGCAAGGAACAGGAAATTGAATGACATACTGGGCAGGATTGTGAGCATAGGAAACCTTAAAACTTCCCCCAGCGACAAACTTCTTTCAGCAAGGTTCTACCCACTCTAACAAAGTGACACATCCTAATAATGCCACTCTCTTTGATATTATGAAGATTAATTAAATTCAAAGTACCACAGTATCTAATGAGTTGATCATGTGATTTTTGGGTTTCAGTTTGTTTATATGGTGGATTACATTTATTGAATTTTTTTTTGTATTCAGAACCATCATTACATCTCTTATATGAAGCCTACTTAATCACAGTGGATGATCTTTTTGATGTTCTTGGATTTTGTTTTGCAAGTATTTTATTATTTTTATTTATGTTAATAAATTGAAATTGGTCTGTAATTCTCTTTCTTTGCTGTATCATTATGTGCTTTGTCAAACATGACATCTTTGGCCACAGAAAATGAATTGTGTGTTGTCAATCCTGTTGCTATTCTGTGGAATAGTTTTAGGATATTGGCATGAATTCGTCTGTGAATGTTTGGTTGAATACTTTGATAAAACCATCTGACTCTGGGCATTTTTGTTTGTTTGTTTATGATTTTTTTTTTTTGGTGAGAGACATTTAATGCCTCCTTGTATTTCCTTAGAGATTAGTTCTGCTTAAGCAGTAACTATAGAGAAAATTATCCATTTCTTTTAGATAATTCAATTTCGTAGAGTTCAGATTCTTAAGGCATGTCCTTATGTTTCCCCAATGCATCTTGTTATGTCTCCTTTTTCATTTGTGGTTTTTGTTAATCTGGCTATCCTCACAATGGTTTTAGTTATATTGGATAAGCATTTTTGATCTTATTGATATTCTCATAGAACCAAATCTTAGTTTCATCCATTCTTCATATTGATCTCCTTGTTTCTATTTTGTTGAATGTTGCCCTAAATTTGAATATTTCTTGCAATCTACTTCTTTTAGGTCCTTTTTTTGTTCTAGAGCTTTCAGATATGCTGTTAAATTGTTAATATGAGATCTCTTGAAAAAATTTTTGGAAGATGCCTATTGCTATGGTCTTCCCTCTTAGAGCTGCTTTCGTTTTCTCCCATAATTTGGGGTATATAGTGTATTACTTTTCCTTCATTTCTAGAAATTTATTAAATTTTTTGTCTAGCCCCATTTTTTCATTCAGTTTTCATATAGGCTTTCTCTTGTTTCTGTTGGTGATTTTATCCAGTATTAATCCACGGTGGTGGGATAAGATGTAGGAAGTTATTTTAGTTTTCTTGTGTCTAGTGACCCTTGCCCTGTGTCTGAATATGATGTCAATTTTAGAGAAAGTTGGGGAAGTGAATAGAAGAAATAATTTTTTTGTGTGTTTGGTTGAAATGCTCTCAATAAATATCTATTATGACCATTTGATTTATAACATTGAATGGATCCTGTTTTCACATCCATTCTGTTAGTCTGTGTCTTTTTATTGGAGAACTTTGCCCATTGATATTGCGAGGTATCAGTGACTAATGAGTGTTGATTCCTGTTTTTTTGTTGTTATTGTTATTGGTTGTGGTAGTAAATACATGCATTATTCCCTTCCTTTGAATTTTCTGATCTGAAATTCTTTATTCCTTGTGTTTTTATGGTTGTAGTTAACTTAGTTTGGCTAGAGTTTTCCTTCTAGTAGGAATAGATTTATAGATAGATGTTCCTAAAATTTGTTTTTATCAAGGAATACAATATTTTCTCTTTGTATGGTGAGTTTAGTAGTCTCTTACATTTTGTGAGTTTAGTAGCCTCTTACATTTTACAACAAATTTTTCCATGCCCTTTTTACTTTTAGAGTCTCCATTGAAAAGTAATATATAATTCTAATAGTTCTGTCTTTATATATTACTTGGTATTTTTCTTTGAAGCTTTTAATAATTTTATCTTATTTTGTTTATGGAAGAGGGTCATCTGTCTATCTGTTGCTTTCATTGGTTAATTAATAAAGAAACCGCTTGGCCTGATAGGTCAGAACATAGGTGGGTGGAGTAGACAGAACAGAATGCTTGGAAGAAAGGAAGTGAGGGAGCCACCATGGAGCCAGCTGCCAGGTCAGACACGCTGAATCTTTCCCAGTATGCCACAACCTAGTGGTGCTGCACAAATTATTAGAAATGGGTTAATCAAGATGTGAGAATTAGCCAATAAGAGGCTAGAACTAATGGGCCTAGCAGTGTTTAAATGAATACAACTTGTGTGTTGTTATTTTGGGTAAAGCTAGCCCAGGGCCAGGTCGCATCCCGCAGCTTCTCACTACATTTTGTATATTTAGTGTTTTGATTATTGTGTGGCAAGGGGTCTTTCTGTTCTATTCAATTTTTTTTGTTGTTGTTCTGTGTGCTTATTGTGCCTTTCAGGGCATGTCTTTCTTTAGGTTAAGAAAATTTTCTCATATGATTTTGTTGAAAATCTTCTCCTTCTTCTATTTCTATTATTCTTAGATTTGATCTTTTCATGGTGTCCCAGACTTCTTAGATGTTTTGTGTCAGGAGACATTTAAATTTAACAATTTCTTTGACCCATGTATCCATTTTTTCTATCATGTTTTCACTATCTGAGATTCTCTCCTCCATCTCTTATATTTTATTGGTGAAGTTTCCCTCTCTAGTTCTTGTATGAATTCCCAACTGTTTAACTACCAGAATTCCTGCAGTTTGTATATTCTTTATTGAATCTATTTCTGTGTTCAGTTCTTGAACAGTTTTATTCATTTTCTTCTACTGCTGTAGAGGTATTCCTGGGTTCTTTTAATGGATTTATTCATTTCCTCTTTAAGAAAGGGAGATTTCATAGCAAGTACTCTGATAAGGAGCTGGGGGCTTGATTTGGCGGAGTAGGAGAGGTAAGGATCAGTCAAGCTGCTTCCCTAGAAGAAAAAGCTCTTGAGCAGGGGTGGTTACTGCCGTTGTGGACTGGTGTAAAGCAACTAATGAGAGGAAGTAAGATTCAGAAGGAAGATTTCTGGAATCCATAGCAGATGTGGGGGTCAGGGAAGGCTACAGCTGGTGTTCTGTTCTAAAACTGAGAGTAAGACTATGTGATTGGGCCTAGAGAAACAAAGGAAGAAGTTAAGGTCTGAATCACTCTATCTACTTCCCTGGGGTTCTACTACAGAGCTCATGATGATACTGGGGGTTTAGATTGCCAGTCACTGTACCTCACATTAAAAAAAAATATTTATACTATTTGAAATCTATTTTTAAAAAGATGTTTTGGTTAAACAATATAAAACTTTTAAACCTAAATATTTAAGGTAACATTTTAAAAATTTATATACAAATTAATATTATATTACAAAAAGAATTTGATTTTTTTTATTTTTGAGATTAAATATAATTACACTATTTCTCCCATAACTTTTACTCCCTCCAAACACTCCCATGTGCTGAATCTTGTTCTCTTGTCAAATTCATGGCCTCTCTTTTTGGTTAATTTTAAATGCATTGCATGCATATATGTATACAAACACATTTATAAATGTATATTGCACAGTATGTATAATGTCCTTGTATGTATTTTTTTAGGGCTGAAAATTTGGTATTATTGGGTCACCAATTGTGTGCCCTGAAGTTGACAGGTTTCCAGTACCAGACATGATTTTTCTCCTGTTGAGTAGGCCATTAGTCTAATTAAAGAACTGTTGGTTACCACCAAGGTATGTATACCACTACTATAACATTAGTGTTATATTGTCATGCTGGTCATTGTGGATCATAAGGATCACAAATAGATAGGACTATTAGTTGCTTTGGCAACTTCCATGATTCCATGAAATCTAGTTCATGGGAATGAAGTATTTATATCATTTACAGCTCAGGGGCTTCTGGTCTCTGTGTATGGTATCTTCAGCAATAGGTACTTACTTCCTACCTCTGGGGGACAACTGACAGCAACAGCAAGAGCTATTTTGTGGAGTCTTATGGATATCCCTGATTCAACAATTCAAGAGAAAGCTTCCTGTAGCTGTTGTTGGGGATTTTGATAGTTGGCCTTTTGCTAATGAAAAAAACATTTTCAGCACAGATGAAAAATTTCACTGAAACTATATATGTACATTTATACATAGGCTTGCATGTATTATTAGGGAGTTAATATCATGATTCCCTATGACATTTTAAAACAGCCTTACTATATTTTACTTTCTTCTTCCTTCTGTATTTCCTTCCTCCATCCCTAACTAGAGCCCTCCTTTTATCATTTTTCTGATGAGATAATTTTACCTTGCCATTCTCTTCTCTGCTGCTCCCTGAATCCTCTATCTGATCAATGATACCTATTACTTATCTGATTTCTGCAGTTACTCTAGGATGTATACTCACATCTGAAGATTTAGAGCTATAAGTCCACTGAAGTCTAGTGAGAGAGAACAGATGATATTTGCTTTCTGGGTCAGGGTTACTTCACTCAATATAATTTTTATAGATCCCTCCATTTTCTAAAAAGTTCATAATTTGATTTTTCTTTACAGCTGAATAGTATTCCTTAGTATTACTTCACAGGTTGAAGGACATTTAAATGTTTTTTTTTTAATTTTTGAGCTATTGTAAGTAGAACAGCAATGCACATGCATGATTGTCTATGGAGTAGGATATTTAGTTCTTTCAGCACAAGCAAAGAATGCTACAGGTGAGTCATGTGGTAGGTTTACTTTTGGCTTTTATGATAAATCTATACACTGATTTCTGTAGTTGTTTGTAAACAGCTATTTCCTGTCAGGAACACCCAGTCCCAAATAACTGATGCAGAGGTTGAATATGAATTATAAATGCTGAGCTGATAGCTCAGACTTGTTACTAGGTAACTCTTATATTTAAATTAACCCAAGTATCTATGCTTTACTACATAGCAGTAGCTTTATTAGTATGGCACATTCATCTCCTGCTCTTTCTGCATCTGGATGGAGACTCCTGACTCAGTCCTTCTCCTTCCATCATCCTTAGTTTAATCACATCACCTACATTTCATGCCTGGATCCTGACCAATCAGTGTTTTATTAAACCAATTTGAGTGGCACATCTTATCAGTGTACAAAAGGATTATTCCACAGTAGTTGTTGCATTACTTTATAATTTCACAATGGGTGAATGAGTGTTACCTTTTGTCCATAATCACTCCAGTATTTGTTTTCAGTTGTTTTGTTGATCTTTGCCACTCTGACCAGGGTAAGAGAAAATCTCAGTTGTTTTGATTTGCATTTAGCTAATAGCTAGGGTTGATGAATATTTTTTTTGAAATATTTCTTAAATACTTGGTTTTCTCCTTCTGAGAACTCTCTGTTCAGTTGCCAAGCTCATTTTTCAAATGAGTCATTTATTTCTTTTTTCTTTTTTTAATTCAAAAATTATAATGCACCCACTTAATTCCGTTCCCCCACATAAATACTAACTCAGAAACCATAATATATAAGCATCAAAAGCAGTAACACAAAAATAAATGCCTAAGCAAAGGGTTATGAGCCAAAAAATGTACAAAAATACCACTGAGTCAATTTTGTGATGTCCATCTATTGCTGGGTATAGAATGTACCCTGAAGTGTGGTTAATATATACAATGAGACTGCATTCAAGAAAACTATTTTTTCCATTGCAAGTTCTGTCAATTGGAGGTAATTCTTGGTTTGGAATGGACAATCTTGTTCAGTTTCTAGTCTCAGTGCTGTGATATCATCTGACTTTAACCCCCACAGGTCCCATGTGTGCTGCCACAGTGTATGAGTTCGTGTGTGCGTCAGCTCTGTTGTGTATGGAAGATACTGTTTCCTTGGAGTCAGGCATCACCTCTGGGTCTTACAACCTTTCTACCTTCTCTTTTGCAAAGCTCCCTAAGCCCGAAGAAAAGGGTTTTATAAAGACATTCCATCTATCTATCTGTCTGTCTGTCTATCTATCAATCATCTCATCTATCTACATTTATTCATTTATTTGTTAGTCATTTTTTTAGTTCTTTATATATTAGAAATATTAATCTCCTCACAGATTTATAGCTGGAAGAGATAAATTCCACTTTTGTAGGCTTCCTTTTTGTAGGGATAAATCCCGCCCCTTGGGGGGCGTGTTCACCTCTGGCTAATGTTTGCCTATAAATTTGGCGAGCGTGCTCCCAGCAGTCCTTTCTGCTTTCCTGGTCTCCGTGGGAACGGTGGTTCTGTAAGTCTATTTTGCCATTATATCTGTATATATATACCGTTATATCTTTTCACCTGGTTGTTTCTTTAGCTGTTCATAAGCATTTTAATTTTATGACATCCCATTGCCCATTGTTGGCTTTAATTCTTGGCCAAATGAAATTCTATCCAGAAAATTCTTTCCTATACCCATTTCATTCATGTAGGGTACTCCTATATTTCTTCTACTGATTGCATTTTTTCAGATTTCTCATTTTGGTCTTTGATGTCTTTGGAGTTCATTTTTTTTCTTTTTATGCAAGGTGGTAGATAGAAGTCTATTTTTATTTTCATGCATGTGTACATATTGTTATCTCAGCATCATGTGTCAAATATGGTTTTCTTACAACAGAACATACTTTAGACATATTTATCCATTACTAAATTGTGAATGAAATTATATGTAAAAGGGAGATGTGTTGGAACTACCACCTCTGCTTCTCTGCACTAATTGCTTCAATGTCTTTTGGGTTGCAATACTCATCTTTTTCACTATTTTATTTTGCAGAAATAAAGATAAGGTATTCCATTTAGTCTTTCCAACCATAATATCCCTCAATTCGCAGGTCAAGTACCAATATGAGAATTCTCCCAACTTCTAAGTATATCTATCTCAATTATAGGTTTTGGGACTGGAGAAATAACCACAGGATGAGTTAAGGGCCCACTGCACATACTGGCAATCATGTTTCAGACAAATTTCCCTGAATCTCCTGACTTTTATCAGCCACTATTTTAACTGAAGAGCCTCAGTGTTTCTTAGTATCTTGTGAAATCAGAGTCAGTTTAGAATCAGTATCCAATAGACCCCAGAAATTTTGATTATTTCCTTTTCCCCAGTGTGCATTTACTGTCTTAGTTAGGCTTTCTATTTCTGTGACTAAACACCATTACAAAAAGTGAATTGGGGAGCAAAGAATTTATTTGGATTATACTTCAACATCACTGCATCACTGAAGAAGTCAGGCCATACACTCAACCAGGGCAAAATTCTAGAGGAAGGAGCTGATGCAGAGGCCATGAAGTAGAGCTGCTTACTGTCTTACTTCCCATGACCTATTCATCCCATCTTCTTTTAAAACCCAGGACCAGCAGTCCAGAGATGGCACCATGTGATGGTCCCCCTAAAATGACTTACAACTGAATCTTATTGAGGCATTTCCTCAACTGAGGTTTCTTCTGCTGATGACTCTAGTGTGTATCGATTTGACACAAAAAACCATCCAATACAGTTACCCTCATCAAAAGTTGAAGGTCCCTCTGGGGATGAACTGGAAAAAAACTAACAATAAATTTTTTATATATTTTATCAAGGTGGTTCCTTGGGGCAATCCAGCTATCACATCATTAAAGAGTGTCTGAGTCTGCAAACTGGCTCAAGTCTGGAAATTGGTCCAAGGACCAAAAAGATTCACCTTTGCTAAAATCCAGTGGAGCCTTTCTTTCATTTGTTTGAGATGTTTTATTCTGCATATGTTGATCAAACAAAAAATGAAGTAGACTTCTTAAGTATTTTGTAACTGGAAACACCTGTTTTGATTAGCTAGTACCAAAAGTCCTTAAGAGTCTTATTATAGATAATGTTTTCTTCAAGCTGCCCACTATGGAAACTACAATCACCTTGCCTTTGGCAATTCAGTGCTGCCACCAGGCCCCTGCTACTTTGAGACCCAATTAAACCCATTGTATTTAATTCATCCAACAGAGTAGCAACATCCACAATACTAAGGTCTGCTACAAGGAAAAGGATGTCAACAAAGCTCTACAAATGTGCCGATGCCCCCTCACCATTTTACATCTTATATGATTAGTAAAGGGTATGTTTTCTGGGCTTTTCATTGTGGAGGATTCAGTTTTACACAGAATAACCACTATAGCATTGGAATTTCTCTGAACCTTAAAATTCCCTCATCACCAATAAGTCAAGGAATATCAGGCATCAACAATTCTTTTTCAGTAGGCCATCTTTTGACAAATGCTTTATTTCACTATTTAAACTTTTGACACCTTTTAAAATATGCAAGCTTCTATGTTAAACACAGAATCTTCACTCACTGGGCCTACATCAATAAGCTTATCCAGAGCCACCATTATTCCTTACCCAAATCCATTCCCACACATATTCCCTAGACTTCTGCTTGAGTGAATAAGTAAATCTTTTAAGCTACTTAGTAGTATAATGCTCCTTCTTATGGACTATACTTTCTAGCTCCCTCTAGGAGCCTGCTTTGCCTTGAGTATGGTTAGAAGTCTAGATGCGTCTATTGGTGGGCCCTGAAAAACATTAGTATTCTCTTGTTTGGCATTTTCTTCAGAGAAGTCACTGTTGGTTTAGCAGACAATAAGGATTAATTTTCTCAGTCAAAGCCAGAAAAGGCAATATTTCAAGGTGTAGGGGTAGAGTATAACATCTACTGACAGTAGAGAAATTACTTCCTCATGTGTGAAAACCCCTTGAGAATTTATGGTGCAAAGCTCTCAACTTCATGGAAGTTTAATTGACAAATATATATATATATATATATATATATATATATATATATATATATATATATATGTTGCAGCACTGAAAAAGATTACTATGTATGTGAATCCTTATTTTGAATTTGAAGCATGGTCATAGGAATGGAAACTCTAAATCACACTGTAATTCCATGTTTCAATTTTTGAGGAACCCCAAATCATTTTCCCTAGTTACACCACCATTTTAAATTGCCAAAAGCAATTAATGAAGAAGGCTTCTTTTCCCCAAAAAGATCAGAAACTCTGGCTACTCTTTATTACAGCAGTGTTGCTTAATCTTTATAAATAGCTGTTGTAACACATATAAAAACACAATCCCATTTTGCATTTTTGCATTATTCATGGAATGTAATATGGAATATGTAAACTATGCACACATTTAAACTATTCTCATGGTTACAGTAAATTGTTTCTAATTATAATATACTTATCCTTGTAAATAAAATATAATTAATGCTACATAATCAGAATGGCAATTTACTTCATTTTGGTTGAATTTATATTTATGATACATGGAAATCTTTTCCATATGCTAGAGTATGCCCACTCTAGCACAAGTACCCTGTACACACATGTGTGGGTTGCTAGTTTTAAGGTTGCAATATTTATCACTATCTTTTGTCTTTCAGGTGAACTTGAAAAACAAAGAATTTAAAGCCAACGAAGACTTTGTGTCTTAATTTCTTAGGTGAGAAATATTTAATATTTTCCTACTTTAAAATTGCTTCATTGATGACTTTTCCAGGTTTTATTAGAATATAATGAGATATGTCCTTCACTTTTATTCCAATACACGGCAGTATAATGTTTCATTTTATGTCTTTCTAAAGTTTTTCATGGTGATTGTAATTATCTCCTGATGGAGGAAGGTCATTGGCTAATAAAGGAACTGCCCTGGCCCATTTTATTGGTTAGAGGATAGGTGGGAGGAGAAAACAGGACAGAACGCTGGGAGGAAGAGGAAGTGAGGTCAGAGACTCCACAGCTCTCTCAGGAGCAGACGCCTGAGAGAGACGCAATGCTCCTGGCTCCTGGGCAGATGCACACTAAGAAGCTCCGACCCAGGATGGACTAGGCTAGAATCTCCCCGGTAAGCGCACCTTGGGGTGCTACACACAGATGATTAGAAATGGGCTAAATTAATATGTGAGAATTAGCCTAGAAGAGAATGGGCAAAGCAGTGATTAAATGAATACAGTTTCCGTGTAATTATTTCGGGCATAAGCTAGCCGAGCGGGCGGCTGGGGTGTTGGGGACGCAGCCCCGCCGCCCCCATTACTACAGTTGGCGCCCAGACGTGTGGACAGCCGAAACCCACTTAAAAAACCTGAGAAGGCTTAAAAATAAGGGAGAGAGAGTTTAACACAGATTTTTGCTGTTTGTTGGTGGCGTGCTGTAGAGAGATTTCCTGATTCGGCAACAGTAGCAGAAAAAATGCTGTGTCATTTTAAAATGCCACTTCCTGGGGCTGTGCCGCCATTGCGATCTCTGTCTGGCTCCTGAGGGAGACAGAGCTTTTGAATAGAGCATTTGGAGTAAAGTGCTACGATTTGTTTGATGGCAACTAGACTCGCTGTGTTCTCAGGTCTGCTCTGCTTGTTAGAGGCAAGCATGCGCTTTCATCTAAGAGAGGCTTCCTGACTCAGCTTTAGCTGCAAAGCCTGCAGCTCATTAAGAGGTCCTGCCACGAAACACTTAAACGGTGTTGCCGAAAAGCTAACGCATGCTTTTCGGTTTTCAGCCGTAGCAGGAAAAAAGCTGTGCTGTTTAAAAATGCCGGCTTTCTGGGCTGTCCTGTCAGGACAAACTCTGACTCTTTTACGCAGGCGGTTTGTGCGGTTTTGCAAGCACAGGCTGCTGAAGCTCGCTTGCTGGCTACAGCCAGTACCTCAGCCATGAGGCTGGAAAGCTAAGGAATGGACTGGATCTAGCTGGCAAAGCCACGCCTTTAATCCTACTGATATTGCTTGGTAAATTAAAGACTCATGTGGTCAGAAAAAGAGAGATATACAGTAAAGAGAGATTCAAAGACAGAGAAAATTTCTGAATGGTTTACAGTGTGTTAAAAATATATGCAGACTAAAAGTTGAAGTTCTTAAAGTAAAAAACAAAAAAAGGAAGAGAGTTGTTGTGTGTGGTAGCACACACCTTTAATCCCAGTGCCTAGAAGGCAGAGACAAAGAGATCTCTGTAAGTTCAAGGTGTAGTAGTGTACACCTTTAATCCCGAATGCCTGGGAGGCAGAGACAGGTGGATCTCTGAGAGTTCAAAGACAGCCTGGTCTACAGAGTTACTTCAGGTCAAAGATACAGAGAACCTGTCTCAAAAAGCAAAAAGTTAAAAGTAAAAATAAACAAAATAGAGGTTAAAACAAAGCTGTACAAAGATGGAAAATACACAGAGAATCTTGATACTGTATGCTATTATGCTCTCTTTGAATTATTTGAATGCTGAGGAAGGAGCAACAGCTGCTAAAAGATATTTATTTATAAATGCTGCTGAACTAATCCGACATAGATATTTTGATGCCTTGACTGTGAAATTTGGATCTAAGGACATGATGCTTTGGAAAGGAGTTTCTTATTTTGTTTTCACAGAGGATGAGACGCTGTTCATTTCTTCTATTCCGATTTGGTATGATGGACCATGCCCTCCTGAAGGGTTGCAGTGAACGTCTTCAGAAAATTGCTTCGCTCAACTGCCAACTGAGATGAAACTAGCACACAGGTTATACCATGAAAGACCTAATTAACGACGCCCCCATTCAGCAGGAAGCAGTTTGGAGAGAAAAAACTGCGCCCATGTTCCCAAATATGGTTTATAAACGTTCTTTAACATTTAAAGGGGGATATGATATAGATATGAATAATTTACATTAGTATAGATTTTGCTTTATTGATAGAGATTTAAGGTCAATTTTGTTATATGTATAAGTGTTTCTGATTTTGATTAAGGTATTGTGATTGTGTAGTTCATTAAAATATGTACTGTATAATTAAGAAATACAGGTTGTTAATGGATAATCATCGATAATAGTAAAGCTTGTAGTCATGTTAGTTAGATTTTCTAGATATATTGAGATATATTTTAGATAGACATTCTTCATGTCTTTCAAAGATTACAGAATAGGACATTTAATGTTTTAATAACTGAGGACTTTTCATGACAATGAGACACTCTGCTCCTGGCAGCACCAATGTACTTCAAGAGGAAGATGGGCATCGAAGAGGCACCTTATGGAGTTTGATAGCCATTTGGGCCAAAAACTGTTCTTGCCTGGACTATTGCATACACTGGACACAGAGAACCCACAGAGAGAGGACTACTGAACTTGCCTAAGGTGAGATGATCTTTCAGGGTTCCTGATTCATTTTGAAAGAGTCTGCGAGACATTCTGCAGGACACAACAGATAGTGACTGAACTGACTTTGAATTTTCCTGCTTTATGGAAATGTCTGCTGGATACCCTGGGCCTGAAGGCTGAAGATGGATGCCCCAACAGTACAGAGGAACTTTGGGTGACTGTCCAGGCAGCGAGATGTCTTTGTCATTGCTAGAGTTTGAAGTTTCTTAGTTCTTGTTTACTTAGGTAATATTATATCTTTCTGGAGTCTTTGATGGAGTTAAGAATAGTTAGTTATAGTTATAGTTTTCCTTAGTTATGATAAAGATTATTGTAACTTTTACTTGATAACTGTTTTGTTATATGTAATTTTGCTATGTTAAAGCCTTTTTTTTGTTGTTGTTTAAACCGAAAAAGGGGAAATGATGGAGGAAGGTCATTGGCTAATAAAGGAACTGCCCTGGCCCATTTTATTGGTTAGAGGATAGGTGGGAGGAGAAAACAGGACAGAACGCTGGGAGGAAGAGGAAGTGCGGTCAGAGACTCCACAGCTCTCTCAGGAGCAGACGCCTGAGAGAGACGCCATGCTCCTGGCTCCTGGGCAGATGCACGCTAAGAAGCTCCGACCCAGGATGGACTAGGCTAGAATCTCCCCGGTAAGCGCACCTTGGGGTGCTACACACAGATGATTAGAAATGGGCTAAATTAATATGTGAGAATTAGCCTAGAAGAGAATGGGCCAAGCAGTGATTAAATGAATACAGTTTCCGTGTAATTATTTCGGGCATAAGCTAGCCGAGCAGCCGGCTGGGGTGTTGGGGACGCAGCCCCGCCGCCCTTATTACTTCAATCTCCTTTCCAAAAATGTCTTCTTTATTACTACATTATACTTAATCTGAAATGGTGCTTGAAACACCATGAGTTTAAACACTGTTTTTTTGAGGGGGTGAAAGTTGTTTGTGGAAGCTGTGAAACTTTAAAGAGGTGGGGCGAGACAAGTAAATATGCAGATTTAGGGATTCACAATGAACCTGCATAGAGCTGGCTAACTTTTTATCTACCTCTTTCCTTCATAGTCAGCACCATGTAACAACAAGCAGCTTCTGCCTTTACCATCACCATGGATAAGTCTCTAGCCATTACATTTTTCTCATGATAATTGGCAATACAAGTCTTAAATTAAATAAATCCATTGTCCCTCAGATTTTTTCTCTGTATTTTGTCAGAAAGGTAAGTGGTTTGTATAATATTTGACAATGTGTTTTATCCTAAAGTTAATTATTCTAAAATACTTTTCTCACAATATGCATAAATATGATTTTCTTGCTTGGTTTGCCATTGGATTTAAGTGTATGTCTATCATAACCCTTTTCAGCCTTGCTATATCTATTATAATCTTTTTCAGTCTAGGCTTACACTGGTAAGGGAAACAGTGAGTCATCCTGTTCATGTTTTGAAATTAGATGTCAGAAACTTCTTTGTAATTTTGAATCTATGGGTACTAATGTTAGTTTGTAAAGAACAGGCTAGCCTACATGTAATATGGTGATATGGTTTGATTTGTGTCTTCTGAAATTATCTCTTTTTTCCCCATGAACTTGCTCTATTTTTATTGGAAATAGATTCTTCTCCCATACAATATATCTCAACCACATTACTCCTCCCTCCACTCCTCCTAGTTTCCCCTGTTACCTTCTGCTCTCCCAGGATCACACTCCATGTATTTTCTTTCCAGAAAAGAACAAATCTCCAAAAGATGGCAGCAAGAAAGAACAAAATAAGATAATGAAAGACAAGACAAAAGTTAGATGGAGGCTGGATAAAGCAACTCAGCAGGCAACATAACCAGAGATATACCCTTTGTTTTTTTTTAAAAAAAAAAAAACAAAGTCTTTAAAGAGAGAGTACAGTCATAGATTAAAGGAGTAAAAAAATAAAATAAATATTAGAAAGTAATAGAATAAAACCAAATAAGCCACATAAAGATGGAATATATATACAGAGCATCAGGATTATGTATATTACTATATTCTCTTTTAATTTTTTTGACTGTGAAGGAGCTAAGTACAGAGAGACATTGTGTGGGCTGCTCTAAACCAGCATATATGTTCTAAAGGTATCATTTCTTCCAAATTTGGGTCTAAGGATTTGATGCTTTGGGAAAGGGGTTCTGCTTTTATTTCCATAGAAGATGAAAACCTGTGGAATCCTTCTAGACTAATGTGGATTGATGGACCAAGACCCCCTGAAAGGTTGCCATGAACACCCCAAAAAATTGTTTCACCTAACAGAAAGCAAGAAGCAGTTTAGAGAGAATGATGCTCAAATTTGCAAATATTGCTTATAAATGTTTGTTTACATTTAAAGAGGGATATGATATAGGGATTTGCATTAGTATGAATCTTGGTTTATTGATACAAATTTAAGGTCAATTTTGTTGTATGTATATTCTTACTCTTGATTAAGATATTGTGTTTGTGCAGCTCATTTAAAAATGTTATGTATAATTAAGAAATATAGGTTACTAGATAATCATCTATAATAGTCAAGATCATATTCATGTTAGGTTTGAAATGTACAGAGATATATTTCAAATGAATAGGCATTATTCAAATCTTAAGAACTTAAGTCTTTTTTTTTCTTTTCTTTTTTTATTGAGAAAAGGAGAAAAAAAAAACAAGTTTCCACCTCCTCCCAGCCTCCCATTTCCCTCCCCCTCCTCCCCCCCTACGCCCCCTCCTCCCCCCTTTCTCCCCCTCCCCCCACTCCTTTCCCCCTCCCTCTCCAGTCCAAAGAGCAGTCAGGGTTTTCTGCCCTGTGGTAAGACCTAGGACCTCCCACCTCCGTCCATATCTAGGAAGGTGAACATCCAAACTGGCTGGGCTCCCACAAAGCCATCACATTACGTAGGATCAAACCCCCGTGCCATTGTCCTTTGCGTCTCATCAGCCCTCATTGTTCGCCATGTTCAGAGAGTCCAGTTTTATCCCATGCTTTTTCAGTCACAGTCCAGCCGGTCTTGGTGAGCTCTCAATAGATCAGCTCCACTGTCTCAGTGGGTGGGTGCATCCCTCGTGGTCCCGACTTCTTTGCTCATGTTCTCCCTCCTTCTGCTCCTCATTGGGACTTTGGGAGCTCAGTCCAGTGCTCCAGTGTGGGTCTCTGTCTCTATCTCCATCCATCACCAGATGAAGGTTCTATGATGATATGCAAGATATTCGTCAGTATTGCTCTAGGATAGGGTCATTTCAGGTTCCCTATTCTCAACTGCCCAAGGAACTAACTGGGGACCTCAGCTTGGGCACCTGGGAGCCCCTCTAGGGTCAGGTCTCTTGCCAACCTTAAAGTGGTTGCCTTAATTAAGAATTGTGGTTCCGTGCTCCCCTGTCCAACCTTCCTTTATCCCAATCCTCCTGCTTTCCCAAGGCCCGACCTCCTTCCCTTCTAACTTTTCTCTCCCCATCTCCCCTTACCTCCAACCCACCCCACCCCAAGATCCCAATTTTCTCCCCAGCAATTTTGTCTACTTCCCTTAGTCAAGAGGATAACTATATGTTTTTCCTTGGGTTCCCCTTCTTACTTAGCTTCTTTAGATTTACCTATTGTAGACTCCGTGACCCTTATTTATGGTTAGAAACCAATTATGAGTGAGTACATCCCATGTTCATCTTTTTGGGTCTGGGATACCTCACTCAGGATAGTGTTTTCTATTTCCATCCATTTGCAAGCAAAATTCGAGAAGTCATTGTTTTTTACCGCAGCGTAATACTCTAGCGTGTATATATTCCATACTTTCTTCATCCATTCTTCCATTGAAGGGCATCTAGGTTGTTTCCAGGTTCTGGCTATTACAAATAATACTGCTATGAACATAGTTGAACAAATGCTTTTGTCATATGATAAGGCATCTCTTCGGTATATTCCCAAGAGTGGTTTGCTGGGTCCAGGGGTAGGTTGATCCCGAATTTCCTAAGAAACCGAAACACTGACTTCCATAGTGGTTGAACAAGATTGCATTCCCACCAGCAATGGATGAGGGTATCCCTTCCTCCACAACCTCTCCAGCAAAGGTTATCGTTGGTGTTTTTGACTTTAGCCATTCTCACATGTGTAAGATGATATCTCAAAGTTGTTTTGATTTGCATTTCCCTGATTGCTAAGGAAGTTGAGCATGACCTTAAGTGTCTTTTGGCCATTTGAACTTCTGTTGAGAATTCTCTGTTCAGATCAGTGCCCCATTTTTTAATTGGGTTAATTAGCATTTTAAAGTCTAGTTTCTTGAGTTCTCTATATATTTTGGAGATCAGACCTTTGTCTGTTGAGGGGTTGGTGAAGATCTTCTCCCAGTCAGTAGGTTGCCTTTGTGTCTTAGTGACAGTGTCCTTTGCTTTGCAGAAGCTTCTCAGTTTTAGTAGGTCCCATTTATTCAATGTTGCTCTTAATGTCTGTGCTTCTGGGGTTATACATAGGAAGCGATCTCCTGTGCCCATCTGTTGTAGGGTATTTCCAACTTTCTCTTCTATCCTTTTCAGTGTGTTCGGGCTGATATTGAGGTCTTTAATCCATTTGGACTTGAGTTTTGTGCACGGTGAAAGATGTGGGTCTATTTTCATTCTTCTACAGGTTGACATCCAGTTGTGCCAGCACCATTTGTTGAAGATGCTTTCTTTCTTCCATTGTATACTTTTAGCTCCTTCATCAAAAATGAGGTGTTCATAGGTTTGTGGGTTAAAATCCGGGTCTTCTGTACGATTCCATTGGTCGACTTCTCTGTTTTTATGCCAGTACCACACAGTTTTCATTACTGTAGCTCTGTAATAGAGTTTGAAGTCAGGGATGGTAATGCCTCCAGAAGATCCTTTATTGTATAGGATTGTTTTGGCTTTCCTGGGTTTTTTGTTTTTCCATATAAAGTTGATTATTGTCCTCTCAAGATCTGTGAAGAATTTTGATGGGACCTTGATGGGGATTACATTGAATCTATAAATTGCCTTTGGTAGAATTGCCATTTTTACTATGTTGATCCTCCCAATCCAAGAGCAAGGTAGATCCATCCATTTTTTGGTATCCTCTTCAATTTCTTTCTTCAATGCCTTAAAGTTCTTGTCAAATAGATCTTTCACTTCCTTGGTTAGATTTACCCCAAGATATTTAATGCTGTTTGTGGCAATCGTGAATGGTGAAGCTTCTCTGATTTCCCTCTCTGCTTCCCTATCCTTTG
Organism: Microtus oregoni; assembly: GCF_018167655.1. NCBI lineage: Eukaryota > Metazoa > Chordata > Mammalia > Rodentia > Cricetidae > Microtus > Microtus oregoni. The sequence continues at coordinate 985,274 of NW_024543224.1, read as the reverse complement.
TGTATAAGAGGGCGACTGATTTTTTGGAGTTGATCTTGTATCCTGCCACATTACTAAAGGTGTTTATCAGCTGTAAAAGTTCTTTGGTGGAGTTTTGGGGGTCGCTTATGTACACTATCGTATCATCTGCAAATAACGAAAGTTTAACTTCTTCCTTTCCAATTCGAATCCCCTTGATCCCATTATGTTGTCTTATTGCTATTGCTAGAACTTCAAGTACTATATTGAAGAGGTATGGAGAGAGTGGACATCCTTGTCGTGTTCCTGAGTTAAGCGGGATGGCTTTGAGTTTCTCTCCGTTTAATTTGATGTTAGCTGTCGGCTTGCTGTATATAGCTTTTATTATATTTAGGTATGACCCTTGTATCCCTAATCTCTCCAAGACTTTTAACATAAATGGATGTTGAATTTTGTCGAATGCTTTTTCAGCATCTAATGAGATGATCATATGGTTATTTTCTTTCAGTTGATTTATATGCTGGATTACATTGATAGATTTTCGTATGTTGAACCAGCCCTGCATCTCAGGAATGAAGCCTACTTGATCATAATGGATAATTTTCCTCATGTGTTCTTGGATTCGGTTTGCCAGTATTTTGTTGAGGATTTTTGCGTCGATGTTCATGAGTGAGATTGGCCTGTAATTCTCTTTCCTGCTTGAGTTTTTGTGTGGTTTTGGTATCAGAGTAACTGTAGCTTCATAAAAGGAATTAGGTAATGACCCTTCTGTTTCTATATTGTGGAATACATTAAGGAGTATGGGTATTAGCTCTTCTTGGATGTTCTGGTAGAATTCCGCATTGAAACCATCTGGTCCTGGGCTTTTTTTTGGTAGGGAGGTTTTTGATAACAGCTTCTAATTCTTCGCGACTAACAGGTCTGTTTAGATTGTTCACCTGGTCCTGGTGTAACTTTGGTATATGGTATTTATCTAAAAAAGTGTCCATTTCTTTTACATTTTCCAGTTTTGTGTTATACAGGCTTTTGTAATATGATCTGATGATTCTCTGAATTTCCTCTGTGTCTGTGGTTATGTCCCCCTTTTCATTTCTGATCTTATTAATTTGCGTATTCTCTCTCTGCCGTTTGATTAGTTTGGATAGGGGTTTATCAATCTTGTTGATTTTCTCCAGGAACCAGCTTTTTGTTTCATTGATTCTTTGGATTGTTTTCTGTGTTTCTATTTTGTTGATTTCAGCCCTCAGTGTGATTATTTCCAATCTTCTACTCCTCCTAGGTGAGTCTGCTTCTTTTTTTCTAGAGCTTTCAGGTGGGCTGTTAAGTCTTCAATATGTGCTTTCTCTGTTTTCTTTAAGTGGGCACTTAGTGCGATGAACTTTCCTCTTAGCACTGCTTTCATAGTGTCCCATAAGTTTGAGTATGTTGTTTCTTTATTTTCATTGAATTCAAGGAAGACTTTAATTTCTTTCTTTATTTCTTCCTTAATCCAGGTATGGTTCAGAAGTTGACTACTCAGTTTCCATGAGTTTGTAGGCTTTCTGGGGGTAGCATTGTTGTTGAATTCTAACTTTAATCCATGGTGATCTGATAAGACACAGGTGGTTACTAATATTTTTTTGTAACTGTGTAAGTTAGCTTTGTTACCGAGTATGTGGTCAATTTTCGAGAAGGTTCCATGAGCTGCAGAGAAGAAGGTATATTCTTTCCTCTTCGGGTGGAATAATCTATAGATGTCTGTTAAGTCCATTTGCTTCATTACCTCCATTAATTCTCTAATTTCTCTGTTAGGTTTCTGTTTGATTGACCTGTCCATTGGTGAGAGAGGAGTGTTGAAGTCTCCTACTATTAGTATGTGTGGTTTGATGGCTGCCTTGAGTTTTAGTAATGTTTCTTTTACATACGTGGGCGCTTTTATATTCGGGGCATAGATATTCAGGATTGAGACTGCATCCTGATGAATTGTTCCTGTTATGAGTATAAAATGTCCCTCTCCATCTCTTCTGATTGATTTAAGTTTGAAGACAACTTTGTTAGAAATTAGTATGGCCACACCTGCTTGTTTCTTAGGTCCATTTGCTTGATAAGCCTTTTCCCAGCCCTTTACTCTGAGTAGGTGCCTGTCTTTGTGGTTGAGGTGTGTTTCTTGTAGACAGCAGAACGTTGGATCCTGTTTTCGTATCCAATCCCTTAGCCTGTGCCTTTTTATAGGTGAGTTGAGCCCATTGATATTAAGTGATATTAATGACCAGTGGTTGTTAACTCCGGTCACTTTTTTAGTAGCAGGGTTTGTGTGTTTCCCTTCTTTGAGTTGCGCTGGTGAAAGGTCTCTAGATGACTGAGTTATTGTGGGCATTGTTGGACTCCTTGGTTAGTGATTTTCCTTCTATAATTTTCTGTAAGGCTGGATTTGTGGCTACGTATTGTTTGAATTTGTTTTTATCCTGGAAAATTTTGTTTTCTCCATTTATAGTGAACGAAAGCTTGGCTGGATATAGTAGTCTGGGCTTGCATCCATGATCTCTTAGTTTTTGCAGTACATCTATCCAGGACCTTCTGGCTTTCATGGTTTCCATAGAGAAGTCAGGTGTAAGTTTGATAGGTTTACCTTTAAAAGTAACTTGGCCTTTTTCCTTTGCGGCTCTTAATATTCTTTCTTTATTCTGTATATTTTGCGTTTTGATTATTATATGGCGAGGGGATGTTTTTTTTTTTGATCCAGCCTATTTGGTGTTCTGTATGCTTCTTGAACCTTTTCATAGGTACCTCTTTCTTCAGGTTGGGAAAGTTTTCTTCTATAATTTTATTAAGTATATTTTCTGTACCGTTGAGCTGCACTTCTTCTCCTTCTTCTACTCCAATTATTCTTAGGTTTGGTCTTTTTATTGTGTCCCAAATTTCCTGAATGTTTTTTGATGAGAATTTGTTGGTTTTGCTGTTTTCTTTGATCATTGTGTTTATTTTCTCTATGGTATCTTCAGTGTCTGATAGTCTCTCTTCTATCTCTTTTTATCTGTTGTTAGTACTTGTTTCTGTCATTCCTGTTCGTTTACCCAGATTTTCCATCTCCATTCTTCCCTCCGTTTGTGCTTTCTTCATTGCTTCCATTTCATTCTTCATGTCTTGAACCGCTTCCCTAACCTGTTTGATTGCTTTTTCTTGTTTCTCTTGGTTTTCTTGCGTGTCTTCGAGCGATTTATTCATTTCCTCTACCTTTTTGTTTGTAATCTCTAATTGTTTATGGCAGTTTTTCACCTCCTGTTTAAGGTCCTCTATTATTTTCATATAGTTCACTTTTGAGTCGATTTCTTCTATTTCTTCAGGAGTAGGGTGTACAATTCTTCTTATTTCGGGATCCCTGGTTTCTGGTGGTGTCATGTTGCCTTTCAGATTGTTGGAGGAATTCTTGTATTGGCGCCTTCCCATCTCTTCCTTCAAATGGAGCCAGGAGAGGCCTGGTCTCTTGGTCCAGTCTTTGCTGTGATTGACTCTCAGGGTATATCTCTTCAGTGTAGAAGCAGGAACTGTTCCCGTCCAGATGGGATTCCTCAGCAACCGTCCTGATGGGATTCCTCAGCAACTAAACAGGGCCGCTGGTAGCCCAATGATCCAGGGCCAACAGGATGAATGGAGCAAGTGGGGGGGGTGGGGGGGTGGTATCCAGGAGCGCGCAGGAAGCCTGGCGCCGGAGCTGAAGGTGCCCGGCTCCCTTACAGGGGACCCTGAGGCCTGCCCAGCAGGCAGGCACTCACCACTCTGGGTGGGTCGCCTTAGTTTAGGAGCTTAAGACTGTAGTTGAGCACTGGTCCTAGCATACAGCAGGGCAGGGTTGGGGAGGGGTGCTGGGGGTGCTGGGTCGTGCGAAAGAAAGACAGCCCTGCAGAAGGAGCTGGGGGAGGGGGTTTGTGCTCTCTTCTGGGACAGCCGCCCCTGGATAGCACACACTCACCCGTCCTGATGGGATTCCTCAGCAACTAAACAGGGCCTCCGGTAGCCCAATGATCCAGGGCCAACAGGATGAATGGAGCAAGTGGGGGGGGGGGGGGTATCCAGGAGCGCGCAGGAAGCCTGGCGCCGGAGCTGAAGGTGCCCGGCTCCCTTACAGGGGACCCTGAGGCCTGCCCGGTAGGCAGGTACTCACCGCTCTGGGTGGGTCGCCTTAGTTTAGGCGAACTTAAGTCTTTTTATGGCAGTGAGATACATCTGCTCTGGCAGCACCAAATACTTCAAGAGGATGAAGGGTATCAGAGAGACTCCTCATGGAGTTTGTTATCTATTTGGGCAAGAACTGCTCTTGTCTGGACTGCTTCATGAATTGAACATGCAGGACACACAGAGAAATGACTGCTGAACTTGTCTAAAGGTGAGATGATCTTTTGGAGTTCCTACTACACACACACACAAAAAAAAAATCTGCCAAACATTCTGCAGGACATAGAACAATGTGACTGTCAAACTGCCAATATAGGCAGAACTATCTTTTAGAGTTCCTGCTTCATGAAAAAGTCTTCTGGGTACTATAGGCCTGTAGAATGAAGATGGGTACTCCATTGGTACAGAAGATCTATGGATGACTGTTCAGGAAATGAGATGTCTCTGTCAATTCTAGAGTTTTGAAAGTTGCTTACATTGTACTTCTAATTTACTTAGGTAATATTATATCCTTCTGGAGTCTTAGATGGAGTTGGAGAATACATAGTTATAATTATACTTTTCCTTAGTATGATAAAAGATAAATTAGATATGAATATTGTGATTGCAATTCTTGCATGATACCTGTTTTGTTATATGTAATTTACTATGTTAAAGTAAACATCATCCTTTTTATTTCAACAGAAAAGGGGAGGTGATGTGGATTACCCCTCTGTATGCTGTTAATATTATTGGCTAATAAAAAAAAACTGTCTTGGGCCAGTACAAAGGAGAATAGACATGGAGGAAAACTAAACTGAATGCTGGGAGGAAGGAGGCAGAGTCAGGGAGAAGCCATGGAGATTCCATTGGACATAGATACATTGGAATCTTGCCTGTAGGCCTGAGCCTCCAGGTAAAATACAAAATAGTGTATGGAAGAGCCAGCTAGCAATATGCTTAAGTGATTGACCAAGCAGTGATTCAAATAATACAGTTTCTGTGTAATTATTTTGGGAGTCTGGGTGGCTGGGAAATGAACAAGCAACCTTCTACAATAATAAAAATTCTCCAACTTAGACTCTCTTTTCTCATAATGTCTGTCTGAGTCTCTGCACCTGATTTCATCAGCTGCCAGAGGAAGTGCCTCTAATGATGACTGGACAAGGTACTGATTTAAGAGTATAGCAGACTATCATTTAGAATAATTTCATGTGTAAGAAATATATGTGATATATATATATGGTTATATATGAAGATATTTGTATATATCATATATTTCTATTTGTCAGTCATGTTTAGTTCTATGGTAGGTCTCTCGGTGATCCAGTCTCTGATTTCAAGCCATGCACAAATTGTAAGGCAAGGACTTCCTCTTGTGGGGTGTCCCTCAAGTTTAACCAAGCATCATTTGGCCACTCCAACAAGTTCTGTGCCAGCAATGCCTCAGCACATCTTTCAGGGAAGACAAATTGTTGGTGAGCTTTTTGTGGCTGGCTTGGTTTTCAGGTTTCCCATTTAATAGCTTGCAGAGGACCTTCTTATGACAGAGACTATAATATAAGGTTGAAGGCTCTAAGACCATACTAGCTTGACATCTGTACATACAATGAACTGAGTGGAAGTTGTCCTCACTAGTAGGGCCCCACTGTCAGTTTTCAGAAATATCCTCATGTCCTAGTATCAGTCTGGGTCCTTTAAAGAGCTCCATGGGAATTCCTAAGCCAACAACTCAACCAAATGTAACCCAGTCCCACAACTCTAAGCCTTGCCTGATGTGGGAATGATTTCTTATTAATAAAGAAACTGCCTAGATCCATTTGATAGGCCAACCCTTAGGTAGGCGGAGTAAATAGAACAGAATGCTGGGAGAAAGAAGCTGAGTCAGGGAGTCGCCATGATTCTCCCACTCCAGACAGACGCAGGTTAAGATCATTCCTGGTAAGCCAGCTCGTGGGCTACACAGATTATTAGAAATGGGTTAGATCAATATGTAAAAGCTAGCCAATAAGAAACTGAAACTAATGGGTCAGGCAGTGTTTAAAAGAATACAGTTTCCGTGTAATTATTTTGGGTAAAGCTAGCCGGGTGGCGGGACACAGCCCGCCGCTCCTATTTCAACAGAGTGGCGCCCAACATGCTAATGAACTCCACATAAAACCTGAGAGGGCTTAAAAAGGAGAGAGAGAGAATTTAAGACAGCTTTTTGCTGTTTGTGGGTTGCGTGCCACAAAGAAATTGTCCTGACTCAGCAGCAGGAAAAAACTGGCTGTTTTAAAATGTCGGCTTTCTGGGCTGTGCCGCCATTGCGATCTCTGTCTGGCTCCTGTGGGAGACAGAGCTTTTAAATGGAACATTTGGAGTAAAGCTCTACGGCTTGCTTGATGGCAATGTGGACTGCTGTGTGCCTGAAACTGTGTGTGGCTCAGAGGCACCAAATGGCTCTGAGGCAGGAGCGGCTTGGCTCAGCTCTGCCATGCTGAACTGTGCTGGTCTCAGGCAGGAACTACCGTAATTACCATAAAAACAGCGCATTTAAGGTTTCAACTGGGCAGGACACAGGCGGTACCGTATTACCTGTACATGGCACAACTTAAGTTTTTAAGAACTGCTTAACATTTTAAAAAATGTTCCTGGATAATAAAAAAATGTTATAGATTCACAATAAAACAGATTCAGACATAAAAGACCACACTGTTGGATGAATACACATAGACTTGAGAGAGAGAAGAAAAAGAATATAGAAAATAAAGTTAATGGTTTAAAAAAAAGGTAAAGTCTTTAAAGAGACAGAGTACAGATAGTTAAGAGATTAAAAGAAATAAAGAAAAATAAGCCACGTAAAAATGGAAAATTCACAGAGAGTCTGGATTATGTACATTGTGTTTTCTTTAAAATTTTTGACTATGAAGGAGCTAAGTACAGAGAGACATTTCATTCTATGGGCTGCCAAATGGAACCAAAACGGATATCATGGGGGTATGACTTCAGAATTTGGGTCTAAGGATATGATGCTTTGGAAAGGGTCTTCTTTTGTTTTCACAGAGGACCAGACCCTATGGATTGCATCTATCCCGATATGGTATGATAGACCACGACCTCCTGAAAAGTTCCTGTGAACACCCTCAAGAAATTACTTCACTCAACTGCCAACTGAGATAAACCTGGCACACAGGTTACACCGTAAATGATCTGATTAACAGCGCCCCCATTCAGCAGGAAGCAGTTTGGAGAGAAAAAAACTGCGCCCATGTTCCCAAAATATTGTTTATAAATGTTCTTTTACATTTAAAGGGGGAAACGATATAGGTATGAATAATTTGCATTGGTATGGATTTTAAGGTCAATTTTGTGATATGTATATGTATTTCTGATCTTGATTAAGGTATTGTGATTGTGTAGTTCATTTTTAAAATGTAATGTATAATTAAGAAATATAGGTTAATGGTTAATCATCAATAATAGTCAAGCTTGTAGTCATGTTAGTTAGATTTTCTAGATATACAGAGATACATTTCAGTTAGATAGACATTCTTCATATCTTTCAAAGACTGCAGAATATGGCATTTAATGTTTTAATAACTTAGGACTTTTCATGACAATGAGACATATCTGCTCCTGGTGGCACCAATCTACTTCGAGAGGAAGATGGGCATCGAAGAGGATCCTTATGGAGTTGGATAGCCATTTGGGCAAGAAACTGCTCTTGCCTGGACTGTTGCATAAAATGGACACAGAGAACCCGCAGAGAGAGGACTGCTGAACTTGCCTAAAGGTGAGACGGTCTTTTGGGGTTCATGACTCATGAAAGAGTCTGCGAGACATTCTGCAGGATACAGCAGAAAGTGACTGAACTGTCTTTGGAATTTCCTGCTTCATGAAAATGTCTGCTGGATACTATGGGCCTGAAGGCTGAAGATGGATGCCCCAACGGTACAGAGGAACTTTGGGTGACTGTCCAGGCAGAGAGATGTCTCTGTCATTTCTAGAGTTTTCTTATTTCTTGTTTACTTAGGTAGTATTATATCCTTCTGGAGTCTTTGATGGAGTTGAAGAATGAATAGTTATAGTTTTCCTTAGTTATGATAAAAGATAAAATAGATACAAATATTGTAACTGTAATTCTTGCTTGATAACTGTTTTGCTATATGTAATTTTACTATGTTAAAGTTAAAGCCTTTCTTTTTTGTTTAAACAGAAAAAGGGGAAATGATGTGGGAATGATTTCTTATTAATAAAGAAACTGCCTAGATCCATTTGATAGGCCAACCCTTAGGTAGGCGGAGTAAATAGAACAGAATGCTGGGAGAAAGAAGCTGAGTCAGGGAGTCGCCATGATTCTCCCACTCCAGACAGACGCAGGTTAAGATCATTCCTGGTAAGCCAGCTCGTGGGCTACACAGATTATTAGAAATGGGTTAGATCAATATGTAAAAGCTAGCCAATAAGAAACTGAAACTAATGGGTCAGGCAGTGTTTAAAAGAATACAGTTTCCGTGTAATTATTTTGGGTAAAGCTAGCCGGGTGGCGGGACACAGCCCGCCACTCCGTACTTCAACACTTGCCTGTCTCTAAAAGATGACCAACTCACACTCTGTATCCTCTGGTAATAGGAGTCCCCATTCAGATCACCCTCATGGATTCTAGGAAGTTTTCATTACACTAGATTCCCACACTATCCTTGGAATAAATGCCCACCAATTCCAGCTGTCTTTTCCCACACTCACTTACTCCATACCCCAACCTGATTCCTCCTGCCCCTATGAATACACATCCCCATTCTACCCTCAGACAGTATTCTATTTGCCATTCCCATGGAGTACTATGCTTTCCCCCATAGCACTCCTCTGTATCTAACCTCTCTTCGTCCGTGGAATCCAGCATGATTATCATTCACTTAACAACTAATACTCACAAGTATAAATATGCCATATTTGTTTTTCCATGTTTGTGTTACCTCACTCAGGAGGATTTTTTCTAATTCTATCCATTAGCCTGCAAATTTCATGATGTTATTTTCTAACTACCAAGGAGTACTCCATTCTGGAAATGTACTACAATTTGTTTTATCATTTTTCAATTGAGGAATATCTATGTTGTTTCCAGTTTGGGGCTATTATTAATGAAATCACAATGAACATGGTTAAGCAAATATGCTTATGGTGGGATAGGGAATCCTTTGGGTATATGCCCGAGGGTGGTATACCTGATTCTTGAGGTAGATTGATTCCCAATTTTTTGAAGAACTGCCATATTAATTTCTATAGTGGTTGTACAAGTTTGCACTCCATCAGCAATGGAGTTCTCCTTGTTTCTTCTCCTGGCAAGCATGAGCTATCACTTGTGTTATTGATCTTAGCCTTTCTGGCAAGTGTAAGACAAAATCTCAAAGTAGTTTTGAATTTTATTTCCTTGATGACTAAAAAAGTTGAACATTACTTTAAGTATATTAATTGAGATTGTTTTATTGAGAATTCTCTATTTAGATATGTACACCATGTTTTATTTCTATTATTTGTTTTTTTTTATATAATTTCTGTTGCAGTGCTAAGGAAGACCCTGCAAGTTGATTCTGAGGTAATAAGGAGTGTGATGGATGTCTTCCTGTTCTTTTGATAGGCATGACTTTTGGATGAGCAGAAGTCTGCCCAATTTAGGTGCTGGAATAGAGATGAGACAGGAAGGGAAGGGAACAAGGGATGGTCTGTGAGATCCACAGGAGGCTTGCACATGGGGGAGAGGAAAATGAAGCTGATTTTCTATTGCAGAGCTTGGGGTGACCCTGAGAATTGAGTCTGAGGTAATAGGGGAAAGGGAAGATTTATGGGCAACCTTCATGGTCTTTTGGCAAATGTTGTCTGTCTAATCCTCTATTTTCAGTAGCTGCTCTTGGACACTTGTCATTCCAGTATTGCTCCTTCCACACTATTCCCTCATCAGAATGAATTTTAAATCTTCATATAAATTCATTATTCTATACTTTTGCTTATGTTTACTGATGTGGGAGTGTCATATATCAATCTATTGATTTCATTGGTTAAGCAATAAAGAAACTGCTTGGTCCTCATAGGTTAAAACATAGGTGGGTGGAGTAAACAGAACAGAATGCTGGGAGGAAGAGGAAGTGAGCTCAGACTGGACAGCTCTGCTTTCTGGAGCAGAGATGCCATGCTCCCCTCTCCTGGGCAGACGCATGCGATGAATCAAGCCGCCAGGTCAGACATGCTGAATCTTTCCTGGTAAGACCAGAGCTACACAGTTTATTAGAAATGGGCTAAATTAATATGTGAGAATTAGCCTAGAAGAGGCTAGATAGAAATGGGCCAAGCAGTGTTTAAAAGAATACAATTTGTGTGTTGTTATTTTGGGGCATAAGCTAGCCAGGCAGTCGGGGTGCTGGGGACGCAGCCCCGACACTCTTACTACAGTTTACTATCATAGTCAATGCCAATTCTGGCATGGATCCTGTGATTAACATTGTAGTTATTATTACTTTTTTATTATGAATTCATAAGCTCTCAAAATTTAAAATTGTGGCAATTATGATCAAGTGGACAAAGGTTCAGCACCATTATATCATGTTAAATTGGCCTGATATCTTTATCATATTCTAGTTTTTGTCTCTGTCTGTGGTCTTTAGATTATTTTTTTCTTGAATGTTAAATATTTCAAAAGACTTATTCTCAACTTTATTTCTTCCATTGGCTCTCATGGCATAAGTGTTTGATTTATATCTTTGATTCTGAATGTATTTCTTTTGCATTTAATCTGGTAGTTTATCTTTTTTCTCTGATACAAAGGAAAGCATATAGTAGAAAGCTTCGCTCCAGGTATAATTCAATTTGCACAGTGTACCTAATTAATTTTAAAACATTCTTTTTGCTTTTGATTTTGTGAGACAGGGTTTCACTGTATACCCCTGGCTGTCCTTGAACTTACTCTATAGACCAGGCTGGCCTCAAACTGGGAAATTTGACTGTCTCTGCCTCCAGAGTGCTGGGATTGAAGGCATGTGCCACCACTGCCTGTCTAAAATATTCTTTTTTTTGTTTTTTGTTTTTTAAATATTCTTAATAAGATGTTTAGTGAATAAAATTTTCCTTTGATTAGGGCCCCATGTTATGAAAGACATAGGGAGATTATATCTTCCTTTTGAAGTTAATAGCTATACACAGACATTTATCCTTTTAGTTGAACTATGTAGTCTTTTTTCTAGACAGGTATGGTATTTAATGCTTCTTTGTGTAAATCTAATGTCTTAGTCAACTCACTTTTGGTAATATGTGACTATCTTACTTGAAATTGACATTGAAACCAGAATCTTCCTGGAAATTATCAGTTTTCCTCATATCCTCCATGTAAACATTAAGAGCCAACTAAGATTAATTATGCAGTTTTGCATGAAACATGTCCATTCCCCCTTTGTATTTTCACAGGATTTTACAACTATCCTTGATTTTTGCAAGTGTCAATTTATTATTTTTATTGGTGTTACTCATTTTTATCATTAGTTATTAACTTTTTCTTCTCTGTGTCATTATAAATTTAATGATCTGATTTTCAGCACTCTTCCATACATTTCCTTAATTTTTGGAGGTTCCTTCTAAACTATTCATTTTTTAAATATTTTTAATGACAATAAGTATCTACTACTGTGACAGGAGTATGGGGATTGCACTAAAGCACACTAACTCCCATTTCTAAAGTACATTTCTTAACAAGATGTCCATGTTTCTAATCATGTGCCTCTTTACTTTGGGATCATTTGCCCTCTGTACTAAGATATCCATCTTAAAAGACATGAATTTTTCTTCATCTCCCTACTCCCAACAATTGCCAAAAGTTTGTACTTGCCTGTACTGTTGATTTTCTCTCTAATGCTAAAATTTGTCCTAGAACTTCTGTCTGAGTCCTTTCAGAAGTTCTTTGATTAATGACACCAAAAACTCAAAAGAGAAACCTCAGTGTCTCTAATTAGATGTAGCAATAAAAGAGGAGTTTGAAGAAGTTATTCCTCTGAAGAAAAAAATATCATGACCACTACTAAAAATAGATTTCACACGAGGAAGGAGGTCATCTGCAAATTCATCATCCGAGTCCTCGAGATGGGTCCATGAAAAATCTTTGTGCTTCAGCCAACTGTATAAGTTGCTTCTTCTATGTGTCCTCTTTCTCTACTCCTCTGTCATTCGCAGATCCACCAGTCTAGCTCCCTAGCTGGGTCCATGAATCTTTTTGCTCCAGCCTACTATATAGGTATCTTCATCTATTTTTCTTCTTCCTCGACTCCTCTGCCATTTACAAATCCACCAACCTAGCTAAAGACAGGAAGCCCAAGTATCCTCTTTGTGAGTAAACCAAATTTTCTGGAAAAGTCATATTTTCTCCTTCCTCCAACACTCTGACAACTGCAGACAAACCCAGAAGCATAATTTCAGACTTGTGGCTGTGAACTTTATTTTTACCTATTCTAGCTCTATACCCATGATTTCACATCCACATTTCCATGATCCAATTATGCAGTTTGTCTACTGACTTTATTGTGACTAGCATAGGCCAGACATCTGCTGCACTGGCCCAATTTAAGAAAGTATAGATTATCACATTAGTCTTACAATGTAAGAGACATACATGCCCATGTCAAATCACTGAAACAGAAATCACATGAGTGGATAAACCTGCATGTCTCCTGTCAAACCCACTAGTCTTACAGAAGTATTCTATAATAGGAACTAATTTGATATACCCTCTGGGCACCAAATTTTAAAGAACTATCATAAACATAAAAGAATTTAAAGAAGACACAGATACTTCACTGAACTCCAAAAGAATTAAACTGTTGAATATTTCTAGTACAATGCACACCTGAATGAAATAATTAAAATAATTAAGAATTTGAAAATTGAATTCAATAAAGAGATTGAAACATTGAAGGGAACACAAGCAGAAATAAGCACAAAGTTGAAAAACTCAATCCCAACTCATGGGAAATCCTTACAAGTTGAATGACCCAAGCAAAAGATAGACTATCTGGACTTGCTCCTGAGTTGGGTCCATGAATCATCTTCATAAGCATAGGAAAGAGATTTTAAAAAGAAAGAATGTATAATTACTGAAACTCAAAGTACATATAAGAACACATGAACCCCCCCCCCAAAAAAAAATTGCTGCAGACCACAAAAAAAATTTACTGGTCATTAAATGTACTGCCTTCAGAAATCCAAATGATACATGCTACCTGAATGGACTAAGAAATGAGATCCACTTATCTCTTTTGTAAACAAAAATCAGAGAGTCATTGCCTAACTCGTTTTATGAGGCTACAGTCACCCTGATACCAAAACAACAAAAAGACTTAACCAAGAAATAGAATTACAGACCAATCTCACTCATGAACATTGATACAAATATTCTCAATAAAATACTGGCAAACTGAATCCAAGAACACATCCAAAAAATTATCCATTATGATCAAGTAGGCTTCATCCCAGAGAGGCAGGGTTGGTTCAACATACGAAAATCTATCAACTGAAGGAAAAGAACCATATGATCATTTCATTAGATGCAGAAAAAGCATTTGACAAAATTCAACACCCCTTTATGAAAAAAGTATTGGAGAGATTAGGGATACAATGTTCATTCCTAAATAAAATAAAAGCAATATACAGCAAGCCAACAGCTAACATTAAATTAAATGGTGAGAAACTCAAAGCCATTCCACTAAAATCAGAAACAAGGCAAGGCTGTCCACTCTCATCATACCTCTTTAATATCATGCTTGAGGTTCTAGCAATAGCAATAAGACAACATAAGGAGATCAAGGGAATTCGAATTGGAAAGGAAGAATTCAAACTGTCATTATTTGCAGATGATATGATACTGTACATAAGCAACCCCAAAAACTTTACCAAAGGACTCTTACAGCTGATAAACACATTTAGTAATGTGGCAGAATACAAGATCAACTCCAAAAAAAATCACTTGCCCTCCTATAAACAAAGAACAAAGAGGCAGTGAGGGAAACCAGAGAAACATCACCTTTCACGATAGCCACAAATAACATAAAGTATCTTGGGGTAACTCTAACCAAGGAAGTGAAAGATCTATTTGACAAGAACTTTAAGTCTTTGATGAAAGAAATTGAAGAGGACACCAGAAAATGGAAGGATCTCCCATGCTCTTGGATTGGGAGAATCAACATAGTAAAAATGACACTTCTACCAAAAGCAATCTATAGATTCAATGCAATCCCCATCAAAATCCCAATAAACTTCTTCACAGACCTTGAGAGAATAATAATCAACTTTATATGGAAGAAAAAAACAGAATAGCCTAAACAACCCTATACAATAAAAGTATTTCCAGAGGCATTACCATCCCTGACTTCAAGCTCTATTACAAAGCTACAGTAATGAAAACAGCTTGGTATTGGCACAAAAACTAAGATGTTGACCAATGGAATCGAATCAAGGACCCAGATATTAATCTACAAACCTATGAACACCTGATTTTCAACAAAGGAGCTAAAAGTATACAATAGAAGAAAGAAAGCATCTTTAACAAATGGTGCTGGCATAACTGGATGTCAACCTGTAGAAGAATGAAAATAGATCCATATCTATCACCATGCACAAAACTCAAGTCCAATTGGATTAAAGATCTCAATATCAATCTGAACACACTGAAAGTGGGAAATAGTCTACAACATAGGGACACAGGAGACCACTTCCTACAGACAATAAGGTCAACATTGAAAAAATGGGACCTCCTAAAACTGAGAAGCTTCTGTAAAGCAAAGGACACTCTCATTAAGACAAAAAGGCAACCTACTGTTTGGGAGAAGTTCTTCACCAACCCCGCTTTAGACAAAGGTCTGATCTCAAAAATATATAAAGAATTCAAGAAACTAGACATTAAAACTCTAATTAACTCAATTAAAAAATGGAGTATTGAACTGAACAGAGAATTTTCAACAGAAGAAATTCAAATGGCCAAAAGACACTTAAGGTCATGCTCAAACTCTTTAGCAATCAGGCAAATGCAAATCAAACAACTTTGAGATACCATCTTACACCTGTCAGGATAGCTAAAATCAAAAACATCAATGATAGCCTATGCTGGATAGGATGTGGAGTAAGGGGAACATTCATCCATTGTTGTTGGGAATGCAAACTTGTGCAACCACTTTGTAAATCAGTGTGGCAGTTTCTCAGGAAACTAGGAGTCAACCTACCTCAGGACCCAAAAATTTCACTCTTGGGAATATACCCAAGAGATGCCCAATCATACTACAAAAGCATTTGTTCAACTGTGTTCATAGCAGCACTATTTGTAATAGCCAGAACCTGGAAACAACCTAGGTGCCCCTCAATAGAAGAATGGATAAAGAAGGTGTGGAACATTTACACTTTAGAGTTTTATTCAGCGGAAAAAAAAAAACAATGACATTTTGAATTTTGCATGCAAATGGATGGAAATAGAAAACACTTTACTGAGTGAGATAACCCAGACACAAAAAGATGAATATGGTATGTACTCACTCATAAGTGGATTCTAGCCATAAACAAAGGACATTGAGCCTATAATTCATGATACTAGAGAAGCTAAATAAGAAGGTGAACCCAAAGAAAATCATATAGTTATCCTCCGGGATATTGGAAGTAGAAAAGATTGCCAGGAAAATGTTGGGTGCCCAGGACTGGGGGTGTTGTGGGTGTAAGAGGAGATGGTGAGAGAGAAGGGAGAAGAGGAGGATTTGGGAGAGCTTGGGGAAATGGGATGGTTGGGATGGAGGAAGGTTGGATATTGGAGCAGGGAAGTAGATATCTACATTAAGGGAGCCATTTTAGGGTTGGCTAGAGACTTCACTCTAGAGGGGTTTCTAGGTCCAAGGAGATGTCCCTAGCTTGTTCATTGGGCAGCAGAGGAGAGGGTGCCTAAACTGGCTTTGTCCCATAGCCACACTGATGAATGCCTTGTATATCACCATAGAACATCTGGCGATGGATGGAGATAGAGACAGAAACCCACATTGGAGCACTGGACTGAGATCCCAAGATCCAAATGAGGAACAGAAGGAGGGAGAACATGAGCAAGGAAGTCAGGACCACGAGGGCTGTGTCCACCAACTGAGATGGTAAGAGTGATCTAATGGGAGCTCACCAAGGCCAGCTGGACTGTGACTAATGTAGGATGTGATAAAACGGGACTCTCTGAAGGTGGCTGTCAATGATGGCTGCCTGAGAAGCCAAGGACAATGGCACTGGGTTTTGATTCTACTGCATGGACTGACTTTTTGGGAGCCTGCTTTGTTTGGATGCTCACCTTCCTAGACCTGGATGGAGCAGGGAGGACCTTGGACTTCCCATCTGGCAGGGAACCCTGACTGCTCTTAGGACTAGAGAGGGAGGGGGAGGGGAACTGGGGGAATTGGGAAGGAAATGGGAGGTGTGGAGGAGGTGAAAATTTTTAATAAATAAATTAATTATTTAATAAAAACAAAATTCAGCTTGAAAGATTTGCAGGATCTTAAAGTGAAATAATGGAAGACAAGAATTCCAGTCAAATGAAATCAATAAGCAACAGGCCTACTCACCCTAAAATCTGATAAAATAGACTCCAAGGTTGATCTGAAGAGACAAGAGATATCATTCTAACTAAGGGATTAGTTAGGAAATTTTCACAATACTAAATGTATATTCACCAAACTTTGGGGCATGCTCTTTCATAAAAATTAAACTAATGCATTTTTTGGGTTGTTCCTTCCCCTTGTAAATAACCCTTCATCCACATTCCTATTAGTAACCCCAATAAAAAATTATTGGTTCACCAAATTGGACATTTGTACAAAAGCTATCTTTCTGGGGATGGGTAGACGGTGTGTGTGTGTGTGTGTGTGTGTGTGTGTGTGTGTGTGTGTGTGTGTTTACATGAGTGTATTTTAGGAATGAGCCATGATAAGATACATATGAACAGATCACCAAAAGGAAGATATTTACTTCCAACCATTGTCACCTGCCAGAGTAAGACTCAGCCATAGATAAATTTAATAAGAGGCCCAAGTCCCAGTAATTTACCCTGAAGCAATACTTGGCTGAAGGAAGAACCACAAGCTGAGATTACCTGATCATCACTGAAAAACAGACCATCCAAAGGAAATGCCTAACATTCCAACTGCCAGAAATAAGACCACCTGCCAGCACACACTTTTTGGGAGCAGTGGGACCCCAGATCCTGAATTTCTTGTAATCCCCTGATCTGAGTGCCTACAGCTGCTCTGAACATGAGACAGTCTGGAGTTCGTGATGGCAGGAGAGTGGTTTCTGGTGGGTTTGGCGGGGGCATGGCTATCTCTATATAATCTGCCCCTGAACACAATAAAGGGGGCATTCTTGGGGAATTCAAGGATGACCCATGTCGCTGTCTCTTTGCCTGTATGTATTTGTATATTTTAACCTCCAGCCCCCTTGCCCTAAACTCACGAACTGGGTACTAGTGCACCAGGTGCAGACACGGGGGCATGGTGCACGGCAACTAGAGGTCCCAGACGAGATAACTGGAACTAGGGAACACTGAGAGGTTGCCCTCAGAAAGTGAGGGTGGATTGTGTTAATCCTGACATCTTTTGCTCAGTTTGGCAGCAAGTGGAAGTCAACCAAGAAAGAGGGGTAAACGAACAGGGTTGTCCCCGGCCGGAGGGACCGTATGTATTGGGAAAAGATAGAATGTATATAACTTATAAAGATAAATGTGTACAGATATATATGTTGATTGTGTTGTCTTTTGTGTTCTGAACTGGAGAAAGACATTTGATTCTAGGAACTGCTAAGAAAGGTATCTTGACTTTAAAATATGGGCTTAAGAATTTGACGTTTTAGAAAGGAGGTTCTGTTTTTGTCTCCACAGACAATGAGAGCCTAAGGATTTATTCAATATTCATGTGGTTTGAATCTCCGAGACCTCCTGAAGTGTTGCAGTGGTGTGTGAGCAGTGGTGGCTCCAAGGCCAAGCAGCTCCAGGTGGTGGGCGCTGAGGGGCTGCAATGCATGCAAACCCCGGGAACCTGCCTTGATGGAGGAGTCAAGAACACTAGGCCTGCTTCCAGCGTGGGCCTCAGGGCGCAGAAGAGCAGCACTACCGAGACAAGGCCCATTGGCTTGGACCTCTGTCCTAGCCCGGGCCAACCTGCCAGGACGGGATCCACCTTACCCCGACAGGGTGGGGCCTGCCGCTCTACCCCACTGCGCCTCCACCTTCCAGCCTCCCTCTCTCCCCCGTTGCCACGACCCAAAGTCTGAGCGAGACTGGAAAACGGCAATAAATTGCAGTAAATACCCCTAAGACTGCTTCATCCCTGCTCAGCAGGAATTAGCCAGACAAATTGACAATGCCCAAATTCCCTAAAAGATTATTTAAGCGGGGCCCCTTCAGTGGCTGCAGAGCAGCAAGCCTGCTTTCCTGAGTTCTGCTCCACCCTTCAATGGTTGCAGAGCAGCAAGCCTGCTTCCCTGAGTTCCATTCCACTTCATGCACCAGTTTGGACCCAGAACGAATGTAGCTGGGGCTAGAAGGCAGCTGGAGCAGAACTTTGCTAGGTGGCTGTGGTGGAAGGCACATTGCCTCAGCCCAGTTGGTGCCTAGCCTGGCGGATGCCACAACAGTGCTAGGAGTATCAGCAAATGCAACAACAAGTGCTGGAGCTGAGACAAGCTGGAGCACAGACCCTACTTTGCTGCTCAAGAATGCAGCAGTGGAATAAGGAAAAGACAGTGGCAGTTCTAGGCTCTGCATGCCAAAGAGTCTGCGGCAGAGTGAATTGAAATTAAGAGACTGCCCTATTGTAGAATCAGGTGGACTTATGGCTAGTACAACAAATGTCTTGTTCATTATTTCTTTGTATGACATCTGTTAAAATTGCTAATGCCTCTTATGTGGTGAAACAACTCAATGGTTACTCGAATAACCCTTGAAATGTTACAATTAGCACACCATATGGTAACTGATTTAGCCAAAGGGGTTTTTAGCAGAAGCAGAATCAGCTGGCAGCCAAAGAGGTGCACGAGCGAGAAGGTGTCTTCCATGCACTCAGCTGACAAGAATGAATGTGCCACAGGGGTATGGTAGCTGGGGTATGTTATTGAGGGGACTGCTGAAGGAGCAATGGTTTCTGACTGCTCCTGGGGTCATGACAAAGCCACTCCTAAAAGTCCCAAGTCTGACATGGTCACACACCTCTTTTCACTTGAGGAGAAGAGGGTGTGTGGGAAGTAGTATGAGGAACCAACAGTCTCTGGGATACTTGAATCTACCTGTCTTACAGGCTTAAGTTGCTCTCTAGTGTTCCCTAAAAGCCAGTATTCTCCTGAGTAGATGCTGTCACTCTTTCCTGAGTACAGGTTCAATAGAGTGCTGGCCAAAGTGAATCTAGGTGCAGTAGATACCAAAAGGCTGTGTGGACAGGAGGGTCATCTGCTTTATAAAAAATTTAGGGCGGAGATGTTGGGAGCAGTGAGACCCAGATCCTGAATTTCTGATCTGAGTGCCTACAGCTGCTCTGAGCATGAGACCTTCAGGAGTTCATGATGGCAGGAGAGTGGTTTCTGGTGGGTTTGGCCGGGGCGTGTCACGTGGCTGTCTCTATATAATCTGCCCCTGAACACAATAAAGGGGGCATTCTTGGGGAATTCAAGGATGACCCATGTTGCTGTCTCTCTGTGTGTGTCTGTGTATTTTAACCGCCAGCCCTCTTGCCCGAAGCTTGCAAACTGGTTGCCAGCGCACAGAGCGCAGACACGGGGGCGCCGTGCGCAGCATAAACTCACCAGGACACTCCTAGACAAATGTCAACCAATCAAAGGTCCTAAACCTCAGAAATCCCTCACCCCCACTTTTTCTACTGTAAAAATCTATTCTAACAGAGCTCATAGCTCTTCGTTTATCCCAATACATTGAACATACAGAGAGACTGAGTTTGTAATCTTGCATAAAATAAAGGCTCTTTGCTTTTACATATGGGACTCAAGTCTCCTTGTTGGCTTTTGGGGGACTTTGCGGATTTAGACCTAACGTGTGTGTGTGTGTGTGTGTGTGTGTGTGTGTGTGTGTGTGTGTGTGTGTGTGTGTGTTTGTTGTCTTTCTGGGAAGTCTGTCACACATAAGTAAATAAATACAATAAATAATTTAAAGTGACTGATAGAAATTCCTTGCTTATCTGAATATATGAGAGTGGTCAAGTTTCACAATATCCAACATGCTTTCATAATTAATGCCCTAAAGAGAGTAGTATAGGAGGAAATAGACCTTAACATAAGAAAGGCTATATGTGACAAACCAACAACTAACATATCACTAAATGCAGAAAAACTCAAAGCAGTCACATTAAAAACAGAAATGAGACAGGACTGACCACTATCCATACTCCTTTTCAATATGGTGCTGGATCAATAAGGCAAGTAAAGGAAATTATATGAGCACAAATAGGAAAAATATTGTCAGATTATCCCTATTTGTAGATGATACAGTGTCATTCATGAGAGATCCTAAGCCTTCTGCCAAAAAAAAACTTCTAGAAACAATTTCACCAAAGTGGCAGTGCACAAAATTATCTTAAAAAAGGAATAATCTATGTATCAAAAGCAGCATGAGTACACTCCCCTTTACAATAGCAATAAAGAGAGTAAAATTTTGCAATAAATGTAGCCAAGGAGGTGAATGGTTGTTACAATGGAAACTTCAAAGCTCTGAAGATAGAAAATAGAAGTTAGAAAATGGAAAGGCATCCGATGGTTATGAATTAGTAGAACTAGTATTGTGAAAATGATCATTCTACTGTAATAAATTTACAGATTCAATGAAATTCCAATCATAATATCCACAACATATTTCACACAAATAGGAAATAAACCAAAATTCTTCTGGAATTAGAAAAGTCTGCAGATAGGCAATTCTGAGTAAAAAGAATATTGGAGGGATAATTATTCAAGACTTCAAGATACATTATAAAACTATAGTAATAAAGCCGGGCGGTGGTGGCGCACGCCTGTAATCCCAGCACTTGGGAGGCAGAGACAGGCGGATCTCTGTGAGTTCGAGGCCAGCCTGGTCTACCAAGGGAGTTCCAGGACAGGCTCCAAAGCTACAGAGAAACCCTGTCTCGAAAAACCAAAAAAAAAAAAAAAAAAAAAAAAAAAAAAACTATAGTAATAAAAACAATATAGCCCTGGCACAAAACAGACATGTAGATCAAAAGGATTTAATATAATACTCAAATATGAGTACTCATAAACTGATATCTGATATATGATGACGAAAATACTCACATTGATGGAAATACTGCATCTTCAACAAATGGTTCTTGGAAAACTGGATGCCCATATGCAGGAGAATGAAATCAGCACCATATCTATTGCCCTGCCTATAAATTAGACCTAAATTGATCAAAGGCCTCATTTTGAAAACTGAAACATTACAAATATTAGAATAAAACATAGTCAGTACTCTATAATATATATGAATAGGAAGGAACTTTGTAAATAGGAAACCATGGGACTATAAATCAAGGCCTATAATTGACAACTGACATGCTATAAAACTTAAAAGCTTCTGTAAAGCCAAGCAAAGAATCAAGAAAATGGCAGATTGCAGGAGAATCTTTTCCAGCCATTCTTTAAACAGCAGATTAAGATCCAAACTACACTTTAAAGAGTCACAGAAAAAACGACCAAGTAAAAACATGGAATATGGATCAAAACAGCATCCCTGATAGAGAAAAGAAAAATGGTAAAGAGACACCTTAAAAATATTAATCATTTGTAATAATTAGAAAAGTGTAAACTTAAAAAGAAGATATTTCATACCAAACCAGTCATAATGGGTAAAGTTCAAAAAAACAGCTAATAAGAAAGCCTGGCAAGGTGGTGGAGAAAGAAGAACCTTCAATGATAGTTTGTGAGAATGCAAGTTTGTGCACACTGGAAATTGGTATGGAAAAATCCTAAAAGCACCAACAATGAATCAACTATTCCCTATACCACTCCTTGGCACATCCCCAAAGTACGTAATATCCTATATTACAGATATTTGCTCTTCAGTATTTATACCCACTCTTAGCACAATAACCAGGAAGTTGAAACAACTAAAATATCCTTCAGTTGGTGAATAGATAAGGAAAACGTGGCACAGCTAAATAATTTAAAGGAAAAACAGTTGTAAAGGAAAATGAACTCATAACCCATAAAGGTAAAAGTGGTGGACCTAGGAAAGATTATACTAAGCAAGGCAAACCAGACCCAGGAAGACATATGCCATGTTTTTTCTCATCTGTGGTTCCTAGTTCTGAATCTTCATATATAAATATAGAACATGGTATAAATGCAGAAACTAGGAGATTGTAAAGTTACCAAGTGTATCTTATTTTGGTAATAGTAGGACACAGGTTACAAGTCAAAATGAAATAATGGGAGTGTATTCCAGTTAGGTGGAAGAAAGGAAGTCGATACAGAAAAAGGGAAACAAAGGACAAAAAATACTAAGGTTGTTTGATAAATCCTCAAGGAATTTTATTATTTTCATACATGCCTAAAATTATATACTATATAAATATTCATATTATAAAAGAAGTTGAGCCATTTAGGCTGCCAGTGCTCCCAATATTCTAACAAAAGCATTAGTACCAAGCATAAGAAACCTCTTTTCTTATGGTTGGATGACAGGCCAAGTGACTCCCCAAAGAGTAGAGACTGTCATTAAAGCCCTTGGTTGCTGTATGAAATCATATAGCCAATAGATTTTAAGATAACCACCCAATGAGGCATGGCCTCTTATACTATTTATGCCGATGTAAATCATGTGTCCAGCCTCTTCTCCAGCTGCAGGAATCAGTTTCTCTTCCACATTCCAGCAGAGGATACTATTTGTGAATTTACCCCTAAATAAATTACCATGTATTCTCAATTCTCAGCTAGTGTGGGATTGCTTATAAGTGTCCTACTTCATCTGGCGCGCCCACAAGGTTTTGGACTCCACAACTACCGGGTAGACAGCCTAAAGACCTAGTCATTCTGAAGCCCAACATTCTCCCAACCTCTCCTGCTTGGCTTTCTTTTACCAAAGTGTAAAAAAAAAAAAAAAAAAAAAAAAAAAAAAAAAAAAAAAAAAAAAAAAAAAAAAACACCACAGCAGAGCTTACTGCGTGTGACAACTTGGAAATTTCCTAAGCACATGGATTACTGCCACATTCCCTGTAGTGGTGCCCTGTTGCAGTTCTTGCCAAGTGACAACTTCTGCAGCTTCTGGTATGTGCTCCCTGCCTGTGAGTTCTGGATTTCTTGCTCCAGGCAATTACTTTTAATTTCTCAAGCAATGCATATTTCTAAGTATTTAACCAGTATCAAGACAGGAAACTAAAGCAGTTCAGAACCATTCCTGTCACCACCAGTTGCATTGCTTCTAGTCGTGACTCTGAAACCACGACATCTGCTAGAAAATAAAGATTACAATTTACTGGATCACATAACAGGTAATTAATAAATCAATATGGCAGACTACATTAATATTTAAGCTTTTAGTAAGTTTTTTGCTAATACTATGGATTATATTCTGCAAGGCTTATATGGCTATGGTGATACTTCCATTTATTGGATATTGGGACTCTGTTTTTTTTTTCCATATTCTATCCTTAAGAAAGAAAAGTAAATTATATGTGGAAGTTCATTGATTCTCATATCTTCTCTGAAACAGATTGGTGCTGCCAGGAGCAGACATGTCTCGTTGTCATAAAAAAAGAATCTTTGTGGTTAAAACAACTTAAATGCCATATTCTGTAAATCTTTGAAGTTTTTGAAGATGACCTGTCTAAAATATATCTTTGTTTGACCTTGAAAACATACCTAATGTGGCTACAAGTTTAATTATAATAGGTGATTAACTACTAACTTGCATTTCCTTATTATCCTAAACAATTGGTAATAATATTTTTTCAAGAACTAGAAATTTGCATTACATTGTTAAGTGAGTTATATAGGTACAATACCTTCAACAAGAGTAGAAATATATGCACGGCATGTTCTATCAAAGTTAATCTCAATATACAAAATTGTATACAATATACAAAAGTCCAATTCATTGTAAAATATTTAAAATTAGTAGCTGCTTTTTAAAAGTGAATTCAATAATATGCCTTTTTATCTTATCATATCTATATCCTCCCATTTTTCTTTTCTGTTCCCTTTTTGGCAGGTGTTGGGGCCTTTGCACTGGGTTTTAAGGTCAGAGTGGTACTTCTAATATGGTGTCAGTCATATTGTCTGGGGATCTATCACAATATAAAAATTTAGAGGAAAATTTGAACAATAAGATCTGTTTTATATTTGGAAGACCTTTAAGAAGATCAATGTAATCAACCTTACTTTACTTTGGACTCTCATTATCATTGTAATAAACTCAGATGGGCACACTGTACATCTTGTACCATGTTCCCCAGTTCTCCTTTATGTGCCATTCATGACCCTCACTAAGAATGGTGTCAGTGGGCCAGGCGGTGGTGGCGCACGCCTTTAATCCCAGCACTTGGGAGGCAGAGGCAGGTGGATCTCTGTGAGTTCGAGGCCAGCCTGGTCTACAAGAGCTAGTTCCAAGACAGGCTCAAAAACCACAGAGAAACCATGTCTCGAAAAACCAAAAAAAAAAAGAAGAAGAATGGTGTCAGTGTATAAAAGATATGACAATAAAACCTGTGAACACCCACTTAAAGCAACATCATTAAAAATAAAAGTGTATCCCCACAAGAAAAAAAAAGAGTGTGGCACTTTTATGATTGATGCAGTCTCTACATATTAATAATGAACAGCTAGTTGACAGAATTAATACCATCAAAAATCAAAAGTTACATGAAAGAAGTAATACTATTAAAAATATAACATTAATTTGAGGTACAAAATTGAATCCATATCTAAGGGTACTGAGAAGTTATCTGAAAGAATTCATACTGTTGAATTTGACAATCAAAATTTGTTAAAAAGCAGATAGGTTAGCAGATAGAGTATCTCTCCAGGATGGCAATCTACACACTATCCAATTAATGTCCAAGGATGAGGTATTATCTTTAAAGGAGAAACTTCAGACCTTGGAATCGCATGTACATAATGTGGCCCAGAGGCTAGGTGCTTCAATGAAATCACTAGAAATATATACAGGCCAGGAGATTAAAGTTTTACAAAGGACAATAGTAAAAAGATTTGAAATAATTAAGGAAATTATTGGAGCTGATGGACAGGGAAAGAAGGCCCAAGGACAGGATTCAACATCACCAGTAGCTTTCACAGATGACTTACCCAGGGTTTTAGCTTCCTAAACTGTGATCTACTCTGACAAAGCATCAAGTTCTAAAGGCCCAAAAGGGTCCAAGGAAGGTAGATAGATACCTATAGGAATGAATGTTCTAAAAGAAATTAAGCAAGCGGTTGTAACTTGTGGCTTGCATTTTTGCATTTGTTAGGAAGATGATAAAGACTTTGGCTTCTTGCATCAAGGCAACACCACATGACTGGTTTCAGTTAGTTTCAGCAGTCCTGGATGATGGGCCCCAGTTGATGTTTAAATGTTATTTCAAAAAGAATGCAAAAAGTTTGGAACAAAAGGGAAAAGCAAACAGTGTTGAGACTTCACAAGACCAAATTCTTTGGAATGGCACAGGTTTCAGCTTTTTATAATGAACAAATCTTGTCCCTGTGCCACAAAGCAGCCTTAAATGCTTGGGACAGAATTCAAAAACTAGGAAAATGAAATTAATCATATATCAGCTAGTGTGGGATTTCTTTTAAGTGTCCTACTTTATCTGGTGCCCACGTGGACTTAGACTCCACAACTACTGAGGAGACGACCTAAAGACCTAGCCAGTCCTCGGCCCAGAAATTAATTCTTTCAATTTCGCCGACTTGGCTTTCTTTTACCTAAGCATTTTTAGAAGCCCTGCCAAAACGGAGCTTACTGCATGCAGCAACTTGGAAATTTTCCAAGCACACACACTACTGCCACATTTTCTAGTGTTTCTCTGGTGCAGTTCCTTGCTACATGACGATTTTTGCAGCTTATTTAATGCTTCATTAACTTTTAAGTTTCTTAATACTAATGAGAAAGGGATGACAGAAGCAAAAAAAAAACATTGCATAATATAAAAGGCTTCTGAATTAAATCAGCCAGTTTATTTCAAGGATGTATTGACCTTGCAATGGAAGCCAGGAGATGCCCTATCTTGGGCAAGGGGTTTTGCTCTTGTTTCCATAGGAGAAGAAAAACTGTGGATACCATCAAAATTAAAAAAAAAAAAGATTTGATTTGAAAAAGAGAAACCTCTTGAAGAAGAAAAATGACAGCTGATACAAAATGGTGATGATAATTCAGGTGGTAAGGAAAGCATATAGGGTTAGAGAAGTGTACTGTTCTTGTCTTTACAAGAAAATACTCATCTTCAAAAATTCAAGAGACCCTGGTTGTTTGAATGCTGACAAATGGAAAAATAACTATACACTGAGGATCATTGAGAAGAAGGAATGCAATTTATGACATCAGGTAACTGATACACACACATTTAAACACATACACACACAAACATATATGTAAATTATGAATATATAGAGCTGGTTTTGGAGTTGGACAATGACACTGACCTTATCTACATCCAAGCATGTTGTTAAAAGAAAAATTCAGAGTATCTGTGCCATGTCAAGAGCTGTCTGGTATGCAGCAGAAAGAAAAAAAGAATTTAGAAAAAAAATTGTACTTTTCTTCAGATTTATTTTTGTTTCTATCATACCTTTCATTGAATATATATATATATATATATATATATAATGTATTTATGTATAAAACATGTTTAAATTTTCCACAATGAACAATGAATTTTCCTGCAGTAAACTTTGAAGTTTCCAGGAAGAAGATTGGGCCCCACAACAACAATTTAACCTGCTTGATATGACATCATGTTGGTGATAGTGCTACTATAAGACCTGTTTTTGGTACCAACTGTTCAAGACAGTTACAACTTGGATAGCTGAAATGGTGCACTTTTTTACAACATTCTGGCAAATCCTCCAAATAGAAAGTTCAGAAAAACCTATAAAATGCTCATAGACTAGTTGTAATTATACCGGACAGAAATCTTGGAACTATCATTTTACTTTCACAAGGTCCCATAGAAAGATTATTGCCCTCATGACATCTGGAAGTAATTATAGAAGACAAGGTCCCCTCTTCCAACAAAGTTTTTCCTCAGGATTAGGGACATCACTTAGGGGTTGATTATAATTCGTATAGGATTTTGTGTTGGGGGAAAATTTTGTAGGATCAGGGATCTTTTTGGAAAAAAAGAAAAATTGGATGGGATAATAAATTAGTGTGAGCTTACTCACATTAATATTAAAAGTGAGTAATAGAGTGAATACTTGTGTGCTATTATTTATAGACAATTTACATTGGTATAGATTATTATATATTGATACAAACATAAATTATATTGAATATGTTCCTATTTTTGTCCACCATATTTCTTTACCTAGGCAAAATTATTTTGTCATATTGTATGCATGAATGCTTTTACCTTTGCTTAAAACATTTCTTGTATATTAATACAATTTTATTATATATTTGTCATATTGCAAAGTACATTTCTACCTCTGATCAAGATAATTATACATTGTTTATATTTTGAGGTCATTGTCCTCATTTGTTGCATAGTTGTTTATTGTATAATATTCTAATATGAGGTCTTAGTCTTTAAGTTGTATAGATATTAAGTATTATAGATCAATAGTCATCTATATTTGTCATACTTATCGTTAGACTAATCAGGTTCCTTAGATACATGTAGTTTACATTCTGCATGGATAGGTAATCTTTAATCACTTCACTGAGCTGTAGAATATGATATTTAAATAACTTATAGTTCTGTTGAAGTGAGACATGATTGCTCCTGGCAGCACCAGTCTATTCCCAAGAGAATGTTGAGCACCAAAGACACTCCACTTGGAGCTTGTTTTCTTCTTGGCAAAACTGGCCTTTGGGCATGCTTCAATCATTGACAAGGTACATGGTATCCAGAAATGGATAAGCAGGACTGTCAAATCTTGCCAAGACAGGCTAAGACAGTTTTGAAGAATTTCCTCCCTCTGAAAATGGTCTGTAAGTTGCTCTAAGCCTTAGCGATAGTTGGTTGCTTCAATATTGCAAATGAGACTTTGGGCGATTGCCCAGGTAGTCAGTTGTCTCTGCCACTTGTTGCACATTTTGGAAGTTGCTTTATTGTACTTCCTGCTTACTCAATTACTATTATTTCCCCTTTTGGGTCTTTGATGGGATTGAAGATTATATTATTGTAGTTACTTTCCTCCCATGACTTTGGCAAGTTATTTATTATACAAGACTTAAACTCATTAGGATAGGATGATTATTGAATATATTTTCTTATTGTATATAATTTTGTATTAGGGTTAGAACTGTCTTATTTAAACAAAATGATAGGTGCTGTAGGAAATCATACAGCCAATAGCCTTTAAGTTAAGTGTCCACTGGGGCATATCCTCTTATACTATTTATGCTGATGGAAAGCATGTGTCCAGCCTCTTTTCTGGCTGTGGGATTTGGTTTCTGTTCTCCATTCCAGCAGGGGAGTCTGATTTTTGAGTCTACCCCTAAATAAATAACTATTTATTATTCTCAATTCTTAGCTAGTGTGGGATTTCTTATTAGCATCCTTATTCACTTGGTTGGCTCTCAGTAATTCAGGGTGGGCTCATATTTTTTTTTAATACACTGCACATTTAGGATACAGGACTCTGATAATTTGAGCTAGATGTGACCTGAAACCCTCTTGTAGTCATATTTTATTTGTACCTTAATAAATAAAGCTTGCCTGTAGATCAGAGAGTAAAACATCCCTACTGGTCAACTTTAAAGACTGGGCAGTGATACACACAATTTTAATCCCAGTAACCACACTAGTTTGACATAGAAAACAGGTGGTAGTTTTGCCTGCAATTAATCTTAACCATAGAAAGGAATATAAAATGGAAGAAAACAGCTCTCAGACACAGTATCATTCTGAGATTCCTGGAGACAGAATCACCATTTCACACGGAGGTAGAGGTAAGAGCCAAGATCAGACTTTTTTGCTTTTTGAACTTCAGGCAAGCTTTATTTATTAAAATACAAAAGAAAGTTTGCTACAGCCTCTATTTTGACTTCCATGGTTCAAGAAAATACTGTGTAATCTGTCAATGGAGGGAAGTGATTAAACCGTCCTATATTGCACCAATACCTAGGAACAAAAATTACCATCATGCAAGACAGTTATAAAGGTGCAATAAGTAGCACTCATGCCAGTGATAAACAATAGTTGTCAAATTGCAATTAAGGCCCATTCAACAGAAGGGAAATTATCTGCATTTTGGAAAACTTAGCTAGCTTTTTGGGACTATAGAGCTCATGGAACTAGGAAAAGAATCTACTACCACTACCTTGCTAAGAGAAACTGTTTCACAGAATACTTCCTTGTATTTTGACTCATAGTCTTTCTATCCCTTCTTCTCTAATGTTCTCTCAATCATAGATTCAGAAGCTCTGGTGTAGATTTATCATTTGGGTTTCATCTGCATATTGTGTTGAGTTGTGCTTTTCTGTGATGCCCTCTAGTTGTGGTAAAAAAAAAAAGGCTTATTTGATGCAGGGTGGTAGATGCACTGTGTGTGTATAGGTGTATGTGTGGGAGTGTGTATGTGTGTAAGGAACAGATTTATAATGTAGTAAGATATTCTAAGCTAACTCCTAGTACTGTAAATCCAAAGCCTCATCTCCAATCAATAAATAAACTAAGGAAATTCTTGTGGTGCCTTTTAGGTAGGAATATGTTCATTGTTGGCTTTGAAGCAGCTACAGAAGTCGGATTTATCATCATTCTTCTCTCACAACAATATTTGAGGCCACAGCTATATGAAAGGAATAGGAACAAGAGAACTACTGTGGGACAATGGTTTTTTATCCTGTCGCTTGTAATATTTTTAATAAAATGCTGATTGGCCAGTAACCAGGCAGGATGTATAGGCAGGGAAACCAGGCAGGAAGAAGAGGCAGAACAATAATCTGGGAAGAGGGAAGTTTCATTCTGCAGTAGCGATCCAAACACAGAGCAAGCTAGATGTAACTACCTCACTGAAAATAGTACCAAGCCACCTGACTAACATAGGTAAGAATAATTGGCTGTTTAAGATGTAAGAATTAATTAATGAGAAGCCTGAAATACTAGACCAATCAGTATATAATTAATGTAGACCTCTGTGTGATTTTTTTGGGACTTAACAACTGCAGGAACTGAGCAGGAAAGAAAACGCAGTCAACAGAATGGCACCCGGCATGGGGCAACTGCATCCACATAAAGCCTGAGAGGGCTTGGGAAGTTATTATAGATAGAAAAGAATAGAATTCAATATGGCTTCTTGATAGTAGCATTTTCTCAAGTAGCCTCTGCATGCTAGGGACTAGTACTCTCATTTAATATAGGCTTCCTGACACAGCTTTAGTTGCAAAACCTTGCACCTCTTTTAAGAGGCTCTGCCACAAAACACTCCAATGTTGTTTATGAATAGGCTACAAGCTTCTTGGTGGTGGCATGGACCTTGAAACACTAGAGTTGTAGTAATAAAAATGGCTCCAGCCAGTACGTCCGCCATGAAGCTAAATTCTGAGAAAGCTAAGCAATGAGGTGGATTTAGCCATCAAAGCCACAGCTTTAATCCTAGCCATATTGCTTAGCAAATTAAAGACTCATGTGGTCAGAAAAAGAGAGATATACAGTAAAGATAGAATCAGATGAAGAAAACCTCTAAATGATTTACAGTGTGTTTAAAAATATGTGTAGACTTGGGAGACAAAAGAAAAAAGAATAAAGTTCTTAAAATAAAAAAAGAAAGAGAGTAGTTCCAGTTATGGTGGCATACACCTTTAATTCCAGCACTTGGGAGGCAGAGATAGGCAGATCTCTGTGATTTCAAAGACAACCTGGTTTACAGAGTGAGTTCCAGTACAGCCAAAGATACACAGAGAAACCCTGTCTCAAAAATCTAAAAATTAAAAATAAAAATAAAAGAAATAGAGGTTAAAATAAAGCCATGTAAAGTTGAAAATACACTGAGAGTCTGAATACTGTATTTTATTATGTTCTCTTTGAATTAATTGAAACCTGAGGAAGGAGCACCAGCTGCTAAATGATATTTGTTTATAAATACTGCTGAATTAATATTAGAAAGGTATTTTGAAAATACCTTGACCTCAAAGTTGAAGTCAAAGGATATGTTACTTTGGAGAAGAGGTTTGTTTTTGGTTCCACCGGAAATGAGAGATTGTGGATTCTTTCTGGGTTAAGAAAAATCAGGTTTTATCAAGGAAGACCCCATGAGAAATATCCGATAGGAGTGCAGATGTCTGAGATCTACATCCAGAACAGATTCAAGACTGCTGCCTGAGATGGTTAAGCCTCACAGGATACTCTAATCGTGACTTGATCATAATTATAATTGTTTTATGTCCCCATAAGATTATCAGTGTCCCCAATCAGCAGGAAATAACATGAAAACTACACCCACATTCCCAAAAAATGGACTATGGATATTTTCCTCTGTTTATAACGTTGGCTGCAAGTTGTTGTAGATAATGATCAGAAGAAAAGTTAAAGTATATTAGATTCATAGTTTTTTTTAAAGGGGGGGTGGTGAAGTGCTATGGGACAATTGGTCTTTTATCCTGTCGCTTGTATTATTTTTAACAAATTGCTGATTGTCCAGTAGCCAGGAAGGAAGTATATGTGGGACAACCAGGCAGGAAGCAGAGATTGAGCAACAAGAATTCTGGGACAAGGCAAGTTTCATTCTGAAGCCGCGATCCAGACAAAGAGCAAGCAAGATGTGACTGCCTCACTGAAAAAGGTATCAAGCCACATGGATAACATAGACAAGAATAATGGGCTAGTTTAAGATGTAAGAATTAATTAATAAGAAGCCTGAGATACTAGGCCAATCAGTATAATTAATGTAGACCTCTGTGTGATTTCTTTTGATTTCACATCTGTGGGAACTGGGCAGGACAGAAAACTCAGTCAACAGAGAATAGAGACTGAAATAAAGCGTTGAGATTAATATATGCACACACACACACACACACACACACACACACACACACATATATAATACAACCAAAAAATAATCACTCCCTACAAAATAAAAATGGGAGATCCTATAAATAGCTATACAAGGCAGAACAAGATACTTTGAGGCTTCTTTTTCAGCTAATTAGCTCTTTTCCATTCTTGGGATTACTTTTCCTTTCTTAATGAATTATTTCTATTTATTACGATTCCCTATTGCAATCTTTGTCCTGGGATAAAGCAACATTTTACTGAGTTATGTTATCTTCCAATAAAATGTTAACACATCTTTGTTCTGGGATACAAAAGCCTGGGATTGTGTACTCTGAATTTAGATTCTATGACTCAAGATTTAGCATGTTTTTTCATGACACTCTAGGCTTTTTTCAGTATTTCTCTGTCCTCCATGTATAACTTGAAAGGCAGGACATTTTTCCATCCCCCTGTCAGGCAGCTGCCAAGATTTTCAACTTGACTAAACTGTTCATTTTCTTTTGAACTCTAGTATTTTTTTTTTCCTTTAGAGCCTTTCTTGGTATGTTTTGAAATTCTATTATTATTGAGACTAAGAATTCAAAAGAATGGAAGCACATTCTCCCAAATAATGCTAGTAGAATGCTTTTTTGTTTAATATTTAGGCAACTTTATTTCTAAATATGATTCCACAAATCACTAAATGTATATATATGCATGCAATTAGTTTATCATCTTTAAGCTTTAGTGAAATAACCCAAAATCAAACAATATACTTGATAGACTAGAAGTCCAAACATCAGGGAAGAGTTGCTCCAGACACCATTCACATAACCACAAATTGATGCAAAAGCAAGAGGATTTTTATTCTGTCATGACAGGGTCCTTCAGGTTCGGGATATGAAGGACATCGATAGCTGTTACAGCCCATCTTTTAAAGCGAAAAAGAGACAGACAAAAGTGTGTGTGTGGTGGGGGGGCTGTAGGTTGCTTTCCAACTAGTTGGATTGGCTTATTCAAAGGGTTACTAGTAGTGATTGGTCTATTCCAGGGCAGGAGAATAGCTGCATGGTCAGGTGATAAGGGAGAGCATCTGTGGTCCATCTTGACCTTTGGTTCAGTGACTAAATCAACACATCAGGAACTGAGTCAACATCTGCGGGTTGTATTTGCCTCAATTCCCAAAATGGAGTTACTTTTGAAGATTATTCTCAAGGACACAGGGGGATGAGCAGTCCAGCATGTGGTTATTTACAAGGACACAGGAGGATAAGCAGTCCAGTATGTGTGTGTGGGAGGGGGTGACTGTCCCTTTTCCAAGATAGAGTGAGTGTAAGGTTTTAGAAAAATGTCTTAGGGTTGAGGGGGGCTTACAACTGCATTTAGAGTCTTTCATATTGAGTCTACCCATCAAATTATGCAGTTTAAAATAAGAAATATAAAGCCGGGCGGTGGTGGCACACACCTTTAATCCCAGTACTCAAGAGGCAGAGGCAGGCTGATCTCTGTGAGTTCGAGGCCAGCCTGGTCTACAAGAGCTAGTTTCAGGACAGGAACCAAAAAAATAAAAAAAGAAACTACGGAGAAACCCTGTCTCGAAAAATCAAAAAAAAAAATAAAATAAAATATTGTGAATCTACTTACAGAAATGTGAAATAGTAAATTAATTAAATTACATGCTTCCCATTATATATAATACTAACCATCTAAATTTGTGATAAATTTGAATATTATAAAGCTAACAAGACTCTAAGCAAATAGCTGACAATGGTTTGTGCTCAGTAGTTTTTAGCAGATGATATAATAATTATTTTATTTAAATACTTCAGAGACTGAATTAAGGTCCTAAGATACAATATTTTATCTCTTGTTGTATCCTTAAAGAAGAAATATTGCATCTTAGAATAATATGAGCAAAAGGGACAAGACCATGATGATGATACCCACAGAAACAACTGACTTGACCTAGTGAGAACTCAGTGATTCTGCACTGATAGTGGGGGAACGGGTACAGGATCAAAGTAGGCCCAGTGAATGTGGAGGACAGATGTTTATATCAACAGTCAAAGTCTACTCTCAGTTTTAATAAAGGAAGCTTTTTTTTTTTTACAATGAATGGCCATAAGCAGTTTGATGAAGATAATTCTTTAAGTCAGATCCCCCCTTTGCAGGTATGTCAACAACTAATATTATCCATCACAAATTGTCCTATATCAGGATCCTCTATTCTAACCACTAATCTACATGTCTTTGTGGAAGTATCACCCACTTTTATTACTGTGGACCTGTAATATAACTTTATATCTGATATAGTTAATTTTTCCATACTATTATTTTTTCCTAGGATTGCTTTGACTATCTTTGCACTTTTATGCTGATAAATTTTGATATATTTTATCATGTCTGTGAAAAATGTCTTTGGAATCTTGATTAGTGTTATATTACACGTATAAATTTTATTTAGTAGTGTTGATTTTATATAAAATGTCTTCCATAGGCCCATATGTGTTTTCATTAGTCACTCAGAGGTTGACACACTTTAGGGAAGCTATGAAATTATGGGAAGGTGAAGAATTATTGGAATAAATATGTCATCATGGGCTAGATTTACGGCTGAATAGCTTGGGTCCATTTGCTTTTCTGTCCGCTTCCTAAGTGTGGATACACTGAAATTAACCAGTTTCCTGCTTCATTTGACTACTATTTTTCCCAAAACTATGGACACTTCCTCCTAAATACTAAGTTAAAACAACCACATTCTCCAAGACATTTTTTGTGAGGACTATTTTTTACAGCAATAGAAAAGAAACTAAAACAGAGAGTGGTACCAAGAGTAAAGGGCACAGCTGTGCAAATCTGTGTAGCTTTTAGGTCTCTTTTTCAAGGGGTAAATTTGGTAGACTTTGAGATCTGAGGCTGGGAATGCCACTAAAAAGTGTAAATAGAGCTTAATGTATAATTCTGGTTGGATCTGGTTAATGATGCTAAGAAATGGTGGTCCAGCTCATTATGCTTTAGAAGCAAAGAAGAACTCTATGATGAAAAAAGCCTTGGCTATTCATGAAACATTTTGCCACAAAATCTAACTATATGCTGCCCTCTTTGTGAGATCTTGTGTTTGTTAGATTTAAGGGGATATTCAAGCCATATATGCCTACAGTATCATAGCTATTGCTATGCACTTTAGAGATTATGTATAAATTTATTTATTTTCCATTTTTTTATTGAGAAAAGGAGAAAAAAAACAAGTTTCAACCTCCTCCCAGCCTCCCAATTCCCTCCCCCTCCGCCCACCCTTCTCCCCCTCCTCCCAACTTTCTCCCCCTCCCCCACTCCTCTCCCCATCCCTCTCCAGTCCAAAGAGCAGTCAGGGTTCCCTGCCCTGTGGTAAGTCCTAGGTCCTCCCGTCTCCATCCATTTCTAGGAAGGTGAACATCCAAACTGGCTAGGCTCCCACAAAGCCAGCACATTACGTAGGTTCAAAACCCGTGCCATTGTCCTTGGCTTCTCATCAGCCCTCATTGTTCGCCATGCTCAGAGAGTCCAGGTTTATCCCATGCTTTTTCAGTCACAGTCCAGCTGGTCTTGGTGAGCTCCCAATAGATCAGCTCCACTGTCTCAGTGGGTGGGTGCACCCCCCGTGGTCCCAACTTCTTTGCTCATGTTCTCCCTCCTTCTGCTCCTCATTGGAATCTTGGGAGCTCAGTCCGGTGCTCCAGTGTGGGTCTCTGTCTCTATCTCCATCCATCACCAGATGAAGGTTCTATGATGATATGCAAGATATTCGTCAGTATTGCTATAGGATAGAGTCATTTCAGGTTCCCTATCCTCAGCTGCCCAAGGAACGAACTGGGGACCTTGGCTTGGGCATCTGGGAGCCACTCTAGGTTCAAGTCTCTTGCCAACTCTAAGGTGGCTCCCTTAACTAAGAATTGTGCTTCCGTGCTCCCCTATCCAACCTTCCTTTATCCCAATCCTCCTTTTTCCCCAAGTTCCCCCCATTGTCCCCTTCTCCCTTTACTTTCCCCATCTCCCCTTACCACCATCCCACCCCACCCACAAGATCTCAATTTTCTCCCCGGCCATTTTGTCTACTTCCCATAGCCAAGAGGACAACTATATGTTTTTCCTTTGGTTCACCTTCTTACTTAACTTCTTTGGGATCACCAATTGTAGACTCCGTGACCCTTGTTTATGGCTAGAAACCAATTATGAGTGAGTACATCCCATATTCATCTTTTTGGGTCTGGGTTACCTCACTCAGGATAGTGTTTTCTATTTCCATCCATTTGCATGCAAAATTTGAGAAGTCATTGTTTTTTACCGCAACGTAGTACTCTAGTGTGTATATATTCCATACTTTCTTCATCCATTCTTCCTTTGAAGGGCATCTAGGTTGTTTCTAGGTTCTGGCTATTACAAATAATACTGCTATGAACATAGTTGAACAAAGGCTCTTGTCATATGATCAGGCATCTCTTGGGTATATTCCCAGGAGTGGTATTGCTGGGTCCAGGGGTAGGTTGATCCCGAATTTCCTGAGAAACCGAAACACCGATTTCCAAAGTGGTTGCACAAGATTGCATTCCCAACAGCAATGGATGAGGGTACCCATTCCTCCACAGCCTCTCCAGCAAAGGCTATCATTGGAGTTTTTTATTTTAGCCATTCTGACAGGTGTAAGATGATATCTCAAAGTTGTTTTGATTTACATTTCCCTGATCTCTAAGGAGGTTGTGCATGACCTTAAGTGTCTTTTGTCCATTTAAATTTCTTCTGTTGAGAATTCTCTGTTCAGTTCAGTGCCCTATTTTTTAATTGGGTTAATTAGCATTTTAAAGTCTAGTTTCCTGAGTTCTCTATATATTTTGGAGATCAGACCTTTGTCTGTTGCGGGGTTGGTGAAGATCTTCTCCCAGTCAGTGGGTTGCCTTTTTGTCTTGGTGACAGTGTCCTTTGCTTTACAGAAGCTTCTCAGTTTTAGTAGGTCCCATTTATTCAATGTTGCCCTTAAAGTCTGTGCTGTTGGGGTTACACATAGGAAGCGATCTCCTGTGCCCATCTCCTGTAGGGTACTTCCCACTTTCTCTTCTATCAGGTTCAATGTGTTCTGACTGATAGTGAGGTCTTTAATCCACTTGGACTTGAGTTTTGTGCATGGTGATAGATATGGGTCTATTTTCATTCTTCTACAGGTTGACATCCAGTTATGCCAGCACCATTTGTTAAAGATGCTTTCTTTCTTCCATTGTATACTTTTGGTTCCTTTATCAAAAATGAGGTGTTCATAGGTTTGTGGGTTAAAATTCGGGTCTTCTATACGATTCCATTGGTCGACTTCTCTGTTTTTATGCCAGTACCACACTGTTTTCATCACTGTAGCTCTGTAATAGAGTTTGAAGTCAGGGATGGTAATGCCTCCAGACAATCCTTTATTGTATAGGATTGTTTTGGCTATCCTGGGTTTTTTGTTTTTCCATATAAAGTTGATTATTGTCCTCTCAAGATCTGTGAAGAATTTTGATGGGACCCAGATGGGGATTGCATTGAATCTATAAATTGCCTTTGGTAGAATTGCCATTTTTACTATGTTGATCCTCCCAATCCAGGAGCAAGGGAGGTCCTTCCATTTTCTGGTATACTCCTCAGTTTCTTTCTTCAATGCCTTAAACTTCTTGTCAAATAGATCTTTCACTTCCTTGGTTAGAGTTACCCCAAGATATTTTATGCTGTTTGTGGCGATCGTGAAATGTGAAGCTTCTCTGATTTCCCTCTCTGCTTCCATATCCTTTGTGTATAAGAGCACGACTGATTTTTTGGAGTTGATCTTGTATCCTGCCACATTACTGAAGGTGTTTATCAGCTGTAAAAGTTCTTTGGTGGAGTTTTGGGGGTCGCTTATGTACACTATCATATCATCTGCAAATAACGAAAGTTTAACTTCTTCCATTCCAATTCGAATCCCCTTGATCCCCTTATGTTGTCTTCTTGCTATTGCTAGAACTTCAAGTACTATATTGAAGAGGTATGGCGAGAGTGGACAGCCTTGTCGTGTTCCTGAGTTTAGTGGGATGGCTTTAAGTTTCTCTCCATTTAATTTGATGTTAGCTGTCGGCTTGCTGTATATAGCTTTTATTATATTTAGGTATGTCCCTTGTATGCCTAATCTCTCC
This sequence comes from Microtus oregoni, assembly GCF_018167655.1. Taxonomy (NCBI): domain Eukaryota; kingdom Metazoa; phylum Chordata; class Mammalia; order Rodentia; family Cricetidae; genus Microtus; species Microtus oregoni. The sequence continues at coordinate 946,852 of NW_024543224.1, read as the reverse complement.
AATACTTTTATCATAAAGGGATGTTGAATTTTGTCAAATGCTTTTTCAGCATCTAATGAAATGATCATATGGTTTTTTTCTTTCAGTTTACTTATATGCTGGATTACATTGATAGATTTTCATATGTTGAACCAGCCTTGCATCCCTGGGATGAAGGCTTCTTGATCATAATGGATAATTTTTCTAATGTGTTCCTGGGTTCGGTTCGCCAGTATTTTGTTGAGGATTTTTGCAACGATGTTCATGAGTGAGATTGGTCTATAATTTTCTTTCTTGGTTGAGTCTTTGTGTGGTTTTGGTATCAGAGTGACTGTAGCTTCATAAAAGGAATTTGGCAATGACTCTTCTGTTTCTATATTGTGAAATACATTAAGGAGTATAGGCATTAGTTCTTCTTGGAAGTTCTTGTAGAATTCCGCATTGAAACCATCTGTTCCTGGGCTTTTTTTGGTAGAGAGGTTTTTGATAACCTCTTCTAATTCTTCACGACTAACCGGTCTGTTTAGATTGCTCACCTGGTCCTGGTTTAACTTTGGTATATGGTATTTATCTAAAAAAGTGTCCATTTCCTTTACATTTTCCAGTTTTGTGGTATATAGGCTTTTGTAGTAAGATCTAATGATTCTCTGAATTTCCTCTGTGTCTGTGATTATGTCCCCCTTTTCATTTCTGATCCTATTAATTGGCAAATTCTCTCTCCGCTGTTTGATTACTTTGGATATGGGTTTGTCAATCTTGTTGATTTTCTCCAGGAACCAGCTTTTTGTTTCATTGATTCTTTGTATTGTTTTCTGTGATTCTATTTTGTTGATTTCAGCCCTCAGTTTGATTATTTCCAGTCTTCTACTCCTCCTAGGTGAGTCTGCTTCTTTTTTTTCTAGAGCTTTCAAGTGCACTGTTAAGTCTCCAATGTGAGCTTTCTCTGTTTTCTTTAAGTGGGCACTTAGTGCTATGAACTTTCCTCTTAGGACTGCTTTCATAGTGTCCCATAAGTTTAAGTATGTTGTTTCTTTATTTTCATTGAATTCCAGGAAGACTTTAATTTCTTTCTTAATTTCTTCCTTAAACCAGGTATGGTTCTGTAGTTGACTGTTCAGTTTCCATGAGTTTGTAGGCTTTCTGGGGGTAGCATTGTTGTTGAATTCTAACTTTAACCCATGGTGATCTGATAAGACACAGGTGGTTACTAATATTTTTTTGTAACTTTGGATGTTTGCTTTGTTACCGACTATGTGGTCGATTTTTGAGAAGGTTCCATGAGCAGCAGAGAAGAAGGTATATTCTTTCCTATTTGGGTGGAAAGTTCTATAGATGTCTGTTAAGTCCATTTGATTCATTACCTCCATTAATTCTCTTATTTCTCTGTTAGGTTTCTGTCTGATTGACCTGTCCATTGGTGAGAGAGGAGTGTTGAAGTCTCCTACCATTAGTGTGTGCGGTTTGATGGCTGCCTTGAGTTTTAGCAATGTTTCTTTTATGTACGTGGGTGCTTTTATATTTGGGGCATAGATGTTCAGGATTGAGACTTCATCCTGATGAACTGTTCCTGTTATGAGTATAAAATGCCCCTCTCCATCTCTTCTGATTGATTTAAGTTTGAAGTCTACTTTATTAGAGGTAAGTATGGCCACACCTGCTTGTTTCTTAGGTCCATTTGCTTGATAAGCCTTTTCCCAGCCCTTTCCTCTGAGTAGGTGCCTGTCTTTGTGGTTGAGGTGTGGTTCTTGTAAACAGTAGAATGTTAGATCCTGTTTTCGTATCCAATCTCTTAGCCTGTGTCTTTTAAGAGGTGAGTTAAGTCCATTGACATAAAGTGATATTAATGACCAGTGGTTGTTAACGCCGGTCATTTTTTTAGTAGTAGAGTTTGTGTGTTTCCCTTTTTTGATTTGTGTTTGTGAAGGGCCTCTAGACGTCTGAGTTATTGTAGTCATTGTTGGACTCCTTGGTTAGTGATTTTCCTTCTATTACTTTCTGTAAGGCTGGATTTGTGGCTGCGTATTGTTTAAATTTTTTTTTATCTTGGAAAATTTTATTTTCTCCATTATAGTGAATGAAAACTTGGCTGGGTATAGTAATCTGGGCTTGCATCCATGGTCTCTTAGTTTCTGCAGTACGTCTATCCAGGACCTTCTGGCTTTCATGGTTTCCATGGAGAAGTCAGGTGTAAGTCTGATAGGTTTACCTTTATAAGTAATTTGGCCTTTTTCCTTTGCAGCTCTTAATATTCTTTCCTTATTCTGTATGCTCTGTGTTTTGATAATTATATGGCGAGGGGATGTTTTTTTTTGATCCAGCCTATTCCGTGTTCTGTATGCTTCTTGCACCTTCATAGGTATATCTTTCTTTAGGTTAGGAAAGTTTTCTTCTATAATTTTATTAAATATATTTTCTGGACCATTGAGCTGCAATTCTTCTCCTTCTTCTACTCCTTTTATTCTTAGGTTTGGTCTTTTTATTGTGTCCCATATTTCCTGAATATTTTGTGATGAGAGTTTGTTGGACTTGCTGTTTTCTTTGATCAGTGTGTTTATTTTCTCTATGGTATCTTCAGAATCTGAGATTCTTTCTTCTAACTCTTGTATTCTGTTGGTTATGCTTGTTTCTGTAGACTCTGTTTGTTTACATAAATTTTCTATGTCCAGCCGGCCCTCTGTTTGTGTTTTCTTCTTTGCCTCCAGTTCAGTTTTCAAGTCTTGAACTGTTTCCATTATCTGTTTGATTGTTTTTCCTTGGTTTTCTAGGGTATCATTCACTGATTTATTTAATTCTTCAAACTTTCTGTTATATTTCTCATCCATTTCTATAAGGGCGTTTTTTACATGCTGTTTAAGGGCGTCAATCACTTTCATGAAGTCAATATTTTCTACTTCTTCTTGATTAAGGTGTTCATGTCCTCCCGTTGTGAGGTCGCTGGTTTCTGGCCGCTTCATGTTGCTTTTCAGCTTGTTGGGCGAATTCTTGCCTTGGCGTCTGCCCATCTCTTCTTCCAAATGCTCCCTTATGAATCTTCTTTTATCAGATCAGATCTCCTTGCCTACCCAACGCTGGCTCTCCCCAATGTTGGCTCTCCTGGCACCAAGAGGTCAGGTCTCCGTGCTGGTTGGGCAGCTTGCAAACAAAGTGCCTACCCCCAACGCTGTCTCTCCTGGCGCCGAGAGATCAGGCCTCCGTGCTGGTGGGCAGGTCGCAAACAAAGCGCCTACCCTGCTTGGTGCAGGCAGGTGATAGAAACAAAGGGAGTCCCGCCCGCTTGAGTGCCCCAAGGATTCGGACCCAGTGCCCAGACAGGCTGGGCTGGGTGATGTTATTTGCAGAAAGAGGACAGTGGGGCCGAGGTGGGGAGGGTTCTGGATGGGAGCTGGGTGGGCTAGGAAGAAAGAGGAGGTATGCAGGGCGTGGAGGCCCTGCAGAGAGCCCAAGAAGGATAGGGGGCCAAGGAACCTCTAAGCTCCCCTTCCAAGGCTGGCGACCCGGGGCCAGAAACTCACCCCAATGCTGTCTCTCCTGGCGCCGAGAGATCAGGCCTCCTTGCTGGTGGGCAGGTCGCAAACAAAGCACCTACCCTGCTTGGTGCAGGCAGGCGATAGAAACAAAGGGAGTCCCGCCCGCTTGAGTGCCCCAAGGATTCGGACCCAGTGCCCAGACAGGCTGGGCTGGGTGATGTTATGTGCAGAAAGAGGGCAGTGGGGCCGAAGTGGGGAGGGTTCTGGATGGGAGCTGGGTGGGCTAGGAAGAAAGAGGAGGTATGCAGGGAGTGGAGGCCCTGCAGAGAGCCCAAGAAGGATAGGGGGCCATGGAACCTCTGAGCTCCCCTTCCCTATGTATAAATTTATAAATGACTTTTTGAGTGCTTGGATTTTAGAAACAAGATAAATCTTAAACCTGATGCTCCTCAGGTTAAGCCCTTCCAGAACACTCTCTGTATCTTGATTGTTGCTTCTTCAATTGCTATTGCTGCAGAGAGAGAACTTCTTTTATGACTTTATAAGCAAACTGCTAATAAATTCACATTCCAGAAGAATCATAGCTTCCAAGTAAGATTATAGACCTCAGGTTCCCAAACTCAAGGGTATCATTGGATTATAGTACATCTCCTCTCCCTATAATAAGTGCACTTCAATTAAATGTGCAACTAATACATACCCCTCCCAAATCCTCTAACACATAAACCACATAAACAAGATTTTTTTTCTCCTTTGGTTTCAATGCAACATACTCCCTCCTCTTCCCACAAATTCTTAAAATAGAACTCTTTTGTCTTTGGTAGTTTAGATTCTTAGTTCTCTCCAGACTCCACCATGTTCCTTTTCTTAACCTTTTCTCTTCTTTCTTTCCTTTCCATTCCCTCCCATCTCCCCTTCTCTCCCCTTCCCTTAATCCCTCCCTCCCTCCAACCTGCTATCTCTCTCTCTCTCCTCTCTCTCTCTCTCTCTCTCTCTCTCTCTCTCTCTCTCTCTCTCTCTCTCTCTCTCTCTCTCTCTGCTATGTAGCCTTGACTGTCCTAGGACTGCTACATAGACCTGACTGGTATGGATTCATGAAGATCTCCCTGCTTCTGCTTTGCACATGCTGGAATTAAAGATTTGGAGTGTTGTGTAATAGTAATTTAAGATGTGTTACATTCATTTATGCTGTAAAATATTTGTTTAGTGATGTAAAGGTGTGTTGCAATCTTTTATGTTACAGGAGGCAGAGGAAGATGGATCTCTGTGAGTTTGAGGCCAGCCTGGTCTATAAGAACTAGGTCCAGGACAGGCTCCAAAACTACAGAGGAATCCTATATCAAAAACAACAACAATAACAACAACAACAAAAAAACATTGCACATAGATCACTGGAAAACTTAAGATTGCAGCCAAAGCATGCAGTGAAAAAGGCGTTAATTAAATAAATTAATATCATTAATGTCCTTTACACTGGAAAAATAGCAATGATACTCTAAAGTCAAGACTCCATGTAGGAAAGTCTCTAAGTTATTAAAAGAAACAAATAAAAGGGTTTTATGCTCCTGGAAATAAATTAGCTAGAGTTTTCATAAGTTTTTGTATATGATTACAATTGCTATCTGAGGGGCCAGATTCCTTCCCAAGTTACCAGCAGAGTATCTAAGTGTTGACTATATTTTTTTTGGTTTTTGGAGGCAAGATTGGAGAAAATGATACAGATTCTTTTCCCTAGTTTCAGAGAAAAAAGAAAAAAACAAGTTAAGACCAGGCAATATGTGGCAGGATCAGACTCCCTATGAGGAGGTCATGAGAGGATATGTATAAAGTTGAGATACATCCTGGATTATGATGGAAATCACAAGGTATTAGAAATATCAGAGCTGTGGACTATCCCCCAAGAAGGGATGCATACAGTAAGTTGAAAGAAATAATCTTGCAGGAATTAAAACTGGAGGGAAAGTGCCACCTAAGTCCTCTAATATGTAAGCTCCAGATTTCTGACTTAGAGTTTTAGGGTTTGTTGTTTTACCATTTAGTTTTAGTCTCCTTTTTAGTTCAGTTTTCCTAACTATTATCCTATTCATTCTTTTTAAAATGGGAGCATATGTACTGTGCCTTTACATATTAGAAGTATGAAATACTTTTGCAGAAGTAACAGAGAAACATAATGCCTTGATGTTCAGAAGCAACTTTATAGTTTTGAACATTTGAGGCTGATAATACCATTGGGACTGTTGAACCAGTAACTAAGTGCACTTTACATTATAAGATTGATATGATCATATGGGGACTAGAGGAATAATGCAGTGTTTTGAATATGAAATATATCGCATAGGCTCAGTATGTTTGAACTTGTCTTCATCTGGTAATGCTGGTTAGGAAATTAATGGAAGCTTTTTTCTATTAAGATGGTCCTGAGATTTCTGTCTTAGTGTTTATTTATGTAATGAATTATATTTATTGATTCATATTTATCGGTTTATGTTTGTTGAACCATCCCTACATCTTTGGATAAATCCAATTTCATCATAATTATTGATCTTTTTGATGTGACCATGAATTCAGTTTATAATTGTTTTATTTAATATTTTTGCATCTGTGTTTATTAGGGAGATCAGTCAGCAAGTTTCTTTTTTTTTTGTATTTTGTATTTATGTTGCTTTTTTATCGGGATTACTGAGTTTGTGTAAAAAACAAAACCTTGGGATCATTTCTCTCTTTTCTGTTTTGTAGAACAATTCAGTAATTTAGGTAGTATTAATTTTATTTCTTTTCTGAAAGCTACAGTAAAATTCTGTAGTGAACTATTCTGTACTCTTTAGGAGTGTTGTGGGAATTTTATTACTAGTTTAATCATTTTACGTTGTATATACATATTTAAATTATTTCACTTTGTTTTACCTTTGGTAAGTCATATGTATTCAGAAATTCATCAGTTTCATTTAGATTTTCCAGTTGAGTTGAAAATAAGTTTTTATGTTATGTCCTTGTAGGTTTCTAGATTGTTTTGGTATTTGCTATATCTCTTTTTTCACCTTGAACATTAAGTTGTTATTTTTTTTTCTCTTCCCTTCCTTCTTCTAAGTTTATCCACTGTTTTTCTTCAGATATTGGCCTCCATGGATAAGAGCCCTATATCAAGTTGCAGTGAGACTAGACTCCTCCTCTTTTACTCCTCTTCTATTAAGGCTAGATGTGGCAATTTGGTAAGAGGAATGGGTCCCAAAAACAGGCATCAGAGTCAGAGACATACCCTGCTCTCACTGATAGGAGTCCCAGAAGAAGACCACATTATACAACTGTAACATATATGCAGAGGGCCTAGGTCAGTCCCTTGTAGTCTCCCTGGATGTCAGTTCAGTTTCTGAGAGCTCTTTGTCCCCAGGTTTGTTTATTCTGTGGGTTTCCTTTTGTTGCCCTTGGTTTCACTGGCTCCTACAATCCTCTTTCACCCTCTTCCATGGGAATCTATGAGTTCTACCTAATGTTTGGTTCTGTGGCACTCAGTATATATTCCCATCAGTTGCTGGGTGAGGCCTTTTTGATGACAATGGGGCTAGGTCTAAACCTATGATTATAGCATAATACCATTAGGAATCATTTCATTAGCTTTTTTACCAGTTGTGTTTGGCTCTATCCTAGGTCTCTGAGTTATCCTGCCTCTGGGTCCCGGCCATTGGGTCTGTTCTCTAACTCAGGGTATGTATTTTCAGCTGGAAGTCATTAGATGTTCCCTACTACAATTTCTGTGCCATCTTTATCCCAGAAAATATTGTAGGCAGGACAAATTGTAGGTCAAAAGGTTGTTGCCTGAGTTGATGCCCCAATCCCTCCACTGGAAGTCTTGCCTGGTTACAGGAGATGGCCAATTTAGGCTTCATGGCCTCCATTGCTGTGACTCTTCTCTCTTATAACCCTCATAGATTCTTGGGAGTTCATAGTGTCTTTGCCACTGTTTCTTTGTTATTAATTTCTTTCTTGATTTAATTGCTTATTACTGCCTATTAATTTGGATATGGTTTGTTCTTGTTTTAAAAGCAGCTTCAAGTATATCATGTTACTTACTTAGGAGCCCTCACTTCTTTAAAATGTAGATTCTTAGTGCTATAAACTTTTCTCTTAAGATAAAATTAATTGTGTCATAAATTTTGGTACACTTTTGTCCTTATTCTAGAAATTTTACAATTTCCTTCTTGATTTACTCAATGACAGATTTATAAATTGTAGTGTGTTATTAGTTTCGATACATTGTGTACTTTGTGTTGTTACTCTTGATATATATGTCTAGCATTATTCCACTATATTGAGACAGGATGATATTATTTTCATTATTTTAATTTTGTGGGAAAACATATGGAAATTTAAACAGAGCAACAAAAATCTATAAAAGGTATGCTTGTTAGGGTTTCTATTGCTGCAACAAAATTCCATGACCAAAGAAACTTGAGGAAGAAAGGGTTCATTTGGCTTATATTTCCACAGCACTGTTCATCATGAAAGGAACTCAGGACAAGAACTCATGCAGCGCAGGTACCAGGTGAAAGGAGCGAACTCTGAGACCATGGAGGGGTGCTGCTTACTGGCTTATTTCCATGTCTTTGCTCTGCCTGCTTTCTTATAGAACCTTGGACAACCAACCCAGAGATAGTGCCACGCAAAATGGGCTGGGGTTTCCCCCATTAATCACTAAATAAGAAAATGCCTTATAGCTAGATCTTATGGAGGCATTTTCTTGATTAAGTTACCCTCCTTTGAGATGAGTCTAGCTTGTGCTAAGTGGATATAAAATTAGCCAGGACAACAGGTAATGGATTTTATTTTAAATAATCATTTTATTTTCAGATGCATAAACATTTAAGGCTTTTGCTTCTTTTTGGATATCAGTCACAAAATCTTCTTCATAATATTTATTTTCAAAACTATACTATAATGGCTGGTGACTCTCTGTGGCTTCCTGTCCAGTGAACCTAACCTACTTGGCAATCTCCAGGACAGTCAGAGAACCTGTTTCAATAATACTGTATAGTACTTGAGAGAAGAAAGCTGAGGTTGTTCTTCGACCTCTGTGGTGGTCTGAATAATAGATTTGAATGCTTTGTCATTAGGGAGTCATACTTTTGAGAAGTATTTGAAGGTGTTACATTGTTGAAGAAAGTGTGATGCTGAAGGTGGGCTTTTAGGTCTCAAAATTCCATGCTAGGCCCAGTGGATTTCTCTCTTCTTGCTGTCTATGGATCAAGATGAAGAACTCTCAGCTCTTTCTCCAACACTTTCTCAGCCACAATGGACTAAACCTCTGAAACTGAAAGTAAGTCCCAGTTAAATTCTTTCTTTTACAAAAATTGTCATGTTTATGGTGTCTCTTCACAGCAGTAGAACAGTGACTAAGACAACCTCTATATGCATACATATACTTGTCCCCATACCACAATTCCTTTCCATACATACAAAAGTGAATCTATAGTGCAGATTCATCTTGTAGAATTTTGTAGACTTTAAAATATTATGTAAGGATTAGAATATAAAATAAAGATATATCCCTAAAAATAATATGATTTCTTTTCTTGTGGCAATTTTTATAGGCAATTTCATCTGGTTATGAAATACTTATGTAATTATACATTTATGTTCAGTGAAGTTAATTTGTCTATTCTCATTGTTTGAATCTCAAAGAAATTCAAACGCATTTCTGTAGTCAAAAGAAGAGAAAGAAATGGTCCTATATATGTATTCTCCTTGGAAAGTTCAATAGATTAGCTATTATCTTGAAAGTACTCATTATTTTCTTTTATCAATATAAATTTATTGAATTACTAGGCTCATCTTGACAAAATTATTTTGTAAATGTTTGAAGAAGTAGTAAGACAAGATGCCATTCTATGGTTTGACACTTCCAATTTGTTATATTCTCCTTCTAAGAAACATAATCACTATGTAAATTTCAGTACACATTTTCTACTTTCTTCTAAAAACAGATTTCTCTTTACTGATCATTGTTTCAATGTCTTATCTTTTTAAGACCTGCAATAGATTCTGAAGGTCCATCAGCAGTGACATACTTATCCCATCAAGGGTTCAGTTTTTAAAGATTTCTTCAACAGTGCCATCAGATTGAAACCAAATATTTAAGCATTACCTTACCAGGGATGTTTTAATACATTCATTTCATTTCCTACTTCACTGTCCAAGTATGTGTGATGAAGGGAATTTGTTTGAATCCATGGAACTTTCACTTGTTCAAGAGAAAGAGGTTAATTAAATTTAAATTTAAAAAGAGGGATTAAATTCAAATTTTATTTGAAATGTGTGATTAGTAATATAATTAACAATTCCTTGATATACTTTATAGAACAACTGATAAGTCTGAGATAGTGCCATAATTTCATTTCGGTTGCTATGACAAAATATTCTGAAAAAAGCAATTTAATGGAGAAAAGTTTATTTAAGCTTACAGTTCCAGAGAATAGATTCTGTCATGCCAGGGGAGGTGTGTTGGGAGAAGCACAGGGTGAGTTCATAATTTTGCATCAGCATTCAGGAAAGAGAGAGAAGAAGTAGGACCAGACCATAAAACCTGAAGGTCCGTCAGCAGTGACGTGTTTATTCCATCCAGGGTTCATTTTTAAAGATTTCTTCAACAGTGCCATCAGATTGTAACCAAATATTTAAGCATGACCATTATCACGGACATTTTAATTGAAACCCCAAGCATAACCTGATAAGTAACAGACTTATCTATGAAATTCTCACTTAGATAATCGCCTTTGTCTTTTTTGTTCTTAGCAACAACTGTTACAGTTTTAGTGTTCCTGGTATAAAATGATTCAATGAAGCAATCAATGAAGGCTAGCAATAGGGATAAAGAATAGAGGGTGATATTTTTTTGCCATGCAAATATTATAACTACCCAAATCTCATGATTTTTGACAGACTCCAAACATTAAAGTAACTGAAACGAAAGCATCATTCTGAGCTATGATTTCTAATACATACCAACCAGCCTATAAAATGCTTTAGATTTTCCATCTGACTCCATTAAACTCACTGCAGTGAAAAAGACAGCATATGCAGGCTCAGATATACACTCAGATACATGCTCCTAAAAATCCTACATGCTGTGTTAACTTCATAGCTGCATTGGGTCATAGACTGCAAGGCCAGGCACTGAATGTACTAAATGACCTGACATAGTGGGAAATGAAACTGCATTCTGAAAGAAATTATACCATCTGCATGGAATAAGCTCAGAATGAGAGTCATTTTCTATTTTGTGATTTTTCCACCGTTTGTAGGAATTTAATGATGTGGAAATGGAGCTGCTATGTGATTACTGTTAAAAGTCAATGGCGGCTATGAATGCAATGAGATTTTCCTAAAGACCACAGTTTAATGTAAACCTTTCCAAGTGTCCCTCCTTTGATTGGGTATATATAGTGGAATTTTAAGAGCAGTAATGAAACTCTCCAATTTCTTTATTATTACCTTTATGTTGTAATTAGATTCAATTTTTTAAGGTAAGAGTCTTCTTTTTTTATATTGACGAAAGACTATACATAAGCATTTAACTCCAGAAAAAAAGCGTTACAGTAATAAAATTACATGACAATCACATATTAATTTCTTTCCAAAATTCTCTCAGTGAATAAAGGTTTGGAAAACTATGTAATGTCTTGCTCCTTGCCTAAAACTCTCATAACTTACTTATATGAGATTTTTATCTGTTACTAAACACGGTGCCTCACAAATTGTAAATATAAATACATTTTACTTTTAGCCTTACTTAGCATTGTTTTCTACCCCTACAATTGCTACCTAAAAGCTACTTCAGATTAAGAGAGTAAAAATAAGTTCATGGACAAAACCAATGGCAAAGAAATCACATTTTTGCCATGTTTTATAGCATACAGCATATCGTGTGTATGTGTGTGTGTGTTTGTGTCTGTGTGTGTGTGTGTGTGTGTGTATGTGTGTGTTTATTTCAGGTGGGCTGGAATTCATTCACTCTTTAGTCCAGATTGACACAGAACACATAGCAGTTTTACTGCCTCAATAACTCTAGTACTATGTTTACAGGTCTAAGCCATCTTATCTTTCAAGACTACAAGATTATGTACTTAATTATGCAAGATCATGACACTCACTATTATACTGAGGACATATAAAATAAGTTCTTGATCTCTAACATATGTGATGAAAAGTACATAAGGATATTCTCTGCTGTAATATGTACAATAGTTAAAAAAAATCTTGAAACCTAGTGGTAAAAGGACAGTTTAGAATAAGAAGTAGCCCATCAACTAAGGTAAGAACTTAAACCATAAAAGGTTTCAGTTCTTGTAAAGGATGTCATAAGATTTCTGATAATAGCTCTCCCATTGACTATGTGAATTTTCGTTTATTACCTGAGAAGGATGCTTAAAAGAAATGCCATACTAGCTCAGAATTGATAAATGGATGGTTATTTATTTAGGGATAGATTCACAAATTAAAATCCTCTGCTGGAATGGAGATCAGAAACCAAATTCCGCAGCCAGAAAAGAGAGCAGGTGCATGCTCTAAATTGGCATAAATAGTATAAGAGGCCACACTCCAGTGGGCACTTAACTACTGGCTGTAGGACTTTCTATAGCACCTCCCTGTTTTGTTTAAATAAGACATTTCTAAGACAAATACAAAGTTATATACAATAAGAACAAATATAATCAATAATTTTCCTATCCTAATGAGTTTAAGTCTTGTATAATAAATAACTTGGCAAAGTCATGAGAGGAAAGTAACTACAACTATCTAGTCTTCAACCCCATCAAAGATACAAGAAGGGAAATAATATTACTTGAGTAAGCAGGAAGTGCAATCAAGCAACTTTCAAAATGTGCAACAAATGACAGAGAAAACTGACTACCTGGGCAATAACTCAAAGTCTCATTTGCAATGTTGAAGCAACTAACTTTGGCTAAGGCCTAGAGTAATTGACAGACCATTTTTAGAGGGTGGAAAATTTTCAAAACCGCCTTAGCTTGTCATGGCAAGATTTGACAGTCCTGCTTATCTATTTCCGGATACCATGTACCTTATCAGTGGTAGAGGCATGGGAAGTTCTTTGCCCAAAGGCCACTTTTGCCAAGAAGAAAACAAGTTTTAAGCAGAGTGTCTTTGGTGTTCACCATTCTCTTGGGAATAGATTGGTGCTGCCAGGAGCAATCATGTCTCACTTCAATAGAACCATAAGTTATTTAAATGCCATATTCTACAGCTTTTTGAAGTGGGTGAAGATTACTTATCTATGCAGAATACAATCTCTATGTATCTAAGGAAACTGATTATTCTAACTGTAAGTATGACAAACACAGATGACTCTTGGTCTATAATTCTTTTTTAAAAAAACAGATTTATTTACTATGTATACAGTGTTCTGTATGCATGTATACCTGATGGCCAAAAGAAGTCACCATATATCATTGTGAATGGTTTTGAACCACCATGTGGGTGCTATGACTTGAACTCAGGACCTCTTGGAAGAGCAGCCTGTGCTCTTAAACTCTGAGCCATCTCTCCAGCCCCTGGTCTATAATTCTTAACACTTAAATAACTTAAAGACTAAGACTTCATATTAGAATATTATACAATAAACAACTGTGCAAAAAAGGACAATGACCTCAAAATATAAACAATGTATAAGTATCTTGGTCAGAGGTAGAAATGTGCATTGTAGTATGATAAATATATATATATATATATATATATATATATATATCAATATATACAAATATTTTAAGTAGAGTTAGAAGCATGCATGAATACAATATTAAATATAATTTAATATTGTATCAATATATTAGAATCTATACCAATGTAATTGCCCATAAATAATAGCTCACACATATTCACTCTATTACTCAATATTATTATTAGGGTGAGTAATCTCACTCTAATCTTCTATCCCATCCAATTTTCCTTTTGTTTTTTTTTCAAAGAGATCCTGGAGCCTACAAAATGTCTGCCCAATCCCCAACCCTATACCAACTTTTATCAACTCCTAAATGATGTCCCTAACCTTGAGTACAAACTTTGTTGGAAGAGAGGACATCTTCTAGAATTACTTTCAGCTGTCTTGGGGGTGTTGATCTTTCTATGGGGCCTTGTGAAAGTAAAATGATTAGTTCCAAGATTTCTGTCTGGTATAGTTGAAAATAGTCCCTGAGTATTTGGTAGGGTTTTCCTGATGTTCCTATTTGGAGATCTGACCAGAACATTATTTTAAGAAGTGCACCATTCTGAGTTTGTGGGAGCCTAGGATGCTCACCTTCCTAGACCTGGATGGAGGGGGGAGGACCTTGCAATTCCCACAGGGCAGGGAACCCTGACTGCACTTTGGACTGGAGAGGGAGGGGGAGGGGAAAGGGGAGAGGGAGGGAAATGGGAGGTGGAGGAGGGGAGGAGGCAGAAATTTTTAATAAAAAATAATAAAAAAATCACAAAGAAAATAAACCCTTCTGTTTCAAGTGTGAAATAAGTGCACCATTTTAGCTAACCAAGTTGGAATCATCTTGAACAACTGGTATCCAAAACAGGTCTTATAGTAACGCTATCAGCATCATGACATCATATCAACCAGGTGAATGTATTGCTGTGGGGCCCAATCTTCTTCCTGGAAACTTCAAAAATTATTACAGGAAAATTCATTGTTCATTGTCAAAAACTTAAATATTCTTTATACAGATATATACAGACATATATATTCAATGAAAGGTATGATAGAGACAAAATAGATATGAATAAAAGTAATTTTTTCTCTATTTTTTTTCTTTCTGTCCCATATCGTGACTCCTGACATGAGACAGAATCTCTGAATTTTTATTTTAATAACATGCTTTGATTTAGAGAGGGACAGAGCCAGTGTCCTACCCCAATGCCATATATATATATATATATATATATATATATATATATATATGTGTGTGTGTGTGTGTGTGTGTGTGTGTGTGTGTGTGTGTATGTATATATATATATGTGTGTGTGTGTGTGTGTATGTATATATATATGTGTGTGTGTGTGTGTGTGTGTGTGTGTGTGTGTGTGTGTGTGTGTGTTTATCACCTGTACTTAAAAATCATATATGTTTTTTCTTGATGATTCTTATTGGATACTTATTTTTTTTCTGTCAGCATCCACACATCCAGGGTCTCTTGAATTTTTGAAGATTTGTATGTTCCTGTAAAGATAAGAACATAACCCTGCTACAACCCCACATGTTTTCCTTACCACCTGTATGGTTGTCACCATTGAGGATGAGCTGTCATTTCTCTTTTTTCAAGAGGGTTCTCCTTTCAAACCAAATTTTTATTAATTTTGATGGTATCCATATTTTTCTACTCCTTTGGAAATAAGAGCAAAGCTCCTTCCCCAATGCAGCATACATATCTCCTGGCTTCCATTCTGAAGTCAGCACATCCTTGAAATAAACTGGCTGATTTAATTCAGAAGCCTTTTCTATTATCCAATGTCTTTCTGCTACTGTTGTCCTTTTCTCACTAGCATTAAGAAAATTCAATGTTAATAAAGCATTATGTAATCTATATCTGGGGGTATTTTCCACTACTTTCTGTTTGTTTAACAGAATAGTTCAATTTGATTTTTCTATAACTGCCTGATCTGAAGGACTGTATGGTATACCTGTAACATACTTAATATTATAATGAGCAAAAAAAACTGTTTCATTTTCTTAGAGACATATGCTGGACCATTATCTGTCTTTATTTGTGCAAGTATACTCATGAAGGCCATAACTTCTAATAAATGTGTGATTACTGAATCCGACTTTTCTGCCAGTATATACATTTCTTATTTCCTATTGGAACTTTTGACTTATCCTCCATGTTTATGTCATCATCTAGAATGGTATGGTCTTTTATATAAGGCTCTGAAGTTTTTAATTTTCCTGGAGAGACATGTTCTCCACAGTGACTAGGAATGACTGGGCCACTTTTGGCTTGGGAGCCTGCGAGATGACCCTCAAGTAGTTTTCTAATTGTATTGGGTTGCCTTGTCTGTCTTCTGTTGATCTGCATTCATTGGTCCAATGTCGGCCTTTGCCACACCTTCTACATATACTTGAAGGATGAGTCCTCCTATTCTTGCCATTCTCTGAGGAGATCTCAGATGCCCTATTCTACCAAAATTAAAACATTTGGCATTTTGATGTCTCTTCATTTTTTTTAGAAATCACTTCTCCTACCCAAGATTTAGTATTATAGTCATATTGGTGTAGGAGGCAGGAAAATGGGGTTTGATTCCCCCACAGCGAGCCAGGGGCCCCACTCCCTACTACAGAATGGTGCCCAATGTGGTTAACTAAAGCCACATAAAACCTGAGAGGGCTTGAAAAGCAAGTCTAGACACACAGAATAAAACAGAGTTTAACACATCTTTTTGCTTTTTGATGGTGGGGTGCCACAGAGAGATTTTCCTGACTCAGCAATAGCAGCAGAATAAAAAAGATGCACCATTTTAAAACAAGGCTTCCTGGGCCCTGATGTTGGTGTAAACTCTGGCTATGGAGCATTTGTAGGCTTGGGGGTTTCTGTGCCCACTCGGGGTCAGGAGGAAAGTATGAGATCATACCCATGGCTCAGCTCTTCCTGCCTGGACAGATGATGGAATGAAGCTTGGGCAGGCAGGGGAGCAAGGTGGATTCATGCCACCATACACAGAGATGTTTCCAGGCTGAGTAGTGCTCTGTGTTGCAGATTTGGATGTAACTCAGATAAAGTGTTTATGTGCTGAACACTCATTCTCAGAGTGAAAGTGCTGAGTGTGGCTTCTATCTGGTGACCCCAGAGCTAGCAGAAATGGTATGTCTGCCATTTTAAAATTGGAGAGACATGGAGGCAACATCCAGAGCAGCTGCAACGTAACTGCTTAGCATTTTAAAAGCTCTTCAAGAGAGTAGAAAATTACAAACAATGCAATAAGGAGAGATCCAGACATAAAAGACCTCTAAATGGGTCACAGTATTGAATAAATGTACATAGACTTGGAAGATAAAAGATAAAGAGTATACAGAGTCATAAAATGAATTTAATGCTTTAAAAAGGGGGTAGAGTCTTTAAAGAGATTGAGTACAAATAGTCATAGATTAAAAAATAAAGAAAACTAAGTCATGTAAAAATAGAAAGTTCACAAAGAATGTGGATTCTGTATATTATTGTGTTTTCTTTGATTTTGTTGACTATGAAGGAGCTAAGTAAACAGAGACATTTCATTGTGTGGACTGCTAAGCTAAACCAGCATGGATATTATAAAGGTATTATGACCTCATAATTTGGGTCTAAGGATATGATGCTTTGGAAAAGAGATTCTTCTTTTGTTTTCACAGAGGATGAGAACCTGTGGATTGAGTCTAGACCAATATGGTATGTTAGACCACTCCCTCCTGAAAGGTCACCATAAACACCCTCAAAAAATTACTTCACACAACTGCTGACCGAGATGACCCTAGCACACAGGATACTCTATGAAAGACTGATTAACAGTGCCCACAAACAGCACAAAGCAGTTTGGAGAGAAAAAAAACTACACCCATATTCCCAAATATTGTTTATAAATGTTCTTTTACATTTAAAGGGAAATATGATATAGATGTGAATAATTTGCATTAGTATGAATTTTGCTTTATTGATATAAATTTAAGGTCAATTTTGTTATATGCATATGTATTTCTGATGTTGATTAAGGTATTGTGATTTTATAGTTCATTTAAAAATGTAATGCATAATTAAGAAATATAGATTAATAGATAATCTATAATAGTCAAGTTTTTAGTCATGTTAGATTTTCTAGGTGTGCACAGATATATTTCAGGTAGGTATTCTTCATATCTTTCAAAGACTACAGAATATGGCATTTAAAATGTTTTAATAACTTAGGGCTTTTCTTGACAATGAGACATGTCTGCTCCTGGCAGCAATAGATACTACAAGAGGAAAATGTGCATCAAAGAGGCTCCTTTTAGAGTTTGATAGCTCTTTGGGTAAGAAACTGCTCTTGCCTGAACTGTTGCATAAACTGGACATAAAGAACCCACAGAGAGAGGACTGCTGAACTTATGTAAAGGTGAGATGGTCCTTTAGGGTTCCTGTTTAATGAAAGAGTCTATGAGACATTCTGCAGGACACAAAAGAAAGTGACTGAACTGTCTTTAATTTTTCCTGCTTCATGGTAATGGCTGTTGGATACTATGGGCCTGTAGGCTGAAGATGGATGCCCCAATGGTACAAAAGAACTTTGGGTGACTGTACAGGCAGTGAGATGTCTCTGTCATTTCTAGAGATTTGGAAGTTGCTTACTTCCAGTTTTATTAGGTAATATTATATGATTCTGAAGTCTTTGATGGAGTTGAAGATTAGATAGTTATAGTTTTCCTTAGTTATGATAAAAGATAAAGTAGATATAAATATTGTAACTGTAATTGTTGATTGATACCTGTTTTGTTATATGTAATTTTACTATGTTAAAGTTAAAGCCTTCCTTTTTGTTTAAACAGAAAAGGGGAAATGGTTTAGGAGGTCCTTCTGCATATTTTGTTTTTCTTTTGTTGCTTTCATTGGCTAATAAAAAAATTGCTTTGGGCTTGATGATAGGGCAGAACTTAGGTAGGCATGGAGGCAGAACTGAATTCTTGGAGGAAGAAAGCAGAGTCAGACAGAGTATCGCCATGGTGCTGCCAGAATCAGATATGCTGAATCTTTCCCGAAGGTAAGCCATGACCTCATGGTGACATCTGGGTCTGTTACTCCTATTTGTACAGCCTGAGGTAATCTTTGTAAAAAGGCAGTAAAGGGTTCTCTCTGGCCCTGTTCAAACCTGATATATGATTCAATTCATTTTCCTATTCCTGAATCCTGTTTCAAGCATTTAAGGTTGTTTTTTGGCATTGAGGCAAGATTTGTTCATCATAAAGAGTTTGAGCCTGTGGGTCAGTATAAGTGCCCTCATCAAGAATTTGAAATGGGGAGTCTCAAGTCCTTTAAATTTTCTCTCTTGTTCTAAAATTTTAGCTTCTTTACTGAAATTACATCTAAATATCATCTGGGGTCCATCATCAAGGACAGCTGAAACTAACTGAATCCAGTCATTTGCTGTTGCCTTAATGCTAGAAGCCCATTTCTTTATTATTTCCCTAACAAATGCAGAATGCAATCCATAAGGTATGACAGCTTGCTTAATTTCATTTAGATTATACCTTCCTATAGGTATTCATCTACCTTCTTTGGATCTTTTTAGACGTTTAGAACTTGATGCTTTGTCAGAATAGATTACAGAGTAGGAAGCTAAAACCCCTTAAGTCATCTCTGTCAGCTACTGGCAATGTTGAATCCTGTCCTTGTGCCTTCTTTCCCTGTTCTTCAACCCCAATAATTTCCTCAATTCCTTCAAATTTTTCCAAGCCACTTTAGTTTCTCACCTTGGTACTGGTTAAATACTGAGAAATATACTTTGCTTGACAAATTAAAAGCAATTAAATCAATTCCATACATGGAGCAAGAAACTAGAACTCACGAGCAGTGAGCAGAACATGAAAGCTGCACAAGTTGCCACATGGCAATGAACTGTACCAGGGAACTGCACCAGCACATGGCAGTTGTGCCTGTGCTTGGGAAATTTCCAAGTTGCCACACACCCTAAGCTCTGCTCTGGAGGGTGTTCCACAGAAACCACTTAGGAAAAGCAAGCAAAGCATGCATGGTTGGAAGACTGTCTGGGCCGTGGACTGGCTAGGCTTTTAGGACATCCACCTGGTAGATGTGGAGTCCAAATCCACATGGGTGCCAGATGAAGAACAATGCTTAAAAGATCAGAAACCAAATGCCTCTTCTATAAAAGAGAGTGGTTAGATGCTCTTCATTGGCTTAAATAGTATGAGGCCACACCCCAGTGAGCAGGTAAGTATTGGCTGTAGGACTTTCTACAGCAATTACCAGCAAGGAATGAGTTATCAGCATATTATACATTCTGGCTACATTTCTCAAATATTCTTATACAGACTGGAAAGCCTAAGTCAATAACTGCTCAGAAAAAGATGTAAAAATAAATTAATTTATTTACATGACATGATCAGTTATACAGTCAATGCTAAATCAAATGTTTTAAATCTAAATATTCAAAAATAGTTTGAATGAAGTAGAATGGGTACCAGGAACTTGAAAGAGAAAGACCATCACAGCTGAGTTTTATATATGGGGCCTTCAGTCACATGATCAGCATGGATGTAATTTAGAATCACTTCTTTTAATATTTCAGCAGTGTCTTCTTTGCTACCAGATACATGCATTTTCACTGGTCTTTTGTTTCTAAACTATCCTTTTGCATCAAGTTCCTTCTTTCTGAAATTCATTCATTCTAACATGCTTTACACATGTATCTTCAGAAATAGTGTTGTCTGGTTTGCTTAACATGGATTAATGTATTCATATTTTTTATTATTTTAAGGAAAATTTTGCTGCATATCTAAATATTAATATTTAAATCAACATTTAAGAGAAATATGTAAAATCTTTTTCTCCTGTTTCTATTTTTGAAGGATGTCTAATAATACCTTAGTTGATAGTCCTTCATATGTGAACTCTCTATTACTGACTGCCCTTAAAATATTTTAATTATTTTTTTTTATTTTTTGAAATTATACTATAATCATATCATTTGCTCTTCCCTCAAATATCTCCAAATATTCCCATATACCCTTTCTTGCTTTTCTGTAAATTCATAGCCTCTTTTTCCATAATTTTTACACATATATATGTTTGTAAATATATTGATGTGTGCCTGTATACATTATATGAATATATATTTCCAAAACACATAAATATCTAAATACATACATTCACATACTCACACACACACACAAATACATATACTCATTTGTTCTATCTGTATAATGTTACTTGTATGTATATATGTTTTCAGGAATGATCATTTGATATTGGATAATGAACTTGTGTGCTCATTCTTGGAAAGCACTATTACTCCAAATCCCAGAATTCCTTAATTATCCATTCTTTCTGCAGGTTTAAAGCCTACTTGGATTTCTCCTGTTTGGGAGGGGATACTTACAATTGGCAGGAGATGAGGGAGTTCAATCCAGAAAGAATTGGAGAAGGTACAATTAACCTCAACCTTTTTTTTAACAAGAGCTTAAAGGAATGTAATTTTTTTGTATGTACCTCAGATTATATTCTGTTTTCTTTTCCCCTATCTCCTCTCTTTCCGTCTCGTTCTCTCTCTGTCTCTCTGTCTCTCTCTCTCTCTCTTTCTCTGTGTGTGTGTGAGTGTGTGCATGCATGTGTATGTGAAATTATGCCTCTTGGGGTGATAGTGTGGCACAAAAACCATAGGGTACCAAATACCCAGTACCAGTGATGAAAGGAGCAATGTTTTGAGTGGTTGGTTAGGGTAGTCAAAGTGATTCTTCAAACAATATATATGGTTGTTGCCCTTGGATTCTTCTCAGAAGGTGAAAGTAAGGCTCTATTGTCGAAGACAAAGTACATATAACACATAGTTATGAAATTCGTTAACCTGGATCTAAAATGAAAGTCTTATCTTGTGGTCTGACTTTCATAATATCATAAAGTATTAAGCAAACTGTCAAGACAGGAAGCAACTGCTTATTCTACTCAGATATTCTATCTATGATCCAGAGCAATAAACAGCATAACCCATAAAGTTTCAGTTAATGTTATACACTTGTTGGTGGTAACTAACAGGTATCTAATTGGAAATAAACCTCACTTAAAGATGTGAAATCATTACTGGTACTAGAAACCTAACCAAACTACCAGGAGCTACTAAGGTCATGGGACTTAGAAGATAATCTGCTACTTTTCACTTTGCTATACCAGCTTACCAGAATAATTACTTAACGATATTCTAAGTCTTATTCTTATGCTCACAGATATTTGTAGCCATTATCCTTCATCAAAAAAAGCTTTTGTTGGCCTGAACCCGGACAGCGGACGTGGCCGGAACCCAGATGGTGGAGGTGGCCGGAGGACGCCATGCGCAGCCAGCGGGGAACAGCTGGGACTGGCTGGGACCAGCTGGGACCGGAGAGGCAGCAGAGGACACAGGCCACAGGCGGAGGGAACCATCGTGGCAGCAGAAGCAGGCTGCAGGGACCGCACGCAACACCAACAGCAGATCGCCCCACTACACTTAAATCAAAGAGGTAGGCCTTTGGGTGGGGAGGTCCCTGGCAAAGGAGAAGCCGGGTCCTATTCCTGAAGACCCTTCTGAGGGGTGAGAGGGATCTTGGCCCCCAGCAGGAACCAGGAAACAGAGCGAGGGCATTTTGTAAGAGGAGCCCCTGGCCAGCAGGGAAACCTGAACCAGTTTTAACAGACCCCTTAGATAGCATCGATAGGAGGAGATGGGCAGGTGCCAAGGCAAGAATTCACCCAATAATCTGAAAAACAGCATAAAAATAGCAGAACCCAATGATCTTACAACAGAAGGTCTTCAACACCCTAACACAGAAGAAGTGGAAAAAATTGACTTTATGAAAACAATAGAGTCTCTTGAACAACATGTGAAAAATGCCCTTATAGAAATGGATGAGAAGTATAACCAAAAATTTAAAGAAATGAGTAAATATGTACATAATACCCTGGGAAACCAAGAAAGAACGATCAAACAGGTAATGGAAACAGTTCAAGAATTGAAAACTGAAATGGAAGCAAGGAAGAAAACACAAACTGAGGACCAGCTGGATATGGAAAATCTAGGTCAACGAGCAGAGCCGGCAGAAACAAGCTTAATCAATAGAATACAAGAAATAGAGGAAAGAATCTCAGATTCTGAGGACACCATAGAGAAAATAAACTCACTGATCAAAGAAAGCTGCAAAGCCAACAAATTCTCATCACAAAACATTCAGGAATAATGGGACAAAATAAAAAGACCAAAACTAAGGATAATAGGAATAGAAGAAGAAGAGTCACAGCTCAAAGGCCCAGAAAATATTTTTAACAAAATTATGGAAGAAAACTTTCCCAACATAAAGAAAGATATTCCTTTGAATATTCAAGAAGCATACAGAACACCAAACAGACTGGATCAAAGAAAAACATCCCCTCACCATATAATAATCAAAACACAAAATAAACAGGTTAAAGAAAGAATACTAAGAGCTGCGAAGGAAAAAGGCCAAGTAACTTATAAAGGTAAGCCGATTAGACTTGATTTCTCTATGGAAACCATGAAAGTCAGAAGGTCCTGGATAGAAGTACTGCAGAAGCTAAGAGACCATGGATGCAAGCCCAGACTACTATACCCAGCCAAGCTTTCATTCACTATAAATGGAGAAAACAAGACATTCCAGGATAAGAACAAATTTAAACAATACATAGCCACGAATCCAGTCCTACAGAAAGTAATAGAAGGAAAATCGCAACCCAAGGAATCCAACATTGCCAACACTGCCTACAATAACTGAGGCATCTAGTGACCCTTCACTAGCACAACTCAAAGAAGGGAGACACAAAAATTCTACTTCCAAAAACAATAAGAATATCCGGAGTAAACAACCACTGGTCATTAATATCATTTAATATTAATGGTATCAATTCACCTATAAAAAGGCACAGGCTAAGAGATTGGATACAAAAACAGGATCCAACATTCTGCTATTTGCAAGAAACACATCTCAACCACAAAAACAGGCATCTACTCAGAATAAAGGGTTGGGAAAAGGTCTTCCAAGCAAATGGACCTAAGAAAAAAGCAGGTGTGGCCATATTAATTTCTAACAAAGTTGACTTCAAACTAAAATCAATCAGAAGAGATCGAGATGGACACTTTATACTCATAACAGGAACAATTCATCAGGATGAAGTCTCAATCCTGAATATTTATGCCCCTAATATAAATGCACCCACTAATGTAAAAGAAATATTACTAAAACTCAAGGCAGACATCAAACAACACACACTAGTAGTAGGAAACGTCAATACACCTCTCTCAGCAATGGACAGGTCAATCAGACAGAAACCTAATAGAGAAGTAAGAGAACTACTGGAAGTAATGAAGCAAATGGACTTAACAGACATCTATAGAACATTCCACCCAAATAGGAAAGAATATACCTTCTTCTCTGCAGCTCATAGAACCTTCTTGAAAATTGACCACATACTCGGAAACAAAGGAAACCTCCACAGCTAGAAAAAAATACCAGTGTCCACCTGTGTCTTATCAGATCACCATGGATTAAAGTTAGAAATCAACAACAATCCTACCTCCAGAAAGCCGACAAACTCATGAAAACTGAACAGTCAACTACTGAACCACACCTGGGTCAAGGAAGAAATCAAGAAAGAAATTAAAGTCTTCCTTGAATTTAATGAAAATAAAGGGACAACATACTCAAACCTATGGGACACTATGAAAGCAGTGCTAAGAGGAAAATTCATAGCATTAAGTGCCCACTTAAAGAAAACAGAGAAAGCATATATCAGAGACTTAACAGCACACCTGAAAGCTTTAGAAAAAAAGAAGCAGACATGCCCAGGAGGAGTAGAAGACTGGAAATAATCAAACTGAGGGTGGAAATCAACAAAATAGAAACACAGAAAACAGTCCAAAGAATCAATGAAAAAAAAAGTTGATTCTTGGAGAAAATCAACAAGATCGACAAACCCCTCTGCAAACTAATTAAACGACAGAGAGAGAACACAGAAATTAATAAGATCAGAAATGAAAAGGTGGACATAACCATAGACACAGAAGAAATTCAGAGACTCATTAGACCTTACTAAAAAAGACTGTATGCCACAAAACTAGAAAATGCAAAAGAAATGGACATTTTTTTACATAAGTACCATATACCAAAGCTAAACCAAGACCAGGTGAACGATCTAAATAGACCTGTTAGTCATGAAGAACTAGAAACCGTTATCAAAAATCTCCCTTCCAAAAAAAGCATAGGACCAGATGGTTTCAATGCAGAATTCTACAAGAACTTCCAAGAAGAGCTAATATCTATACTCCTTAATGTATTTCACAATATAGAAACAGAAGAATCATTGCCAAATTCCTTTTATGAAGCTACAGTTACCCAGATACCAAAATCACACAAAGACCCAACCAAGAAAGAGAATTACAGGCCTATCTCACTCATGAATATCGACACAAAAATTCTCAATAAAATACTGGCAAATCGAATCCAAGAACACATTAAAAAAGATATTCATCATGATCAAGTAGGCTTCATCCCAGAGATGCAGGGCTGGTTCAACCTATGCAATCTATCAATGTAATCCACCATATAAATAAAGTGAAAGAAAAAAAACATATGATTATTTCATTAGATGCTGAAAAAGCATTTGACAAAATTCAACACCCCTTTATGATAAAAGTCTTGGAGAGATTAGGGATACAAGGGTCGTACCTAAATATAATAAAAGCTATTTACAGCAAGCCCACAGCTAACATTAAATTAAACGCAGAAAAACTCAAAGCCATCCCACTAAAATCAGGAACATGACAAGGATGTCCACTCTCTCCATAACTCTTCAATATAGTGCTTGAAGTTCTAGCAATAGCAATAAGACAACATAATGGGATCAAGGGGATTTGTATCAGAAAAGAAGAAGTTAAGCTCATGTTATTTGCAGATGATATGATAGTATAGAAAAGCGACCCCAAAAACTCTCCCAAAGAACTCCTACAGCTGATAAACACCTTTAGTAATGTGCCAGGATACAAGATCAACTCCAAAAAATCAGTGGCCTTCCTATACACTAAGGATAAGGAGACAGAGAGGGAAATTAGAGAAGCATCACCTTTCACAATAGTCACAAATAGCATAAAATATCTTGGGGTAACTCTGACCAAGGATGTGAAAGATCTATTTGACAAGAACTTTAAGGCATTGAAGAAAGAAATTGAAGAGGACACCAGAAAATGGAAGGATCTCCCTTGCTCCTGAATAGGGAGGATAAACATAGTAAAAATGGCAATGCTACCAAAAGCAATCTATAGATTCAATGCAATCCCCATCAAGGTCCCATCAAAATTCTTCACAGATCTTGAGAAGACAATAATCAACTTTATATGGAAAAACAAAAAACCCAGGATAGCCAAAACAAACTTATACAACAAAGGATCGTCTGAAGGCTTTACCTTCCCTGACTTCAAACTCTACTACAGAGATACAGTATTGAAAACAGCTTGGTATTGGCATAAAAACAGAGAAGTCGACCAATGGAATCAAACAGAAGACCCTGACATTAACCCACAAACCTATGAACACCTCATTTTCGATAAAGGAGCTAAAAGTATACAATGGAAAAAAAGAGAGCATCTTCAACAAATTGTGCTGGCAAAACAGGATGTCAACCTGTAGAAGAATGAAAATAGATCCATATCTATCACCATGCACAAAACTCAAGTCCAAATGGATTAAAGACCTCAATATTAGTCTGAACACACTGAACCTGATAGAAGAGAAAGTGGGAAGTACTCTACAACATATGGGCACAGGAGAACACTTCCTACGTATAACCCCAGCAGCACAGACATTAAGGACCTCATTGAATAAATGGGACCTCCTGAGACTGAGAAGCTTCTGTAAAGCAAAGGACACTGTCGCTAAGACACAAAGGCAACCCACTGACTGTGAGAAGATCTTCACCAACCCCACAACAGACAAAGGTCTGATCTCCAAAATATATAAAGATCTCAAGAAACTAGACTGTAAAACCCTAATCAACCCAATTATAAAATGGGGCACTGAGCTGAACAGAGAATTCTCAACAGAAGAATTTCAAATGGCCAAAAGACACTTAAGGTCATGCTCAACTTCCTTAGCGATTAGGGATATGCAAATCAAGACAACTTTAAGATACCATCTTACACCCGTCAGAATGGCTAAAATAAAAAACACTAATGATAGCCTTTGCTGGAGAGGTTGTGAAGAAAGGGGTACACTCATCCGTTGCTGGTAGGAATGCAAACTTGTGCAACCATTTTGTAAAGCAGTGTGGTGGTTTCTCAGGAAATTCGGGATCAACTTACCTCTGGACCCAGCAATACCACTCTTGGAAATATACCCAAGAGAGGCCTTATCATACAACAAAAGTATATGCTCGATGATCTTCATAGCAGCATTGTTTGTAATAGCCAGAACCTGGAAACAACCTAGATGCCCTTCAGTGGAAGAATGGATGAAGAAAGTATGGAATATATACATATTAGAGTACTACTCAGCAGTAAAAAACAAGGGCTTCTTGAATTTTTCAATCAAATGGATGGAAATAGAAAACACTATCCTGAGTGAGGTAAGCCAGACCCAAAAAGAGGAGCATGGGATGTACTCACTCATATTTGGTTTCTAGCCATAAACAAAGGACATTGAGCCTATAATTCGTGATCCTAGAGAAGCTAAACAAGGAGAACCCAAAGACAAACACATAGGCATCCTCCTGGATATTAACCTTCATCAGGCGATGAAAGGATACAGAGACAGAGACCCACATTGGAGCACAGGACAGAAATCTCAAGGTCCAAATCAGGAGCAGAAGGAGAGAGAGCACGAGGAAAGAACTCAGGACCGAAAGGGGTGCACCCACACACTGAGACAATGGGGATGTTCTATTGGGAACTCACCAAGGCCACCTGGCCTGGGTCTGAAAAAGCCTGGGATAAAACCGGACTCGCTGAACATAGCGGACAATGAGGACTACTGAGAACTCAAGAACAATGGCAATGGGTTTCTGATCCTACTGCACGCACTGACTTTGTGGGAGCCTAGGCAGTTTGGATGCTCAAATTACTAGACCTGGATGGAGGTGGGTGGTCCTTGGACTTCCCACAGGGCAGGGAACCCTGATTGCTCTTCGGGCTGAGGGGGGGGGGACTTAATTGGGAGAGGGGGAGGGAAATGGGAGGCGGTGGCGGAGAAGAGACAGAAATCTTTAAAAAATAAATAAATTTTAAAAAAGCTTTTGTTTATGGCAAATAAAGGACATTGCAAAAAAAAACTGGACATTACAGAAAGGTCAATGAATTGTGGGGAGTTCAGCACTAGCAGATAGATACATTTGTATAAGAGTTCTTGCATCCATGGCACAGGGAACAGTTCCAAACAGGGATAGAAACAATGAAGAAAAAAAACACAGAATGGCAGGAAATCTTTTATGTGACTTCCTCTCTTGAAAATAGCTCTATAAGCAACAACTGAATAATGACAAAATTAAGAGTCATGTTAACATGGAATGAAAATGTCTCAGGGATTTCCAATATAAAGAACTACAGAAAATAAATTACTTATGAGAAAGGAAGTCTTTTTCTCTGACTGGTTTTACAATACAAAGTGGTCATTCTTGAAACTATATATACAGAAAAAAAAAGTAATACAATGAGTTATGTGTGTGTGTGTTGTCTAGTGTACATGCATGACTGTGTGTATGTATGTGTGTGTGTGCACTTTAAACACTAATAATTTGAGAAAAAGTGACTCAGTTTTGAGGGAGGTAATAAGAAGGGTTGGATTGAGTGGACATGTGAAAGAATGGAGGGAGGAAAAGGAAGGAAAGAGATGTTATAATTAAATTTAAGTAAAATTGTAAGCTAATTAGATAAATGAGTGCATACTGTTTTGTAAATCTGGAAGGATCAGAACAGAAATGATTAATTCCAGAGCCTCTACTGTATTCTATACTCTAGTATTGTAACTGTGGACCTAGTGGGCTGCTTGACTCTCAGTCTAAATACTAGAGAATAGGTTGCAAGGCAAGGAAATACATTCAACCCAAACAAGTGATCAAATCAATAACACAAATAACTTTCTGAAGAAATAAGATATTCCTAAAACTAAAAGGGTCTGTCAATGAAAACTACAAAGATAAAAATATAATTGTAAAGTTTCAAATGGGTATAAGAGGGGGAATGATTTGGAAGAGGGAAATAGAAATAAAGAGAAAACATGGACTTTTCCCAGATATTGTCTACTTTATAACATGTATGCAACACTTAATGCTATGAGAAGTTAGGATAGTTATGATAAAGATCAAATGAAAATAATTTTCTTCTTAGAAAGTGCTACTCATTAAAAATAAGAATAGAATAATAGGATTGCAGAATTTAGATAAAGTGCCTCCTATAGATTCCTTCTTCAATAAACTCTTAAATAGATCTCAACAATCACCATAACTTGAAAACAACCTAAATGCAACTCGACCAAAAAAAATGGATAAGAAAAATGCCATACATTTACACAATGGACTACTACATGGCAGAAAAAAATAACAACATCTTGAATTTTTCAGAAAAATGGAAGGAGCGAGAAAACATCATTTTGAGTGAGATAACACAGACCCAGAAAGACAATTTTCACAAGTACTCATCCATATGTGATTGTTAAACATAAAGAAAAAAAAAAGCCCGCAAATCACAAAACCAGAGAACCTAGACAACAATGAGGATTCTAATAGAGATATCCATATATATAATCAACAGGGGTAGTAGAAAAAGACAAGATCTCCTGAGTAAATTGGGAGCATAGGAACCTTGGGAAAGGAATGAAGGAGGGGAGAAGGCAGGGAGGAGAGCAAAGTGTAGAGCTCAATAAAAAAAAGAGTCAATAAGAAGCAAGAGCTAATGGGCCAAGCAGTGTTTTAATTAATATAGTTTCTGTGTGGTTATTTGTTTCTGGGTGGCCAGGATGAACAAGTGGCCTCCTCCTACAAATTGGCACCCACGTGGCCAACTAAATCCATGTAAAATCTGAGAGGGCTTGAAAAGGAATTCTAGACAAAAAAAAAAAATACAGAGTTTAACACAGCTTCTTGCTATTTGCTGCCAGAATGCCACAGCTCCTGTAATAGAGTTTTTCCTGGCTCAGCAGCATAAAAATAAAACATGAACCATTTTGAAATGCAGGCTTTCTGGGATGTGCTGCCAGTATCATCTCTGGCTCTTTTGGGAGGCCAAGTATTTGGGTGTGTTTTGTGAGCAGCCTGCTGCAACTTGCTTGATAGTAACATTGCCCTGCTTTGTGCCTCGAACTTGGGCAATGTGCATGGCTCAGAGGCACAAGTGGCTCCACCATGCTGGACAATGCAGAGCAGAGCAGGCAGAAAGTACCCTATCTATCATAGTAATGGTGCAGATTAAGTTTTATACTGTGCGGGCAAGCACGGATTTGCATATTTCCCCTAGTAATGGTGTAGCTTAAGTTTTTGAGAAGTGGTTAGCATTTTAAAAAAGTGTTCCTGAACATAAAAGAATTACAGATATACAATAACATTCATATGAGTCATAATGTTAGATAAATATACATAGGTTTAGAAGAGAGAAGAAAAGAGTATAGAGAGTCATAAAGTTAATGCTTAAAAAAGGGGGGGGGTTAAAATCTTTAAAGTTACGGACTACAGAGAGTAATAGATTAAAAGGAATAAAGAAGAATAAGCCATGAAGAATGGAAAATTCATGGAGTCTGGATTATGTATATTATGGTGTTATCGTTGAATTTTTTGACTCTAAATTATCTAAGTATAGATTGTATGGGCTGATAAGCTAAACCTGCATGTATATTATAAATGTATCATGACTTCCAAATTTGGGTCTAAGGATATATTGCATTGGAAAAGAGGTTCTTCTCTTGTTTCCACAGAAGATGAGAACCTATGGATTGCTTCTAGACTGGTGTGGTTTCCTGGAACAAGAGGCCCTGAATGTCCCCCCAAATGAAAGACCTGATTAACAGTGCCCCCAAAAAGCAGAAAGTAGTTTGGAGAAACTATGCTCATATTACTAAATATTGTTTATTTACATTTAAAGGGGATATGATATAGATATGAATAATTTACATTGTTATGGGTTTTGGTTATTGATACAAATTTAAGGTTAATTTTGTTATATGTACATGTGTTTGTGATCTTGATTAAGGTATTATTCTTGTGTAGCTCATTTTAAAATGTAATGTATAATTAAGAAATATAAGTTAATAGATAAACATCTATAATAATCAACCTTGTAGTTATGTTAGTTAGATTTTCTAGATGTATAGAGATATATTTCAGTTAGATATGTGTTCTTCAAATCTCTGAGACCTTTCAGAAATTAGTACTTATCATGACAATGAGACAATCTGCTCCTGGCAGCACCAATCTACTTCAAGAGGAAGATGGGTATCAAAGAGTCTCCTTATGGAATTTGCTAGCCATTTGGGCAAGCAACTGCTCTTGCCTGGACTGCTTAACTGGACATGCAGTACGCACACAGAAATGACTGCTGAACTTGCCTAAAGGTGTGATGGTCCATCAGAGTTCCTGCTTCATGAAAGAGTCTGTTAGAAAATCTGTAGGACACAGAAAAATGTGGCAGACAAATTTCTGGTATAGGTGTAACTGTCTTTTAAATTTTCTGTGTCATGGAAAAGTCTGATGGATACTATGGGCCTTAGGCTAAAGATGGATACTGCAATGGTACACAGGAACTTTGGGCGACTGTCCAGGCAGAGAGATGTCTTATATCATTTCCACAGTTTTGGAAGTTGCTTATAATGCAATTCCTGTTTTCTTAAGTAATATTATATCCTTCTGGAGTCTTTGATGGAGATGAAGAATAGATATAGTTTTCCTTAGCTATGATAAAAGATAAATTAGATATAAATATTGTAACTGTAATTCTTGCTTGATAAATGTTTTCTTTAATGTAACTTTACTATGTTAAAATTAAAGCCTTTTTGTTTAAAGATAAAAGGGGAAATGGTGTGGGAGTTCCTTCTGTCTATGTGTTTCTTTTATTGGTTAATGAATAAAGAAACTGGCTTGACCCATTGATAGGGCAGAACTTAGGTAGGTGGGGCAAACTGGAATGAATGCTAGGAGAAAAAATTTGGGAGAGAGACTCTATGGAGCTGCCAGAGTCAGGCATGTCAAATCTTTGCTGTATGTATGTGCATATATATGTGCATGATACATGTATGTATGCATGCATATATATCATTATAGTAATAATCTGCAAAAGTACTTTAACTTATTTTCTCCTTATTTGAATCTTTGCTATATGTGTACTTTGAGTATAATGTGCTATGGGGAATTTCTTTTCTGGTCTTGTATATTTGGTGTTCTTTATGCTCCTTGTACTTTGATAGATATCACTTTGTTTTTAAATTAAGGAAATTTTACTCCACTATTTTGTTGAAAACATTTCTCTGTCTTTGACCTGTGTTATTATCCTTTTTTTGCTATTATACATAAGTCTGTTATTTTTCATAATGTTCCAAAATCCTCGAGTGTTTTTTGCCAAAGTTTTATTAGATTCAACTTTTTCTTTGACATATGAACCTATTTCTTCTAACTGGTCTTTAATGCCCAAGATTCTCTCTTCTGTCTCTTGTGTTCTATTGGTGAGTTTTGTCTCTGAGATTGTTGTTAAAGTTCCTAAATTTTTCACTTCTAAATTTTCCTCACTTAGGTATTTATTTATTTTATTTTCACTTTCATGTCTTGAAATATTTCTTCACTTCATTCCACTGTTTGCGTTTTCATAGATTTCTTTAATAGATTTCCTCATTTCCTCTTTAAAGATATTGAACATATTCATAATAGCAATTTTGAAGTCCTTATCTTGTGTTTCAGCTATTTTATTTCTTGGAGCCTATGTATGTAGTATGGTCACTGGGCTCTACTTGAGACATACAGTTTTTGCTGTTATTTATTCTTTTTTATGTCATTATCTAGGCATGTTGGTTTGGAATGATTGTAATTCTAGATGCTGATATCTGATTTTGTCTTTGTTGAGTGGGTGTTCCATTCCTTGGTTTTTGTTGCCCTCTCTGGTTCTTAAGAGAATGTGGGTGGCTATGAGTTTGGTGTATGGAATGTTTCTGAAATCTTTCTTGGTGCAGTATCCCTTGGTGCAAGGGTACTGGGTAAAAACTAATTTTAGATATTGGGAGATGACATTTGGGAATGGAAATTAACTAGAAGGGGAAGTTAAAAGGGTCTAGTGAAAGGGGGAAAGTTGTATGTGTTACCAGGATCTGCAGAGAGCCTCCTTCTGTAACAAGTGGTCTGCTACAGAGATGAGGATAAAACTGGAGATTGGAACAGGAAGACAGGATGGAGAATGAATAGTGCCTACATGGTTTCTTTGTTATCCTCAGTATGTTTCCAGGGAGTGCTCTTGGGTGTTGGCAGTTGAGACAAAAGGATGGTGTGGTAGAGGTAGGTTGGAGGAGAAAATCTGCATGGTTCACTGGTGATAGGGATAAGAAAGGAGGAGAGGCCACAGGAGGTGGTCTGCTACAGAACTGGGCATGAGCTTATGGCATTGGAATTGGAGGAAGGAAGGAAGAGTGAAGGTCTCCTACCTGATTCTCTTGCAAGTGGGTTTTCAGGGAGTTCCTAATGGAATTGGTAGCTGAGACAAATAAATTTTATTTATTCTTAAGCTTTCAGGTAAAAACAAAATCTAAAATTTATTTCATTTTACATTTATTTTGGTGGGTAATGTTGAATATCTTTTAAATAAAATTTCTTTTTCTCTAAAAAAAAAAGAACTGAGGACTTTTCATGACAATGAGACTCATCTGCCCATGGCAGCACCAATTATTTCAAGAGGAAGATGGTTACCAAAGAGGCTCCTTATGTAATTTGTTAGCCATTTGGCAATAAAATGCTTTTTCCTGGACTGCTTGATGGTGAGCTGTATAAACTGGAAGTACAGAACCCACAGAAAAATGACTGCTAAAGTTGCCTAAATAAGGTGAGACAGTCCTTCAAGGTTTCAGGTTCCTGAAAGAGTCTGCCAGTCATTCTACAAGTTACAGAAGTAAGTTACTGACAAACTGCCAGTAGAGGTGAAACAATATTTTAAATCTCCTGCTTCATGGAAAAGTCTACCAGAAATTATGGGCCTATAGGCTGAAGATGGGTGTTCCAACATTACAAAAGAACTTTGGGTGACTGTTCAGGTAGTGAGATGTCTCTTTCAATTCTAGAATTTTGGCAGTTGCTTACAATGCACATCTTTTTAATAAGTAATATATATTTCTGGGGTCTTTGATGGTTTTGAGAAAGATATTTATAATTATAAAAGATAGATTAGATATAAAACTTTAGACTCACAAATATAGGATAGATGATAGATTATTTTCCTTAATTTACTAAATATAAATGAACTAAACATTGTAACAATAATTCTTACTTGATAATTGTTCTGTTGTATTACTTTTAGTATGTTAAAGTTAAAACCTTTCCTTTTTATTTACACAGAAAAGGGGAGGTGATGTAGGAATCCCCTCTGTATGCTGTGAATATGTTTTATTTCCAGTGGTTAATAAAGAATGCTCTTTTGGCCTATGGCAGGACAGAATAGAGCAAGGTGGGAATTGCAAGCTGAAATAGAGGAGAAAGTAGGTAAAATCAAGGAGATGCCATAAAGACCCCAAAAGAGAAAGACATGAGCCACCAGTCAGAACTTTACCAGTAAACTACAAGCCTCATGGTAAAATAAAATGCAATAGACATGGGTTAATTTAAGATGTAAGAGTTAGTTAATAAGAAGCCCAACTAATAGGCCTTGCATTGTTTTTTTTTAATTTATTTATTTATTAAAGATTTCTGTCTCTTCCCCGCCACAGCCTCCCATTTCCCTCCCCCTCCCCCAATCAAGTCCCCCTCCCTCATCAGCACAAAGAGCAATCACGGTTCCCTACCCTGTGGGAAGTCCAAGGACCACCCACCTCCATCTAGGTCTAGTAAGGTGAGCACCCAAACTGCCTAGGCTCCCACAAAGCCAGTACGTGCAGTAGGATCAAAAACCCATTGCCATTGTTCTTGAGTTCTCAGTAGTCCTCATTGTCCGCTATGTTCAGCGAGTCCGGTTTTATCCCAGGCTTTAGTTTCTTTGTGATTATTTTGGGTCTGGGTTGCAGGGAAATGAAATGAACAAGCAGCCTCCATCCACAGAGTCTATCTGTACATTCCTGTACATGAAATGTCTACCATCTTTACGTATTCTTCATGATTTACTGTAGTGTTCTAAACTATAAGCTGAAATAAAGCTTTCCTTTTATGTTGTTTCTTTTCACATAGCTGGTCACAGCAATAGCAACAACAAAAATAACACCAGAAATTTTTATAAAGGAGTAGTTCTATTGCTATGTTTAACCTGACTAAGTAGTTTGCAGTCATTTTGAACTACATTTCAGGAGGAATGTTAATGTGGATGATGTTAATGATTATGAGGATGAAGGAAGTAAACTGTTTTAAGATGGTATAATGAGTCATTTCTGATATTGTTGTAATCAGAGTGGCGGGGCTGCGTCCCCAGCACCCGGCCGCCTAGCTGGCTTATGCCCCGAAATAATTACATGGAAACTGTATTCTTTTAAACACCGCTTGGCCCATTACATCTAGCCTTTTCTCGGCTAACTCTCGCACCTGGACTAGCCCATTTCTAATAATGTGTGTAGCCCACGAGGTGGCTTACTAGGAAAGATCTTAACCTGCATCTGTCTGGAGTGGGAGAATCATGGCGACTTCTTGACTCAGCTTCTTTCTCCCAGCATTCTGTTCTGTTTACTCCACCTACCTAAGGGTTGGCCTATCAAATGGGCCTAGGCAGTTTCTTTATTAATAAGAAATTACTCCCACATCATTTCCCCTTTTTCTGTTTAAACAAAAAAGAAAGGCTTTAACTTTAACATAGTAAAATTACATATAACAAAACAGTTATCAAGTAAGAATTACAGTTACAATATTTATATCTACTTTATCTTTTATCATAACAATGGAAAACTATAACTATCCATTTTTCAGCTCCATCAAAGACTCCAGAAGGATATAATATTACCTAAGCAAACAAGAAACCAAAACTCTAGAAAGGACAGAGACATCTCACTGCCTGGACAGTCACCCAAAGGTTTTCTGTCCGGTTGGGGCATCCACATTCAGCCTTCAGGCCCATAGTATCCAGCAGACATTTCCATGAAGCAGGAAATTTCAAAGACAGTTCAGTCACTATCTGCTGTGTCCTGTAGAATGTCTCACAGACTCCTTCATGAATCAGGAACCCCGAAGGACCATCTCACCTTTAGGCAAGTTCAGCAGTCCTCTCTCTGCAGGTTCTCTGTGTCCAGTTTATGAATCAGTCCATGCAAGAGCAGTTTCTTGCCCAAATGGCTAACCAACTCCATAAGGATCCTCTTTGATGCCCATCTTCCTCTTTAAGTAGATTGGTGCTGCCAGGAGCAGACGTGTCTCATTGTCATGAAAAGCCCTCAGTTATTAAAACATTTAAAATGCCATATTCTGCAGTCTTTGAAAGATATGAAGAATGCCTATCTAACTGAAATATATCTCTATATATCTAGAAAATCTAACTAACATGACTACAAGCTTTACTATCATCAATGATTATCCATTAGCAACCTATATTTCCTAATTATACATTACATTTTAAATGAACTACACAATCACAATACCTTAATCAAGGTCAGAAATACATATACATATAACAAAATTGACATTAAAATCCATACCAATGCAAATTATTCATATCTATATCATTTCCCCCTTTAAATGTAAAAGAACATTTATAAATAATATTTTGGGAACATGAGCACAATTTTTTCTCTCCAAGCTGCTTCCTGCTAAATGGGGGTGCTGTTAATCAGAACATTTAGGGTGTAACCTGTGTGCCAGGTTTATCTCAGTTGGCAGTTGAGTGAAGTAATTTTTTGAGGGTGTTCACAGCAACCTTTCGGGAGGTCGTGGTCTATCATACCATATCGGGATAGATGCAATCCACAGGGTCTGGTCCTCTGTGAAAACAAAAGAAGACCCTCTCCAAAGCATCATATCCTTAGACCCAAATTTTGAAGTCATTATACCCTTATATCTATTCTGGTTTAGCTTGGCAGCCCATGTAATGAAATGTCTCTCTGTATTTAGCTCCTTCACTGTCAAAAATTTTAAAGAAAACACAATGTACATAATCCAGACTCTCTGTCAATTTTCCATTTTTACATGGCTTATTTTTTTTTATTTCTTTGAATCTCTTAACTATCTGTACTCTGTCTTTTTAAAGACTTTACCTTTTTTTTTTTTAAATCATCAACTTTATTCTCTATATTCTTTTTCTTCTCTCTCTCAAGCCTACGTACATTCATCCAACAGTGTGGTCTTTTATGTCTGAATCTGTTTTATTGTGAATCTGTAACATTTTTTTAGTATCCAGGAGCATTTTTTAAAATGTTAAGCAGTTCTTAAAAACTTAAGTTGCATCATGTACAGGTAATATGGTACCGCCTGTGTCCTGCCCAGTCTAAACTTTGCTGCACTGTTATTACAGTAATTACAGTAGTTCCTGCCTGAGGTCAGCACAGTTTAGCATGGAGCAGCTGCTCCTGCCTCAGATCCACTTGATGCCCCTGAGCTGAGCACAGTTCCAGGCACACAGCAAGTCCACATTGGCACGGCAGTCAGCAGTTTAACTCTGAGACTGAGCGTGCAGCACAGAAACTCTTTTCATCCAAGTTACAGCAAAATCTGACACACAGAGCAATGCACAGTCTGAAAACATGTCTCTGTATGTCGGCAGGAATCCGCCATGCTCTTCCGCCTGCCTAAGCCTGATTCTGCTGTCTGCCCAGGTGCAGGCGGGGAGCACTGAGCCATCAGCACGGTCTCAGAGCACTCTCCTCTGATCCCAAACGGGAACACAAACATCCAGTACCATAAAAGCAGTTGAAATGCTTTAAAGCCAGAGTTTGCACTGGCAGCACAGTCCCAGGAAGCCACACTTTAAAATGATGCAGCTTTTTTCTGCTGCTGTTGCTGAATCAGGAAATGTCTCTACAGCATGCCACTAACAAACAGCAAAAATCTGTGTTAAACTCTGTTTTTTCTCTGTTTAAAATTAAGCTCTCTCAGGTTTTACATGGAGTTTGTTACCACGGTGGGTGCCACTCTGTTGTAATCAGAGCGGCGGGGCTGTGTCCCCAGCACCCGGCTGCCTAGCTGGCTTATGCCCCGAAATAATTACACAGAAACTGTATTCTTTTAAACACCGCTTGGCCCATTATATCTAGCCTTTTCTTGGCTAAATCTCGCACCTGGACTAGCCCATTTCTAATAATGTGTGTAGCCCATGAGGTGGCTTACCAGAGAAGATCTTAACTTGCGTCTGTCTGGAGTGGGAGAATCATGGCGACTCCCTGACTCAGCTTTCTTTCTCCCAGCATTCTGTTCTGTTTACTCTGCCTATCTAAATTCTACCCTATCAGAGGACAAGCAGTTTCTTTATTACTTAACCAATGAAACAACAGATAGAAAGATGACCCTCCTCCATCATGATATGAGTTTGGTAGACAAGAATGCAAAGAAAATTGTGAACAATTTTGGATTACTCCATGAGCGTTCAAGAGGGAATATAGACTTTACTGTAAATAGGTCTTATACAATTTGTATTATAATTTAAGCAGCGAATCAGGTCGAATTCTTCCAGTGTCCTGAAAATTTGAGTGGGGCTATATTAAAAAAATAATGTACTGATATTTTTTTCAGAAGAAATTTCAACAGTGAAATATTGTTCATGACATGACAACTGTTCACTGCTCTTATTGAGTATAGAGTGAGAGAAAGAAACAAATATAACATAAAGATATGGATACTTTGGTTAGGAAAGAATCAGTTTCAATGTTGTAGAAGAGTTGGTGCAAAAATAGTCATAACTGTCAGAGCTTAGCAATACTAATTGCTGTATAGTAAGATAATATGATGGGTGCCCTAAAAACAAGAATCTGCTCGCTGAAGGTAAAATGAAAATTCACCTGCAAAGAAAGATTTTTTTGAATTAATAATAATAGTGAAAGTATTATCCAGAACAAAATTAATTACCCAAGACAGATTTGTCTCAGATTTAGGAACAAAGACATAGAGAAGTTACTAAAGTTTTGTTTCAAGGTGTTCAGAATACCTAGCAGGCAAAACCATTAGTCAGTATGGTACATAGGTTGTAATACTTTTCAGGCATGCAAAATGTAGAAGTATAAGAGTCTTGCAAGTTTTTACTTAAGTTGTATAAATCCCCAAAGAAAAGGCAACGTGTGGCAGGCATAATCAGGAGACTCTGAGATGTCACTGTGTGAATTTAGATTGTATAGCCTAGGTTGCATTAGAAACTGAAGGATTTTGGAAATATCCATGACAATGGGACAGTCCTCCCCAAAATCTGCAGTTACAAAGTGGAGTCAGCTCAAAAAACAGAGATCACATGCACTATAAGTGGTTGAACAAGAAGATCATGACTGATGAATGCTTTTGGAATGTAAATTCTTCCTTCAAGAGTTCAAGATTCTAAAGTTGTGGCTACAGGGACTGGTGCTTGTCCTGATAGTTTTTATCTCATTGTTTTCCAATTTGTTCTTGCTAAAAGTCTATTCATCTTTTTAGATAAAGAATATTTAAAAT
Organism: Microtus oregoni; assembly: GCF_018167655.1. NCBI lineage: Eukaryota > Metazoa > Chordata > Mammalia > Rodentia > Cricetidae > Microtus > Microtus oregoni. The sequence goes on along the minus strand of NW_024543224.1, from coordinate 907,926 downwards.
TCATTATTTTAAACTGAAAGTGTGTGACATTTATTATTTTCTAATATTAGTAATTTTATAATATTTTTATTGATTATTTGGGACTTTTATATCATAAACCCTGAGCACACTCATTTCTCATTCTTTCCAGGTCTTCCCCCACCCTTGTGATACCCTCATACAAAAAAAAGGGCAAAAAGAAAAAACAAGTCCAATTTTTGTTTCCCATATAGTCACTAGAACATGGGTAAACTCCTGGTAGCCAAGCACTTAGAAACAACTGTGTTTATCCCTACCCCCCAACCAGATGCTATCATTTGTTGGGAGCTATGCTTCAATATGTTTATCACAATTTTTAAGAGTGTTCTTTCTGTCTTTCTGTCTAGGCTGTTAGTTTTTGAGAGATTGCCGGTGTGGGGATTGTAACAGAAGCCTTTTGTGTCCATTTTTTTTATTAAGTGTTAGTCTGCAGTCATCAATACCATGGCAGAATTAGCCTCCTTATCCTTTGCAGTAAGTATAAGCACAGATCATGGACTTAAATATGGTTTCTGATGACAGCACAGACCATGAACAGCCACATGGTCTCTGGACCACAGCATAGTCTCCATGGGCAGTACATACTGCTGACATCAACATGGCCCTCTGTTGCAGCATGAAGCACAAATAGTCCGTCTTGGCATCACAGGCCAACGGCATCAACATGGCCTCAATAGCAGTGCAGGCCACTCATATCAATATGGGCCTTGGTGGCATCACAGACCATGGATACAACATGACTTTGGGCTGCAGCACAGACCAGAGGCATCAACTTGGCCTTCAATGGTAACATGGGTCAAGGACATTCATACAGAACCAAGCTGCAGTAGAACATGTAGCCAGACATGGACCTTGGCAGTAGTACAGACCCAAAAAACACCATGGCCTCAGGTGGCAGCACAGGACCCCATGGTCCCTACAGCAACATGGCCCATCATCATCAATATGGCTTGAGACAGCAGCACAGACCACAGATATCTGCATGAACATTGCTGCAGTAGAACCATAGGCAGTCATCAGCAGCACATTGGAACACCAACATGAACTCAGATGCCCACACAGGCCATCCACATCAGCATGGCCCCAGGCCATAGCATGGATCACCAACATCAGCATGAACTCAGGCTGCTGCCCAGACCAAAGACATCTGTATGTGTTTGGTTGTTGCAAGGAGACCAATAGTTTGTCCCTGCTGCCCGGCTTGTTTAGCCCCAAAATAATCACACAGAAACTGTATTAATTAAATCACTCCTTGCTCCATTTACACTAACTCTTTTTTTTTTTTTTTTTTTTTTTTTGGTTTTTCGAGACAGGGTTTCTCTGTGGTTTTGGAGCCTGTCCTGGAACTAGCTCTTGTAGACCAGGCTGGTCTCGAACTCACAGAGATCCGCCTGCCTCTGCCTCCCAAGTGCTGGGATTAAAGGCGTGCGCCACCACCGCCCGGCTACACTAACTCTTATTAGCTAACTCCTACATTTTAGTTTAACCCATTTCTAGTAATCTGTATGTGACCATGTGGCAGTGGCCTACTGGCCCTGGAGGCTCCATGGTGTCTCTCTCTCTTTCTGACTCTGCATTCTTCCTCCCAGAATTCAATTCCATCTTCCCTGCCTAACTAAGTACTGCCCTATCAACAGGTTAAGGCAGTTTGTTTATTCACCAACCAAGAAAAGCAACACACAGACAGATGGACCACCCACACATTTGGTGGTAAATCTGGCTAGGAATATCAATAGTTCCCCTATCTGCTATAGGACGATGGTCATCCACATAAACTTTAGGCATCAATACAGCATGCACAACAGACCACAGATACCAAAGTGGCTTCCAGAGACAGCACAGACCATAAAGGTCTTCTGAAGTGGTCCAAATCCAGAAATTAAAATTATTCATCTCTGACAACTCGCTAGTGCTCAGAATCAGGGCAACTGTGCATCCAGGCAGGATGTTTCAAGTTGAGTCAGAGTGCAGATCCCATGCTGCTGCATACTTCCCTGTCTGCCCTACTACACAACAACATGTTCCCTTTCTATTTCAGGCTTCTCTCATACCTATCACTGTTGTTTTTTCTCCAGTTCTGCTTTTCTCCAACATTCACTCACTACTCTGTACATCTATCTTTTTCAGCTCTCCATCAGGTATTTAATTCCTGTAGTGGCTATGAAAACTACAGTGTGTCACAATGTATATACATATATTTGTCAAGACAGATTTGCATGAAAATATTCATTTAAGGCTTTGTTTACGAGCTACCCAACCAGCACGGAGATCTGATCTCAGCACCAGGAGAACCATCATTGGGATGAGTTTTGGACCCGCGGCAGCAGCCTGGGACAGGGAACTCAGAAGTTCCTCATCCTCCCTATACTTCCTGGGCTTCCTGCTGGGCCTATACTCCCATCATACTGCCTCTCTCTTCCTATCCCACCAAGCTTGCATTCAGAAGCCTCCCCCTTTCTGCCTCCCTTCCCTCTTGGGGCTCTGGGGCCGAATCCCCAGGGCAACCTAGCGGGCGGGAGCTCCTTTGTTTCAATAGGCTGCCTGCAGCAAGCAAGGTAGGCACTTTGTTTACTAGCTACCCAACCAGCACGAGATCTGATCTCGGCCCCAGGAGAGACATCACTCGAGCACCAGGAGAGCCATCACTGGGGAGTGCCATCACTGGAAGGGTACATCAGTAGGCAAGGAGACCTGATCCTGTAAAAGAAGATCCATAGGGAAGAGATGGGCAGGTGCCAATGCAAGAATTCACCCAACAATTTGAAAAGGAACATGAAACCACCAGAACCCAGCGACCTCACAACAGAAGGACATGAACAGCTTAATCAAGAAGAAGTAGAATAAAATGACTTTGGAAAAGTGATTGACGCCCTTAAAAAGCATCTAAAAAATCCCCTTATAGAAATGGATGAGAAGTATAACAGAAAGTTTGAAGAATTGAATAAATCAGTGAATGATACCCTAGGAAACCAAGGAAAAACAAACAAACAGATAATGGAAACAGTTCAAGACTTGAAAACTGAAATGGAGGCAAAGAAGAAAACACAAACAGAGGGCCGGCTGGACATGGAAAATCTAGGTAAATGAATAGAGACTACAGAAACAAGCATAACCAGCAGAATACAAGAGATAGAAGAAAGAATCTCAGATTCTGAAGATAACATAGAGAAAATAAGCGCACTGAACAAAGAAAACAGCAAGTCCAACAAACTCTCATCACAAAACATTCAGGAAATATGGGACACAATGAAAAGACCAAACCTGGTCCATGGATCACTGGGCTACCAGGTGGCCCGGTTTAGGTGCTGTGGAGTTCCATCTGGACAGGTGAGTGTGTGCTATCCAGGGGCGGATTGTCCCGGAAGAGAGCACAGACCCCCCTCCCCCAGCTCCTTCTGCAGGGTTGTCTTTCTTACACACAACCCAGCCTCCCAGCACCACCCCCCAACCCTGCCCTGCTATATGCTAGGACCAGTGCTCAAGAACAGTTCTAAGCTCCTACACTAAGGCTACCCACCCAGAGCGGTGAGTACCTGCCTACCAGGCAGGCCTCAAAGTCCCCTGTAAGAAAGCCCAGGCACCTTCAGCTTGTGCTCCAGGGGTCCCTGTGCTCTCCTGGATCCCGGCCTGCCTGCCCCATTTTTCCTATTGTCCCCAGACTGTTGGGCTACCAGGGGGCCCTGTTTAGGTGCTGAGGAGTTCCATTTGGATGGCCTGCGCTTTCTGCTAGGTCCTTTGCTCAGGAACAGTTTTCTGCTTCTACACTAAGGCTACCCACCCAGAGCAGTGAGTGCCTGCCTGCAGGGCAGGGCTCAAGGACCCCCGAAAGGGAGCAGGCGCACCTTCAGCTTTTGTGGCAGGGTGTCCTGTGTTCTACTCGTCCCCGCCCTGCCCCCCAAGTTCTCCCTTTTGTCCACAGGTCATTGGACTACCAGGCGTCCATGTTTAGCTGCTGAGGAGTTCCATCTGGATGGGTGAGTGTGTGCTATCCAGGGGCAGATTGTCCCGGAAAAGAGCACAAACCCCCCTCCCCCAGCTCCTTCTGCAGAGCTGACTTTCTTACGCACAACCAAGACTCCCAGAACCACCCCCCAATCGTGCCATGCTGTATGATAGGACCAGTGATCAAGAACAGTTCTAAGCTGCTACACTAAGGCTACCCACCCAGAGCAGTGAGTGCCTGCCTACCAGGAAGGTCTCAAGGTCCCCTGTAAGGGAGCCCGGGCACCTTCAGCTTGTGCTCCAGGTTTGCCTGTGTTCCCTTGGATCTCTCCCTGCCTGCCTTATTTTTCCTTTTGTCCCTGGATCATTGGGCTACCAGGCCGCCCTGTTTAGGTGATGTGGAGTTCCATCTGGACTGGTGAGTGTGTGCTATCCAGGGGCGGATTGTCCCGGAAGAGAGCACAGAACACCCATCCCCCAACTCCTTCTGCAGGGCTGTCTCTCTTGCACACGAACCCCCCCAACCTGAATTTTCTGCTGGGACCTTTGCTTGGGAACAGCTTTCTGCTCCTACACTGGGTCTGCCCAACCAGAGCGGGGAGTGCCTGCCTACCAGGCGGGCATCAGGGACACCGAAAAGGGAGCACGTGCACCTTCAGCTTTTGCGGCAGGGTGTCCAGTGTTCTACTTGACCCCGCGCTGCCCTCCAAGTTCTCCCTTTTGTCCGCGGGTCATTGGACTACCAGGCAGGTGTGGCCATTCTAATTTCTAACAAAGTTGACTTCAAACCTAAATCAATCACAAGAGATGGAGAGGGACATTGAATACTCATAAGAGGAACAATTCATCAGGATGAAGTCTCAATCCTGAATATCTATGCCCCTAATATAAAAGCACCCACGTACGTAAAAGAAACATTACTAAAACTCAAGGCAGCCATCAAACCACACACAGTAATAGTAGGAGACTTCAACACTCCTCTCTCACAAATAGACAGGTCAATCAGGCAAAACCTAACAGAGAAAAAAGAGAATTAATGGAGGTAATGAATCAAAAGGACTTAACAGACATCAATAGAATATTCCACCCAAATAAGAAAGAATATACCTTCTTCTCTGCAGCTCATGGAAACTTCTCAAAAATTGACCACATACTTGGTAACAAAGCAAACTTGCACAGATACAAAAAAAATATTAGCAACCTCCTATGTCTTATTAGATCACCATGGATTAAAGTTAGAATTCAACAACAATGCTACACACAGAAACGCTACAAACTCATGGAAACTGAACAATCAAATACTGAACCACAACAGGATCAAGGAAGAAATAAAGAAAGAAATTAAAGTCTTCCTTGAATTCAATGAAAATAAAGAAACAACATACTCAAACTTATGGGACACAATGAAAGCAGTCCTAAGAGGAAAGTTTATAGCATTATGTGCCCACTTAAAGAAAACAGAGAAAGCACATACTGGAGACTTAACAGCCCACCTAAAAGTTCTAAAAAAAAAAAAAAAAAAAAAAAGAAGAAGAAGACTCACCTGGGAAGAGTAGAAAACTGGAAATAATCAAACTGAGGGCTGAAATCAACAAAATAGAAAAAGAAAACAATACAAAGAATCAATGAAACAAAAAGCTGGTTCCTGGAGAAAATCAACAAGATTGATAAACCCCTATCCAAACTAATCAAACGGCAGAGAGAGAATATGCAAATCAATAGGATCAGAAATGAAAAGAGGGACATAACCACAGACATAGAGGAAATTCAAAGAATCATTAGATCTTACTACAAAAGCCTGTATGCCACAAACTGGAAAATGTAAAAGAAATGGAGACTTTTTTAGATAAATACCATATACCAAAGTTAAACCAGGACCAGGTGAACAACCTAAATAGACCTGTTAGTCGTGAAGAATTAGAAGCTGTTATCAAAAACCTCCCTAACAAAAAAAGCCCAGGGCCAGATGGTTTCAATGCAGAATTCTACCAGAACTTACAAGAAGACATAATACCTATACTCCTTAATGTATTTCACAATATAGAAACAGAGGAGTCATTGCCAAATACCTTTTATGAAGCTACAGATACCCAGATACCAAAACCACACCAAGACTCAACCAAGAAAGAGAATTACAGGCCAATCTCACTCATGAATATCGACACAAAAATCCTCAACAAAATATTGGCAAATCATATCTAAGAACACATTAGAAAATTTATCCATCATGATCAAGTAGGCTTCATCCCAGAGAAGAAGGGCTGGTTCAACATATGAAAATCTATCAATGTAATCCATCTAATAAATAAACTGAAAGAAAAAAAACCATATGATCATTTCATTACATGGTGAAAAAGCATTTGACAAAATTGGACATCCCTTTATGATAAAAGTCTTGGAGAGATTAGGGATACAAGGGTCATACTTAAATATAATAAAAGCTATATACAACAACCCGACAACTAACATCAAATTAAACGGAGAGAAAATCAAAGCCATCCCACTAATCTCAGGAACATGACAAGGCTGTCCACTCTCTCCATACCTCTTCAATATAGTGCTTGAAGTTCTAGCCAAAACAAGAAGAAAACATAACGGGATCAAGGGGATTAGAATTGGAATGGAAGAAGTTAAACTTTCGTTATATGCAGATTATATGATAGTGTACATAAGCAACCCGAAAAACTCCACCAACGAATTTTACAAACGACAAACAGCTTTAGCAATGTGGCAGGATACAAGATTAATTCCAAAAATCAGTCGCCCTCTTATACACAAAGGATATGGAAGCAGAGAGGGAAATCAGAGAAGCTTCACCTTTCACGATAGCCACAAACAGCATAAAATATCTTGGGGTAACTCTAACCAAGGAAGTGAAAGATCTATTTGACAAGAACTTAAAGGCATTGAAGAAAGAAATTGAAGAGGATACCAGAAAATGGAAAGACCTCCCTTGCTATTGGATTGGAAGGATCAACATAGTAAAAATGGCAATTTTACCAAAGGCAATTTATAGATTCAATGCAATCCCCATCAGGTTCCCATCAAAATTCTTCACAGATCTTGAGAGGACAATAATCAACTTTATATGGAAAAACAAAAAACCCAGGATAGCAAAACAATCCTATACAATAAAGGATCTTCTGGAGGCATTACCATCCCTGACTTCAAACTCTATTGCAGAGCTACAGTGATGAAAACAGTGTGGTACTGGCATAAAAACAGAGAAGTCGACCAATGGAATCGTATAGAAGACCCGAATTTTAACCCACAAACCTATGAACACCTCATTTTTGATAAAGGAGCCAAAATTTTACAATGGAAGAAAGAAAGCATCTTCAACAAATGGTGCTGGCACAACTGGATGTCAACCTGTAGAAGAACCAAAATAGACCCATATCTATCACCATGCACAAAACTCAAATCCAAATGGATAAAAGACCTCAATATCAGTCTGAACACACTGAACCTGATAGAACAGAAAGTGGGAAGTACACTACAACACATGGGCACAGGAGACCAATTCCTATGTATAGCCCCAGCAGCACAGACATTAAGGGCCTCACTGAATAAATTACCTATTAAACCTGAGAAGCTTTTGTAAAGCAAAGAACACTGTCACTAAGATAAAAAGGCAACCTACTGACTGTGAGAAGATCTTCACCAACCACGCAACAGACAAAGGTCTAATCTCTAAAATATATAGAGAACTCAAGAAACTACACTTTAAAATGCTAATTAACCCAACTAAAAAATGGGGCACTGAACTGAACAGAGAATTCTCAACAGAAGAATTTCAAATGGACAAAAGACACTTAAGGTCATGCTCAACCTCCTTAGCAATCAGGGAAATGCAAATAAAACTACTTTGAGATATCATCTTACACCTGTCAGAATGGCTAAAATCAAAAACACCAATGATAGCCTCTGCTGGAGAGGTTGTGGAGGAAGGGAAACCCTCATCCATTGCTGGTGGAAATGCAATTTGTGCTACCACTTTGGAAATCAGTGTGGCGGTTTCTCAGAAAATTCGGGATCAACCTACCCCTAGACCCAGCATTAACACTCTTTGGAATATACCCAAGAGATGCCCGATCATATGACAAAAGCATTTGTTCAACTGTGTTCATAGCAGTATTATTTGTAATAGCCAGGTCCTCGAAACAACCTAGATGTCCTTCATTGGAAGTATGGATGAAGAATGTGTGGAATATATACACAGTAGAGTACTACGCTGCGGTAAAAAACAATGACTTCTCGAATTTTGCATGCAAATGGATGGAAATAGAAAAAACTATCCTGAGTGTGGTAACCCAGACCCAAAAAGATGAACATGGGATGTACTCACACATAATTGGTTTCTAGCCATAAATAAGAGTCACAGAGTCTACAATTGGTGAAACAAAAGAAGCTAAGTAAGAAGGTGAACCCATGGAAAAACGTAAAGTTATCATCTTGGCTATGGGAAGTAGACAAAATTGCCGGGGAAAAAATTGGGATCTTGGGGGTCGGGTGGGATGGGGGTATGGGGAGATAGGGAGAGAAAAGTGAGAAAGGGAGGATGAGGGGAACTTGGGGAAACATAATGATTGGGATATAGGAAGGTTGGATAGGGGTGCACGGAAGCACAATTCTTAGTTAAGCAAGCCACCTTAGGGTTGGCAAGAGACTTGAACCTAGAGTGGCTCCCAGGAGCCCAAGGCGATGTCCCCAGTTAGTTCCTTGGGCAGCTGAGGATAGGGAACCTGAAATGACCGTATCCTATAGCAATACTGATGAATATCTTGCATATCACCATAGAGCCTTCGTCTGGTGATGGATGGAGATAGAGACAGAGACCCACACTGGAGCACCAGACTGAGCTCCCAAGGTCCCAATGCGGAGCAGAAGGAGGGAGAACATGAGCAAGGAAGTCAGGACCACGAATGGTGCACCCACCCACTGAGACAGTGGAGCTGATCTATTGGGAGCTCACCAAGGCCAGCTGGACTATGACTGAAAAAGCATGGGATAAAACCAGACTCTTTGAACATGGCGAGCAAGGAGGGCTGATGAGAAGCCAAGGACAATGGCACAGGGTTTTGATCCTTTTTCATGTTCTGGCTTTGTGAGAACCTAGCCAGTTTGGATGCTCACCTTCCTAGAGAGGGACGGAGGGGGAGGACCTTGGACTTTCCACAAGTCAGGGAACCCTGACTATACTTTGGAATGGAGAGTTAGTGGGAGAGGAGTGTGGGGAGGGGAAGAATGGTGGGAGGAGGGGGAGGGAAATGGGAGGCTGGGAGGAGGCAGAAACTTTTTTTTCCTTTTCTCAATTAAAAAAAAAAAAGACCAAACCTAAGGAAAATAGGAATAGAAGAAGGAGAAGTACAGCTCAACGGTCCAGAAAATATATTTAATAAAATTATAGAAGAAAACTTTCCCAACCTAAAGAAAGATGTACCTATTAAGGTTCAAGAAGCATACAGAACACTGAATAGGCTGGATCAAAGAAAAACATCCCCTAGCCATATAATAATCAAAACACAAAGCATACAGAATAAATAAAGAATATTAAAAGCTGCAAAGGAAAAAGGCCAAATTACTTATAAAGGTAAACCTATCAGACTTACACCTGACTTCTCTATGGAAACCATGAAAGCCAGAAGGTCCTGGATAGATGTACTGCAAAAACTAAGAGACCATGGATGCAAGCCCAGACTACTATACCCAGCAAAACTTTCATTCACTATAAATGGAGAAAACAAAGTTTTTCAGGAACAAAACAAATTTAAACAACACGTAGCCACAAATCCAGCCTTACAGAAAGTAATAGAAGGAATATCACTAACCAAGGAGTTAAACAATGACCACAATAACTCAGACATGTAGAGACCCTTCACCAGCACAACTCAAAGAAGGGAAACACACCAACTCTACTACTAAAAATGTGATCGGAGTTAACAACCACTGGTCATTAATATCACTTAATGTCAATGGGCTCAACTCACCTATAAAAAGGCACAGACTAAGAGATTGGATACGAAAACAGGATCCAACATTCTGCTGTCTACAAGAAACACACCTCAACCACAAAGACAGGCACCAACTCAGAGTAAAGGGCTGGGAAAAGGCTTATGAAGAAAATGGAACTAAGAAACAAGCAGGTGTGTCCATACTAATCTCTAACAAAGTTGACTTCAAACTTAAATCAATCAGAAGAGATGGAGAGGGACATTTTATACTCATAACAGGAACATTTCATCAGGATGAAGTCTCAATCCTGAATATCTATGCCCCTAATATAAAAGCACCCACGTACGTAAAAGAAACATTACTAAAACTCAAGGCAGACATCAAACCGCACACACTAATAGTAGGAGACTTCAACACTCCTCTCTAACCAATGGACAGGTCAATCAGAAAGAAACCTAACATAGAAATAAGAGAATTAATGGAGGTAATGAATCAAAAGGACTTAACAGACATCTATAGAATATTCCACCCAAATAAGACAGAATATATCTTCTCTGCAGCTCATACAACCTTCTCGAAAATTGACCACATACTCGGTAACAAAGCAAAATTCCACAGTTACAAAAAAATATTAGTAACCACCTGTATCTTATCAGATCACCATGGATTAAAGTTAGAATTCAAAAACAATGCTACCCCCAGAAAGCCTACAAACTCATGGAAACTGAACAGTCAACTACTGAACCATACCCGGATTAAGGAAGAAATAAAGAAAGAAATTAAAGCCTTCCTTGAATTCAATGAAAATAAAGAAACAACATACTCGAACTTATGGGACACTATGAAAGCAGTCCTAAGAGGAAAGTTCTCCGCACTAAGTGCCCACTTAAAGAAAACGAAGAAAGCACATATTGGAGACTTAACAGCGCACCTGAAAGCTCTAGAAAAAAAGAAGCAGAGCAGACTCACCTAGGAGGAGTAGAAAACTGAAAATAATCAAACTGAGGGCTGAAATCAACAAAATAGAAACATAGAAAACAATCCAAAGAATCAATGAAACAAAAAGCTGGTTTCTGGAGAAAATCAACAAGATTGATAAACCCCTATCCAAACTAATCAAACGGCAGAGAGAGAATATGCAAATTAATAAGATCAGAAATGAAAAGGGGGACATAACCACAGACACAGAGGAAATTCACACAGTCATTAGATCTTACTACAAAAGCCTGTATGCCACAAAACCGGAAAATGTAAAAGAAATGGAGACTTTTTTAGATAAATACCATATACCAAAGTTAAACCAAGACCAGGTGAACAATTTAAATAGACCTGTTAGTTGCAAAGAATTAGAAGCTGTTATCAAAAACCTCCCTACCAAAAAAAGCCCAGGACCTGATGGTTTCAATGCATAATTCTACCAGAACTTCCAAGAAGACCTAATACCTATACTCCTTAATGTATTTCACAATATAGAAACAGAAGAGTCATTACCAAAATCCTTTTATGAAGCTTCAATTACTCTTATAGCAAAACCACACAAAGACTCAACCAAGAAAGAGAATTACAGGCCAAACTCACTCATGAACATCAATGTAAAAATTCTCAACAAAATACTGGCAAATCGAATCCAAGAACACATTAGAAAAATTATCTATTATGATCAAGTAGGCTTCATCCCAGAGATGCAGTGCTGGTTCAACACATGAAAATTCAATATTACTGCCAGGCGGTGGTGGTGCACGCCTTTAATCCCAGCACTCGGGAGGCAGAGGCAGGCGGATCTCTGTGAGTTCAAGGCCTACAAGAGCTAGTTCCAGGACAGGCAACGAAGCTACAGAGAAACTCTGTCTCAAAAAACCAAAAAAAAAAAAATTCAACATCCCTTTATGATAAAAGTCTTGGAGAAATTATGGATACAAGGGTCATACCTAAATATAATAAAAGCTATATACAGCAAGCCAATAGCTAACATCAAATTAAACGGAGAGAAACTCAAAGCAATCCCACCAAAATCAGGACCACTACAAGGCTGTCCACTCTCTCCATACCTCTTCAATATAGTGCTTGAAGTTCTAGCAATAGCAAGAAGACAACGTAAGGGGATCAAGGGGATTTGAATTGGAAAGGAAGAAGTTAAACTTTCGTTATTTGCAGATGATATGATAGTGTACTTAAGCGACCCCAAAAACTCCACCAAAGAACTTTTACAGATGATAAACACGTTTAGTATTGTGGCAGGATACAAGATCAACTCAAAAAATTAGTTGCCCTCTTATACAAATGGATATGGAAGCAGAGAGGGAAATCAGAGAAGCTTCACCTTTCACGATAGCCACAAACAGCATAAAATATCTTGGGGTAACTCTAACCAAGGAAATGAAAGATCTATTTGACAAGAACTTTAAGGCATTGAAGAAAGAAATTGAAGAGGATACCAGAAAATGGAAAGACCTCCCTTGCTCCTGATTGAGAGGATAAACATAGTAAAAAGGGCAATTCTACCAAAGGCAATTTATAGATTCAATGCAATCCCCATCAAGGTCCCATCAAAATTCTTCACAGATCTTGAGAGGACAATAATCAACTTTAAATGGAAAAACAAAAAAAAAAAAACCCGGATAGCCAAAACAATCCTATACAATAAAGGATCTGCTGGAGGCATTACCATCCCTGACTTTAAACTCTATTACAGAGCTACAGTAATGAAAACAGTGTGCTACTGGCATAAAAACAGTGAAGTCGACCAATGGAATCATATAGAAGACCGGGATTTGAACCCACAAACCAATGAACACCTCATTTTCGATAGAGGAGCTAAAAGTATACAATGGAAGAAAGAAAGCATCTTCAACAAATGGTGCTGGCACAACTGGATGTCAACCTGTAGAAGAACCAAAATAGACCCATATCTATCACCATGCACAAAACTCAAATCCAAATGGATAAAAGACCTCAATATCAGTCTGAACACACTGAACCTGATAGAACAGAAAGTGGGAAGTACACTACAACACATGGGCACAGGAGACCAATTCCTATGTATAGCCCCAGCAGCACAGACATTAAGGGCCTCACTGAATAAATTACCTATTAAACCTGAGAAGCTTTTGTAAAGCAAAGAACACTGTCACTAAGATAAAAAGGCAACCTACTGACTGTGAGAAGATCTTCACCAACCACGCAACAGACAAAGGTCTAATCTCTAAAATATATAGAGAACTCAAGAAACTACACTTTAAAATGCTAATTAACCCAACTAAAAAATGGGGCACTGAACTGAACAGAGAATTCTCAACAGAAGAATTTCAAATGGACAAAAGACACTTAAGGTCATGCTCAACCTCCTTAGCAATCAGGGAAATGCAAATAAAACTACTTTGAGATATCATCTTACACCTGTCAGAATGGCTAAAATCAAAAACACCAATGATAGCCTCTGCTGGAGAGGTTGTGGAGGAAGGGAAACCCTCATCCATTGCTGGTGGAAATGCAATTTGTGCTACCACTTTGGAAATCAGTGTGGCGGTTTCTCAGAAAATTCGGGATCAACCTACCCCTAGACCCAGCATTAACACTCTTTGGAATATACCCAAGAGATGCCCGATCATATGACAAAAGCATTTGTTCAACTGTGTTCATAGCAGTATTATTTGTAATAGCCAGGTCCTCGAAACAACCTAGATGTCCTTCATTGGAAGTATGGATGAAGAATGTGTGGAATATATACACAGTAGAGTACTACGCTGCGGTAAAAAACAATGACTTCTCGAATTTTGCATGCAAATGGATGGAAATAGAAAAAACTATCCTGAGTGTGGTAACCCAGACCCAAAAAGATGAACATGGGATGTACTCACACATAATTGGTTTCTAGCCATAAATAAGAGTCACAGAGTCTACAATTGGTGAAACAAAAGAAGCTAAGTAAGAAGGTGAACCCATGGAAAAACGTAAAGTTATCATCTTGGCTATGGGAAGTAGACAAAATTGCCGGGGAAAAAATTGGGATCTTGGGGGTCGGGTGGGATGGGGGTATGGGGAGATAGGGAGAGAAAAGTGAGAAAGGGAGGATGAGGGGAACTTGGGGAAACATAATGATTGGGATATAGGAAGGTTGGATAGGGGTGCACGGAAGCACAATTCTTAGTTAAGCAAGCCACCTTAGGGTTGGCAAGAGACTTGAACCTAGAGTGGCTCCCAGGAGCCCAAGGCGATGTCCCCAGTTAGTTCCTTGGGCAGCTGAGGATAGGGAACCTGAAATGACCGTATCCTATAGCAATACTGATGAATATCTTGCATATCACCATAGAGCCTTCGTCTGGTGATGGATGGAGATAGAGACAGAGACCCACACTGGAGCACCAGACTGAGCTCCCAAGGTCCCAATGCGGAGCAGAAGGAGGGAGAACATGAGCAAGGAAGTCAGGACCACGAATGGTGCACCCACCCACTGAGACAGTGGAGCTGATCTATTGGGAGCTCACCAAGGCCAGCTGGACTATGACTGAAAAAGCATGGGATAAAACCAGACTCTTTGAACATGGCGAGCAAGGAGGGCTGATGAGAAGCCAAGGACAATGGCACAGGGTTTTGATCCTTTTTCATGTTCTGGCTTTGTGAGAACCTAGCCAGTTTGGATGCTCACCTTCCTAGAGAGGGACGGAGGGGGAGGACCTTGGACTTTCCACAAGTCAGGGAACCCTGACTATACTTTGGAATGGAGAGTTAGTGGGAGAGGAGTGTGGGGAGGGGAAGAATGGTGGGAGGAGGGGGAGGGAAATGGGAGGCTGGGAGGAGGCAGAAACTTTTTTTTCCTTTTCTCAATTAAAAAAAAAAAAGACCAAACCTAAGGAAAATAGGAATAGAAGAAGGAGAAGTACAGCTCAACGGTCCAGAAAATATATTTAATAAAATTATAGAAGAAAACTTTCCCAACCTAAAGAAAGATGTACCTATTAAGGTTCAAGAAGCATACAGAACACTGAATAGGCTGGATCAAAGAAAAACATCCCCTAGCCATATAATAATCAAAACACAAAGCATACAGAATAAATAAAGAATATTAAAAGCTGCAAAGGAAAAAGGCCAAATTACTTATAAAGGTAAACCTATCAGACTTACACCTGACTTCTCTATGGAAACCATGAAAGCCAGAAGGTCCTGGATAGATGTACTGCAAAAACTAAGAGACCATGGATGCAAGCCCAGACTACTATACCCAGCAAAACTTTCATTCACTATAAATGGAGAAAACAAAGTTTTTCAGGAACAAAACAAATTTAAACAACACGTAGCCACAAATCCAGCCTTACAGAAAGTAATAGAAGGAATATCACTAACCAAGGAGTTAAACAATGACCACAATAACTCAGACATGTAGAGACCCTTCACCAGCACAACTCAAAGAAGGGAAACACACCAACTCTACTACTAAAAATGTGATCGGAGTTAACAACCACTGGTCATTAATATCACTTAATGTCAATGGGCTCAACTCACCTATAAAAAGGCACAGACTAAGAGATTGGATACGAAAACAGGATCCAACATTCTGCTGTCTACAAGAAACACACCTCAACCACAAAGACAGGCACCAACTCAGAGTAAAGGGCTGGGAAAAGGCTTATGAAGAAAATGGAACTAAGAAACAAGCAGGTGTGTCCATACTAATCTCTAACAAAGTTGACTTCAAACTTAAATCAATCAGAAGAGATGGAGAGGGACATTTTATACTCATAACAGGAACATTTCATCAGGATGAAGTCTCAATCCTGAATATCTATGCCCCTAATATAAAAGCACCCACGTACGTAAAAGAAACATTACTAAAACTCAAGGCAGACATCAAACCGCACACACTAATAGTAGGAGACTTCAACACTCCTCTCTAACCAATGGACAGGTCAATCAGAAAGAAACCTAACATAGAAATAAGAGAATTAATGGAGGTAATGAATCAAAAGGACTTAACAGACATCTATAGAATATTCCACCCAAATAAGACAGAATATATCTTCTCTGCAGCTCATACAACCTTCTCGAAAATTGACCACATACTCGGTAACAAAGCAAAATTCCACAGTTACAAAAAAATATTAGTAACCACCTGTATCTTATCAGATCACCATGGATTAAAGTTAGAATTCAAAAACAATGCTACCCCCAGAAAGCCTACAAACTCATGGAAACTGAACAGTCAACTACTGAACCATACCCGGATTAAGGAAGAAATAAAGAAAGAAATTAAAGCCTTCCTTGAATTCAATGAAAATAAAGAAACAACATACTCGAACTTATGGGACACTATGAAAGCAGTCCTAAGAGGAAAGTTCTCCGCACTAAGTGCCCACTTAAAGAAAACGAAGAAAGCACATATTGGAGACTTAACAGCGCACCTGAAAGCTCTAGAAAAAAAGAAGCAGAGCAGACTCACCTAGGAGGAGTAGAAAACTGAAAATAATCAAACTGAGGGCTGAAATCAACAAAATAGAAACATAGAAAACAATCCAAAGAATCAATGAAACAAAAAGCTGGTTTCTGGAGAAAATCAACAAGATTGATAAACCCCTATCCAAACTAATCAAACGGCAGAGAGAGAATATGCAAATTAATAAGATCAGAAATGAAAAGGGGGACATAACCACAGACACAGAGGAAATTCACACAGTCATTAGATCTTACTACAAAAGCCTGTATGCCACAAAACCGGAAAATGTAAAAGAAATGGAGACTTTTTTAGATAAATACCATATACCAAAGTTAAACCAAGACCAGGTGAACAATTTAAATAGACCTGTTAGTTGCAAAGAATTAGAAGCTGTTATCAAAAACCTCCCTACCAAAAAAAGCCCAGGACCTGATGGTTTCAATGCATAATTCTACCAGAACTTCCAAGAAGACCTAATACCTATACTCCTTAATGTATTTCACAATATAGAAACAGAAGAGTCATTACCAAAATCCTTTTATGAAGCTTCAATTACTCTTATAGCAAAACCACACAAAGACTCAACCAAGAAAGAGAATTACAGGCCAAACTCACTCATGAACATCAATGTAAAAATTCTCAACAAAATACTGGCAAATCGAATCCAAGAACACATTAGAAAAATTATCTATTATGATCAAGTAGGCTTCATCCCAGAGATGCAGTGCTGGTTCAACACATGAAAATTCAATATTACTGCCAGGCGGTGGTGGTGCACGCCTTTAATCCCAGCACTCGGGAGGCAGAGGCAGGCGGATCTCTGTGAGTTCAAGGCCTACAAGAGCTAGTTCCAGGACAGGCAACGAAGCTACAGAGAAACTCTGTCTCAAAAAACCAAAAAAAAAAAATTCAACATCCCTTTATGATAAAAGTCTTGGAGAAATTATGGATACAAGGGTCATACCTAAATATAATAAAAGCTATATACAGCAAGCCAATAGCTAACATCAAATTAAACGGAGAGAAACTCAAAGCAATCCCACCAAAATCAGGACCACTACAAGGCTGTCCACTCTCTCCATACCTCTTCAATATAGTGCTTGAAGTTCTAGCAATAGCAAGAAGACAACGTAAGGGGATCAAGGGGATTTGAATTGGAAAGGAAGAAGTTAAACTTTCGTTATTTGCAGATGATATGATAGTGTACTTAAGCGACCCCAAAAACTCCACCAAAGAACTTTTACAGATGATAAACACGTTTAGTATTGTGGCAGGATACAAGATCAACTCAAAAAATTAGTTGCCCTCTTATACAAATGGATATGGAAGCAGAGAGGGAAATCAGAGAAGCTTCACCTTTCACGATAGCCACAAACAGCATAAAATATCTTGGGGTAACTCTAACCAAGGAAATGAAAGATCTATTTGACAAGAACTTTAAGGCATTGAAGAAAGAAATTGAAGAGGATACCAGAAAATGGAAAGACCTCCCTTGCTCCTGATTGAGAGGATAAACATAGTAAAAAGGGCAATTCTACCAAAGGCAATTTATAGATTCAATGCAATCCCCATCAAGGTCCCATCAAAATTCTTCACAGATCTTGAGAGGACAATAATCAACTTTATATGGAAAAACAAAAACCCAGGATAGCCAAAACAATCCTATACAATAAAGGATCTGCTGGAGGCATTACCATCCCTGAGTTCAAACTCTATTACAGAGCTACAGTAATGAAAACAGTGTGGTACTGGCATAAAAACAGAGAAATCAACCAATGGAATCATATAGAAGACCCAGATTTTAACCCACAAACCTGTGAATACCTCATTTTCGATAAAGGAGCTAAAAGTATACAATGGAAGAAAGAAAGCATCTTCAACAAATGGTGCTGGCACAACTGGATGTCAACCTGTAGAAGAATCAAAATAGACCCATATCTATCACCATGCACAAAACTCAAGTCCAAATGGATCAAAGACCTCAATATCAGTCTGAACACACTGAACCTGATAGAAGAGAAAGTGGGAAGTACCCTACAACAGATGTTCACAGGAGATCGTTTCCTATATATAACCCCTGCAGCACGGACATTAAGGGCTACATTGAATAAATGGGACCTACTAAAACTGAGAAGCTTCTGTAAAGGAAAGGACACTGTCACTAAGACAAAAATGCAACCTACTGACTGGGAAAAGATCTTCACCAATCCCGCAGCAGACAAAGGTCTGATCTCCAAAATATAAAGAGAACTCAAGAAATTAGACTTTAAAATGCTAATTAACCCAACTAAAAAATGGGGCACTGAACTGAACAGAGAAATCTCAACAGAAGATGTTCAAATGGACAAAAGACACCTAAGGTCATGCTCAACCTCCTTAGCAATCAGGGAAATGCAAATCAAAACTACTTTGAGATATCATTTTACACCTGTCAGAATGGCTAAAATCAAAAACACAAATGATAGCCCTTGCTGGAGAGGTTGGGGAGGAACTGCCCCACTCATCCATTGCTGGTGGGAATGCAAATTTGTGCAACCACTTTGGAAATCATTGTGGCAGTTTCTCAGGAAATTCGGGATCAACCTACCCCTAGACCCAGCAATACCACTCTTGGGAATATACCCAAGAGATGCCCCATCATATGACAAAAGCATTTGTTCTACTATGTTCATAGCAGTGTTATTTGTAATAGCCAGAACCTGGAAACAACCTAGATGTCCTTCATTGGAAGAATGGATGAAGAATGTGTGGAATATATACACATTAGAGTACTATGCTGTGGTAAAAAACAATGACTTCTCGAATTTTGCATGCAAATGGAGGGAAATAGAAAACACTGTCCCGAGTGAGGTAACCCAGACCCAAAAAGATGAACATGGGATGTACTCACCCATAATTGGATTTTAGCCATAAATAAAGGTCACAGAGTCTATAATTGGTGATCCTAAAGAAGCTAAATAAGGAGGTGAACCCAAAGAAAAACATATAGTTAGCCTCCTGGCTATGGGAAGTAGACAAAACTGCCAGGAAAAAAAATGGGATCTTGTGGGTGGGGTGGAGTGGGATAAGGGTAAGGGGAGATGGGGAGAGAAAAGTGAGAAGGGGAGATGGGGAGAGAAAAGTGAGAAGGGGAGGATGGGGAGAACTTGGGGAAACAGGATGATTGGGATAAAGGAAGTTTGGATAGGGGAGCAGGGAAGAACAAATCTTAGTTAAGGGATCCACCTTAGGGTTGGCAAGAGACTTGAACCTAGAGTGGCTCCCAGGAGCCCAAGGCATTTTCCCCATTTAGTTCCTTGGGCAGCTGAGGATAGGGAACCTGAAATGACCCTATCCTATAGCAATACTGACGAATATCTTGCATATCACCATAGAGCCTTCATCTGGCGATGGATGGAGATAGAGACAGAGACCCACACTGGAGCAGTGGACTGAGCTCCCAAGGTCCCAATGAGGAACAGAAGGAGGGAGAACATGAGCAAGGAAGTCAGGGCCACGAGGGGTGCACCCACCCACTGAGACAGTGGGGCTGATCTATTGGAGCTCACCAAGGCCAGCTGGACTGTGACTGAAAATGCATTGGATAAAACCGGACTCTCTGAACATGGCAAATAATGAATGCTGATGAGAAGCCAAGGACAATGGCATGGGGTTTTGATCGTACTTCATGTTCTGGCTTTGTGGGAGCCTAGATAGTTTGGATGTTCACCTTCCTAGACATGGAGGGAGGGGGGAGGACCTTGGACTTTCCACAGGGCGGGGAACCCTGACTATTCTTTGGACTGGAGAGGGAGGGGGAGAGGAGTGGGGGCAGGGGGAGAAGGGTGGGAGGAGGGAGAGGGAAATGGGAGGCTGGGAGGAGGCGGAAACTTGTTTTTTCTTTTTCTCAATAAAAAAATTAAAAAAAGAAAAGAGAATATTCGTTTAAACAAGCTGTTAGTTCGGTTCAAGGTTTCTTGCTCCTGAGGCACAATAAATACTGCACAATTGCCAAGACTTTTCTCTGATATTCTGCTGTTAACCAGAATCAGGGTGATGTTATAGCTAGGCAAGGTATCTGGGGAAACATTCTGTGAGAGCTGGCTCCCTCATACCTTCCTGTTCTCTTGATGCATGTTACCTCAGGGCTTACCAAGCTTGAACTTAATGTTTGTAGCTGGAGGGCAGTGCTACTGCACTTCACTTTCTATCTCTCAGCAGGGCAAGCAGCTCTGACCACTGCTACAGAAGCTCCATATTGGATGTCAGCTTACCTAAAACAGGCCCTATTCAATTATGACATGCTTCTGTGGGAGCTCCAGGCTACTATATTCTGCCATGTCCTTGGTGATGTCTGACCTTCAGCTTGATTCACCAAGTATAATTGTAGTGCTTGTAGTCTGTAGGTCAAACCACTGTCCTACTTTCCTTTTCCCAGCAGGTCAAGCAACATAGGATGTAATCAAGACAGCCCTATTTGTCATTCTCCTCATGTGGCTCTATACAGCATCTTCCTTCCAATTTATGAGTCCACAATTTAAAAGCTTCTTTCATTAAAACGTGCTCCCTTTTTCTCTTAATTGCTTTAGCGTTATTGTAGACCCTGAAGATTCCTTTTCTACAGAGGTATTACCCTTTGTTGCCTTCATGGGTATCTCTGATGCCTAGTAGTCCCACATCAGGTAGCAGTGGGTGCCACCATCTTTGTTTCTATAAATTCTTATTTAAGGTATTTAAGAGAGCTCTCTGTTAAGAGATTTCATTGGGTTTCAAAAGAGACCTTGTAGACTTTGGAAGTTTGAATAATGTTAGTTATTTTGAAACTATGTAAATATTTGATATGGAAACAAATGCATTTTGCATAAGATGATCATCACTCTGTGAGGGCCAGGAGCAATATGTTCTGGTTTGAATGTAACATGTCTCCCACAAATTAATGTCTTTAAAGATTTTCTCTCCACATGGTGGATGTTAGGTCTCAAAGTAACCCAGAACAAATGTCTATCTGAGGTGCCTATTAACATATCAAAGAAGACACAGGTGACAAAGTTCTCAGCAAATATCTGTTATAGAGTCCTGGCTCTTCCTCCTTTTTTTCTCACCTCAGGCTACCTACTCTAAACCTGTTGAGCACCTATTCTTCATTTCCCTTTACCCAGCTTCCCTTTCCTATATATCTTTTTCCCACCTATTGAGACTACGATCACTACCACACTTTAAATCCAAATTTGAAACAAATTTTAATTAAATACTGGCCAAGTGGATGGACTCTGGCCAGGTAAATAACTGGTTTTCCAGTAAATGTCCTGAATCAAGGTTTGCCTCAGCTTAAGTGTTTCCCACCAGGTCTAATCAGGGACAAGCATATATTCTGACATACCCCCTGCCTACATCCAAAGGCAAGCTTATGTTCTGATGCATTTCCTGCCTGTGAAACTTAACCCCATATAGGATCAAACACATGAGGTACAGATAAATTAGCCAAACTTGTTTAGGGGAGTGAAAACATGTGATTTGTTTTCTCCTATAAATAACATCCTCAAGCATTTCAGGAACTATCTCTCTTTGAGAAAGAAATTTGAAGATCAGAGGCATATTTTATTTCATGGATATCTTAGGCATAGTAATTAAAACTTAAAATGTAATCTTGGCTCTCATGCCAATTTTGCAAAATCTCTCACTGTAGCTGCTGAGTGAGATACCAAGATATGATTTTTGGCTTTAATAACCCTTAATTGTTGTGACATGCAAATATGTATATACATATATACACATAAATATATACATATGTGTACATGGATACATAAATTTTTCAAAATATAATCTCCTTAGACTGAAAAATGAAAGTATATTTTGGTCTGTTTCTGTATTTTCATTGGTTATTATATGTGGGATTAAGAGCACCAAGAGAATACAAAATTACAAGAGAAAGCACAAAAATGACTTGCTCTGTAGACCAGGGTGGACTTGAAGTCAGAGATCCACCTGTCTCTGCCTCCCAAACACTTAGACTAAAAGCATGAGCCACCACCACTGGGCATTATAATGGAGTCTTTATGTTGGTGAGAACAATAGGCATTATGATATTATTAGAAGTGATACCTTAAAGTAAAAGAGTGATTGAGATAGATGTTGTGGAAAACATTGGCACACAGAGACAGCTTTTGTTGGAAGCTTTTTGTCTCACTAACAGCTCCCAAATAAATATAAGGAAACATAATATTAATTATAAATGTTTGGTCAATAGCTCAATCTTGTTACTATCTAACTTTTATATTTAAATTAACCCATATTTCATATCTATGCTTTGTCACATGGTTTTGTGTTTTTTCTCAGTATGGCATTCCCATCTTGCTTCTCTCTGAATCGGCTCCCTATTACATACTCCACCCTCCTTTTCAGCATCCTCTTAGTCTGGCTCTGTTGCCCATTTTATTCTTGCTGAGTTATAGGTCAGTCAATTCTTTATTAACCAATGAGAGTAATACAGATTTACTATGTACTGAATTATTTCCCCATTTTTGTCTAACTAAAAAGGAACCTTTCAAACTTAACATAGTAAAACTATGTGTAAGAAAATAGCAGTTAAGTAAGAATTACAGTTATAAAGTCTAGTCCATTTGTATCTGGCAAATTTAAAGAATACTTTCTATTATCTATCTTATCTTTTTGACTCAAAACTTTTATTCCTAATCTACCTTTTATCATACCTAAGGAAAACATTAACTATGACTATCTAGTCTTTAATTCTGTCAAAAACCCCAGAAGAATGAAATTTCTCTTAATGACAAGAACATCTTGCTACCTGGAGAGTCACTCTAGATTCTTCTTAAATTTTAGAGCATCCAACTTCAGCCTGCAGTTCTGGTATATCTGGCAGATGTTTCTGAGAATCAGGGAATTTTAAAAGAGTGTCATTTCTTGTCTTGACATAGTTTGGCAGTCACTTTCTTTTTCATCCTCCTCATCCAATCTGGACAGCATGCTGTTAGCAACTGAGGAAAGAGCAGAATTTTTCCCAAATGGTTAGCTTTTCCCCTAAAGAAAGCAAACTTCATGCTGAGGTTCTTCAAGGCCTAGCATCTTCTCTAAAGTAAATTAGTGCTGTCAGGAGCAGACATGTCTCACTGTCAAGAAAAGGCTTATGTTAATAAAACATTTAAGTACTATATTTTATAGGTCTTTGAAGTGTTTGAAGACCATCTATCAAAATATATCTGTGTGTGACCTTGAAAACATATTTAATATTCCTATAAACTTTACTACTATAGATGAGTATAAATCTGTATTTCTTAATTTTACATTATATTTTTAATGAGCTGCATAAATATGATACCCAAAATAAGAGTAGAAACATATCATAAATAACTTTAAATTTGTATCAATTAAAAATCCATAACAATGTAAAATATTTAAAATTAGTAGTTGTTTTCTAATTTAAAAGTAGATTCAATAATATGCCCTTTTATCCTATCATTTCTATATTCCTTATTTTTCTTTTTGAAGAAGATCCCTGAAATCTAATCTCCTTTATTTGGTTTTGTAATATTTTCAATAACAACTTGTAACCAACCCCCTTGAATGATTAAAAAAAATAAAACTAGTATTTTGGAAGATGGATGTCATTCTCTAGACTGTTTCCTGTTCTTTGGGGCACTGGTAATCTGTGGGAAAACCTTAAGAAAACCAGGACTATTGTTAAGTCTTGGCTGGAGTATTCTGTGAGGCTGGACCATCTTAGCTGGCAGCCTTGAAGCTTTCTGGATACTGGATCACCTGGTAAAACTGTTTTTATTGGTAAGATTTTATTTACAAATGAGAGTAATACATATTCTCAGTGTACAAAAGGATTATTTCAGAGCAGAGAGCACTCTCTTTTATAAATTTTCTTCAGGGTGTGGGGTGTCTGGCAATAACTCAAAACAGTTAGTTTTGGGATAGGTATCAGAGTTACTTTTCAGAATGTCAGAGATAAGTCATAAAATTTGTTTATAAATCAACACTATATACACGAAGAAAAAGACAATGAAGAACATTTTTTAAACAAATCCCTATTACAGTTACAGGAGGTATAAAAGAGAACAGAAATACAAAAATTGGAGATCAGATTTCTAAGAGACAGTGAGATACAGTTAGAGGTCTATTATTTAACATAAATTAGAGTTATTGGGTGGTAATTTAGTCATTATACAGTTATGAAAACAAAGAATAAACATACATAATTAAAATGGAAATGATATGTGGAAAAATTAACCCCACTTATGGGAAAATTATATATTTTGACCTATCACAAAAATAAAAGTGATTGTGGTTGTTTAAATGGATATGATCTCCATAGGACTGTAGAGAGTGGCACTATTATGAGGCATAGCCTTGTTGGAGTAGGTGCAGTTTTCATAGAAGAAACAGGACACTGGGGATATGCCTTGAGACCTCAGATGCTCAAGCCAGGCCCAGTGTTTCATTCTTATCCTTCTGTTTGCCAACCAATATATAAAACTCTTAGCCACCTCTTTAGCAAAATGTCTACCTATGTACTGAAATGCTTCCTGCAATTATGACAATAGAATGAGCCTCTGTAGCATAAGTCAGTATCAATTAATTACTTTCCTTTATAATAGTTGCTCTGGACATGATGGTTCTTCACACAAAGAAGCCCTAACAAATACAATGCTTAAATTTTACTACATGCTTATGAGAGAGAACAAATAAATGATCCTACATGTATGCCCAATTACATTCTGAAAAATAAAGTTTAAGGATATTACAAGAATCTTTGATGATTGAATTGTCAGCAAGCTGTGAACCTTCTAGCTAAAATAATGACTGCCCTGAAAATGTATGCCATCTGGTGCAATAGTGGCATAAATATTACACGAGTATTAACCACTTTCATTTTAGATCTAAGATCTGGGTTTGAAATGAAACACTTATCTGATACTATTAATAGGACTTAGAACTTGTAACACTATAGGCTATGGACCTAGGAGAAGACCTACTACTATTATTCTGATAAATGGATATAGTAATCAAAGGAACATCTGATGACTTATTATATACAAATATATCAGTGCATCTTTCATCTCTCATCAGAGATGCACCATTTAGTAGATGGCAGTTAATAAATACTCAACTTGTCAATGTGCAAATAGAAAGAGTTGGAGGTTTGCTCAGCCTCAAATGAGAAATACACAGCATACCAATGCCTTTCTCTACTTCAAGGTTCACAGATATTCACTAAATGTAACAGGAGGAGCAGGGCTGCTTGTCATCCCATTCACCTGGCTATCTTAAACATCGCCTGGCCCATTATCTCTAACCTCTTATTGGTTAATTCTCACATCTCGATTTAACCCATTTCTAATATTCTGTATATCACCATGAGGTTGTTGCTTATTGGGAAAGATTCAGCATGTCTCAACTAGAAGCTCCATGGTGGCTCTCTGACTCTGCTTTCTTCCTCCCAGAATTCAGTTCTGTCTTCTCTGCCTACCTAAGTTCTGCCCTATCAGTGAAAGCAGTTTCTTTATTGATTAACCAATAAAAGTGACACATAGTCAGAAGGAAGTACTGCACCGTTTCCCCTTTTCTGTTTAAAAAGGAAAGGAAGGCTTTAACTTTAACATAGTAAAATTACTTCACTCAACTGCCAACTGAGATGAACCTAGCAAACAGGATATACCATTAAAAACTGATTAACAAATCCTTCTTGAGCTCTCAGCAGGGCCTCACTCCCTGCATACCTCCTCTTTCTTCCTAGCCCACCCAGCTTCCATCCAGAACCCTCCCCATTTTGCCCCACCACCCTCTTTCTGCACATAACATCACCCAGCCCAGCCTGTCTGGGCACTGGGTCCGAATCCTCGGGGCACCCAAGCGGGCTGGAGGCTCTTTGTTTCTTTGGCCTGCCTGCACCAAGCAGGATAGGCGCTTTGTTTGCCACCTGCCCACCAGCACGGAGGCCTGATCTCTCGGTACCAGGAGACCCAGCGTTGGGCACAGAGGCCTGATCTCTCGGCGCCAGGAAACCCAGCGTTGGGGAGACCCAACGTTGGGGAGAGACAACGTTGGGGAGAGACAGCATTGGGTAGGCAAGGAGACCTGATCCGGTAAAGAAGATCCATAAGGGAGCATTTGGAAGAAGAGATGGGTAGACGCCAAGGCAAGAATTCGCCCAACAAGCTGAAAAGCAACATGAACCCACCAGAAACCAGCGACCTCACAACGGGAGGACATGAACACCTTAATCAAGAAGAAGTAGAAAAGATTGACTTCATAAAGTGATTGAGGCCCTTAAACAGCATGTAAAAAATGCCCTTAAAGAAATGGATGAGAAATATAACAGAAAGTTTGAAGAACTGAATAAATCAGTGAATGATACCCTAGAAAACCAAGGAAAAACAATCAAACAGATAATGGAAACAGTGCAAGACTTGAAAACTGAAATGGAGGCAAAGAAGAAAACACAAACAGAGGGCCGGCTGGACATGGAAAATTTAAGTAAACAAACAGAGTCTACAGAAACAAGCATAACAAACAGAATACACGAGTTAGAAGAAAGAATCTCAGATTCTGAAGATATCATAGAGAAAATAAACACACTGATCGAAGAAAACAGCAAGTCCAACAAACTCTCATCACAAAATATTCAGGAAATATGGGACACGATAAAAAGACCAAACCTAAGAATAATAGGAGTAGAAGAAGGAGAAGAAGTGCAGCTCAATGGTCCAGAAAATATATTTAATAAAATTATAGAAGAAAACTTTCCCGACCTAAAGAAAGATATAGCTATGAAGGTTCAAGAAGCATACAGAACACTGAATAGGCTGGATCAAAAAAGAACATCCCCTAGCCATATAATTATCAAAACACAAAGCATACAGAAAAAGGAAAGAATATTAAGAGCTGCAAAGGAAAAAGGCCAAATTACTTATAAAGGTAAACCTATCAGACTTACACCTGACTTCTCCATGGAAACCATGAAAGCCAGAAGGTCCTGGATAGATGTACTTCAGAATCTAAGAGACCATGGATGCAAGCCCAGATTATTATACCCAGCCAAGCTTTCGTTCACTAAAAATGGAGAAAATAAAATTTTCCAGGATAAAAACAAATTTAAAAATTATGCAGCCACAAATCCAGCCTTACAGAAAGTAATAGAAGGAAAATCACTAACCAAGGAATCCAACAATGACCACAATAACTCAGACATCTAGAGACCCTTCACCAACACAAATCAAAGAAGGGAAACACACAAACTCTACAACTAAAAAAATGACCGGAGTTAACAACCACTGGTCATTAATATCACTAAATGTCAATGGACTCAACTCACCTATTAAAAGGCACAGGCTAAGAGATTGGATACAAAAACAGGATCCAACATTCTGCTGTTTACAAGAAACACACCTCAACCACAAAGACAGGCACCTACTCAGAGTAAAGGACTGGGAAAAGGCTTATCAAGCAAATGGACCTAAGAAACAAGCAGGTGTGGCCATAGTAATCTCTAACAAAGTTGACTTCAAACTTAAATCAATCAGAAGAGATGGAGATGGGCATTTTGTACTCATAACAGGAACAGTTCATTAGGATGAAGTCTCAATCCTGAACATCTATGCCCCTAATATAAAAGCACCCACGAACATAAAAGAAACATTGCTAAAACTCAAGGCAGGGATCAAACCACACACACTAATAGTAGGAGACTTCAACACTCCTCTCTCACCAATGGACAGGTCAACCAGACAGAAAACTAACAGAGAAATAAGAGAATTAATGGAGGTAATGAATCAAATGGACTTAACAGACATCTATAGAACTTTCCACCCAAATAGGAAAGAATATACCTTCTTCTCTGCAGCTCATGGGACCTTCTCAAAAATCGACCACATAGTCAGTAACAAAGCAAACATCCACAGTTACAAAAAAATATTAGTAACCACCTGTGTCTTATCAGATCACCACGGATTAAAGTTAGAATTCAACAACAATGCTACCCTCAGAAAGCCTACAAACTCATGGAAACTAAATAGTCAACTACAGAACCATACCTGGATTAAGGAAGAAATTAAGAAAGAAATTAAAGTCTTCCTGGAATTCAATGAAAATAAAGAAAAAACATACTTAAACTTATGGGACACTATGAAAGCAGTCCTAAGAGGAAAGTTCATAGCACTAAGTGCCCACTTAAAGAAAACAGAGAAAGCTCACATTGGAGAATTAACAGCCCACCTGAAAGCTCTAGAAAAAAAAAGAAGCAGACTCACCTAGGAGGAGTAGTAGACTGGAAATAATCAAACTGAGGGCTGAAATCAACAAAATAGAAACACAGAAAACAATCCAAAAAATCAATTACACAAAAAGCTTGTTCCTGGAGAAAATCAACAAGATTGACGAACCCCTATCCAAACTAATCAAACAGCAGAGAGAGAATTTACAAATTAATAAGATCAGAAATGAAAATGGGGACATAACCACAGACACAGAGGAAATTCAGAGAATCATTAGATCTTACTACAAAAGCCTATATGCCACAAAACTGGAAAATGTAAAGGACATGGAGACTTTTTTAGATAAATACCATATACCAAAGTTAAACCAGGACCAGGTGTACAATCTAAATAGACCTGTTAGTCGCAAAGAATTAGAAGCTGTTATCAAAAAACTCCCTAACAAAAAAAGCCCAGGACCTGATGGTTTCAATGCATAATTCTACCAGAACTTACAAGAAGACCTAATACCTATACTCCTTAATGTATTTCACAATATAGAAACAGAAGAGGCATTGCCAAATTCCTTTTATGAAGCTACAGTAACTCTGATACCAATACCGCACAAAGACTCAACCAAGAAAGAAAATTATAGACCAATCTCACTCTTGAACATCGATGCAAAAATCCTCAACAAAATACTGGCAAACCGAATCCAAGAACACATTAGGAAAATTATCCATTATGATCAAGTAGGCTTCATCCCAGGGATGCAGGGCTGGTTCAACATACGAAAATCTATCAATGTAATCCAGCATATAAATAAACTGAAAGAAAAAAAAAACATATGATCATTTCATTAGATGCTGAAAAAGCATTTGACAAAATTCAACACCCTTTTATGAAAAAAGTATTGGAGAGATTAGGGATACAAGGGCCATACCTAAATATAATAAAAGCTATATACAGCAAGCCGACAGCTAACATTAAATTAAATGGAGAGAAACTCAAAGCCATCCCACTAAACTCAGGAGCACGACAAGGCTGTCCACTCTCGCCATACCTCTTCAATATAGTACTTGAAGTTCTAGCAATAGCAATAAGACAACATAAGGGGATCAAGGGGATTCGAATTGTAAAGGAAGAAGTTAAACTTTCGTTATTTGCAGATGATATGATAGTGTACATAAGCGACCCCCAAAACTCCACCAAAACCTTTTACAGCTGAAAAACAGCTTTAGTAATGTGGCAGGATACAAGATCAACTCCAAAAAATCAGTCGCCCTCTTATAAACAAAGGATATTGCAGCAGAGAGGGAAATCAGAGAAGCTTCACCTTTCACGATAGCCACAAACAGCATAAAATATCTTGGGGTAACTCTAACCAAGGAAGTGAAAGATCTATTTGACAAGAACTTTAAGGCATTGAAGAAAGAAACTGAGGAGTATACCAGAAAATGGAAGGACCTCCCTTGGTCTTGGACTGGGAGGATCAACATAGTAAAAATGGCAATTTTACCAAAGGCAATTTATAGATTCAATGCAATCCCCATCAGGTTCGCATCAAAATTCTTCACAGATCTTGAGAGGACAATAATCAACTTTATATGGAAAAACAAAAAACCCAGGATAGCAAAACAATCCTATACAATAAAGGATCTTCTGGAGGCATTACCATCCCTGACTTCAAACTCTATTGCAGAGCTACAGTGATGAAAACAGTGTGGTACTGGCATAAAAACAGAGAAGTCGACCAATGGAATCGTATAGAAGACCCGAATTTTAACCCACAAACCTATGAACACCTCATTTTTGATAAAGGAGCCAAAATTTTACAATGGAAGAAAGATAGCATCTTTAAAAAATGGTGCTGGCACAACTGGATGTCAACCTGTAGAAGAATGAAAATAGACCCATATCTATCACCATGCACAAAACTCAAGACCAAATGGATTAAAGACCTCACTATCAGTTAGAACACATTGAACCTGATAGAAGAGAAAGTGGGAAGTACCCTACAGGAGATGGGCACAGCAGATCGCTTCCTCTGTGTAACCCCAACAGCACAGACTTTAAGGACAACATTGAATAAATGGGACCAACTAAAACTGAGAAGCTTCTGTAAAGCAAAGGACACTGTCACCAAGACAAAAAGGCAACCTACTGACTGGGAGAAGATCTTCACCAACCCCGCAACAGACAAAGGTCTGATCTCCAAAATATATAAAGAACTCAAGAAACTAGACTTTAAAATGCTAATTAACCCAATTAAAAAATGGGGCACTGATCTGAACAGAGAATTCTCAACAGAAGAATTTCAAATGGCCAAAAGACACTTAAGGTCATGCTCAACCTCCTTAGCGATCAGAGAAATGCAAATCAAAACAACTTTGAGATATCATCTTACACCTGTCAGATTGGCTAAAATCAAAAACACCAATGATAGCCTCTGCTGGAGAGGTTGTGGAGGAAGGGGAACCCTCATCCATTGCTGGTGCAACCACTTTGGAAATCGGTGTTTCGGTTTCTCAGAAAATTCGGGATCAACTTACCCTTGGACCCAGCAATACCACTCCTGGGAATATACCCAAGAGATGCCTGATCATATGACAAGAGCATTTGTTCAACTATGTTCATAGCAGTATTATTTGTAATAGCCAGAACCTGGAAACAACCTAGATGCCCTTCAATGGAAGAATGGATGAAGAAAGTGTGGAATATCTGTACATTAGAGTACTATGCTGTGGTAAAAAACAATGACTTCTCAAATTTTGCATGCAAATGGATGGAAATAGAAAACACTATACTGAGTGAGGTAACCCAGACCCAAAAAGATGAATATGGGATTTACTCACTCATAATTGTTTTCTAGCCATAAACAAGGGTCACGGAGTCTACAATTGGTGATCCCAAAGAAGCTAAGTAAGAAGGTGAACCAAAGGAAAAGCATATAGTTGTCCTCTTGGCTATGGGAAGTAGACAAAATGGCCGGGGAGAAAATTGAGATCTTGTGGGTGGGGTGGGATGGGGGTAAGGGGAGATGGGGAGAAAAAAGTGAGAAGGGGACAATGGGCGGAACTTGGGGAAAAAGGAGGATTGGGATAAAGGGAGGTTGGATAGGGGAGCACGGAAGCACAATTCTTAGTTAAGGGAGCCACCTTAGGGTTGGCAAGAGACTTGAACCTAGAGTGGCTCCCAGATGCCCAAGCCGATGTCCCCAGTTAGTTCCTTGGGCAGCTGAGGATAGGGAACCTGAAATGACCCTATCCTATAGCAATACTGACGAATATCTTGCATATCATCATAGAACCTTCATCTGGTGATGGATGGAGACAGAGACAGAGACCCACAGTGGAGCACTGGACTGAGCTCCCAAGGTCCCAATGAGGAGCAGAGGAGGGAGAACATGAGCAAAGAAGTCAGGACCACGAGAGGAGCACCCACCCACTGAGACAGTGGAGCTGATCTATTGGGAGCTCACCAAGGCCAGCTGGACTGTGACTGAAAAAGCGTGGGATAAAACTGGACTCTCTGAGCATGGCGAACAATGAGGGCTGATGAGAACCCAAGGACAATGAATGGCATGGGGTTTTGAACCTATGTAATGTGCTGGCTTTGTGGGAGTCTAGCCAGTTTGCATGTTCACCTTCCTAGAAATGGACGGAGGGGGGAGGACCTAGGACTTACCACAGGGCAGGGAACCCTGACTGCTCTTTGGGCTGGACAGGGAGGGGGAGAGGAGTGGGGGGAGGGGAAGAAGGGTGGGAGGAGGGGGAGAAGAGTGGGAGGAGGGGGAAATTTGTTTTTTTTTTCCTTTTCTCAATAAAAAAATAAAATTAAAAAAAAACTGATTAACAGTGCCCCCATACAGCATGAAGCAGTTTGGAGAGAAAAAACTATGCCCGTATTCCCAAATATTGTTCATAAATGTTCTTTTACATTTAAAGGGGGATATGATATAAAGATGAATAATTTGCATTGGTACAAATCGTGATTTATTGATACAAGTTTAAGGTCAATTTTGTTATATGTATGTTCATATATCTAATCATGATTAAGGTATTGTGATTGTGTAGTTCATTTGAAAATGAATGCATAATTAGGAAATATAGGTTGTTAATGGATAATCATCAATAATAGTCAAGCTTGTAGTCACGTTAGTTATATTTTCTAGATATATAGAGATATATTTCAGTTATATAGGCATTCTTCATAACTTTCAAAAACTACAGAATTGTTATTGCAGTGCCTGTGTTTCTGAAGGTTCCAGCAGGGACCATGTGCATGCCATCTTAGCAAGGTCCAGGTTCTTTTCTTGACTGAATCTAGGCCCATGTCTGGACAAAGAGCTGGTACTGGTTTCATCGGATCCATTGTCAGAAATATCCATGATTCTGTTGCTTCCAAGTCTCCATAAGTTGTGATATATGGTAGAGTTCTTATCTGGGTCTGGGTCCAGGTGTGTCTCTCAGTTTTGACTGGGGACTTAAGGGCTATGTTCTAGTTAAGGTCTTAGACTGGTCCTGATTCCAAAATGGAATGAGATAAAGTCTCATTCTGTTACAGGTAAGAGTAGTGTTCTTGGCACTATATGAATCTAGGCAGGGATTATGCCTAAGATGGATCTGGGTCTCTTCAGAGACCTCATCTCTACAGAGTCCAGATTCAAGTCAGAGTCCAAATGATATGGACCTGATCCAAGTCCTGGTATAATTACCATTTCCTGTCTTATCTTTGGGAAAGGAATTTGCTACATTACCTTGAACTCACAAAACTCCTTCCTCATTCTGAGTGATAAAATATTCTAAGTCATTATTTTGAAAGTATTATCTTTTCAAATAAATGTTTCTCAGTGTCCCCTAGTGTTTAGTGTATCTAAAAGGGGTTCTGGAACTAATCTCTTTCAGATTCTGTGATATTTCCCCTACAGGCTTTACATCAGGCAGAAAAAAATGACCCACGAAGAGACGAGAATAAAACTTGTCAACAGATGTTTCTCTCTTGCCAGCCTGTTCTCAAATACCTGGCATCCATTTCCCAAATAATTGACTAAAAGACTTAATATTACTTATAAATTCTCAGCTGATAGTTCAGGCTTCTTACTAGCTAATTCTTTTTTTTTTATTGAGGAAAAAAAATTTCAGCCTCCTCCCAGCCTCCCACTCCTCCCCCCTCCCCCACTCCTCTCCCCCTCCCCCACTCTTCTCCCCCTCCCTCTCCAGTCTGAAGATCAGTCAGGGTTCCCTGCCCTGTGGAAAGTCCAAAGTCCTCCCCCCTCCATCCTGGTCTAGGAAGGAGAACATCCAAACTGGCTAGGCTCCCACAAAGCCAGAACATGAAGTAGTATCAAAACCCAGTGCCATTATCCTTGGCTTCTCAGCAGCCCTCATTGTCCGCCATATTCAGAGAGTCCTGTTTTATCCCATGCTTTTTCAATCACAGTCCAGCTGGCCTTGGTGAGCTCCAATAGATCAACCCCACTGACTCCGTGGATGGATGCACCCCTTGTGGTCCTGACTTCTTTGCACATGTTCTCCCTCCTTCTGTTCCTCATTGGGACTTTGGGAGCTCAGTCCATTGCTCCAGTGTGGGTCTCTATCTCTATCGCCATCCATCGCCAGATGAAGGTTCTATGGTGATATGCAAAATATTCATCAGTATGGCTATAGGATAGGATCATTTCAGGTTCCCTATCCTCAGCTGCCCCAGGAACTAACTGGAGACCTCACCATGGGCACCTGGAAGCCCCTCTAGGTCCAAGTCTCTTGCCAACCCTAAGATGGCTCCCTTAATTAAGATATGTGCTTCCCTGCTCCTCTATCCAACCTTCCTTTATCCCAATCATCCCATTGCCCCCAAGTTCTCCCCATCCTACCCTTCTCACTTTTTTCTCCCCATCTCCCGCTACCCCCTCCCACTCCACCCCCAAGATCCCAATTTTTTACTCGGCAATCTTGACTACTTCCCATACCCAGGAGGATAGCTATATGTTTTTCTTTGGGTTCACCTTCTTATCTAGCTTCATTAGGATAACAAATTATAGACTCACTGACCTTTATTTATGGCTAGAACCCAATTATGAGTGAGTATATCCCTTGTTCATCTTTTTTGGGTCTGGGTTACCTCACTCAGGATACTATTTTCTATTTCCCTCCATTTGCATGCAAAATTTGAGAAGTCATTTTTTTTTACCACTGAGTCAGCAGCACAGACATTAAGGGCAACATTGAATAAATGGGACCTACTGAAACTGAGAAGCTTCTGTAAAGCAAAGGACACTGTCACTAAGACAAAAAGGCAACCCACTGACTGGGAGAAGATCTTCACCAACCCCGCAACAGACAAAGGTCTGATCTCCAAAATATATAAAGAACTCAAGAAACTAGACTTTAAAATGCTAATTAACCCAATTAAAAATGGGGCACTGAGCTGAACAGAGAATTCTCAACAGAAGAAGTTCAAATGGCCAAAAGACACTTAAGGTCATGCACAACCTCCTTAGTGATCAGGGAAATGCAAATCAAAACTACTTTGAGATATCATCTTACACCTGTCAGATTGGCTAAAATCAAAAACACCAATGATAGCCTCTGCTGGAGAGGTTGTGGAGGAAGGGGTACCCTCATCCATTGCTGGTGGGAATGCAAACTTGTGCAACCACTTTGGAAAGCAGTGTTTCGGTTTCTCAGGAAATTCGGGATCAACCTACCCCTGGACCCAGCCATGCCAATCTTGGGAATATTCCCAAGAGATGCCTGATCATATGACAAGAGCATTTGTTTAACTATGTTCATAGCAGCATTATTTGTAATAGACAGAACCTGGAAACAACCTAGATGTCCTTCAATGGAAGAATGGATGAAGAAAGTATGGAATATATTTACTAGCTAATTCTTACGCTTAAATTCAGCCATAATTCTTATCTATGTTAAGCCACATGGCTCAGTAATTTTTCTTAGTACAGCGTTTTCATCTTGATTCTCTGTGTTTTCCAGCCACTCTCTGATTCTGAATTTTCTCTTTCCAGAATTTTTAGTTTCCTCACTCCACCTATACTTCCTGCCTGACTACTGGCCAGTCAGCATTTTATTAATCCAACTTGTACAAGAATATTATTCCATATTAGAAACTTAGAAGAGCCAGATTTTATTATAACCAGGGCTGGACCAAGACTTCTAGAGTCTGGTCCAGATTATTTTACTTTTCTCACATTTAAGCACAGCACAATTTTAGAAAAAAAAATGTTTTCTGATAACAACTCAGTCACAAGGGCACAATGATTAGAGACATGATTACATTAAGATACCTTACAAAGTACATTTGGATTCTTTCACAAGAATTGATATTCTTTAGTCTCATAGATAGTGCCCAGGATGTAGAGTTTAGAGAGTTTGATTGAAGTAAATATATTGCCAGTGGGTGTCAGGATTGGCCTGGCCCCAAGGTAACATACAAGTCACTTAGGATGTTGTAAAGCACAAGTGACAACACATATAAGTCTAAAACAATGCTTAAGATTTTTCTTAAAAGGCCTGGGATGAATAAAAGCATAAATTCTGAGAGATTACATGGAAGAGTAATGATTGGAATGACAAATGTATAAAGCCAGCACATCTTCTTAACAAAGATCCAGCAAAGCTGAGCAGCATGATGGTTGCTGTGTCAATTTTGGTTTTCATATTAACCTGCTGCATACTTGGGAGACTTTAAAATTTAGATACATTGAATTGATGGAAAATTTCTTATGAATAAATAATTTCTTTTCCCAGGAATGCTGCTTCTAAGCTTTCTCATGACAGTACTGAAAATAATACCCCTCTGCCTTTAAAGAGTTATCCTTATCTACTTAAACATCTTCCTGATGCCTTGGAAGTTATGTCACACATAAAGAAAACAGTGATCACTTCATGAGGCTATGCAATATTCTTGAAATATCTGTCCCTGTACTTACAAAAAAAAACAAGACAAAGCAAATTTATAAAATAGAAACTTTACTGTTCTTATTTCTCTCTTAAAAAGGTTCACCTAGGTATCAGCATGAGTTTCTATTCTAACAAATTCATGTTAAAATGACAGCTAATTTATTTGGGTCCTTGGGATGGGAGGTATTTCAATCCCAATAACCTTATTTGAACTATTTTTATCTCCTCTTTACATATGTTTAAAATGAAACTTCAAGGAGCAGAGTAATGGAAGTAATGAAGCAAATGGACTTAACACACATCCATAGATTATTCCACCCGAAGAGGAAAGAATATACCTTCTTCTCTGCAGCTCATGGAACCTTCTCGAAAATTGACCGCATACTCGGTAACAAAGCTAACTTACACAGTTACAAAAAAATATTAGTAACCACCTGTGTCTTATCAGATCACCATGGATTAAAGTTAGAATTCAACAACAATGCTACCCCCAGAAAGCCTACAAACTCATGGAAACTGAGCAGTCAACTTCTGAACCATACTTGGATTAAGGAAGAAATAAAGAAAGAAATTAAAGTCTTCCTTGAATTCAATGAAAATAAAGAAACAACATACTCGAACTTATGGGACACTATGAAAGCAGTGCTAAGAGGAAAGTTCATCGCACTAAGTGCCCACTTAAAGAAAACAGAGAAAGCACATATTGAAGACTTAACAGCCCACCTGAAAGCTCTAGAAAAAAAAGAAGCAGACTCACCTAGGAGGAGTAGAAGATTGGAAATAATCAAACTGAGGGCTGAAATCAACAAAATAGAAACACAGAGAACAATCCAAAGAATCAATGAAACAAAAAGCTGGTTCCTGGAGAAAATCAACAAGATTGATAAACCCCTATCCAAACTAATCAAACGGCAGAGAGAGAATATGCAAATTAATAAGATCAGAAATGAAAAGGGGGACATAACCACAGACACAGAGGAAATTCAGAGAATCATCAGATCATATTACAAAAGCCTGTATAACACAAAACTGGAAAATGTAAAAGAAATGGACACTTTTTTAGATAAATACCATATACCAAAGTTACACCAGGACCAGGTGAACAATCTAAATAGACCTGTTAGTCGCAAATAATTAGAAGCTGTTATCAAAAACCTCACTACCAAAAAAAGCCCAGGACCAGATGGTTTCAATGCGGAATTCTACCAGAACTTCTAAGAAGAGCTAATACCCATACTCCTTAATGTATTCCACAATATAGAAACAGAAGGGTCATTACCTAATTCCTTTTATGAAGCTACCAATTGCTGGAAATAAAGGTGTGTACCACCATTGCCTGGCCTCTATGGCTAACTAGTGACTTAGCTCTGAACTCTGATCTTTAGATAAGTTTTTTTTTTTATTACAAACAAAATATCACTACAGTTTCCCTAAGAGATTATAGTGTTGCTGGTCTGGTGGGATTGAAAATGTAATAATGAGATGAAGAAGAGTTGGTGTTTGGTCAGAGAAGAAGATTTGAGATATTGTGGGGTGGTAAAGATTGGAACATAGATATGGCATCTTCTACTTGTGCCATCTAAAAAAAAAAGAACCTTTGAAGTGATGTGGGATTCCCCTCTATAAGTTGTGAATGCCACTGGTTAATAAAATAACTTCCTTGGCCTGTTGATATGGTAGAACAGAGATAGGCAGGGAAACTAAGCTGAATGCTGGGAGAAAGGAGGCAGAATCAGAGAGAAACCCTGGAGCTGCTGGCAGAGCAAGATGTGTTGAAACTTTGCTGGTAGGCCACAACCTTGTGGTGATGCACAGATTAATAGAGATAGGTTAAAATAAGATGTAAGAGTTAGCCAATAAGAAGCTAAAGCAATGGGCCAAGCAGTGATTTGAATAATATTGTTTCTGTGTGATTACTTCAGGGCTGAGCCACTTGAAAATAAAAAAGCAGCTTGTACAACAAATTGGTGTAGCCGGGCGGTGGTGGCGCACGCCTTTAATCCCAGCACTCGGGAGGCAGAGGCAGGTGGATCTCTGTGAGTTCGAGACCAGCCTGGTCTACAGAGCTAGTTCCAGGACAGGCTCCAAAGCCACAGAGAAACCCTGTCTCAAAAAACCAAAAACCAAAAAAAAAAAAAAAAAAAAAAAAAAAAATTGGTGTGTCAACATGGTGAACTAAATCCACATAAAACCTGAGAAAGGACATTCCCCGACCCCCTTCACTCCCCAGTCATTCAGCAAGGGATGCTCCCCTCTGCTGGGGCCTCTCTCTCCCTAACCTATCCCAGTTTGCAACCATGAACTTCCTCCCTTCTTCCTCCCTTCTGTGGAACCACGGGATTCACCAGCTCAGCCTATTTGGGCATTGGGACTGGGTGCTTAGGGCAAAGAGGCCTGCGGAATTGCTTTGCTTCAATAGCCTGTCTGCTGCAAGGTAGGCCCTATCTTAGTGAGGTTCCTGGCCAACAAAGGAACCTGATCCTGTTCTGCAGGACCCATCAGAGTGACTGGTGAGTGTGCTCTTGACCTGCAGCAGGAGCCCGGAAACAGAACAGGGACATTACCTGAACCCCTTCACTCCCCGGTCATTCAGCAGGAGTTGCTCCCCTCTGCTGGGGCCTTTCTCTCTCCCTAACCGATCCCAGTTTGCAACCATGAACATCCTCCCTTCTTCCTCCCTTCTGTGGGGCCACAGCATCTGCCGGATCAGCCTGTTTGGGCGCTGGGACGTGGTGCTGAGGGCAAAGGGACCGGCGGAATTGCTTTGCTTCAATTACAGCTCAAAGGCCCAAAAAATTTATTTAACAAAATTATGGAAGAAAACTTTCCCAACATAAAGAAAGATATTCCTATGAATATTCAAGAAGTGTACAGAACACCAAATAGACTGGAACAAAAAAAATCCCCTTGCCATATAATAATCAAAACACAAAGCATACAGATTAAAGAAAGAATACTAACAGCTGCAAAGGAAAAGGTCAAGTTACTTATAAAGGAAAACCTATCAGACTTATACCAGACTTCTCTATGGAAATCATGAAAGCCAGAAGGTCCTGGATAGAGGTACTTCAGAAAATAAGAGACCATGGATGCAAGCCCAGACTACTATACCCAGCCAAGCTATTGTTCAATATCAATGGAGAAAACAAAATATTCCAGGATAAGAACAAATTTAAACAATATGTAGCAACAAACCCAGCCTTACAGAAAGTAATAGAAGGAAAATCACAATCCAAGGAATCCAACATTACCAACATTGCCTATAAGAACTCAGACAACAAGAGACCCTTCACCAGCAAAACTCAAAGAAGGGAAACACACAAACTCTACTACCAAAAAAATAATAACAACCAGAGTCGACAAACACTGATCATTAATATCACTTAATATCAATGGACTCAATTCACCTATAAAAAGGAACAGGCAAAGAGATTGGATACAAAAATAGGATCCAACATTCTGCTCTTTACAAAAAACACACCTCAACCACAAAGATAGACATCTACTCAGAGTAAAGGGCAGGGAAAGGTTTTCAGGCAAATGGACCTAACAAACAAGCAGGTGTGGCCATACTAATTTCTAACAAATCTGACTTCAAACTAAAATCAATCAGAAGAGATATAGATGGCCATTTTATATTCATAACAGGAACAATTCATCAAGATGAAGCCTCGATCTTGAATATCTATGCCCCTAATATAAAAGCACCCACATATGTAAAAGAAGCATTAATATAACTCAAGGCAGACATCAAACCTCACACAATAATATTAGGAGACTTCAACACACCTCTCTCAACAATGGACAAGTCAATTAGACAGACACCTAACAGAGAAATAAGAGAATTAATGGAGGCAATGAAGCAAATGGACTTAACAGACATCTATAGGACATTCCATCCAAATAGGAAAGAATATACCTACTTCTAAGCTGCTCATAGAACCTTCTCAAAAATTTACCACATACTCAGTAACAAAGCAAACCTCCACAGATACAAAAAAAAAACACATTTAGTGAACACATGTGTTTTATCGGATCACCATGGATTAAAGTTAGAATTCAACAATGAGGCAACACCCAGAAAGTCGACAAACTCATGAAAACTGAACAGTCAACTGCAGAACCACACCTGGATCAAGGAAGAAATGAAGAAAGAAATTAAAGTCTTCCTTGAATTGAATGAAAATAAAGAGACAACATACTCAAACCTATGGGACACGATGAAAGCAGTGCTAAGAGGAAAGTTCATAGCACTAAGTGCCCACTTAAAGAAAATGGAGAAAGCATACATGAGAGACTTAACAGCACACCTGAAAACTCTAGAAAAAAAGAAGCAGACTCACCCAGGAGAAGTAGAAGACTGGAAATAATCAAACTGAGGGTGGAAATCAACAAAATAGAAACACAGAAAACAATCCAAAGAATCAATGAAACAAAAACGTGGTTCTTGGAGAAAATCAACAAGATCGTCAAACCCCTATCCAAACTAATCAAAGAGCAGAGAGAGAACACAGAAATTAATAAGATCAGAAATGAAAAGGGGGACATAACCACAGACACAGAGGAATTTCAGAAAATCTTTAGATCTTACTACAAAAGCCTGTATGACACAAAACTGGAAAATGCAAAAGAAATGGACATCTTTTTAGATACGTACCGTATACCAAAGATAAACCAAGACCAGGTGAACAATCTAAATATACCTGTTAGTCACAAAGAATTAGAGACTGTTATCAAAAACCTGCCTTCCAAAAAAAAAGCCCAGGACCAGATGTTTTCAATGCAGAATTCTACCAGAACTTCCAAGAAGAGCTTATACCTATACTCCTTAATGTATTTCACAATATAGAAACAGAAGAGTCATTGCCAAATTACTTTTATGAAGCTACAGTTACCCTGATACCAAAAAACACACAAAGACCCAAACAAGAAAGAGAATTACAGGCCTATCTCACTCATAAACATCGACCCAAAAATTCTCCATAAAATACTGGCAAACCGAATCCAAGATCACATTAGAAAATTATCCATTATGATCAAGTAGGCTTCATCCCAGAGATACAGGGCTGGTTCACCATACGCAAATCTGTCAATGTAATCCATCATATAAATAAACTGAAAGAAAAAAAGACATAGGATCATTTGTTTAGATTCTGAAAAAGCATTTGACAAAATTCAACATCCCTTTATGATAAAGGTCTTAGAGATAGTAGGGATAAAGGGTTATATCTAAACATAATAAAAGCTATTTACAGTTAACCTCAAAATAAATGGAGAGATACTCAACGCCATCCCACTAAAATCAGGAACACAACAAGGCTGTCCACTCTCTCCATACCTCTTCAATATACTGCTTGAAGTGCTAGCAATAGCAATAAGACAACATAAGGGGATCAAGGGTATTTGAATAGGAAATAACTGTCGTTATTTGAAGATGATATGATAGTGTACTTAAGCGACCCCAAAAACTCCACCAAAGAACTCCTACAGCTGATAAACTCCTTTAGTGATGTGGCAGGATACAAGATCAACTCCAAAAAATCACTCGCCCTCCTATACACAAAGGATAAAGAAGCAGAGAGGGAAATCAGAGGAGCATCACCTTTCACGATAGCCACAAATAGCATAAAATATCTTGGGGTAACTCTGACCAAGGAAGTGAAAGATCTATTTGACAAGAACTTTAAGACTTTGAAGAAAGAAATTGAAGAGGATACCAGAAAATGGAAGTATTTCCCTTGCTCTTGGATTGGGAGGATCAACATAGTAAAAATGGCAATTCTCCCAAAAGCAATCTATAGATTCAATGCAATCCCCATCAAGGTCCCATCAAAATTCTTCACAGACCTTGAGAGGACAATAATCAACTTTATATGGAAAAACAAAATACCCAGGAAAGACAAAACAATTTTATACAATAAAGGAACTTTTGGAAGCATTACCATCCATGACGTCAACCTTTATTACAGAGCTTCAGTATTGAAAACAGCTTGGTATTGGCATAAAAACAGAGAAGTAGAAAAATGAAATTGAGCAGAAGACCCAGATTTTAACCCACAAACCTATGAACACCTGATTTTTGATAAAGGAGCTAAAAGTATACAATGGAAGAAAGAGAGCATCTTCAACAAATGGTGCTGGCACAACTGGTTGTCAACCTGTAGAAGAATGAAAATAGATCCATATCTATCACCATGCACAAAACTCAAGTCCAAATGAATTAAAGACCTCAATATCAGTCTGAACACACTGAACCTGATAGAAGAAAAAGTGGGAAGTACTCTACAACATATGGGCATAGGAGAACACATCTTACACATAACCCCAGCAGCACAGACATTAAGGGCAACCCTGAATAAATGGGACGTCCTGAAACTGAGAAGCTTCTATAAAGAAAAGGACACTGTCATTAAGACAAAAAGGCAACCCACTGACTGGGAGAAGATCTTCACCAACCCTGTAACAGACAAAGGTGTGATCTCCAAAATATATAAAGAACTCAAGAAACTAGACTTTAAAATGCTAAATTAACCAATTCAAAAATGGGGCACTGAACTGAACAGAGAATTCTCAACAGAAGAAGTTCACATGGCCAAAATACACTTAAGGTCATGCTCAACCTACTTAGCGATCAGGGAAATGCAAATCAAAACAACTTTGAGATATCATCTTACAACCTGTCAGAATAGCTAAAATCAAAAACATCAATGATAGCCTTTGCTGGAGAGGTTGTGGAGTAAGGGATACACTCATCCATTGCTGGTGGGAATGCAATCTTGTGCAACCACTATGGAAAGCAGTTTTGCGGTTTCTCTGGAAAATCGTGATCAACCTACCCCAAGACCCAGCAATACCACTCTTGGGAATATACCCAAGATATGCCCTATCATACTATAGAAGTATTTGTTCAACTATGTTCATAGCAGCATTATTTGTAATAGCCAAAACCTGGAAATAACCTAGATGCACTTCCATGGAAAAATGGATGAAAAAAGTGTGGAATATATATATTAGAGAACTTCTCAGCGGTAAAAACAATGACTTCTTGAATTTTGTATGCAAATGGATGGAAATAGAAAACATTATCATGAGTGAGGTAACCCAGACCCAAAAAGATGAACATGGGATGTACTCACTCATAATTAGTTTTTAGCCATAAATATAGGACATTGAGCCTATAATTCGCAATCCTAGAGAAGCTAAATAAGAAGGTGAACCCAAAGAAAACATATAGTTGTCCTCCTGGATATTGGAAGTAGTCAAGATTGCTGGGCAAAAATTTGGGAACTGGGGGGTGGGGTGGGATGGGGGAAAGGGGAGATGGGGAGAGAAAAGTGAGAAGGGGAGGATAGGGAGAACTTGGTGGAATTGGATGGTGGGGATAATGGAAGAAAGGATATGGGAGCAGGGAAGTATATATCTTAATTAAGGGAGCCATTTTAGGCTTGGCAAGAGTCTTGACTCTAGAGAGGTTCCCAGGGGTTCAGAGAAATGTACCCAACTAGGTCCTTGGGCAGCTGAGGAGGGAGTGCCTGAAATGGCCCAATCCTATAGCCATACTTATGAATATCTTGCATATCACCATAGAACCTTCATCTGTCGATGGATGGAGATAGAGACAGAGACCAACATTGGAGCAATAGACTGAGCTCCCAAGGTCCAAATAAGGAACAGAAGGAGGGAGAACATGAGCAAGTAAGTCAAGACAGCGAGGGGGGCACCCACCCACTGAGACAGTGGGGCTGATCTATTAGGGGATCACCAAGGCCAGCTGGACTGGGACTGAAAATGCATGCAATAAAACCAGACTCACTGAATATGGTAGACAATGAGGGCTGCTGAGAAGTCAAGGAGAATCATACTGGGTTTTGTTCCTAATGCATGTACTGGCTTTGTGTGAGCCTAGCTGGTTTGGATGCTCACCTTCCTAAACCTGGATGGAGGGGGGAGGAACTTGGACTGCCCACAGGGCAGGGAACACTGACTGCTCTTTGGACAGGAGAAGGAGGGGGAGGGAGTGGGGTTTGGGGAGTGGGAAGAGGGAAAAGGGAGGAGGGTAAAAGGCAGAAATTTTTAATTAAAAAAAATTAATAAAAAAAGTCATTGCTGAACTTAAAAAAAAAACTGAGAAAGCTTAAAAAGGAGTCCTAGACACAAAAGAACAGAGTTAAGCATGGTTTGGAAGCAGTATTTTCTTGGGTGGGCTCTGTTTGCTAGAAACAAGCAGAGGCCATGGCTTCTTTATGAG
Source organism: Microtus oregoni (assembly GCF_018167655.1). Taxonomy (NCBI): domain Eukaryota; kingdom Metazoa; phylum Chordata; class Mammalia; order Rodentia; family Cricetidae; genus Microtus; species Microtus oregoni. The sequence goes on along the minus strand of NW_024543224.1, from coordinate 863,220 downwards.
AGGTTTTCTGACTCAGCTGTAACAGAAAAAATGCTGTGTTGTTTTGTAATGTCAGCTTTTTGGGCCATGCTGCCAGTGCAAACTCTGGTTCTTACAGGAATCTGAACATTTCAATGGATTTGTGAACAAAGTGCTACAACTTGCTTGATGGCAACATATACTGGCTGTGCACTTAAAAATGGGACTGTGAGGATGCCTCTCTGTGGTAGCAAAGAGCTCTGCCATACAGGACTATTTGGGGCAAGCAGGAAGTGCTGTATTTCCCCTAACAATGGTTTGCTTAAGTTCATAAGAAGGGCTTACCATTTTAAGAAGCACTTCTAGTCAGAAAATAATTATAAATACACAATAAAGACAATTTCAAGTTGAAAAGACCTCTAAATGGGTCACAATGTTAGATAAATGTATATAAGCTTGGGAGAAAGAAGAAAAAGAGTATACAGAGTTATAAAAGGAAGTAATTGTTTATTAAAAGTCTTAAAGAGACAGATTACAGACAGTCATAGATTAAAGAAGTAAGATAATAAAATAATTATTAAAAAGTAATAGAGTAGAGAGCGGTGAGTACCTGCCTACCGGGCAGGCCTCAAGGTCCCCTGTAAGGGAGCCCGGGCACCTTCAGCTTGTGCTCCAGGGTCCCCTGTGCTCTCCTCTATCCTGCCCAGCCTGCCCTGTTCTTCCTTTTGTCCCCGGATCATTGGGCTACCAGGCGGCCCTGTTTAGGTGCTGAGGAGTTTCATCTGGATGGGTGAGTGTTTGCTATCCAGGGACAGATTGTCCCAGAAGAGAGTACAAACACCCATCCCCCAGCTCCTTCTGCAGGGCTGTCTTTCTTACACATGACCCAGCCCCCCAGCAACCCCCCCACCCTGCCCTGCTGTATGCTAGGACCAGGGCTCAAGAACAGTTGTAAGCTCCTACACTAAGGCTACCCACCCAGAGCGGTGAGTGCCTGCCTAACGGGCAGGCCTCAAGGACCCCCGAAAGGGAGCATGCGCATCTTCAGCTTGTGCGGCAGGGTGTCCTGTGTTCTACTCGTACCCACCCTGCCCCCCAAGTTCCCCGTTTGTCCATGGGTCATTGGACTACCAGGCGTCCATGTTTTGGTGCTGAGGAGTTCCATCTGGACGGGACGGTTCCTGCTTCTACACTGAAAAGATACACCCAGAGAGTCAGTCACAGCAAAGACTGGACCAAGACACCAAGCCTCTCCTGGCTCCATTTGAAGGAAGAGATGGGAAGGCGCCAATGCAAGAATTCCTCCAACAACCTAAAAGGAAACATAAAATCACCAGAATCCAGGGATCCCGAAATAAGAAGAATTGTACATCCTACTCGAGAAGAATTAGAAGAAATCGACTCAAAAGTGAATTATATAAAATAATAGAAGACCTTAAACAGAAGGTGAAAAACTGAAATAAACTATTAGAGATAGTAGAGGAAATGAATAAATCACTCAAAGACACCCAAGAAAACAAAGAGAAAAAATAAAAAGCAATCAAACAGGTAAGGGAAGTGGTGCAAGACTTGAAGAATGAAATGGAAGTAATGAAGAAAACACAAACCGGGGGAAGGATGGAGATGGAAAATCTGGGTAAAAGAACAGGAACTACAGAGACAAGTACTACCAACAGATTACAAGAGATAAAAGAAAGAATGTCAGACACTGTCGATACTATAGAGACAATAAACACACTGATCAAAGAAAACAGCAAAACCAACAAATTCTCATCAGAAAATATTCAGGAAATCTGGGACACAATAAAAAGACCAAACATAAGAATAATTGGGATACAAGAAGGAGAAGAAGGAAGAAGTACAGCTCAACATTCCAGAAAATGTATTTAATAAAATTATAGAAGAAAACTTTCCCAACCTAAAGAAAGATATTCCTTTGAAGGTTCAAGAAGCATAGAGAACACCAAATAGACTGGACAAAAAACAAACAAACAAACAAAAAAAAACCCACACATCTCCTCGCCATATAGTAATCAAAACACAAAACATACAGAATGAAGAAAGATTATTAAGAGCTGCAAAGGAAAAAGGTCAAGTTACTTATAAAGGTAAACCTATCAGACTTAGACCTGACTTCTCTATGGAAACCATGAAAGCCAGAAGGTCCTGAATAGATGTACTGCAGACACTAAGAGAACGTGGATACAAGCCCAGACTACTATACCCAGCCAAGATTTCATTCACTATAAATGGAGAAAACAAAATTTTCCAGGATAGAAACAAATTTAAACAATATGTAGCCACAAATAGAGCCTTGCAGACAGTAATAGAAGGAAAATCACAAACCAAGGAATCCATCAATGACCACAATAACTCAAAAATCTAGAGACCGTTCACTAGCACAACTCAAAGAAGAGAAAAACACAAATTCTACTACTAAAAAAGTGACCGGAGTTAGCAACCACTGGTCATTAATATTACTTAATGTCAATGGACTCGACTCACCTATAAAAAGGCACAGGCTAAGAGATTGGATAAGAAAACTGGATCCAACATTCTGCTGTATACAAGAAACACGCCTCAACCATAAAGACAGGCACCCATTCAGAATAAAGGTATGGTAAAAGGTTTATCAAGCAAATGGACCTAAGAAACAAGCAGGTGTGTCCATACTAATCTCTAACAAAGTTGACTTCAAACTTAAATCAATCAGAAGAGATGGAGAGGGACATTTTATACTCAGAACAGGAACAATTCATCAGGATGAAGTCTCAATCCTGAATATCTATGCCCCTAATATAAAAGCAACCACACATGTAAAAGAAACATTACTAAAACTCAAGGATGCCATCAAACCGCACACACTAATAGTAGGAGACTTCAACAATCCTCTCTCACCAATGGACAGGTCAATCAGACAGAAACCTAACAGAGAAATAAGAGAATTAATGGAGGTAAAGAATCAAATGGACTTAACAAATATCTATAGAACATTCCGCCCAAATAGGAAAGAATATACCTTCTGTGAAGCTCATGGATCCTTCTCAAAAATTGACCACATATTCTGTAACAAAGCTAACTTCCTCAGTTACAAAAAAAATATTCTTAACCTCCTGTGTCTTATCAGATCACCATGGATTAAAGTTAGAAATCAACAACAATGCTACCCGCAGAAAGCCTACAAACTCGTGGAAACTCAACTGTCAACTACTGAAAAACACCTGGAACAAGGAAAAAATAAAGAAAGAAATTAAAGTCTTCCTTGAATTCAATGAAAAAAAAAAGAAACAACCTACTCAAACTTATGGGACACTATGAAAGCAGTCCTGAGAGGAAAGTTCATAGCACTAAGTGCCCACTTAAAGAAAACAGAGAAAGCACACATTGGAGACTTAACAGTCCACCTGAAAGCTCTAGGATAAAAAAGAAGAAGACTCAACTAGGAGGAGTAGAAGACTGGAAATAATCAAAATGAGGGTGGAAATCAACAAAATAGAAACACAGAAAACAATCCAAAGAATCAATGAAACAAAAAGCTGGTTCCTGGATAAAATCAACAAGATTGATAAACCCCTATCCAAACTAATCAAATGGCAGAGAGAGAATATGCAAATTAATAAGATCAGAAATGAAAATGGGGACATAACCACAGACACAGAGGAAATTCAGAGAATCGTTAGATCTTACTACAAAAGCCTGTATGACACAAAACTGGGAAATATAAAAGAAATGGACACTTTTTTAGATAAATACCATATGCCAAAGTTAAACCAGGAACAGGTGAACAATCTAAATAGACCTGTTAGTCGCAAAGAATTAGAAGCTGTTATCAAAAACCTCCCTACCAAAAAAAGCCCAGGACCAGACAGTTTCAATGCAGAATTCTACCAGAACTTCCAAGAAGAGCTTATACCTATACTCCTAAATGTATTTCACAATATAGAAATAGAAGAGTCATTACCAAATTCCTTTAATGAAGCTACAGTAACTCTGATACCAAAACCACACAAAGACTCAACCAGGAAAGAGAATTACAGGCCAATCTCACTCATGAACATCAATGCAAAAGTCCTCATCAAAATACTGGCAAACCGAATCCAAGAACACATTAGAAAAATTATCCATTATGGTCAAGGAGTCTTCATCCCAGAGATGCAGGGCTGGTTCAACATATGAAAATCTATCAATGTAATCCAGCATATAAATAAACTGAAAGAAAAAAAACATATGATCATTTAATTAGATGCTGAAAAAGCATTTGACAAAATTCAACATCCCTCTATGATAAAAGTATTAGAGATTAGGGATACAAGGGTCATACCTAAATATAATAAAAGCTATATACAGCAAGCCGACAGCTAACACCAAATTAAATGGAGAGAAACTCAAAGCCATCCAACTAAACTCAGGAACAAGACAAGGCTGTCCACTCTCGTCATACCTATTCAATATAGTGCTTGAAGTGCTAGCAATAGCAATAAGACAACATAAGGGGATCAAGGGGATTCAAATTGGAAAGGAAGAAGTTAAACTTTCGTTATTTGCAGACGATATGATAGTGTACATAAGCAACCCCAAAAACTCCACCAAAGAACTCCTACAGCTGATAAACACCATTAGTAATGTGGCAGGATACAAGATCAACTCCAAAAAATCCCTCGCCCTCCTATACACAAAGGCTATGGAAGCAGAGAGGGAAATCAGAGAAGCATCACCTTTCACGTTAGCCACAAACAGCATAAAATATCTTGGGGTTACTCTAACCAAGGAAGTGTAAGATCTATGTGACAAGAACTTTAAGGCACTGAAGAAAGAAATTGAAGAGGATACCAGAAAATGGAAGGACCTCCCTTGCTCTTGGATTGGGAGGATCAACATAGTAAAAATGGCAATTCTACCAAAGGCAATTTATAGATTCAATGCAATCCCCATCAAGGTCCCATCAAAATTCTTCACAGATCTTGAGAGGACAATAATCAGCTTTATATGAAAAAAAAATACATGATAGCCAAAACAATCCTATACAATAAAGGATCTGCTGGAGGCATTACCATCCCTGACTTCAAACTTTATTACAGAGCTACAGTAATGAAAACAGTGTGGTATTGGCATAAAAACAGAGAAGTCGACAAATGGAATCATATAGAAGACCTGGATTTTAACACACAAACCTATGAACACCTCATTTTCGATAAAGGAGCTAAAAGTATACAATGGAAGAAAGAAAGCATCTTCAACAAATGGTGCTGTCACAACTGAATGTCAACCTTTAGAAGAATGAAAATAGACCCATATCTATCACCATGCACAAAACTCAAGTCCAAATGGATCAAAGACCTCAATATCAGTCTGAACACACTGAACCTGATAGAAAATATAGTGGGAAGTACCCTACAACATATGGGCACAGGCGGTCATTTCCTAGGTATAACCCCAGCAGCACAGACATTAAGGGCAACATTGAAAAAATGGGACCTACTGAAACTGAGAAGCTTCTATAAAGCAAAGGACACTGTCATTAAGACAAAAAGGCAACCCACTGACTGGGAGAAGATCTTCACCAACCCCGCAACAGACAAAGGTCTGATCTCCAAAATGTATAAAGAACTCAGGAAACTAGACTTTAAAATGCTAATTAACCCAACTAAACTGGGGCACTTATCTGAACAGAGAATTCTCATCAGAAGAAGTTCAAATGTCCAAAATACACTTAAGGTCATGCTCAACCTCCTTAACGTTCAGGGAAATGCAAAACAAAACAACTTTGAGATATCATCTTACACCTATCAGAATGGCTAAAATCAAAAACACCAATGATAGCCTTTGCTGGAGAGGTTGTTTTTGCGGGAGGTCCTCCCGCTCCTGTAGCCTATAGCCGCTGAGATACCAGCCCATTGGAGCGTGGTCTCTCTCCCTTTAAAAAAGCGGCCACTTCCCTCTCCTCTCTCTCTTCACTTCCTGCTCTGCAGGCAACTAGACTCCCTTCCTGGTTGTGCAGAGGGCTGTTGTCTGGGAAGGTGATCTGTAAGTTTTTTCCCCTTTAAATAAATACCACCCTATTAATCATAATTTCAAACTGGTGTGGCATTGTTTGTGACTTAAGCCTTCAGTTGGCACCCAACGTTTGGTGTTAGGACCTCTCCTTCCCCAGCTCGGCTACAGGCCGAGAGTTTGGCTTGGCATGAGCCTCCCTTCCTCAGCTGCCACCTGTGCCTTGCGGCGGCGGCACCCTTGTAGCCTGTGTCTTGTGCGTGGAGCCAGCAACTTAATATAAATCATCACTTACTGGCGTTTCTTGCTACAGTTCTTTATATTTTTCCTTTAGACACCTCAGATTGACTTCCAGTCCCCACGCACCCTATCGTCTGCCACCCTACGTGGATTTAAACTCCACAGGCCTGCGTAGTCTCTGCCCACATGGTTTGCTCTTTTCTGAGTCGTTTTTAAATCTCCCTTGCAAGCACAACTCTTAAGTGTTGCAAACCAGAGCATGTGGTTGCCAATTGCTGAAAGCTGCAACCCCTCAGGGTGACTCTGTCACGTGGAGGCATAAGCGGCTTCCAGGTTGCTCTTCTCTACCCCTGTTTTCTGGGTTTCTGGTTCCGTCTCTGGAATTGATTTAATTACATTTACTTTGTTGAGAAATTTGCATTTTCCAGTTTTTAACATCTACTAAGGCACTGAAACAGGACCCCGTTTTCATCACGACTCGGCAACAATGCCACCTGCTGGATAATAGGTAATATGGAAGTTTTCGTTTCTTTTTTTTAATTTATTTATTTATTTAATAAAGATTTATGTCTCTTCCCCACCACCACTTCCCATTTCCCTCCCCCTCCCCCAATCAATTCCCCCTCCCTTGTCAGCCCAAAGAGCAATCAGGGTTCCCTGACCTGTGGGAAGTCCAAGGACCACCCACCTCCGTCCAGGTCTAGTAATGTGAGCATCCAAACTGCCTAGGCTCCTACAAAGCCAGTACGTGCAGTAGGATCAAAAACCCGCAAAGTTTACTGCTTTGTTTTCACTAATAAAATGGTTTAGTAGATTTATATTTACTAATACAATGGATTACATCATACAAGGTTTATATGATTATGGGGATACCTTAATTTGCTTGTTACTAGGTTTCAGATGTCTTTTCCATATTTTCTCATTAAAAAAGAATATGGCGCTCCTAAGAATGATAGAATCTTTACGAACTAATAATGAACAACTAATTGACAGGATTAAAATTATTGAAAAGCAGAGGTTATATGAACAAGTGGATACTATGACAGACAAAATTAACTCCATATCAAAGGGTATTAGAAAGTTACCTGAAAGGGTTCAGGCTGTTGAATTTGATCTTCAGACTTTATCACAAAGTTTTGATAAGGTAACAGACAGAATGTACCTCCAAGATGGGAATCTACTTGATATAAAAGAAAAGTTTAAGGAGGACATGTTATCTTTGAAGGAAAAAATTAAAGCTTTGGAATCACAGGTGCAGAATGGGGAACAAAAAATTGATACGTCAGTGAAATCACTGGAAATATATACAGGTCAGGAGATTCAGGATTTAAGAGAGACAATGATAAAAAGATTTGAAAAGATTGGAGAAAGTATTGCAGCTGGTGAACAGAGTAAGAAGGCACAAAGACAGGATACAATGCCTCCACCAGCTATTAGAACTGGCTTACCCAGGGTTCTAGCGACATACCCAATACTTAATTCTGACAAAGCGTCAACTTCTAAAGGCTCAAAGGGAGTCAGAGAAGCTAGATGGATGCCAATAGCAATGAAAGAAATAAAGCAAGCTGTTGTTTATTTTGGCTTGCACAATGCATATGTAAAGGAAATGATAAGGACTTCGGCTTCTAATGCTAGAGCTACGCCCCATGATTTCCATCAATTAGTGTCTGCAGTTTTAGATAATGGACCATCCTTGATGTTTGGAATTTATTTCAGAGAAGAATCAAAACATATGGAAAAGTAAGGAAGAGCAAAAGGTGTTGAGGTTTCCCAAGATCAAATTCTTGGTGCAGGAGAATATGCTGATCCACAGGTCCAAGTACTTTATGATGATGAAGTACTGTGTCTATGTCACCAAGCAGCTTTAAATGCTTGGAATAGGATACAAGATCCAGCAAAAGGGGTTGAATCATATACCAGAGTTAGACAGGGACAGAGAGAACCCTTTATTGACATTTTGCAAAGATTAATTTAGGTTCTGGACATAGGGGTAACAAACAAAGAAGCTAGATGAATACTTCTTGAAACTCTAGCTTTTGAGAATGCAAACATAGAATGCAAAAAGATAATTGGGCCTTTAAAGTCTAGATCAGCACCTATGGATGAATGGATTCAGAATACGATGAATGTTGAGACGTTTAGCTATAATGATGAATATTGGGTAGGAGAAGCAATTTCCAAAGCAATGAGGAGACATCAAACTGCAAGGTGTTTTAATTGTGGTAAATTAGGACATTTGCAAAGGGATTGCAGGCAAAGAATTTCTAGGAATAATAACTCTTATGGGAATGACAAAAATAGGAGACCTAGGCCTTCTGGTATATGTAGGAGATGTGGTAAAGGCAGACATTGGTCCAACAAATGCAGGTCAACAACAGACAGACAGGGCAATCCGATATCATCGGGAAACTCCTTGGGGAAAATCTCGCAGGCCCCCAAGCCAACAGTGGCCCAGTCTTTCCCAGCCACAGTGGAGAACGTGCCTCACCAAAAAAATTAAAAGCTCCAATTTCTGCTGTAAAAAGTAATACTAGTCTAAATGATGAATTACATGTGGAGGATGAGTCAAAAAAAACCAGTAGGACAGAGTAAACGTATATTTTGGCAGACTTCTATTAATTATCAAAGACCAAAGCTAAGAGTCTGTATAAATGGCACATTTATTGAAGGCTTATTAGACACAGGTGCGGATGTAAGTATCATTACCCCAGAATCTTGGCATCCGAATTGGCCTCTTCAAGAGGTAGATGTTCAGTTCCTGGGAATTGGAACCCTATCTCGTGCAAAATAAAGCACAGGATGGGTTGAATGCATAGGGCCCAAAGGGCAAATAGGAAGACTAAGGCCATATATAGCCAATATTGCCATAAATTTATGGGGCTGTGACCTGCTACAGCAATGGAATACCAAGATTAACATTCTTGTAGTTCCAGGAACTCATAATTCTGGGAAGGATATGATGAGGTATTATGTAAAAAGGTCACCAGCCATTCCGGCTGTAAAAGAACATACAGCAAATACCAAACCTTTAGAGGTACCAACAGCCCTACCTTTAAAATGGCTAACTGAGAAGCCTTATGGGTCAAACAGTGGCCTCTAGCTGAAGATAAACTACAGGCATTGGAACAGCTGGTGCAAGAGCAACTAGATACTCACCATATTGAAGAATCAACCAGCCCTTGGAATTTTCCTGTTTGTTGTAAAAATGAAATCTGGTAAATGGAAAATGGTAACAGATCTAAGAGCTGTCAACAAAGTAATTCAATCTATGGGCCCACTACAATCCTGAATTCCTTTGCCTTCTCTGTTATCAAAAAGATGGCCTCTTTTATTTATTGATTTGAAAGAGTGTTTTTTTCACTATACCGTTACAAGTAAAGGATAGAGAAAAATTTGCCTTCACAGTGCCTACTTATATTAATTCTCAGCCTAATAGGAGATATCAATGGACTGTCCTCCCACAGGGTATGCTCAATAGTCCTACATTGTGCCAATATTTTGTAAGTAAGCCATTGGAAATAATTCGTAAACAATTCCCCAAGTCCATAATTTATTATTACATGGATGACATTTTGTTATCTGATTCAAATAAAGACTTTAGAAAGGATGTTTGAAGAAGTAAATAAAGTCTTGCCTAGGTGGGGATTACAAATTGCCCCTGAAAAGATTCAAAGAGGAAATTCTATTAATTACCTAGGTTACAGAATAGGGTTAGAGAAAATTAAAACGCAAAAGGCACAAGTTAGGAGAGACTGGTTAAAGATTTTTAATGACTTCCAAAGATTGTTAGGAGACATTTCCAGTCTACGACCAACTGTTGGGATAACACCTGATCTAATATTTCATTTAAACAAAACCTTAGATGGTGATAAAGATTTGAATAGTCCAAGAAAACTGACAGCTGAAGCAGAAAAGGAACTGACAATGATTGAGGAAAAATTACAGGAGGCACATGTGGATACAGTGAACCCAAATCTTAGCAGCACCCTAGTCATATTGCCTTCCAGAATTTCTCCTACAGGGATTCTAATGCAGAGGGAAGATATTATTTTTGAGTGGATATTTATACCTAATAAACCAAGTAAAAATTAAAAACTTATGTGGAAAAAGACTCTGAATTAATTATAAAAGGTAAGCTGAGACTTCATCAACTAGCAGGTATAGACTCAGCAGAAATAGTGCCTTTTACTACTGAGGAAATAAAAAATATATGGGAAGACAATGAACTGTGGCAAAGAGCTTGTGCTAATTTGTTGGGAGAAATTAATAGCAACTATCCCAAAAGTGGTAGACTTACCCTCATAAAAACAACTTCTTAGATTCTTCCTAGAATTGTACGTGATGCTCCAATAACTGGAGCCCGTACGTTCTATACTGATGCAAATAAATCAGGGAAAGCAGGTTACAAGTCAGATGAATTAAGTAATGTGGAACAAAGACCTTATAATTCTGTCCAGAAGGCAGAATTATATGCCACTCTTATGGTGCTAAGGGATTTTAAAGAACCTCTTAATATAGTTACAGATTCACAATATGCAGAAACAGTTATCTTGCATTTTGAAACCGGTGAATTTATACCAGATGACACAGAGTTGACTTCATTGTTTATCCAGGTACAAGAAATAAACAGGAACAGGAATTGTCTGATGTACATAACACACATCCGGTCCCATACAGGTCTGGCTGGCCATCTAGCACAAGGCAACACTGAGATTAATCAATTATTGATTGGAAGTGTGTTGCAGGCCTCATAATTTCGAAAGAAGCATCTTGTCAATAGTAAAGGCCTAAAGAAAGAATTTTCCATTACTTGGCAACAAGCAAAGGACATTATAGAGAGATGTCCTACTTGTTCTTTCTATAATTAAACACCATTGCCTGCAGGGAGTAACCCAAAGGGTACTAAGAGAAATGAAATCTGGCAGATGGATGTGTTCCACTTTATGAAATTTGGTAAATTAAATATGTACACCATAACATAGACACGTATTCAGGTTTTCAATGGGCTACTGCCCTGAGCTCAGAAAAGGCTGTTTCAGTAATCACACATTTATTGGAAGTTATGGCCATCATGGGTATACCTGCACAAATAAAGACAGAAAATGGTCCAGCATATGTATCTATGACAATGAAATGCTTTTTTGATTATTATAATATAAAACACATTACAGGTATACCAAATAATCCTACAGGTCAGGCAGTTATAGAAAGATCAAATCGTACTATAAAGGATATGGTGAACAAACAGAAAGGGACCGAAAATACCCCCAGAAATAGATTACATAATGCTTTATTAACCTTGAATTTTCTTAATGCTAATGAGAAAGGAACGGCAGCAGCAGAAAGACATTGGATAATGGAAAAGTCTGTTGAACTAAATCAACCGGTTTATTTCAAAGATGTGCTGACTTCTCAATGGAAGCCAGGAGATGTGGTACGTTGGGGAAGGGGTTTTGCTCTTGTTTCCACAGGAGAAGAAAAATTGTGGATACCATCAAAATTAATAAAGTTTCGATTTGAAGAGGAGAAACCTCTTGGAAAGGAGAAATGACAACTCATCCACAATGATGATATTCATACAGGTGGTAAGAAAAACATATAAAATGGGGGCAGGGTTCTGTTCTTATCTCCACAGAAAAACACTCATCTTTGAAAAATTCATGGGACCCTGGATGTTTGGCTACTGACAGATGGAAAAATTCCTGCCCAATAGGAAATATCAAGAAAACTGAATGAGTTGTGTAAATAAAATATATTAAACCATATTTCTAAATTTATAAAGCTGGTTTTGAAGTTGGACTCTGGCTCAGTCCCTCTCCAATTCCAAGCCTGTTAGTAAGAGAAAAACCCAGAGTTTCTGGAGTTTCTGTCTCATGTCAAGAGCCATGATATGGGAAAGAAAGAAATATGAGTTTAGAAAACATCTTTACTTTTCTTCATATCTATCATACTTACATTGAATATATCTATCATACCTTTCAGTGAATATATATATATATATATATATATGCCTATATGATTAATTTTTAAGTTTTTCACAATGAACAATGAGTTTTTCCTGATGTGACATTTGAAGTTTCCAGGAAGAAGATGGGGCCCCATAACAACAACTCCACCTGGTTGATATGACGTCATGATATTGACAGCGCTACTACAAGACCTGTTTTGGGTACCAGCTGCACAAGATGGTTCCAACTTGGGTAGCTGAAATGGTGCACATCTTATGCAACATTTTGGCCAGACCTGCACAAAATACTCAGAAACTGTTGGCAATTTTAAAAGACATTGATCTTGAAATTTAACCATCATTTTACTTTCACAGGATCCCTCAGAAAGAACATCGCCCCCATGACAGCTGGAAGTAATTCTAGAGGATGATGTCTTCTCTCCCAGTAAAGTTTGCCCTTGGGTTTAGGGACATCATTTAGGGGTTGATTATAATTAGTATACGATCGAGGGTTGAGGGGGGAAGCTCAGGAATCATTTTGAAAAAAAAGAGGGATGATGGAATAATAGATTTGTAATTGTGAGTTACTGCTTTTAGACAAATATATTGGTATAGATTCTTGTATATTGATACAAAGTAAAATTATATTGACTATTGTATGCATACATGTTTCTACCTCTGTTTAAAACATTTTTTATGTATTGACATATATTGTATTGATATATATATATTGTATATATTTATCATATTGCAGTGTACATTTCTACCTCTGATGAAGATACTTATATAATGTTTATGTATTGACATATATTTACCTACTGCAATGTATATTTGTACATTGTTTATATTTGGAGGTCATTGTCCTCATTTGTTTCACACTCGTTTATTTTTTTAGTTTTTAAGTTAGATAGATATTGAGAATTATATAAATTAATAGTCTTCTAAGTTTGTCATTTCTAATTAGACTAATCAGGTTCTTTAGATATATAGAGATTATACTCAGTATAGATAGATAATCTTCAACTTCTTCAAAGAGCTGGAGAAAATGTCCTTTAATCAAACTCAGAGTATTGTGGTAGTGAGACACAATTGCTCCTGGCAGCACCGATCTATTCCCGTGAGAATGTTGAGGACCAAAGACACTCCACCTGGAGCCTTTCTTTTTGGGAGAACTGGCCTTTGCATAAAGAAATGCCCATACCTCAAACACTGACAGAGATACAGAGCATGCATCAATGGATAAAACAGGACTGTCATATCCTGCCGAGACAGGGTAAGATAGTTTTGAAAAGTTGCTTGCATTTGAAAATGGTATGTCAGTTATGTTAGGCCTTAGCCAAAGTTGGTTGCTTCAACGCTGCTAACGTGATTTTGGGTGATTGCCCAGGTAGCTAGTTGTCTCTGTGATTTGTTGCATGTTTTGGAAGTTGTTTTACTGAACTTCCTAATTACCCAGGTAACATTATTTCCCTTCTCAGATCTTCGATGGGGTTGAAGAATATATAAATGTAGTTACTTTGTCTCATGACTTCGCCAAGTTATTTATTATACAAGACCTAAGTTAGTTAGAATAGGATATTTGTACTTATTGTATATAATTTCATAGTAGGTTTAGAACTCTCTTATTAAAAAAAAAGGTGGAGGTGTTGCGGGAGGTCCTTCTGCTCCTCCAGCCTATTGCCGCTGAGATACCATCCCATTTGGGCATGTTTTCTCTCCCTTTAAAAAAGCAGCCACTTCCCTCTCCTCTCTCTCTTCACTTCCTGCTCCGCAGGCAACTAGACTCCCTTCCTGATTGCCCAGAGGGCTGTTGTCTGGGATGGTGATCTGTAAGTTTTTTCCCCTTTAAATAAATACCACCCTATTAATCATAATTCCAAACTGGTGTGGCATTGTTTGTGACTTACGCTTTCAGGTTGTGGAGAAAGGGGTACCCTCATCCATTGCTGGTGGGAATGCAAACTTGTGCAACCACTTTGGAAAGCAGTGTGGCGGTTTCTTAGGAAATTCGGGATCAACCTACCCCTGGACCCAGCAATGCCAATCTTGGGAAAATACTCAAGAGATGCCCGATCATATGACAAGGGCATTTGTTCAACTACGTTCATAGCAGCATTATTTGTAATAGCCAGAACCTGGAAACAACCTAGATGCCCTTCAATGGAAGAATGGATGAAGAAAGTGGAATACATACACATTAGAGTACTAGTCGGCGGTAAAAAACAATGACTTCTAGAATTTTGTATGCGAATGGATGGAAATAGAAAACACTATCCTGAGTGAGGTAACCCAGTCCCAAAAAGAGGAACATGGGATGTACTCACTCATAATTGGTTTCTAGCCATAAATAAAGGTCATTGAGTCTATAATTTGATATCTTAAAGAAGCTAAATAAGAAGGTGAACCCAAAGAAAAACATATAGCTATCCTCCTGGTTATGGGAAGTAGATAAGATTGCCAGGCAAAAAATTGGGATCTTGGGGGTGGGGTGGGATGGGGGTAAGGGGAGATGGGGAGAGAAAAGTGAGAAGGGGAGAATGGGGGGAACTTGGGGAAACGGGATGATTGGGATAAAGGAAGGGTGGATAGGGGAGCAGGGAAGCACATATCTTAATTAAGGGAGCTATCTTAGGGTTGGCAAGAGACATGGACCTAGAGGGGCTCCCAGGTGCCCAGGGCGATGTCCCCAATTAGTTCCTGGGGCAGCTGAGGATAGGGAACCTGAAATGACCCTATCCTATAGCCATACTGATGAATATCTTGCATATTATCATAGAACCTTCATCTGGCAATGGATGGAGATAGAGACAGAGACCCACACTGGAGCACCGGACTGAGCTCCCAATGTCCCAATGGGGAGCAGAAGGAGGGAGAACATGAGCAATGAAGTCAGGACCACAAGGGGTGCATCCACCCACGGAGACAGTGGGACGGATCTATTGGGAGCTCACCAAGCCCAGCTGGACTGTGACTGAAAAAGCATGGGATAAAACTGGACTCTCTGAATATGGTGGACAATGAGGGCTGCTGAGAAGCCAAGGACAATGGCACTGGGTTTTGATCTTACTTCATGCTCTGGCTTTGTGGGAGCCTAGCCAGTTTGGATGTTCACCTTCCTAGACCAGGATGGTGGGGGAGGACTTTGGACTTTCCACAGGGCAGGGAACCCTGACTTCTCTTCAGACTGGAGAGGGAGGGGGAGAGGAGTAGGGGGAGGGGGAAAAGAGGGGGAGGAGGGGGAGGGAAATGGGAGGCTGGGAGGAGGCAGAAATTTTTTTCAATAAAATAATCTAAAATATAGTAATAGAGTAAAAACAAGTCACATAAAGATGAAATATGCACTGAGAATCTGGATTATATATATTATTGTGTTTTCTTTGAATTATTTGACTGTGAAGGAGCTAAGTACAGAGAGAGATTTCATTGTATGGGCTGCTATGCTAAACCAGCATATATGTTCTAAAGGCACCATCACTTCTAAATTTTTGTATAAGGATATGTTGTTTTGGAAAAGAGGCTTTTCTTTTGTAGCCACAGATGATGAGAACCTGTGGATTCTTTCCAGGCTAATATGGTTTGATGGACCAAGATCCCCTGAAAGGTCATCTTGAACACCCCTCAAAAAATTACTTCGCCTAACTGCTGACTGAGGTGAAACTAGCACAAGGAAACACCATGAAAGACCCAATTAACAGCACCCACAATCATCAGGAAGCAGTCTAGAGAACTATCGCCATATTCCCAATTGTTTATAAATGTTTGTTTACATTTAAAGGAGATATACTATAGATATGAATTCTTTGCATTGGTGTAGATCTTGGTCTGTTGATGCAAATTTAAGTTCAATTTTGCTATATTGTGTATATGTATTTTTGATTGCTCATTTAAAAAATGTAATGTATAATTAAAAAATATAGGTTAATAGATGGTCATTTATTATAGTTAAGATTGTGGTCATATTAGTTAGGTTTTCTAGATACATTTAGAGATATATTTTAGTTAGGCATTCTTCAAACCTTTCAAAGACCACAGAATACGGCATTAAACGTTTTTTAAGTATTTAGGGCTGGGTGATGGTGGCACATGCCTTTAATCCCAGCACTCAGGAGGCAGAGTCAGGTGGATCTCTGTGAGTTCGAGGCCAGTCTGGTCTACAAAAGCTAGTTCCAGGATAAGCACCAAAAACTACAGAGAAACCCTGTTTGGAGAATCAAAAAAAAAAAATAGGGCTTTTCATGACAGTGAGATTCACCTGATCCTGGTAGCACCAATCTACTTCAAGAAGATGATGAGCATCAAAGAAGCTCTTTATGGAGTTTGTTAGTCTTTTGGACAAGAAACTTCTCTTGCCTGGACTGCTTGATGAACTAGGCATATAAGACCTGGAGAGAGATGGTGGCTGAACTTGCCTACACTGAAGAAAGTGACTGACAAGCTGTCAATATTGGTGGAAATGTTTTAGAAATTTCCTGCTTCATGAAAAAGTCTGCTGTACACTATGGGCCTGTAAGCTGAAGATGGATGCCCCAGTGGTACAGAAGAAATTTGGTTGATTATCCAAGTAGTGAGATGTCTCTGTCAATTGTAGAGTTTTGGAAGTTGCTTACAATGTAATTCCTGTTTACTTAGGTAATAATATATTATTCTGGAGTCTTTGATGATGTTGAAGAATTTATAGTTATAGTTAAAAATTTCCTTAGTTATGATAAAAGATAAAGTAGATATAAATATTGTAACTGTAATTCATTCTTGATACCTGTTTTTTATATGCAATTTTACTATGTTAAAGTTAAAACCTTCCTTTTATTTAAACAGAAAAGAGGTAATATGTGATTCCCCTCTTTATGCTGTGAATACCATTGGTTAATAAAATATTTGCCTTGGTCTGTTGATAAACTAGAGCAGAGATAGACAGGGAAAACTAACTTGAATGATGAGAGAAAGGACACAGAATCTGAGAGAAGCCATGGAGCTGCCACTGGAGACAGATGAGCTAAAACTTTGCTGGTAGGCCTAGACCTTATGGTGATGTACAAAATAATAGAGATGGGTTAAAATAAGATGTAAGAGTTAGCCAATAAGAAGCTAGAGTGAATGTGTCAAACAGTCATTTAAATAGTATGGTTTCTGTGTGATTATTTTGGTGCAGAGCAGCCAGAAAATGAACAAGCAGCTCTTTCAACAATGAAGGAGGTAGAGCATGTAATCCCTTAAAAGTTAAAATATGGGCCAGATTGTGACAACAGAACAGAAGGAAAGTTTGGAGCTAAGTTAGGAAAAGTCTTATATAGAGAGTACCTCCTTCCACTTGCCTAATATTGGGCAAAAGTTGCAAATGTCACATATAATATTGGAATCCAAGTTGCTAATAGGATGTCATTTTGATTGATTATCTAATGAGTACTGGGACCAGAATTGGTTGCAAAGATGGATGATTTTAGAAGCCCTTAAGTTAGGCACTAAGTGTAAAAAGATTTCCCAAAAGGCATCCAAGGGGAATGTCTGGAAGTACAGTAGGTAGAAGATGCAGTTCCCACAAGTAAGGTAGAAAAATAAGATCCAAGGGTCTGTAGTTATTAGGTCTGCAATTCCTAGTATCCCAGAAATTCAGAGAGGATTAGATTTAATAGACACAGTCTGTTCAGTATGTCCACATGCAAAGAATATGGACCAGGAGCTCCTAGCCAGAGCTCTAGGCTACTGCCAGTAGCTATTCTGCATGACCCCTGATGCACAAGTACCTCCCTTTCCAGATCCAATGTATCTAAAAAGCCAGAACTAATCCCATCACTTCATAAGGATGCCCATCCTGAACTCCCTTTCTTTTCTGTACACTTGACTTCATTCCTTCTAAGACATTTATGACTTCCGGGGCCAGTCCACCCTCATATGCTACCTTCTGCCTAAAACTACTATGCCTATATTAAAAACAGTAGTAATGAAAGAAATCCACATGCTCATGTCTTATTGCAAAAGCACAAATATGAAATAGCAAGCCACTATCTGCCCTCTGAAATCTACTAGTTGTGTAGAACATTTATCCATGAAAAATACCAAAATGGGTACAGGACATAGAATTTGAAAGTAAAATGATATCTTCATCAAGGATTTAAAGAGTTTAACGAAAACACAAACAGTACAATCAAATTAAAAAGAAATAACTTAAAGGAAAAACCTGGGTGATGCCCAATAAAACACAAACATAAGGTTAATTGAAGGGACAAAGACAATCCAAGACAAAAGATTCAATAAAGACATGGAAACATTGATGTGAATGCAACCATAAATGAAAATGGGAATAAAAAACCCAATAGCCTGACTAGTATATTCCTGATCAAAGAAAAAAATTAAGAATCAAGCAGAAGATAGAATATTAGGACTTGAATAGAAATAAATAATCTAGAACAAATAAGCAATATACATATAAAATTAAATAGCTATGTCAAATCAGAGTAAAAAAAACTAATTGAACAGTATAAAGGAAAGTATATTGAAATATTCAAGTAGAAAAAAAGTCACCTATAAAAAAAAACTATCAAAATGTTAGTTTATTTCTAAGTGGAAACCATGACTAAAAATATAAAACAAATCAACAGGAAATGCACTTACAAGTAATGCGAGATATCATTAAAAGATCAATAGATGAAGGAAAAGGACTCAATGTTGATGCCATAGACAAGATCTTCAGCAATATCATGACCAAGAATAAAACATCCTCAAATTAAATAAATACATACTCATATAAATACAAGAACACACAGAACACAAAATAAGCAAGACCACAAAATAAATTGGCCGTGTCACATTGTAGTGAAAACATTAAATATGCAGCAAAAAGAAAGTATGCTGAAAGATTTGAGTGGAAAAACAGAAGTCATATATAAAGAAAAAGTAATGCTAGTTTGTTTCTCAACAGAAAACTTAAAATCCAGAGCTTCTGAAAATATGCACTATATATCTTCAAATACCATGATTGCTACCTTAGAGTAGTATACCCAGAAAAATTCTGTGCCATATTAGAAGGAGAAAGAAAATTTTCCCTGGAATAAATATCCTCAAAAATATATCTAACAAACCCAATCTAAAGAAAATACAGAAGCAGTATTTTGGGCTAAAGAGAAAATTGAGCATAACCAAGAGACTGTGGGATGAAATACCAAGCCATATTTATTAGAGACCATCCTAGCTGCTAGAAATGCAGATAGGCCACTTGCCCTTTGACCACCCCCACTTTCTTGGTGTCACCATAATACTATTCTCTAGCCCCACACCCTTCATATCTTGCTGTTTCAGTTACCAACATGATCAGAATACCCCTATTCAACCACAGGTCTCAATGGCCCGAAGACAAGAGAGGAAACAGATACCAAGGATCAAAGTACCCATACTACAAAGACAATCCCAGAAATTGGACTTGAGAACTACAGTCACCTCAAACCCACATGCCTTGACACCAGCATAAGAGCACAAACAACAACATCCAAGTCAATAAGTAACCACCAGAGTCCATCTATCTTATCATAGCATGTCATAATATTTCAACACAGCTGGATCACAAGAAAAAGACCTTAAAACTAACTTTAGGAAAATAATGGAGGTCCTTAAAGAGGAAGTGAATAAATCCTATAAAGAAAGCTAAAATAAAATAACAGTTAAATGAAATTGAGAGAACTGTTCAGTACCTAAAATTGGAAATAAAAACAATAAAAAAAAAACACAAAATGAAGAAATTTTGGAAATGAAAAATCTATGTAAGTGAGCAGGAACTACAGATACATTTAACCAAGAGAATATAAGAGATGGAAGAAAAAAATCTTAAACAGTGAGGATATGATAAAAGAGATAGATTCATCAGTCAAAGAAAATGTTAAATCTAAATGTTATGGAGCCAAAATACAAAGTAAATCTGTGTACGTTGATTTTCTCAAAGAACCAACTCTGTTTACTTGGGTCTTTGTTTTGTTCTCTTTGTTTTTACTTTATTAATTCCAGAATTCAGTTTGATTATTTGCTGCCTTTTATTCCTCTTGGGTGTGCTTACTTCGTTTTGCCCTGAAGTATTTGGATATGCTGCTATTTGCTTGTATGAGATCTCTCTATCTTTTTTTTCTTAAGCACTTATCACTATAAACTTTCCTCTTAACACTGCTTTTATAGTGTCTCATAAGTTTAGGTAGTGGTGATGGCATTTTTCTCTTCTTTTGGTCTTGCTGGTGTGAGATTATTTCCTGTAAATTCTTCAGTGTCGTTAACCTTCTTATGTTGGAGTTTTCCTTCTAGCACTTTCTGTAGGGCTGGATTATTGGGTACATATTGTTTAAATTTGACTTTATCATGAAATATCTTGTTTTCTCCATCTATGATGATTGAAAGTTTTACTGGGTATAGTTCTATTGGCTGGAATCTTTAGTCTATTAGAGTCTATTGGACATCTGCCCAGGCTCTTCAGGCCTTTAGAGTCTATAATCAACACCAAATTAAATGGAGAGAAACTTAAAGCAATTCTACTAATATCAGGAACAAGAAATTTTGTCCACCCCCTCCATATCTATTCAATATAATACTTGAAGTTTTAGGCCAGAGCAATAAGACAACTGAAAATATGAAGGGAACACAAATTGGAAAGAAAGTCCAAGTATCAATATACACAAATGATATCATAGTACTCATAGGCAACCCACAAATATTCTAGCATAGAGATCCTACAGTTGATAACTTCAGTGTAAAAAAAAAACTGGATACAAGATTAACTATTAAAAAAACATAAGCTCTCTGTACTGAATGGTTTTGTATATCAACTTGACAGAAGTTATAAATATTAGAGAGCAATGAGACCCAGTTGAGGAAATGACTCCATGAGATACAGATGTAAGGCATTGTCTTTCTTGTTTTTAAAACAAGATTCTACAAATGTTTATAAAAGTTATCCTAAAAAAAAATAAAAAAAAGTTATCCTAGTTTCATAAGAAAAATTGCATTTTAATACATTATATAAATGCATAGAAAAATAATATGAATATGGGGAAACCACAAAAAGTGTTAGGAATGAAAGTTCAGCTCATAATAAAAAAATTAAAACTTTAATTACATTTCTCAATTCAGGTATAAAACACAGGTAGGAAAATACAAGCTTATATATTACTTGAGCAAGACAGTGTGGGGAGGCTTGGTTCGTCAGGTTTCCCACAGCTGACTGCAACATTACTAAGAAGTCATGTACAAAAGTGGTTCTCAAGTGTGCTCTTTTAGGTCTGTAAATTTGTAGACTGTACTGTATACACGAGTAACCTGGGACCAGACTTGGTAACTTATGTTGTTGTTTTTTGTTTTTGTTTTTTGTTTTTTTTTGTTTGTTTGTTTTGCATTGAGGCAAAGTCAAGTTTATTTGATAGGATACAGTTTTATTTCAGGGTTTAAAATAAGAAAGTCCTTAGAAATGAGGTACTTTATTAGACTGGTAAGGTATTTTTATAATTAGTGAACAATGTAAGAAGCATCAGCCTGTGTTGAGTGGGTGAACATGATGCCATCCCTGGGCTGGTAGTCCTGAGTGTATAAGAAAGCAGGCTGTGAAACAAAGAAGTCAGAAGCTCCCATCTATGCCCTCTGCATCAGCCCCTGACTCCAGGTTCCTGCCGTGTATGAGTTTTTGTTCTGACTTCCTTTGGTGATGAATAACAACGTGAAAATATAAGCATTTAAACACTTTCCTTGACAACATGTGTTTTGGTCATGGTGTTTTATCACAGCAACAGAAACCCTAAGACAGAACATATCCGGTGGGACTGAAAACTTATACAGTCACTATGTAAATCAATATGACCATCCCTCAGAAAACTGTATGGATCCAATTAAAGACCCAACTATACCACTTGAGCATACACTGAAAGGATGATCCTTCCTATCATAAAAACACTTGTACAACTATGCTCAAAGCAGCTTTATTAGGAGTAGCTGAAAAGTAGAAACAACCTAGAAATCCATCAATTGAAGAATGGATAAAGGAAATGTGGTACCATCACACACAATAGAGTATTATGCAGCTTTTAAAATGATATCATGAAATTTGTAGGCAAATGGAGAGAACCTCTAAAATTTATCTTCAGCTTGGTGACCTAGACGTAGAAAGACAAACATGATATGTACTTACTTGTAAGTAAACATTATCTATAAAGTAAATGATAATTATGCTACAATCCACAGACCAATAAAAGTTAAGTAACAAGGAAGAGCCTCAGGGGGAGGGATGTGTGTATGCCATTGGGAAGGGGAAATAGATTTAGGAGGTATACTGCAGGCAGGGGTGAATGGAAACACTATGGTCCAGTGGGTGGAGAAGAACGGAGGAAGACTCTGTAGAGAGACTACTGAAATTGGAGGGGAATTATGGGGGTGAAGTGAAAATCTAGTTCAGTAAAAAAATCTCAGGATTCTATGATAGTGACCTTTTCCAGGACTCCTAGTAATGGAGTATTCAGAGCCTGAATGCACCATTTTCTATAATCAGACAAGTGGTGGCACTGGGACACCAAACCAGCAACAAAATCTTCTACTTAAAATCTATCTTACATGCAAGACATGCTGGGGGAAATGGAACTCCCATAACCTGTACAACTGGCCATCCAACGACTGGTGTAATTTGAGGCCCATGCCACAAGAGGCAGCCAATGCCTTACATTGCCAGGGTGATCACAAATTGTAGGCTGGATAGACCAGAGACCTAAGATAGTAGGAGCAACATTGTAAAAATGGCAGTTCTACTAAAGGCAATCTATAAATTCAATGCAATCCCTATCAAAATCTCAACAAAATCCTTCACAGACCTTGAGGGAACAATAATCAACTTAATATGGATAAACCAAAAAAAAAAAAAAACAGGATAGCCAAAACAATCCTATCTAATAAAGGAACTTCTGGAGGCATCACCATCCCTGACTTCAAACTCTATTACAGAGCTACAGTAATGAAAACAGCTTGGTATTGGCATAAAAACAGAGACATTGACCAATGGAATCGAATTGAAGCCACGGATATTAATCCACAAATCTATGAACACCTGATTTTCTACAAAGGAGCTAAAAGTATATAATAGAAGAAAGAAACCATCTTCAAAAAATGGTGCTGACATAACTGGATGTCAACATGTAGAAGAATGAAAATAGATCCATATCTATCACCATGCACAAAACTCAAGTCAAAATAGATTAAAGACCACAATATAAATCCAATCACACTGAACCTGATAGACGAGAAAGTGGGAAGTAGATTGCAACACGTGAACACAGGAGACCACCTCCTGCATATAAACCCAGGAGCACAGACAAGGAGAGCAACAGTGAATAAATGGGACCTCCTGAAACTGAGAAGCTTCTGTAAAGCAAAGGAAATGGTCATTAAGACAAAAAGGCAACCTACTGACTGGGAGAAGATCTTCACCAACCCCACAACAGACAAAGGTCTGATCTCCAAAATATATAAAGAACTCCAGAAACTAGACATAAAAACTCTAATTAACCCAATTAAAAAATGGGGTATTGAACTGAAAAGAGAATTCTCAGCAGATGAAGTTCAAATGGCCAAAAGACACTTAAGGTCATGTTCAACCTCTTTAGTGATCAGGGAAATTCAAATCAAAACAACTTTGAGATACCATCTTACACCTGTCAGAATGGCTAAAATCAAAAACACTAATGATAGCCTATGCTGGAGAGGATGTGGAGCAACAGAAACACTCATCCATTCTTGGTGGGAATGCAAACTTGTGCAACCACTTTGGAAATCAGTGTGGCGGTTTCTCAGAAAATTGGGAATCAATCTACCTCAGGATCCAGGAATTTAACTCTTGGGAATATACCCAAGAAATGCCCAATCATACTACAAAAGTATTTGTTCAACTATGTTCATAATAGCATTATATGTATTTGCCAGATCCTGGAAACAACCTAGATGCCTCTAAATCGAAGAATGGATAAAGAATGTATGGAATATATAAACATTAGAGTACTACTCAGTGGTAAAAAATAATGACATTTTGAATTTTGCATGCAAATGGATGGAATTAGAAAATACTTTACTAAGTGAGATAACCCAGACCCAAAAAGATGAATATAATATGTACTCACTCATTAGTGAACTCTAGCCATATACAAAGGACATTAAGCCTATAATTCACAAGCCTAGAGAAGCCAAATAACAAGGTGAACACAAAGAAAAACATATATAGATCCTTTTGGAAATTGGAAGCAAACAAGATTGCCGGGCAAAAGTTGGGAGCATGGGGGTAGGGGAGGGTTGGGTGTAGGAATGGGGGAAGGGGAGAAGGGGAGAGAGAAGGGAAAAAGGGAAAGACTAGAGGGAATTTGTGGGAGTGGGAGGGTGGAGATGGAGGAAGGGTGGATATAGGAGCAGGGAAGAAGATATCTACATTAAGGGAGCCATTTTAGGGTTGGCAAGAGCCTTGGCTCTAATGGGGATCCCATGTGTCCATGGGGATGTCCCCAGTTAGGTCCTTGGGCAGCAGAGTAGAGGGTGCCTGAACTGGCCTTGTCCCACCATCACACTGATGATTATCTCAAATATCTCCATAGAATCTTCATCCAGCAATGGGTGGAGATAGAGACAGAGACCCTCATCAGAGCAACGGAATGAGCCCCCAAGGTCCAGTTGAAGAGCAGAAGGAGGGAGAAAATGAGCAAGGAAGTCTGGACCACACAGGGTTGGTCCACCCACTGAAACAGTGTGCCTGTTCTAATGAGAACTCACCAAATCCAGCTGGACCAGGAGTGAATGAACCTGCAACCAAACGGAACTCTCTAAAAGTGGCTGAAAATGGGAGCTGACTAAGAAGCCACTGATAAAGGCACTGGGAATTGTTTCTATTGCATGTACTATCTTTTTGGGATCCTAGTCTATTTGGATGCAAAGCTTCCTAGGCCTGGATGGGGGGGGGGGGGGTTGGACTTCCCACAGGGCTGGATTCCCTGCCCCCTCTTAAGGAGGGAGGGAAAGGGAGGAAGATGAGTGGGGGAGCAGGAGGGGAATGGCAGGAGGGGAGGAAATGTAAATTTTTGAATGGAAAAATAAATAAATTTAAAAAAAAGAAAAATAAATAAATGACTCCTAATAATATTGTTATATACTCATAGATTGGTGACTAGTCCAAGTGTATTCAGACAACCTTCCTCTGGATGCAGATACTGAGATTCACAACCAAATGTTAGGAAGAAAGAGAGCCCAGTTGGAGATCTCCACTGATTTCCTCCCCTTGGAGCTCAGGAAACACAAAGAAAGTTGTAGAGAAGTAACTGTAGAAGTCAGGGGGGATTGAGGACACCAGGAAAACTTGGCCCACAGACATCCGACAAAACAGGGTGCATAAGACTGCAACAGCAATCACAGGGCCTGCATCGATCTATGTTAGGTACTCTATATATGTTATTTTTGTTAGCTTGGTGTTTTGTTGGACTCCTAATAATGTAAGTGGGGGTGTGCCTGACTCTTTCACCAGCTTGAGGGACTTTTTGCCTCTTACTGAGTTGCATTATTCATCCTTGAGATGACGGTTTGTGCCTAATCTTATAGTATCTTGTGCTTTGATATCCATGGGAAGTCAACTCATTGCTGAAGGGAAAGAAAGAAGCAGAGGATCCATTGAAGAAGGAAGGTTGGTGGAGTAGGAACTGGGAAGAGTGCCGGGAGGGGAAACTACAGACAGCATGTATTTGAAAACAAATAAAAATTAAATTTTCAAAAGCCATGTTTACTAAAACACAAAGTGCTACTGAGAACACAACACCAAAAGTCAGCAACATAATGACCACAATTGACACACACATTTCAGTAATGACTTTAAATATCAATGTCTTTAATTCTTGAGTAAAAAAGACATAGAAATGCAAGATACTTGGTTTATTGTTTGGCTCACTGACTAAACAACAGAATGAATTTCTCAAAAATTAATGGCTTGATATCTCAATGTATTGAAGCAAGTAACTGTTCGAGTTGTCCTTTGTATCTTCTTAAAGAAGGCTTTTACTTTCTTACCCCTGTTATATTGGGGTATAAAAATGTATGGAAAATTAAATGTGGGTGATTTTTAGTATTAACAGGAACTCCTTCCTGGTACTATCCTATCTTTCTCTTTTATTATTTTCACTTAGATCTTTATTATCTTTACTTATTTTTCTAACCCCCATGCCCCTACCATGGTAAGTGATATGCTTATGATGCTTGGCTTCAACACTAAAGACTAGTGTAATAAAAGGCTAGTCCTTAATTATATGCTATAGAAAGATTTTGAAAACTAAGTAGTGGGACTCTGAAAAAAACTTAGGTCATTGGTGGTCATGTCATAGAGTGTAATAATGGGAAACCCATATGTTCTTTTCTCTCATTTATTTCTGATTTACTTCCTGAAAAGTATGTTTTCTCCTGTTTATGATGCAAAAACTAGTTATTGTCTTGCCACAGGTCCAGAAACAATCATCTCAATAAACTATAAATGAATAATCTCCAGAAATGTAAGTCCTAATAAACTTTATATCTATGTAAATTTATTAACATATTACAGAAGCAGAAAACTGGATTCCACAATATTAGATATAGGATCAAAGCCTGAATTTTTAAGTCATTAATATTGGGTTACATTTTGTTATTGATTATATAATGTATACAATGATTTGGTGTAGTGTTGAATATACTAAAAAATTATAATTTTTATCTCCTTTTTCTACTTCAGAAACTCTTTTCAAATTCTACTCTCATATAAGATTATTTCACATAAGACCGTAAGAATATGGACAGAAATTCCATTGAACAACTGCAACTGATATCATTCTCTGCCAATTTTGTAAAATCAATGTTCTTATTTCTCTTATTTAATATATATCATTTTTCTAGGACCAATAATCAAATCAAGGACTTTCTACACATGTTTTCTTTTCACTGAGCTATAGTCCTAGTAGGACTTCTTTTCTACAGTTGTGAAATGCTATGGCTTATGTATTACTTCATTATTAACATATGAAAACTTCTTATCAATGATCATTTCTACAAGCTTATCATTTAATGCATCATCACAGGGGTTGGAAAGATGAGTCAGCAGCTAAGAATACTGCCTGCTCTTCCAGAGCATCCAGGTGTGCTTAACTCTATTTCCAGAAGTGATACTGGAAAGTCTGTTCTGACTTCTGTATACACTAGAAACACACTTGATCCACAGGTAAACATGTACACAAACTGTTCATACACATTATAATGATAAAAACAGTATTTTTATTTATTTTATGTGTCTTTCACATCACATATCTTGATCACATTCATTCCTCATACCTTTGCATCTGTCCTTTGCCCCACACCTCCTACAAACAGAACATAAATGAAGAGAAAAAAGGAAGAAAATATATGAAAATATACAGAAAAAAATTAAAAACCTCATTATGGAAGCTGCAGTGTCACCCAAAAAGTATACACCTTTGTCCATAAATTTCTACTGGCAAGTGTTTATTTCAAAGAGTCATTGGTCTGT
The DNA here is from genome assembly GCF_018167655.1 of Microtus oregoni. Classification (NCBI taxonomy): domain Eukaryota; kingdom Metazoa; phylum Chordata; class Mammalia; order Rodentia; family Cricetidae; genus Microtus; species Microtus oregoni. Next base: position 835,558 of record NW_024543224.1, on the reverse strand, counting down.
TTCAAGCCACCTGATCTACACTACATGATGGGTGCTGGGCCCCCACTAAGACTCTTTTTGGACATCTTGTTGCCACCTGTGTTGTGGAGATCTTTAAACCTTAATTTTAAAAATAAAAATTAATAAACACATCATCAGAATATAATATCTATGGTCTGTTATTTTGATGCAATCCAACTAGCCAGGTTATCTTCTTATTTGAAGCATTCTTGAGAAATGTTTGCAATAACAAGTAGAATACTTAGCTTGAGAAGAAAATAGTTCTTATGGATGAATTCTGAATGTTTGCACATGGAACAACAACAAAAAAATAAACAGTGAAAATTATCCTATCTGTCTTGCAAACATTTTGCATTCACTGTTGTCATTGAAGCAGAAAATATGCAGTTTGAAGTTCTTTCTTTAACTGATGACATTTACAATCTTTCCATGTCTGTTGCGGGAAGTCCTTCCGCTCCTCCAGCCAATAGCCGCTGAGATACCAGCCCATTGGGCCATGGTCTCTCTCCCTTTAAAAAAGCAGCTACTTCCCTTCTCGCTCTCTTTGCTTCCTGCTCTGGTTCCGGCGACTAGACTTCTTACTGATTGCACAGAGGGCTGTTGTCTGGGACAGTTATCTGTAAGTTTTTTCCCCTTTAAATAAATACCACCCTATTAATCATAATTCCAAACTGGTGTAGCATTGTTTGTGACTTACACCTTCATCTGCCGCCCAACTTTTGGTTTTAGGACCCCCTACTTCCCCTGCTCGGCTGCCTGCGAGCCCTCCCTTCCTCAGCCGTGGCCTGTGCCTTGCAGCCTGTGCCTTATGCGTGGAGCCAGCAGTTTAATATAAATTATCACTCAGTGGCTTTTCTTGCTGCAGTTCTTTATATTTTCCCTTTAGACACCTCAGACTGACTTCTAGTCCCCACACACCCTATTGTCTGCATCCCTACGTGGATTTAAACTCCACAGGCCCGCATAGTCTCTGCCCACACGGTTTGCTCTTTTCTGAGTCGTTTTTAAATCTCCCTTGTAAGCACAGCTCTTAAGAGGCCCGAACCAGAGCACACGGTTGCCGAAAGCTGCAACCCTTCAGGATGACTCTGTCACATGGAGGCATACACGGCTTCCAGATTACTCTTCTCTACCCCTGGATTCTGGGTTTATGGTTCCAGGTACGGAATTGATTTAATTACATTTACTTTGTTGAGCAACTTGCATTTCCCAATTTTAACAAATACTAGGTGGACACTGAAATAGGAACCCGTTTTCATCATGACTTGGCAACAGCGCCACCTGCTGGATAATAGGTAATATGGCGGTTTTCATTTCCAACAAAAATTTTACTGTTTTGTTCGCTAATACAATGGATCATATCAGGCAAAGTTTATATGACTATGGGGATAACTTAATTTACTGGTTACTAGGTTTCAGTATTCTTTTGAATATGCTATCATTTAGGAAAAATATGGCACTCATAAGAACCATACAATCTTTACTAGAAACTCATGCAGGTCAGGAGATTCAGGATTCCAAAGGGACAATAATAAAAAGACTTGAAATGATTGAAGAAATTATTGGAGCAGGTGAACAGAGTAAGAAGGCACAAGGACAGGATACAATGCCACCACCACCTATTAGAACTGGCTTACCCAGAGTGTTAGCGACATATCCTATACTTAATTCTGACAAAGCGTCAACTTCTAAAGGCTCAAAGAGAGTCAGAGAAGCTAGATGGATGCCAATAGCAATGAATTATTTAAAAGAAATTAAGCAAGCTACTGTTAAATTTGGCTTGCACGCTGCATATGTTAAGGAAATGATAAGGACTTGGGCTTCTAAAGCTAGAACTACCCCCATGATTTCCATCAGTTAGTGTCTGCAGTTTTAGATAATGGACCTTCCTTGATGTTTGGAATCTATTTCAGAGAAGAATCCAAGCATATGGAACAGCAAGGAAGAGCAAAAGGTGTTGAGGTTTCCCAAGATCAAATTCTTGGTGCAGGAGAATATGCTGATCCACAGGTCCAAGTACTTTATGACGATGAAGTACTGTGTCTATGTCACCAAGCAGGTTTAAATGATTGGAATAGAATACAAGATCCAGCAAAAGGGGTTGAATCATATACCAAATTTCGGCAGGGACAGAGAGAAACCTTTATTGACTTTTTGCAAAGATTAATTAAGGCTCTGGACATAGGGGTAACAGACCCAGAAGCTAGATGAATACTGCTTGAATCTCTAGCTTTTGAGAATGCAAACATAGAATGCAAAAAGATAATTGGGCCTTTAAAGTCTAGATCAGCACCTATGGATGAATGGATTCAGAATACGATGAATGTTGAGACGTTTAGCTATAATGATGAATCTTGGGTAGAAGAAGCGATTTCCAAAGCAATGAGGAGACACCAAACTGTCAGGTGTTTTAACTGTGGTAAATTAGGGCATCTGAAAAAGGATTGCAGGCACAGAATTTCTAAGAATAATATCTCCTCTGGAAATGACAAAAATAGGAGACCTCGGCCTTCAGGTACATGTAGGAGATGCGGTAAAGGCCGACATTGATCCAACGAATGCAGGTCAACAAGAGACAGACAAGGCAACCCGATACTGTCGGGAAACTCCTTGAGGGGCCTCTCGCAGGCTTCCAAGCCAACAGTGGCCCAGTCATTCCCAGTCACAGTGGAGAATGTGCCTCACCAAGAAAATTAAAAGCTATAATTTCTGATGCAAAAAATAATAATGGTATAAATGATGCATTACGAATGGAGGATGAGTAAAAAAACCAAGGACAGAGTAAACGTATATTTTGGCAGACTTCTATTAACAATCAAAGACCAAAGTTAAGAGTCTGTATAAATGGCACATATATTGAACGCTTATTAGACACAGGTGTGGATGTAAGTATCATTACTCCAGAATCTTGGCATCCGAATTGGCCTCTTCAAGAGGTAGATGTTCAGTTCTTGGGAATTGGAACCCTAGTTCGTGCAAAACAAAGCACAGGATGGGTTGAATGCATAGGGCCCAAAGGGCAAATAGGAAGACTAAGGCCATATATAGCCAATATTGCAATAAATTTATGGGGTCGTGACCTGCTACAGCAATGGAATATCCAGATTAACATTCCTGTAGTTCCAGGAACTCATAATTCTGGGAAGGATATGATGAAATATTATGGAAAAAGGTCACCAGCCATTCAGGCTGTACAAGAACATACAGGAAATATCAAACCTTTAGAGGTACCAACAGCCCTACCTTTAAAATGGCTAACTGAGAAGCCAATATGGGTCAAGCAGTGGCCTCTAGCTGAAGATAAATTACCAGCATAGGAACAGCTGGTGCAAGAGCAACTAGATGCTCACCATATTGAAGAATCAACCAGCCCTTAGAATTCTCCTGTATTTGTTGTAAAAATGAAATCTGGTAAATGGTGAATGGTGACAGATCTAAGAGTTGTCAACAAGGTAATTCAATCTATGGGCCCACTACAATCCTGAATTCCTTTGCCTTCTCTGTTACCAAAAGGAAGGCCTCTTATAGTTATTGATTTGAATGATTGTTTTTTCACTATACCGTTACAAGAAAAGGATAGAGAAAAATTTGCCTTCACAGTGCCTACTTATAATAATTCTCAGCCTAATAGGAGGTATCAATGGACTGTCCTCCCACAGGGTATGCTCAATAGTCTTACATTGTGCCAATATTTTGTAAGTAAGCCATTGGAAATAATTTGTAAACAAAACCCCAAGTACATAATTTATCATTACATGGATGACATCTTGTTATCTGATTCAAATAAAAATACTTTAGAAAGGATGTTTGAAGAAGTAAAGAAAGTCTTGCCTAGGTGGGAATTACAAATTGCCCCTGAAAAGATTCAAAGAGGAAATTCTATTAATTACCTAGGTTACAGAATAGGGTTAGAGGAAATTAAAACGCAAAAGGCACAAATTAGGAGAGACTGGTTAAAGACTCTTAATGACTTCTAAAGATTGTTAGAAGACATATCCAGTCTATGACTAGCTGTTGGGATAACACCTGATCTAATAGTTCATTTAAACAAAAACTTAGATGGTGATAAAGATTTGTTTTTGTTTTTTTGTTTTTTGTTTTTTGTTTTTTTGAGACAGGGTTTCTCTGTGGCTTTGGAGCCTGTCCTGGAAGGTGATAAAGATTTGAATAGTCCAAGAAAACTGACAGCTGAAGCAGAAAAGGAACTGACAATGATTGAGGAAAAATTACAGGAGGCACATGTGGATACAGTGAACCCAAATCTTAGCAGCACCCTAGTCATATTGCCTTCCAGAATTTTCCTACAGGGATTTTAATGCAGAGGGAAGATATTATTTTAGAGTGGATATTTATACCTAATAAACCAAGTAAAAATTAAAAATTTATGTGGAAAAAGTCTCTAAATTAATTATAAAAGGTAAGCTGAGACTTTGTCAACTAGCAGGTATAGACCCAGCAGAAATTATAGTGCCTTTTACCACTGAGGAAATAAAAAAATTTATGGGAAGACAATGAACCGTGGCAAAGACCTTGTGCTAATTTTTTGGGAGAAATTAATAGCAACTATCCCAAAAGTGGTAGACTTATCCTCATAAAGAGAACTTCTTGGATTCTTCCTAGAATTGTACGTGATGCTCCAATAACTGGAGCCCATACATTCAATACTGATGCAAATAAATCAGGGAAAGCAGGGTGCAAGTCAGATGAATTGAGTAATGTGGAACAAAGACCTTATAATTCTGTCCAGAAGGCAGAATTATATGCCACTCTTATGGTGCTAAGGGATTTTAAAGAACCTCTTAATATAGTTACAGATTCACAATATGCAGAAAGAGTTACCTTGCATATTGAAACGGCTGAAATTATACCAGATGACTCAGAGTTGACTTCATTTTTTTTTTATCCAGAGACAAGACATAATCAGGAATTGGCTTTGTCCAATGTATATAACACACATCCTGTCCATACAGGTCTGCCTGGTCCTCTAGCAAAAGGTAACACGGAGATTGATCAATTATTAATTGGAATCATGTTGCAGGCCTCAGAATTTCATAAAAAAGCATCATGTCAATAGTAAAGGCCTAAAGAAAGAATTTTCCATTACTTGGCAACAAGCTAAGGACATTAAAGAGAGATGTCCTACTTGTTCTTTCTATAATCAAACACTGTTGCCTACAGGGAGTAACCCAAAGGGTACTCAAAGGAATGAAATCTGGCAGATGGATGTGTTTCACTTTATGGAATTTGGTAAATTAAAATATGTACACCACAACATAGACACATATTCAGGTTTTCAATGAGCTACTGCCCTGAGCTCAGAAAAGGCTGATTCAGTAATCACACATTTTTTGGAAGTCATGGCCATCATGGGTATACCTGCACAAATAAAGACAGATAATGGTCCAGCATATGTATCTAAGAAAATGAAACACTTTTTTGATTATTATAATATAAAACACATTACATGTATACCAAATAATCCTACAGGTCAGGCAGTTATAGAAACATCAAATCATACTATAAAGGATATGCTGAACAAACAGAAAGGGACCGAAAATACCCCCAGAAATAGATTACGTAATGCTTTATTAACATTGAATTTTCTTAACGCAAATGAGAAAGGAATGACAGCAGCAGAAAGACATTGGATAATGGAAAAGTCTGTTGAACTAAATCAACCGATTTATTTCAAAGATGTGCTGACCACTCAATGGAAGCCAGGAGATGTTCCACGTTGGGGAAGGGGTTTTGTTCTTGTTGCCACAGGAGAAGAAAAATTGTAGATACAATCAAAATTAATAAAGTTACGATTTGAAGAGGAGAAACCTCCTGGAAAGGAGAAATAACAACTCATCCACAATGATGATATTTATACAGGTGTTAAGAAAAACATATAGAATGGGGGTAGGGTGCTGTTCTTATCTCTGCAGGAAAACACTCATCTTCAGAAATTTCAAGGGACCCTGGATGCTTGAGTACTGACAGATGGAAACTATTTAAAACCCAATAAGATTCAGCAAGAAAATCAAATTGATCTCATACGTAAAATTATTCTACTCTTATCTTTAAATATGTATTAATGTGCATTTATTTATAAATATATAGAGCTGGTTTTGGAGTTGGACTCTGGCTCAGTCCCTCTCCAATTCCAAGCCTGTTGGAAAGAGAAAAACCCAGAGTTTCTGGAGTTTCTGTTTCATGTCAAGAACCATGATATGGGACAGAAAGAAATATGAGTTTAGAAAACATCTTTGCTTTTCTTCTTATCTATCATACTTTTCGTTGAATATATCTACCATGCCTTTCATTGAATATATATATATATATGTCTATAAATGTCTATATGATTAATGTTTAAGTTTTTTACAATGAACAATGAGTTTTTCCTCAAGTGACGTTTGAAGTTTACAGGAAGAAGATGGGGCCCCATAACAACAAATCCACCTGGTTGATATGACGTCATGATACTGATAGCGCTACTACAAGACCTGTTTTGGGTACCAGCTGCACAAGATTATCCTGAATTGATTAGATGAAATCGTGCACATCATATACAGCATTCTGGCCAGACCTGCACAAAATTACTCAGAGATTATTTGCAATTTTAAAAGACATTGATCTTAAAATTTAACCATCATTTTACTCACAGGATCCCCCAGAAAGAACATCGCCCCCATGACAGCTGGAAGTAATTCTAGAGGACGACGTCCCCTCTCCCATTAAAGTTTGCCCTTAGGTTTAGGGACATCATTTAGGGGTTGGGAGGTTGGGGGAGGAATTTTATGAGCTCAGGAATCATTTTGAAAAAGAAAAGAGGGATGATGGGATAATAGATTTGTAATTGTGAGTTACTCTTTTTAGACAAATAATTTGGTATCGATTCTTGTATATTGATATAAATTTAAATTATATTGACTATTGTATGCATGCATGTTTCTACCTCTGTTTAAAACATTTTTTATGTATTGACATATATTGTATTGATATATATTGTATATATTTACCATATTGCAGTGTACATTTCTACCTCGGATTAAGATACTTATATATTGTTTGCATATTAATATATATTTACCATACTGCAATGTATATTTGTACATTGTTTATATTTGTAGGTCATTATCCTCATTTGTTTCACAGCCGTTTATTGTCTTAGTCTTTAAGTTAGATAGATATTGAGAATTACATAGATTAATAGTCATTTAATTTTGTCATTTATAATTAGACTAATTAGGTTCTTTAGATATATAGAGATTATACTCAGTATAGCTAAATAATCTTCAACCTCTTCAAAGAGCTGTAGAAAATGGCCTTTAATCTAACTCAGAGTTTCGTGATAGTGAGACATAATTGCTCCTGGCAGCACCGATCTATTCCCGTGAGAATGTTGAGCACCAAAGACACTCCACCTGGAGCCTTTCTTTTTGGGAGAACTGGCCTTTGGGCAAAGAAATGCCCATACCTCAACTACTGACAGAGATACAGAGCGTGCATCAATGGATAAAACAGGACTGTCATATCCTGCCAAGACAAGGTAAGATAGTTTTGAAAAGTTGCTTGCCTTTGAAAATGGTATGTCAGTTATGTTAGGCCTTAGCCAAAGTTGGTTGCTTCAATGCTGCAAACATGACTTTGGGTGATTGCCCAGTTGTCTCTGTGATTTGTTGCATGTTTTGGAAGTTGTTTTACTGAACTTCCTAATTACCCAGGTAACATTATTTCCCTTCTCAGTTCTTCAATGGGGTTGAAGACTATATAAATGTAGTTACTTTTTTCTCATGACTTGGCCAAGTTATTTATTATATAAGACCTAAGCTAGTTAGAATAGGATATTTGTACTTATTGTATATAATTTCGTAGTAGTTTTAGAACTCTATTACTTAAACAAAAGGGGGAAGTGTTGCGGGAGGTCCTTCTGCTCCTCCAGCCAATAGCCTCTGAGATACCAGCCCATTGGGCCGTGGTCTCTCCTTTTAAAAAATCAGGTACTTCCCTTTTCGCTCTCTTTGCTTTCTGCTCCAGTTCCTGCGACTAGACTTCTTCCGGAAAGCACAGAGGGCTGTTGTCTGGGACAGTTATCTGTAAGTTTTTTCCCCTTTAAATAAATAGCACACTATTAATCATAATTCCAAATGGTGTGGCATTGTTTGTGACTTATGCCTTCACATGTCGACGATTTTACAATATATTTTTCTAGAGGCCAAAAATACTAAAGCAGAACATGCACTTTACATATACTTTCAAAGAAAACTTTCTGTTTGCTTGTCATATCTGTTATAATCTAAAAGGATGCTGTAATACTAGTATGATAATTGTGATGTTCATGATTATGACAAACTAAGAATATAGGCTTGAATGATAGGCTATGGGGAATAGAGTAATGGGTCAGTTGTTAGAAACATTGATTGTTTTACAAGAGTACTCAGATTAAAACTATACACCCATGCAATGGCTCATAACAATCTGTAGTTCCAATCACAGGGAATACAGGATCATGTTCTGGCATTGGAAGATACTACACATTTGTTTTGCAGAGACACATATGCAGGGAAAATGCCCACTCTAAATAAAAATGAAATAGGGTTATTTTAGATAGCAGTAGTTAAGCACAGATCCAACAATAACAAACTAAAAACATCTCAATGATTAAAGAACAGCTTGAACTACATTCTCAATGATTCCCTGGTTATTGTTGACCTGGGATTCCCTGCCTCCCCCCCCCCAAAAAAAAAATAAAATAGAAAAAGGGGAAAAAAACAAAACAGAAGATATTAAAATGGTAAAACGAAATGTGGGTTATAACATTATTAGACCTATTTGAAGACTAGCAAGATATCTCAGAAACTAAATAATAAACACATGTGATGTTATATCTTCAGTGAAAAGAAAGAAATGGCTCTTACAGTTTCCTGACCTTCACACACAGGTTGGGGTGTTCATTTCCAGGCACACCTATCTACATACAGAACAAATAAATAAATACAGATGAAAATACTTTTAAAAAGCTGATTCTTGATTCATTCATTCATGTTTCCCTTTTAAGCATCAGATATTTATGCACTATTCATCAGAAGAAATATCAAACTTAGCTCAAAATAATTGTGCCAATTTTTAAAATGCACAAGTAACTTATTTTTGTTACTGATATTATTTTTTATAAATAGTCTACCAGGATTTCTTGTAATAAAATAACATATTTAGAGATTTCTGATAATGATAGGATTCAGAAAAAATATTTTGATGTGGTAACATTTTATTTGAATCTAGCTCATGACCATTAGTCTCATGTTGCTGACTTAGATACTTATACATAGTCTTTCAACAATATAGAATAAAATGAAGAATTTTACCCTATGACATTGAGTTCTATTAAAGTACAAATGTAATAATAAAAGTATTGAAGAGTTTAATGACTTCTCTCAGGATCTAATGCAGCTCTTCAAGATCAAACACACAAAAATCATGAGAGATTCCTGAGAAGATTTCCGTCAAAGTGAGGTCATTATGAAAACCTCTTAACTCCCAAAGGTTTTATTGCTTTTGAGCACCAATAACTTAACAGCTCCATTTCCAAATCCTCAAATTCCCATGAATAGCAAACAGAAAATAAAAGAAAAAAAAATCACTCTTATTTTGGTGCGTATTCCCTCCTAACGTGATTTCACTCTGAATGCAATTCATTTCCCGATTATGCCAGACCATTTTGTACCTTCAGTGCCTGGCCTTGAATCCTATTGATTAACATCAGTATAAAGTTAACAAAGCATGGAAACATTCTATGAGCTTCAATCACACATGGGCCATCATTTTCTTTGCAGTAAGTTTATTGGAGTTGAACACAAAATCTAAAGCATTTAACAGGCTATTTGAAATGTATGGGAAATCACAGGTCAAAATGGTCATTTCAATTAAATGACTACTTAGACTTTGTCAGATGTACTGAGATACTAGTAGTTATAATATGAGTATAATGATATTCCCATTTTATCTCTTGCAGATAGATAGCTTTCCTTGAATGTATCAATCACCTAATTAATCATTTACATCCAAAAGTATTACAATTATGTTAAACATTGAGGAAAATAGGAGAAAAAACTATAATAAAATTTAGAATTTTTTAGATGATTTTCTGTTAATTATTAGGAGGCTATCTCATATTTAGTTATTGATTTCTTATGTAATGTTTTCATCATTAATTATGAAAATCATCATAATTCAAAGAAAGCATCAAATGTTTATAATAATGACAAGTATCAAAGACACATAAAGAGAAAAATACAGGCGCGTGGCATCGCCCAGCCCAGCCTATCTGGGCGCTGAGTCCGAGTACCCGGGGCTCCCGGGGGGCAGCAGTTCCTTTGTTTCTGTGGCCTGCCTGCACCAAGCGGGGTAGGCGCTTTGTCTGCGAGCTGCCCAACCAGCACGGAGGCCTGATCTTTCGGCGCCAGGAGACCCAGCATTGGGGTGAGTTTCTGGCCCACGGCGCCAGCCTGGGACGGGGAGCTCGGGGGTTTCTTGGCCCCCTGTCCTGCTTGGGCTCTCTGCAGGGCCTCTACTCCCCGGGTGCTGCCTCTTTCTTCCTGGCCCACCCAGCTTCCGTCCAGAGCCCTCCCCACTTCGCTCCCACTGCCCTCTTTTGGCGCGTGGCATCGCCCAGCCCAGCCTATCTGGGCGCTGAGTCCGAGTACCCGGGGCTCCCGGGGGGCAGCAGTTCCTTTGTTTCTGTGGCCTGCCTGCACCAAGCGGGGTAGGCGCTTTGTCTGCGAGCTGCCCAACCAGCACGGAGGCCTGATCTTTCGGCGCCAGGAGACCCAGCATTGGGGTGAGTTTCTGGCCCACGGCGCCAGCCTGGGACGGGGAGCTCGGGGGTTTCTTGGCCCCCTGTCCTGCTTGGGCTCTCTGCAGGGCCTCTACTCCCCGGGTGCTGCCTCTTTCTTCCTGGCCCACCCAGCTTCCGTCCAGAGCCCTCCCCACTTCGCTCCCACTGCCCTCTTTTGGCGCGTGGCATCGCCCAGCCCAGCCTATCTGGGCGCTGAGTCCGAGTACCCGGGGCTCCCGGGGGGCAGCAGTTCCTTTGTTTCTGTGGCCTGCCTGCACCAAGCGGGGTAGGCGCTTTGTCTGCGAGCTGCCCAACCAGCACGGAGGCCTGATCTTTCGGCGCCAGGAGACCCAGCATTGGGGTGAGTTTCTGGCCCACGGCGCCAGCCTGGGACGGGGAGCTCGGGGGTTTCTTGGCCCCCTGTCCTGCTTGGGCTCTCTGCAGGGCCTCTACTCCCCGGGTGCTGCCTCTTTCTTCCTGGCCCACCCAGCTTCCGTCCAGAGCCCTCCCCACTTCGCCCCCACTGCCCTCTTTAGGCGCGTGGCATCGCCCAGCCCAGCCTATCTGGGCGCAGGGTCCGAGTATCCGGGGCTCCCGGGCGGGCAGCAGTTCCTTTGTTTCTGTGGCCTGCCTGCACCAAGCGGGGTAGGCGCTTTGTCTGCGAGCTGCCCAACCAGCACGGAGGCCTGATCTTTCGGCGCCAGGAGACCCAGCATTGGGAGAGCCAACATTGGGGAGAGACAGCGTTTGGTAGGCAAGGAGACCTAATCCGGTAAAAGAAGATCCATAGGGAGCATTTGGAAGAAGAGATGGGCCGACGTCAAGGCAAGAATTCGCCCAACAAGCTGAAAAGCAACATGAAGCTACCAGAAACAAGCGACCTCACAACGGGAGGACAAGAACCCCTTAATCAAGAGGAAGGAGAAAAGATTGACTTCATGAAAGTGATTGACACCCTTAAACAGCATGTAAAAAACGCCCTTATAGAAATGGATGAGAAATATAACAGAAAGTTTGAAGAATTGAATAAATCAGTGAATGATACCCTAGAAAACCAAGGAAAAACAATCAAACAGATAATGGAAACAGTTCAAGACCTGAAAACTGAAATGGAGGCAAAGAAGAAAACACAAACAGAGGGCCGTCTGGACATGGAAAATCTAGGTAAACGAATAGAGACTACAGAAACAAGCATAACCAGCAGAATACAAGAGATAGAAGAAAGACTCTCGGATTCTGAAGATACCATAGAGAAAATAAACACACTGATCAAAGAAAACAGCAAGTCCAACAAACTCTCATCACAAAACATTCAGGAAATATGGGACACAATAAAAAGACCAAACCTAAGAATAATAGGAGTAGAAGAAGGAGAAGAAGGGCAGCTCAATGGTCCAGAAAATCTATTTAATAAAATTATAGAAGAAAACTTTCCCAACCTAAGGAAAGATTTTCCTATGAAGGTGCAAGAAGCATACAGAACACCGAATAGGCTGGATCAAAAAAAAACATCCCCTCGCCATATAATTATCAAAACACAAAGCATACAGAATAAGGAAAGAATATTAAGAGCTGCAAAGGAAAAAGGCCAAATTACTTATAAAGGTAAACCTATCAGACTTACACCTGACTTCTCCATGGAAACCATGAAAGCCAGAAGGTCCTGGATAGATGTACTGCAGAAACTGAGAGACCATGGGTGCAAGCCCAGATTACTATACCCAGCCAAGCTTTCATTCACTATAAATGGAGAAAATAAAATTTTCCAGGATAAAAACAAATTTAAACAATACGCAGCCACAAATCCAGCCTTACAGAAAGTAATTGAAGGAAAATCACTAACCAAGGAGTCCAACAATGACCACAATAACTCAGACATCTAGAGACCCTTCACCAACACAAAACAAAGAAGGGAAACACACAAACTCTACGACTAAAAAAAAAAATGAGGGGAGTTAACAACCACTGGTCATTAATATCACTTAATGTCAATGGACTCAACTCACCTATAAAAAGGCACAGGCTAAGAGATTGGATAAGTAAACAGGATCCAACATTCTGCTGTTTACAAGAAACACACCTCAACCACAAAGACAGGCACCTACTCAGAGTAAAGGGCTGGGAAAAGGCCTATCAAGCAAATGGACCTAAGAAACAGGCAGGTGTGGCCATACTAATCTCTAACAAAGTTGACTTTAAACTTAAATCAATCAGAAGAGATGGAGAGGGGCATTTTATACTCATAACAGGAACAGTTCATCAGGATGAAGTCTCAATCCTGAACATCTATGCCCCTAATATAAAAGCACCCACGTACATAAAAGAAACATTGCTAAAATTCAAGGCAGCCATCAAACCGCACACACTAATAGTAGGAGACTTCAACACTCCTCTCTCACCAATGGACAGGTCAATCAGACAGGAACCTAACAGAGAAATAAGAGAATTAGTGGAGGTAATGAATCAAATGGACTTAACAGACATCTATAGAACATTCCATCCAAATAGGAAAGAATATACCTTCTTCTCTGCAGCTCATGGAACCTTCTCGAAAATCGACCACATAGTCGGTAACAAAGCAAACATCCACAGTTACAAAAAAATATTAGTAACCACCTGTGTCTTATCAGATCACCATGGATTAAAGTTAGAATTCAACAATAATGCTACCCCCAGAAAGCATACAAAGTCATGGAAACTGAACAGTCAACTATTGAACCATAGCTGGATTAAAGAAGAAATAAAGAAAGAAATTAAAGTCTTCCTGGAATTCAATGAAAATAAAGAAACAACATACTCAAACTTATGGGACACTATGAAAGCAGTCCTAAGAGGAAAGTTCATAGCACTAAGTGCCCACTTAAAGAAAACAGAGAAAGCTCACATTGGAGACTTAACAGCCCACCTGAAAGCTCTAGAAAAAAAAGAAGCAGACTCACCTAGGAGGAGTAGAAGACTGGAAATAATCAAAATGAGGGCTGAAATCAACAAAATAGAAACACAGAAAACAATACAAAAAATCAATGAAACAAAAAGCTGGTTCCTGGAGAAAATCAACAAGATTGACAAACCACTATCCAAGCTAATCAAACGGCAGAGAGAGAATTTGCAAATTAATAAGATCAGAAATGAAAAGGGGGACATAACCACAGACACAGAGGAAATTCAGAGAATCATTAGATCTTACTACAAAAGCCTATATGCCACAAAATTGGAAAATGTAAAGGAAATGGATACTTTTTTAGATAAATATCATATACCAAAGTTAAATCAGGACCTGGTGAACAATCTAAATAGACCTGTTAGTCGCGAAGAATTAGAAGAGGTTATCAAAAACCTCCCTACCAAAAAAAGTCCAGGACCAGATGGTTTCAATGCGGAATTCTACCAGATCTTCCAAGAAGATCTAATACCTATACTCCTTAATGTATTCCACAAGATAGAAACAGAAGGGTCATTACCAAACTCCTTTTATGAAGCCACAATTACTCTGATACCAAAACCACTCAAAGACTCAACCAGGAAAGAGAACTACAGGCCAATCTCACTCATGAATATCGACGCAAAAATCCTCAACAAAATACTGGCGAATCGAATCCAAGAACACATCCGAAAAATTATCCATTATGATCAAGTAGGCTTCATTCCTGAGATGCAGGGCTGGTTCAACATACGAAAATCTATCAATGTAATCCAGCATATAAATAAACTGAAAGAAAAAAACCATATGATCATTTCATTAGATGCTGAAAAAGCATTTAACAAAATTCAACATCCATTTATGTTAAAAGTCTTGGAGAGATTAGGGATACAAGGGTCATACCTAAATATAATAAAAGCTATATACAGCAAGCCGACAGCTAACATCAAATTAAACGGAGAGAAACTCAAAGCCATCCCACTTAACTCAGGAACACGACAAGGCTGTCCACTCTCCCCATACCTCTTCAATATAGTGCTTGAAGTTCTAGCAATAGCAATAAGACAACATAATGGAATCAAGGGGATTCGAATTGGAAAGGAAGAAGTTAAACTTTCGTTATTTGCAGATGATATGATAGTGTACATAAGCGACCCCAAAAACTCCACCAAAGAACTCCTACAGCTGATAAACAGCTTTAGTAATGTGGCAGGATACAAGATCAACTCCAAAAAATCAGTCGCCCTCTTATACACAAAGGATATGGAAGCAGAGAGGGAAATCAGAGAAGCTTCACCATTCACAATAGCCAAAAACAGCATAAAATATCTTGGGGTACATCTAACCAAGGAAGTGAAAGATCTATTTGACAAGAACTTTAAGGCATTGAAGAAAGAAATTGAAGAGGATACCAAAAAATGGATGGACCTCCCTTGCTCTTGGATTGGGAGGATCAACATAGTAAAAATGGCAATTCTACCAAAGGCTATTTATAGATTCAATGCAATCCCCATCAAGATCCCATCAAAATTCTTCACAGATCTGGAGAGGACAATAATCAACTTTATATGGAAAAACAAAAAACGCAGGATAGCCAAAACAATCCTATACAATAAAGGATCTTCTGGAGGCATTACCATCCCTGACTTCAAACTCTATTACAGAGCTACAGTAATGAAAACAGTGTGGTACTGGCAGAAAAACAGAGAAGTCGACCAATGGAATCGTATAGAAGACCCGGATTTTATCCCACAAACCTATGAACACCTGATTTTCGATAAAGGAGCTAAAAGTATAAAATGGAAGAAAGAAAGCATCTTCAACAAACGGTGCTGGCACAACTGGATGTCATCTTGTAGAAGAATGAAAATAGACCCTTATCTATCACCGTGCACAAAACTCAAGTCCAAATGGATTAAAGACCTCAATATCAGCCCGAACACACTGAACCTGATAGAAGAGAAAGTGGGAAATACCCTACAGGAGCTGGGCACAGGAGATCGCTTCCTATGTATAACCCCAGAAGCACAGACATTAAGGGCAACATTGAATAAATGGGACCTACTTAAACTGAGAAGCTTCTGTAAAGCAAAGGACATAGTCAATAAGACACAAAGGCAACCTACTGATTGGGAGAAGATCTTCACCAACCCCACAACAGACAAAGGTCTGATCTCCAAAATATATAAAGAACTCAAGAAACTAGACTTTAAAATGCTAATTAACCCAATTAAAAAATGGGGCACTGAACTGAACAGAGAATTCTCAGCAGAGGAAGTTCAAATGGCCAAAAGACACTTAAAGTCGTGCTCAACTTCCTTAGCAATCAGGGAAATGCAAATCAAAACAACTTTGAGATATCATCTTACACCTGTCAGAATGGCTAAAGTCAAAAACACCAAGGATAACCTTTGCTGGAGAGGCTGTGGAGGAACGGGTACCCTCATCCATTGCTGGTGGGAATGCCATCTTGTGCAACCACTGTGGAAGTCAGTGTTTCGGTTTCTCAGGAAATTCGGGATCAACTTACCCCTGGACCCAGCAATACCACTCCTGGGAATATACCCAAGAGATGCTCTATCATATGACAAAAGCATTTGTTCAACTATGTTCATAGCAGTATTATTTGTAATAGCCAGAACCTGGAAACAACCTAGATGCCCTTCAATGGAAGAATGGATGAAGAAAGTATGGAATATATACACGCTAGAGTACTACGCTGCGGTAAAAAACAATGACTTCTCGAACTTTGCAGGCAAATGGATGGAAATAGAAAACACTATCCTGAGTGAGGTGTCCCAGACCCAAAAAGATGAACATGGGATGTACTCGCTCATAATTGGTTTCTAGCCATAAATTAGGGCCACGGAGTCTACAATAGGTGAACCTAAAGAAGCTAAGTAAGAAGGTGAACCCAAGGAAAAACATATAGTTATCCTCTTGGCTAAGGGAAGTAGACCCAATTGCCGGGGAGAAAATTAGGATCTTGGGGGTGGGGTGGGATGGGGGTAAGGGGAGATGGGGAGAGAAAAGGTAGAAGGGAAGGAGGGGGGACTTGGGGAATCAGGAGAATTGGGATAAAGGAAAGGTGGATAGGGGAGCATGGAACCACAATTCTTAGTTAAGGGAACCACTTTAGGGTGAGCAAGAGATTTGACCCTAGAGGGGCTCCCAAGTGCCCAACATGAGGTTCCCAGTTAGTTCCTTGGGTAGCTGAGGATTGGGAACCTGAAATGACCCTATCCGAGAACAATACTGACGAATATCTTGCATATCATCATAGAACCTTCATCTGGTGATGGATGGAGACAGAGACAGAGACCCACACTGGAGCACTGGACTGAGCTCCCAAGGTCCCAATGAGGAGCAGAAGGAGGGAGAACATGAGCAAAGAAGTCGGGACCACGAGGCGTGCACACACCCACTGAGACAGTGGAGCTGATCTACTGGGAGCTCACCAAGGCCAGCTGGACTGTGACCGAAAAAGCATGGGATAAAACCGGACTCTCTGAACATGGCGAACAATGAGGGCTGATGAGAGGCCAAGGACAATGGCACGGGGTTTTGATCCTACTTAATGTGCTGGCTTTGTGGAAGCCTAGCCAGTTTGGATGTTCACCTTCCTAGATATGGACGGAGGGGGGAGGACCTAGGACTTACCACAGGGCAGGGAACCTGGACTGCTCTGTGGACTGGAGAGGGAGGGGGAGAGGAGTGGGGGGAGGGGTAGAAGGGTGGGAGGAGGGGGAGAAGGGTGGGAGGAGGGGGAGGGAAATGGGAGGCTGGGAGGAGGTGGAAACTTGTTTTTTGTTTATGTTTTTTTTCTTCTTTTCTTAATAAAAAAAAAAAGAGAGAAAAATACAGAACTGAAAGTGTTCTGAACAATCCCATTCACCTGTGTGACTATTAAAATAATGCTTCATATTTCTGTTTTTTTAATATTGTTTATTTAACTTTATTTTATGTGCATTGGTGTGAAGGTGTCAGATCCCCTGAAACTTTTAATATACACTTGTAAGCTGCCATATGGGTGTTGGGAGTTGAACCTGGGTCCTCTGGAAGAGCAATCAGTGCTCTTAACCACCAAGCCATCTGTCCAGACTTATTTACCAGTTTTCTAAGCATAGTAGGAGATTTTTAAATTAAATCAGTATTAACAATGAGTTTATATTTTATTGGGGAGTATAAATTTCTCTAAAGCTTTCATTATATTTGATTTCCATATAGAGCATAATTTTTATGATTTATAGATATTCTCAAATTTCTTATATTTTAAGTCACCTAAATACTTTTCAACTTCCACTTAACATGAAGTTATTATTCTTTCATTCAGAAAATATTTAATGTTTTATGTAGTTTTTTCTTTGATAGATATAAATTTATTCTTTTATTCCTATCTTTAGAAATAGAATAGATGAATTTCAATAAACTACAAGTAAATGTCAAACTGTTATCTAAATTTAAGAATATTTATCAAATGGCAAAACAGTAACTCAATTAAGTTACCCTCTCCACTATCAGTTAGGGTGCTTAGCTAGGGTTATCCTTGTGGATTTTTGGGGATCTTTTTTCCTGGTGACAGGTTTCTTACTAGCCCCAAAATGTTTCCCTCAATCAAGATATCTATATCCTTACTCCCCCTCTGTCCTCTTTCCATCCGAACATCTTGTTTCTGCATGTTGTCATCCCCCTTTCCCTTCTTTACCCTTCTCTTCCCCAATGTTCTCGATTTTCTCAGGAGTTCTTGTCTATTTTATCTTCTCAGGGGGATCCATGTATGTCTCTCTTTGGCTTCTTCTTGTTACCCAGATTCTCTGTGGTCATGTACTATAGGCTGGGTATCCTTTAATTTACATCTAATATCCACTTATGAGTGAAAACATACCAAGTTTGCTTTTCTGGGTATGGGTTATCTCACTTAAGATGTTTTTTTTTTCTTCTTAGTTCTAGCCATTGGCCTGCATATTTTAATATGTTATAGGTTTTTTGTATTTTTTTTTGTTATTAACCACTTACTAGTACTCAATTGAAAATATGTACTACACTTTCTTTATTCATTCTTCAGTTGAGCGGCATCTAGTTTGCTTCTGCGTTCTGGAAACATTATGAATAATGCTGCTATGAACATAGTTGAGCATATTTCCTTGTGGTATGAATGTATATCCTTTGGCCCAAGAGTGGTATTGCTGAGTCTTGAGGTAGATTGATTCCCAGATTTCTAAGAAATTCCCATACTGATTTCCAAAGTAGTTGTACAAGTTTGCACTCTCACCAGCGATGGAGGAATGATCCACAAACTATGCATCTCTTTCCTTACTCTGACATATAAGCTATCATCTGTCTTTTTTATCTTAGTCATTCTTACTGGTTTAAGACAGTATCTCAGAGTCATTCAGATTTTCATTTGCCTGGTAGCTAGTGATGTTAAGCAATCTCTTAAGTGTCTTTCAGCCATTTGAGATTGCTCTGTTAAAACCGAGGGAATTATAAAAACAGAACTTATGAGAAAATGATCAGGAACCACAAATGTAAACATAAGCAAAAGAACACATGAGATGGAAGAGAAACTCTCATGTGCTGAAGATACAATAAAGAAAATAGACTCATTGGTGAAGGAAAACATTAAATCTACCAAAAGCTGCATACAAAATATCCTGGAAATATGAGACACTATAAAAAAGACCAAGCCTAAGAATAATAGGGATAAAAGTAGTATAACTCCAAAGCACAGAAAACATATTCAACAAAATCATAAAAGAAAACTTTCCTAATGTAAAGACAGATATGCATATGAAGATACAAGAAGCTTACATAACACCAAACCAACTGAATCAAAAAAAAGTTTCTTTGCCACATAATAATCAAAACACTAAACACACAGAATAATGAAATAATATTAAGAGCTGCAAAGGAAAAAAATGATAAGTAACTTATAAAGGCATACCTATCAGAATTACACCAGACTTCTCAATGGAAACAATGAAAGCCAGGTGGTCCTGGTCAAGTGTTATATAGACATTAAGAGACCATGGATGCCAGCCCAGACTACCATACACAGCAAAACTTTCAATCACCATAGACAGACAAAACAAGATATTACAGTCGTAACCAGATTTAACCAATACCTACCCATAAACCCAGCCTTACACAAATTACTAGAAGGAAAACACCAACCCAAGAAATTTGGATACATTCACAAAAATACAAACAATAGATGATCTAACAGCAACAAATCCCCAAAAACAGAAAAAAAATCACAATATCATCACCAACAATGAAAACAAAAATAACAGAAACTCACACTAACTTGTTATAAATATCCCTTAATATAAATGGACTCAAATCATCTATAAAAAAATACAAGCTAACAGATATAAAAACTAAATCCATTCTTTTGCTGCATACAAGAAACACACCGTAAACTGAAAGACAGCCATCACCTCAAAGGTAAGGGTGGGGGAAAAAATTCCAATCAAATGGACCTAAGAAATAAGTGGGAATAGCTATGCTAATATCTAACAAAATAGACTTCAAACTAAAATAAATCAAAAGAGACAAATAAGGACTTTCCATGTTAGTCATTGGCAAAATCCATCAGGAAGAAATCTCAATATAGATAATCTGTAACCTAAATACAAGGGCCCCCTCATATGTTAAAAAAAAATCTGAAGCTTAACTCATACATTAATCCCCATACACTAATAGTAGGAGACTTCAACACCCCACTTTCTCCAATGGACAGGTCTCTCAGACATAAAATAAACAGAGAAATAAGGGAACTAGCATATGTTATGACTCAAATGGACTTAACAGATATCTAGAGAACATTCCATCCAAACATAAAAGAATATAAGTTCTTCTCAGCATCTCATGGAACCTTCTAAAAAAATAACCACATACTAAGTAACAAAGCAAACCTCAACAGATACAAAAAAGTTGGAATAACCCCGTATATCTTATTAGATCACCATGGCATAAAATTAGAATTAAACAGCAACAATAATTTTAGAAAGCCCACAAACACATAGAAAGTAAACAATGCTCACCTGAATGATCAATGATTTCAGGAAGACATAAAGGAAGAAAAAAAGACTTCCTAAAATTCAATGAAAATGACCACACAACATACCCAAAATTATGGGACACAATGAAAGCAATATTAAAAGGAAAGTTCATAGCATTAAAGCCTATGTAAAGAAGCTTGAAAAATCCTACACTTGTAAGTTAACAGAACAACTGAGAACTCTAGAACAAAATGAAGCAAACTTACCCAGGAGGACTAGACAGCAGGAAAAAGAAATCAAAGTTAGAGCTGAAATCAGCAAAATAGAAACAAAGTAAGCAATACAAAGAATCAATGAGACAAAGCATTGATTCTTTGAGAAAATCAACAAAATGGACAAAGTTTATCTAAACCAAGCAAAAGTCAGAGAATATCCAAATTAACAAAATCAGAAATAAAAAAAGAAGACATAACAACAGACATGGAGGAAATCCAGAGAATCATTTTGAAAACCTGTACTCTACAAAATGTTGAAAAACATAAAGTAAATAAACAATTTTCTGCATAACTATCACTCACCAAAATTAAATTAAGACAAGATAAACAAATTAAATAGACCTATAACTGCTAAAAAATGAAAACAGTTATCAAAAGTCTCCCAACCAAAAAATGCCTAGAGCCAGATGATTTCAGCACAGAATTCTACAAGGTTTTCAAAGAACGAATACCAATATTCCTCAAATTGTTCAACAAAATAAAACAGAAGAAACATTTTCAACTTTTTTTATGAGGCTACAGTTACCCTCATACCCAAACCACACAAAGACATTACTAAGAGAGAGAATTACAGACCAAGCTCACTCATGAACATTGATGGAAAAATGCTCAATAAAATACTGGCAAACTGAATTGAAGAACACATCAAACAAATCATCCATCTTACTCAAGTCAGCTGCATCCCAGAGATGTAGGGATGGTTCAACATGTGAAAATCTGTCAATGTTTTCTACCATATAAACAAACTGAAAAAAAATAAAATAAACAGGATCATCACATTAGTTGCTGATAAAGCCTTTGACAAAATACAAAATCCCTTCATGATAGAGGTCTTGGAGAGAGCAGGGATAAAGGAAACATACCTAAACATAATAAAGACAATATACAGGAAGCCAACAGACAATATCAAAATAAATGGAGAGAAATCAAAGTGATCCCACTGAAATCAAGAACAAGACAAGAGCCCTATCATACAACAAAAGTATATGCTCAACTATGTTCATGGCAGCATTGTTTGTAATAGCCAGAACCTGGAAACAACCTAGATGCCCTTCAACGGAAGAATGGATGAAGAAAGTATGGAATATATACATATTAGAGTATTACTCAGCAGTAAAAAACAAGGACTTCTTGAATTTTGCATACAAATGGATGGAAATAGAAAACACTATCCTGAGTGAGGTAAGCCAGACCCAAAAAGAGGAACATGGGATGTACTCACTCATATTTGGTTTCTAGCCGTAAATAAAGGACATTGAGCTTATAATTCATGTTCCTAGAGAAGCTAAATAAGGTGAATCCAAAGACAAACACATAGGCATCCTCAGGAATATTAACCTTCATCAGGCGATGAAAGGAGACAGAGACAGAGACCCACACGGGAGCACCGGACAGAAATCTCAAGGTCCAAATCAGGAGCAGAAGGAGATGGAGCACGAGCAAGGAACTCAGGACCACGAGGGGTGCACCCACACACTAAGACAATGGGGATGTTCTATTGGGATCTCACCAAGGCCAGCTGGCCTAGGTCTGAAAAAGCATGGGATAAATCCGGACTAGCTGAACATAGCAGACAATGAGGAATACTGAGAATTCAAGAACAATTGCAGTGGGTTTTTGACCCTACTGCACGTACTGGCTTTGTGGGAGCCTAGGCAGTTTGAATGCACACCTTACGAGACCTGGATAGAGGTGGGCAGTCCTTGGGCTTCCCACAGGTCAGGGAACCCTGATTGCTCTTCGAGCAGATGAGGGAGGGGGACTTGATCGGGGGAGGGGGAGGGAAATGGGAAGCGGTTGTGGGGACGAGGCAGAAATCCTTAATAAATAAATAAATTAAAAAAAAAGAACAAGACAATATTGTCCATTCTCTCCATATCTATTTGATATAGTTCTTGAGGTTCTAGATATAACATATATACATATAGCATATATACAACAACAAAGGTTGATCAAGGGGCTACAAATCAGAAGAAAAGTCAAACCTCTCACTTTTGTTGATGAAAACAACAACAAAATTATATAATTATATAATTATATAATTTTGTTGTTATATAATTATATAACTGTGCTGAAAGTTATATAATTTACATAAGTGATACCCAAAATTCTACCAAAGAACTTCTTCAACTCATAAACACCTTTTGTATTATAGTAGGATACAAAATTAACTAGAAAAAAATCAGTATCCCACTTTTGCAAAGATGATAAATGGACTGAGAAGAAAAATGGAGAAATATCACCTTCAAAATAGCCACAAATACTCTCTGAACATGGCGAACAATGAGGGCTGATGAGAAGCCAAGGACAATGAGGGCTGATGAGAAGCCAAGGACAATGGCACTGGGTTTTGATCCTACTTCATGTTCTGGCTTTGTGGGAGCCTAGCCAGTTTGGATGTTCTCCTTCCTAGACATGGACGGAGGGGGAACGACCTTGGACTTTCCACAGGGCAGAGAACCCTGACTGCTCTTTGGACTGGAGAGGGAGGGGGAGAAGGGTGGGAGGAGGGGGAGGGAAATGGGAGGCTGGGAGGAGGCAGAAATTTGTTTTTTCTTTTTCTCAATAAAAAATTTAAACAATAGCCACACATAGCATAAAATATCTTGTAATATCTCTAACCAAACAAATGGAAGACCTGTTTGCCAAGAAGTTGAAATCTTGAAGAAAGAAATTGAAGAAGTCACCAGACAATGAAAGATCTCTCATGATCTTGGGTAGGTAGAATTAATGTAGTAAAAATGGCAATCTTACCAAAACCAATCTACAGATTCAAAGAAATGCCCATCAAATTCCCAGAAAACTTTTTCACAGACCTTGAAAAAACAATACCCAGGATAATAAAAAAAAATCATGTACACAAAATAAACTTCTGGAGTCATCACAAATTCTTCCTTTAAACTCTACTACAAAGATACAGTACTGAATATAGCCTGGTATTGGCATAAAAACTGACAGAAGGACTCAGGTATCTATCCACACACCTTCAGACACCATATTCTTGACACTGAAAGAAAAATATAAAATGGAAAATATAAAGCATATTCAACAAATAGTTCTGGCATGACTAGATATCAACATGTGGAAGAATGGAAATAGTTCCATATCTATCCCCGTGCCCAAAACTCAAGTCCAAATAGATGAAAGACCTCAACATAAATGAACCACACTGAACCTCATAGAAGAGAAAGTGGGAAGTACACTTAAACACATTGACACAGGAGCCTTCTTCCTAATTATATCCCCAATAGCCCAGATACTGAGGAAAACAATTAATAAATGGGACCTCTTGAAACTCAAATGGTTCTGTAAAGCAAAGTACATGGTCAACAAGAAAAAACAGCAGCCTACAGAATGAGAAAAGATTTTCACCAACTCCATATCAGACAGAGGGCTGATCTCCAAAATATACAAAGAACTCAAGAAATTGGCAATCAAAAGAACAAAAAATCCAATAATAAAAATGGGGTAAAGACCTAAACAGAGAACTCTTAACAGATGAATCTAAAATGGCTGAAAGACACTTATGGAAATGCTCAACATCCTTGGCCACCAGAGAAATGCAAATCAAAACATCTCTGAGATTCCAACTTACACCTCTAAGAATGGCCAAGACCAAAAACACCGATGGCAACTTATGCTGGAGAGGATGTGAGGTAAAGGGAAACGTCCTGCATTGCTGGTAATAGTGCAAACTAGTACAGCCCCTTTGGATATCAGTATGGTGATTTCTCATAAAATTAGGAAAAAACATTTCTCAAGACCCAACAATATCACTTCCGGGTATATACCCAAAGGATGCTCAATCGTACCAAAAGGATGTGTTCTCAACTATGTTCATAGCAGTATTGTTTGTAATAGTCAGAACCTGGAAAAAACCTATATGACCCTTGACTGAAGAATGGATAAGGAAAATGTACATTTACACAGCAGAAAAAATAATGACATCTCGAAATTTGCAGAAAAATGGATGGATCTAGAAAACAACATATTGAGTGAGGTAACTCAGACCCAGAAAGACAAATATCATATGTACTCACTCATAAGTGGCTTTTTGACATAAAGCAAAGAAAACCAGCCTACAATTCACAATTCCAGAGAACCTAGACAACATCAAGTTCCTTAAAAGAGACATACATTGATCTATTCTAGATGGGAAGTAGAAAAAGACAAGATTTCCTGAGTAAATTGGGAGCATGAGGACCATGGATGAGGGTTGAAGTGGAGGGAAAAGTAAAGGAGGGTACTAGAGAACAATGTATAGCTCAATAAAATCATTAAAAAATCTTAAGAATTAGTTGAGTGTAGCGAGTGCGTGGAGTCACACCTGATGGAGATGTATAATCAACTCCTGAGATGGATAAGGACTGACCTATGCTATGATCATGCAATGATTATCAGCTGCTTGCATATGCGTGGGCCTATGGGCAGTGCCCACCTGGCAATCCGGGGTTGGTAGCCCATGCCTTTTTAAGGGCTGGGAGAGGTTTGCCTGAGGAGAGAGGGGAATGGAGAGAGAGAAAGTGAATAAAGTCCTGGAACAAACTGCAGTGAGAAGAGCTCCGGGTGTTGTGTCATCCTTGCTGGACGAGGTGGGGCATGACAGTTGAGAACAAGCCTAAAAAATGATGTTAAAAAACCATCAAATTTACACATATTTCAAAAACTTTGTGAAAAAATAAAACGTAAAGATTGTATACATATAATGATGAAATAATTAAAAATGTAAATATTTAACACACTGACATAAATAAATTTACAGAAAAAGTATTATGTATTCTGTATTTATATATTATGTATTCTGATATTTTTCAGTTCTTTAACTTCTTTGAAGATTATTTTATTTTTTTTACTTTATTTATTTATAAAAAATTTCCACCTCCTCTTATTTCCCTCCCACTCTCCCCCTCCCCTCCCCCACCCTCTCCAGTCCTAAGAGAAATCAGGGTGCCCTGCCCTATGGGAAGTCCAAGGCCTTAACCCCTCCATCCACTTCCAGAAAGGTGAGCATCCAAACAGACTAGGCTCCCAAAAAGCTAGTGCATGCAGTAGAATAGAAACCCAGTGCTCTTATCACTGGCTTCTCAGTCAGCCCTCATTGTCAGTCACATTCAGAGAGTCCAGTTTGATCACATGCTCGTTCAATCCCAGTCTAGCTGGCCTTGGTGAGCTCCCATTAGATCAGTTCCACCATCTTAGTGGGTAGATGCACCCCTCACAATCCTGACTTCCTTTCTCATGTTCTCCCTGTTTCTGCTCTTAATCTGGACCTTTGGAGCTCAATCTAGAGCTCCAATGTGGTTCTCTGTCTCTATCCCCATCCATCATCAGATAAAGGTTCTATGGTGATATGCAAGATATTCATAAGTGTGGCTATGGGATAAGGCCAGTTCAGGCACCCTCTCCTCTGCTGCCCAAGGACCTAACCGGGGACATATCCTTGAACACCTGGGAACCACTCTAGAGCCAAGTCTCTTGTCAACCCTAAAATGGCTCCCTTAATCCAAACTTCCTCCATCTCAACCATCCCATTCTCCCAAGCTCTCCCCAATGCTCCCTTTCTCCCTTCTCTCTCACCTTCTCCACTTCCTCCCACCACACCTCCACCCCTGTGCTCCCCACTTTTGTCTGGCCATCTTGTCTACTTCCAATATACAGGAGGAAAAATATATGTTTTTCTTTGGGTTCACCTTCTTATTTAGCTTCTCTAGGATCACAAATTATAGGCTCAATGTGTTTTGTTTATGGCTAGAATCCACATATGAGTGAGTACATACTGTATTCATCTTTTTGGGTCTGGGTTATCTCACTCAGTAAAGTATTTTCTATTTCCATCCATTTGCATGCAAAATTAAAAATGTCATTGTTTTTTACTGCTGAGTAGTATTCTAATGTATATATGTGCCACACCTTCTTTATCCATTCTTCTATTGAGGAGCACCTAGGTTGTTTCCAGGTTCTGGCTATTACATATAGTGCTGCTATGAACATAGCTGTACAAATGCTTTTTGTAGTATTATTGGGCATCTTTTGGGTATATTCCCAAGAGTTGAATTGCTGGGTCCTAAAGTAGGATGAAGCCCAGTTTCCGGAGAAATCACCACACTGATTTCAAAAGTGGTTGCACAAATTTGCATTCCCACCAACAATGGATGAGTGTTCCCCTTACTCCACATCCTCTCCAGCATAGGCTATCATTGGTGATATTGATTTCATCCATTCTGAAGGGTGTAACATGGTATCTCAAAGTTATTTTGATTTGCATTTCCCTGATCACTAAGGAAGTTCAACATGACCATAAGTGTCTCTATGCCATTTGAACTTGTGCTGAGAATTCTCTTTTTAGTTCAGTACCCCATTTTTTAAATTGGGTTAATTAGAGTTTTAATGTCTAGTTTCTGGAGTTCTTTATATATTTTGGAGGTCAAAGTTTTGTCTGATGTGGGTTTGGTGAAGATCTTCTCCCATTCATCAGGCTGTCTTTTTGTATTAATGACAATGTGAAGGCGAAGGCGTAAGTCACAAACAATTCCACACCAGTTTGGAATTATGATTAATAGAATGATTATTTATTTAAAAGGGAAAAAACTTACAGATCACCATCCCAGACAAAAGCCCTCTATGCAATCAGGAAGGGAGTCTAGTAGCCGGAAGCGGAGCAGGAAGTAAGAGAGAGCGAGGAGGGAAGTGGCCACTTTTTGAAAGAGAGAGAATACACACCAATGGACTGGTATCTCAGCGGCTATTGGCTGGAGGAGCAGAAGGACCTCCCGCAACACCTCTCCCTTTTGTTTAAGTAAGAGAGATCTAAACCTACAATGAAATTATATACAATAAATACAAATATCCTATTTTAACTAGCTTAGATCTTGTATAATAAATAACTTGGCCAAGTCATGAGAGAAAAGTAACTACATTTATACAGTCTTCAACCGCATCTAAGATCTGAGAAGGGAAATAATGTTACCTGGGTAATTAGGAAGTTCAGTAAAACAACTTCCAAAACATGCAACAAATCACAGAGACAACTAGCTACCTGGGCAGTCACCCAAAGTCACATTTGCAGCATTGAAGGAACCAACTTTGGCTAAGGCCTAACATAACTGACATACCACTTTCAAAGGCAAGCAACTTTTCAAAACTATTTTACATCTGCCTTGGCAGGATATGACAGTCCTGTTTTATCCATTGATGCACACTCTGTATCTCTGTCAGTGGATGAGGTATGGGCATTTCTTTATGCAAAGGCCAGTTCTCCCAAAAAGAAAGGCTCCAGTTGGAGTGTCTTTGTTGCTCAACATTCTCACGGGAATAGATCGGTGATGCCAGGAGCAATTGTGTCTCACTATCACGAAACTCTGAGTTAGATTAAAGGCTATTTTCTACAGCTCTTTGAATAGGGTGAAGATTATCTATCTATACTGAGTATAATCTCTATGTATCTAAAGAACCAGGTTAGTCTAATTATAAATGACAAACTTAGATGACTATTGATCAATATAATTCTCAATATCTATCTAACTTAAAGACTAAGACAATAAACATCTGTGTAACAAAAGAGGATAATGACCTCCAAATATTAACATTGCAATATGGTAAATATATATCAATACACAAACAATATATAAGTATCTTAATCAGAGGTAGAAATGTACACTACAATATGGTAAATATATACAATATATATATATATCAATATAATATGTGTCAATACATAAAATTATTTTAAACAGAGGTAGAAACATGCATGCATACAATAGTCAATTTAATTTAACTTTGTATCTATATAAGAATCGATACCAATATATTTGTCTCAAAACAATAACTCACAAGTACCAACAAGTACAAATCTACTATCCCATTATCCCTCTTTTTTTATTTCAAATTATCCCTGAGCTTATAAAATTCTTCCCCCAACCCTCAACCGTTTACTAATTATAATCAACCCCTAAATAATGTCCCTAAACCCAAGGGCAAACTTTACAGGGAGAGGGGACTTCATCCTCTAGAATTACTTCCAGCTGTCATGGGTACAACGTTTTTTCTAGAAAATTCCTGTGAAAGTAAAATGAAGGTTAAATTTCAAGATTAATGTCTTTTAAAATTGCAAATTGTCTCTAGGTATTTTGTGGAGGTCTGGCCAGAATGTTGTACAAGATGTGCACCATTTCAGCTAACCAAGTTGGAACCATCTTCTGCAGCTGGTACCCAAAACAGGTCTTGTAGTAGCGCTATCAGTATCATGATGTCATATCAATCAGGTGGAGTTGTTGTTATGGGGCCCCATCTTCTTCCTGGAAATTTCAAATGTTACTTCAGGAAAAACTCATTGTTCATTGTGAAAAACTTAAATATTAATCAATGAAAGGCATGATAGATGTATTCAATGAAAAGTATGATAGATATGTAAAAAAGCAAAGATGTTTTCAAAACTCATATTTCAATCTGTCCCATATCATGGCTCTTGACATGAGACAGAAACTCCAGAAACTCTGGGTTTTTCTTTTACCAACAGGCTTGGAATTGGAGAGGGACTGAGCCATAGTCCAAGTTCAAAACCAGCTAAATATGTTTATAAATAAATGCACATTAACACATATTTAAATATAAGAGTAGAATAATTTTACTTGTGAGACCTGTTTGATTTTCTTGCCAATTCATATAGGTTTGTAAATAGTTTCCATCTGTCAGTATTCAAACATCCAAGGTCCCATGAATTTTCTGAAGATGAGTGTTTTCCTGTAGAGATAAGAAGAGAACCCTGCCCCCGTACTATATGTTTCTCTGACCACCTGTATGAATATCATCATTGTGGATGAGCTGTCATTTCTCCTTCCAAACAATAATTGATCAGTCTCAGCATTGCCTTGTGCTAGAGGACGAGGCAGACTTGTATGGGACCGGATGTGTGTTATGTACATCGGACAAAGCCTGTTCCTGATTATGTCTAGTACCTGGATAAACAATGAAGTCAACTCTGAGTCATCTGGTATTAATTCAGCCGTTTCAATATGCAAGATAACTCTTTCTGCATATTGTGAATCTGTAACTATATTAAGAGGTTCTTTAAAATTCCTTAGCACCATAAGAATGGCATATATTTTTGCCTTCTGGACAGAATTATAAGGGCTTTGTTCCACCTTACTCAATTCATCTGACTTGTAGCCTACTTTCCCTGATTTATTTGCATCAGGATAGAATGTATGGGCTCCAGTTATTGGAGCATCACGTACAATTCTAGGAAGAATCCAAGAACTTCTTTTTATGAGGTTAAGTCTACCACTTTTGGGATGGTTGCTATTAATTTCTCCCAAAAAAATTAGCACAAGCTCTTTGTCACGGTTCATTGTCTTCCCATAATTTTTCCTCAATGATTTTTCCAAATGATTTTTCCCCAATCATTGTCACTTCCTTTTCTGCTTCAGCTGTCAGTTTTCTTGGACTATTCATATCTTTATCACCATCTAAGATTTTGTTTAAATGAACTATTAAATCAGTTGTTATCCCAACAGCTGGTCGTAGACTGGAAATGTCTCCTAACAATCTTTGGAAGTCATTAAGAGTCTTTAACCGGTCTCTCCTAACTTGTGCTTTTTGCGTTTTAATTTTCTCTAACCCTATTCTGTAATCTAGGTAATTATAAAGTTTCATATTTGAATCTTTTCAGGGGCAATTTGTAATCCCCACCTAGGTAAGACTT
This sequence comes from Microtus oregoni, assembly GCF_018167655.1. Taxonomy (NCBI): domain Eukaryota; kingdom Metazoa; phylum Chordata; class Mammalia; order Rodentia; family Cricetidae; genus Microtus; species Microtus oregoni. The sequence continues at coordinate 804,840 of NW_024543224.1, read as the reverse complement.
TCTTTACTTCTTTTTGTTTGTTTGTTTTTTTTATTTATTCATTTTTTTATTGAGAAAAGGAAAAAAATCATTCCCCCACCTCCCAGCCTCCCATTTCCCTCCCCCTCTTCTCACCCTTCTCCCCCTCCCCCCACAATTCTCCCCCTCCCTCTCCAGTCCAAAGAGCAGTCAGGGTTCCCTGCCCTGTGGGAAGTCCAAGGTCCTCCCCCCTCTGTCCATGTCTAGGAAGGTGAACATCCAAACTGGCTAGGCTCACACCAGGCAGAACATGAAGTAGGATCAAAACCCTGTGGCATTGTCCTTGGCTTCTCTATCCTCTTTGAATCTTTTCAGGGGCAATTTGTAATCCCCACCTAGGCAAGACTTTATTTACTTCTTCAAACATCCTTTCTAAAGCATCTTTATTTGAATCAGATAACAAGATGTCATCCATGTACTGATAAGTTATGGACTTGGAAAATTGTTTATGAATTATTTCCAATGGCTTACTTACAAAATATTGGTACAATATAGGACTATTGAGCATACCCTGTGGGTGGATAGTCCTTTGATATCTCCTATTAGGCTGAGAATTATTATAAGTAGACACTGTGAAGGCAATTTTTTCTCTATCCTTTTCTTGTAACAGTATAGTGAAAAAACAATCTTTAAAATCAATAATTATAAGAGGCCATCCTTTTGGTAATAGAGGAATTCCAGATTGTAGTGGGCCCATAGGATGAATTACGTTGTTGACATCTCTTAAATCTGTCACCATTCTCCATTTATAGATTTCTTTTTTACAACAAACACAGGAGAAGTCCAAGGGCTGGTTGATTCTTCAATATGGTGAGCATCTATTTGCTCTTGCACCAGCTGTTCCAATGCCTGTAATTTATCTTCAGCTAGAGGCCACTGCTTGACCCATATTGGCTTCTCAGTTAGCCATTTTAAAGGTAGGGCTTTTGGTACCACTAAAGGTTTGATATTTCCTGTATGTTCTTGTACAGCCTGAATGGCTGGTGACCTTTTTCCATAATACCTCATCATATCCTTCCCAGAATTATGAGTTCCTGGAAATACAGGAATGTTAATCTTGGCATTCCATTGCTGTAGCAGGTCACAGCCCCATAAATTTATGGCAATATTGGCTATATATGGCCTTAGTCTTCTTATTTGCCTTTCGGGCCCTATGCATTCAACCCATCTTGTGCTTTGTTTTACACGAGATAGGGTTCCAATTCCCAGGAACTGAACATCTACCTCTTGAAGAGGCCAATTTGGATGTCAAGATTCTGGAGTAATAATTATTACATCTGCACCTGTGTCTAATAAGCCTCCAATAAAAGTGCCGTTTATACAGACTCTTAGCTTTGATCTTTGATCATTAATAAAAGTCTGCCAAAATATATGTTTACTATGTCCTAATATGCTTTTTGACTCATCCTCCACGTGTAATTCATCATTTAGACCAATATTACTTTTTACATCAGAAATTGGAGGTTTTAATTTTCTTGGTGAAGTCCGTTCTCCACTGTGACTGGGAATGACTGGGCCACTGTTGGCTTGGGAGCCTGCGAGAGGCCCCTCAGGGTGTTTCCCGACAGTATCAGGTTGCCTTGTCTGTCTGTTGTTGACCTGCATTCGTTGGACCAATGTCAGCCTTTACTGTATCTCCTACATATACCTGAAGGCCGAGGTCTCCTATTTTAGACATTCCCAGAAGAGACATTATTCTTAGAAATTTTTTGCCTGCAATCCCTTGGCAAATGTCCTAATTTACCACAATTAAAATACCTGGAAGTTTGATGTCTCATCATTGCTTTGGAAATCGCTTCTTTTACCCAAGATTCATCATTATAGCTAAACGTCTCAACATTCATCGTATGCTGAATCCATTCATCCATAGGTCCTGATCTAGACTTTAAAGGCCCAATTATCTTTTTGCATTCTATGTTTGCATTCTCAAAAGCTAGAGATTCAAGCAGTATTCGTCTAGCTTCTGGGTCTGTTACCCCTATGTCCAGAGCCTTAATTAAACTTTGCAAAAAGTCAATAAAGGTTTCTCTCTGTCCCTGCCTATTTCTGGTATATGATCCAACCCCTTTTGCTGGATCTTGTATTCTATTCCAATCATTTAATGCTGCTTGGTGACAAAGACACAGTACTTCATCGTCATAAATAGCTTGGACCTGTGGATCAGCATATTCTCCTGCACCAAGAATTTGATCTTGGGAAACCTTGACACCTTTTGCTCTTCCTTGCTGTTCCATATACTTGGATTCTTCTCTGAAATAGATTCCAAACATCAAGGAAGGTCCATTATCTAAAACTGCAGACACTAACTGATGGAAATCATGGGGTTAGCTCTAGCATTAGAAGCCCAAGTCCTTATCATTTCCTTAACATATGCAGAGTGCAAGCCAAAATTAACAATAGCTTGCTTAATTTTTTTTTTAGATCATTCATTGCTATTGGTGCCCATCTAGCTTCTTTGACTCCCTTTGAGCCTTTAGAAGTTGATACTTTGTCAGAATTAGTATAGGGTATGTCGCTAAAACCCTGGGTAAGCCAGTTCTAATAGCTGGTGGTGGCATTGTATCTTGTCCTTGTGCCTTCTTACTCTGTTCACCTGCTCCAATAATTTCTTCAATCATTTCAAGTCTTTTTATTATTGTCTCTTTTGAATCCCGAATCTCCTGACCTGCATGAGTTTCTAATAAAGATTGTATGGTTCTTATGAGTGCCATATTTTTCCTAAATGATAGAATATTCAAAAGAATACTTGTTATTCTTCCTGCGGGGTTGGATGCGGGGTTGGAGAGAAAACATGAGATACATGGCGGTCCCACATGGGTGAACTTTAATGGGGAGCGGGGTGATGACAGGTGAGGGACGGGGGTGAAGAGACGAAAGGGAAAGAGAAGGGAGTTGTGGCATCCCCCATTTTTAAAGGGGGTATCCAAGTGCATCTGGGAGAATGTCCTGTGCATGCATGGCTTTCCATTGCGCTGGGATCTGTAGTTGGGTGGGATGCTGGGAACCGTGGTCCAGGGGGATCCTGCGCATGTGTGGCTTTCCATTGAGCTGGCATTTGTAGTCCAGGGGAATGCTGTATTCTCTGTGCATATGCACCCTTGTCTCCAAAAGGAACAACATTACTGAAACCTAGTAACCAGTAAATTAAATTATCCCCATAGTCATATAAACCTTGCATGATATGCAACAAAACATATTAGCGAACAAAACAGTAAAATTTGTGTTGGAAATGAAAACCGCCATATTACCTATTATCCAGGAGGTGGCTCTGTTGCCAAGTCATGATGAAAACGGGGTTCTGTTTCAGTGTCCACCTAGTATTTGTTAAAAACTGGGAAATGCAAGTTGCTCAGCAAAGTAAATATAATTGAATCAATTCTGTCCATAGAACCATAGACCCAGAATCCAGGGGTAGAGAAGAGTAACCCAGAAGCCGTGTATGCCTCCACATGACAGATTTGCCCCAAGGGGTTGTAGCTTTCGGCAACTGTCAACCACGTGCTCTGGTTCGCACAGCTTAAGAGCTCCACTTGCAAGGGAGGTTTGAAAATGACTCAGAAAAGAGCAAACCACGTGGGCAGAGACCATGCGGGCCTGTGGAGTTTAAATCCATGTGGAGAGGCAACAATAGGGTAGGTGGGGACTTGAAGTCAATCTGAGGTGTCTATAGGGAAAATATAAAGAACTGAAACAAGAAAAGCCGCTGTGTGATAATTTATATTAAACTGCTGGTTCGACGTGCAAGGCACAGGCTGCAAGGCAAAGGCCGCAAGGCACAGGCTGCAGCTGAGAGAGGGAGGGCTCGTGCCAAGCCAAACTGGTGGCAGGCAGCCGAGCGGTGGAAGGAAGGGTCCTAAAACCAAACGTTGGGTGCCAGATGAAGGTGAAGGCATAAGTCAAAAAGAATCCCACACCAGTTTAGAATTATGATTAATAGAATGGGTGTTTATTTAAAGGGGAAAAAACTTACAGATCACCATCCCAGACAACAGCCCTCTGGGCAACCAGGAAGGGAGTCTAGTAGCCGGAAGCGGAGCAGGAAGTAAGAGAGCGCAAGAAGGGAAGTGGCCGCTTTTTTAAAGGGAGAGAGACCACGCCCCAATGGGCTGGTATCTCAGCAGCTATTGGCTGTTGGAGCAGAAGAACCTTCCGCACCAACAGAGCACTGCATAGCCTGGAAACATCTCTCTGTATGGTGGCAGAAATCTGCCATGCTCTCCCATCTGCCTAAGCCTGATCCCACAGTCTGCCCAGGTGCAGGCGGGGGACACTGAGCTATTGGCATGGTTTCAGAGTACTTTCTTCCAAATTCTGAGCAGGAACATATACATCCAGTCTCATAAAAGCCATTGAAATGCTTTAAGGCAGGAGTTTGCACTGGCGGCACAACCAAGGAAGCCACATTTTAAAATGATGCAGCTTTTTTTTTTTTTTTGCTGCTATTGCTGAAACAGGAAATCTCTCTAAGGCATGTCCTAGCAAACAGCAAAAAGCTGTGTTAAACTCTCTTTTTTCTGCATTTAAATTAAGCTCTCTCGGGTTTTTAAGTGGATTTAGTTACCAAGTTGGGCACCACTCTGTAGAAGGAGTGGCAGGCAGGCCTGCTTTTTGTCCTTCCTGGCTCCTGCACGGCTAGCTTAGCCCCGGAATAATTACATGGAAACTATTTTATTTTAAACACTAGCCTCTTTCTGACTAACTCTAACATCTTGATTAACCCAACTCTATTAATGTGTGTAGCACCACAAGGTGGTGGCTTGCCGGGAAAGATTCTAGCCTACATCCATCTCGGGGCAAAGAATCATGGTGACTGCCTCACTTCCCTTCTTCCTAGCATTCTGTTCTGTCTACTCCACCCACCTATTTTCTGACCTATCAGGCCAAGCAGTTTCTTTATTAATTAACCAATGAAAGCAACACATAGAAATAAGAGCCACCTACATCAATAGAAGCCCCTTCAGCAGGAGCTAGATGGACCCTGTGCTCCTTTCCCAGACTGTCTGCCACCCAGGATGGCACCCATTCACCAGTCTGGTTGGTTCTCCTCAGCACAGGGACAGGGACTTCTGGAAGTCCAAGGACCCCACAGACAAAAGGGCGAACTTGGGGGGAGGGCAGGGTCATGTGGAAAAAAGAAGTCCCTGCAGCAGGAGCTGAAGGAGCCTTGCACTTCTTTCAGGTGGGCAGTTGCACACTCATCCCTCTGGGTGTATAACCTCAGTGCAGGAGCAGGAACTGTTTCTGGGCCAAGGACCTTGCAGACAGTAGGGCAGGCTTGGGGGAAGCAGGGCCATGTGGAATAAAGAAGCCCTTGCAGCAGGAGATGGAGGGGCCATGCACTCCTTTCCCAGACCATATACCCTGCCCCAGGATGGCACCCACTCATCAGGCTGGATGGTTCTCCTCAGCAGAGGGACAGGGACTGCTGGAAGTCTGAGGATCCCACAGACAAAAGGGCGAACTTGGGGAGAGGGTCGGGTAGTGTGGATCAAAGAACCCCAGCAGCTGGAGCTGGAGGTATGCTGCACTCCCTTTCAGTAGACAGGTGCACACTCACCCCTCTGGGTGGATAGCCTCAGTGCAGAAGCAGGAACTGTTCCTGTGCCGAGGACCTTGCAGACAATAGGGCAGGCTTCCTTCTTTGAAGATTTAAATTAAGTAAATCTATATTTATTAAGATCAAGATTCTATTTGCTTTTATCCAACCTTTGAAGTTTCATACATGATTAAAATAAATTACTTCCTCTTTAAAACTGTTGAAAATCTTTTTTTTCCCCAATAGTCAATGTTTGAAGCTGTAACCAAAGAATATAAAACCTGCAAGAAGGACAGTTATTTGGTGTTTGGTTTTCAAGGCCATCCCTGATCTAGATCTGGTAGCCTCAGTACGTAGCCTGGTTGCTTGATAAGAAAGGCCATGTTCATCCCAGAGGAATTTGTGCTAGCCATAAGTACTTAAAAGATGAAAATATTGTGGTTCCCATCACATTTTCATTTAATTATCCCTTTGGCCTATGCACAAGAGAGGTACATAACAGAAAATGACACCTTATTAATTATTCCATTGGCCTATGCACAAGAGAGGTAGATAACAAAAAATGACAACTGTCAACCAAAATCTTAATCAAGTAGTCACTTTAGCTACAGTTATTGTACCAGATGTGGTGCCCTGACAAGTAGATTAGGACATCTCCTAGGACCTGATATGTGCCAATTCAACTGGCAGTTGTTTTCTTTAAGACATGAGACATGAGGTGCAAATGGTTAGGAGGTTGTAATCATTCTGGACTTGTTTGTAAAATAGAAACATATCAGAAGATGGGAAATACTCCACCCAAAATTCAAGGTCCTTTTCACTTATTGAACTTTCTAAAAGTCCCTAGGAATGATGTCTGCAGGGATTCCTTTTCTTTATTTATTGATAATGGCCCCTCCATCATCAATAAAGAACAATGATTTGAGGTCTTATTTGATTCTGGAGGTAACATATTTCTTACTTGTGTATGTTACTCTGGGACATAAACCACATGACATGGAAATATTTGAGTTTTGAATGGTGGCCAGAAGAGGAGAAAGATCATCACCAGGCCAAGGGTTATGTGAAGACTACTCTACTGTTTGACCGTATGATCCAGCAGGCACTATTCTCTTGTAGATGTCAGCAGAAGATAGAGAAGCAGTTTCGTGTCTCTGGCATGTCTCTTTATGTGAATCACTTTAGAGACACTTGGAATTTTGTAATGAGGTTATACTACTATCTGAAGAAAATTATTTTTCATTTAAGAAGTAGCACTCTACTTGCTGTTGGACCTTGAAAAAAGATGAGCATTTGATATTGAGCTACAGAGTCACCCTTTGACACATGCTGTCCATCATGAGATAGGTATTATCTGACCAGCCAATACATAAAGGTATATGTGCACAGCAGCAATCCATTATAAATTGTAAGAGCTATCTATGTTTATTATCAGTCATGAATAGCCCTTCATGTCACAACCCAAGCTACATGAAGGAGTTGCTCAAATCCTTGCTTCCTATTTATGTTTATAATGCTGGCTGTGCTCAAGCATGTATTTATAGACTCATTGAGTGTACCTTATAATTGGTTGACTTAGGGAGAGAAGATTGTTCTGTATGTACCTCCCAGGTATTGATGGCTGTAACATCATATAAATAGAAATTGTCATAGTATACCAAATTTGGGGAAGTTCATTTGGTCATACATTATGCCTGGAAGGAGGTATTTCCATATTTGTAATTGTATAATGATGCTTCAGATAAAGCCAATGCTATTGCTACACAATCAGGATATGGAAAGAATATGATTGGAAAATTAGTTGGAAATATATTTGTAGAAAATGTATATAGACTGATCATTTCAAATAGTCAAATCACATAAAGCTGCTTGTCATTTATGTGGATGTTTATCAAAAGGTGACTTTAGCAGAGGAGAAATTCTGCTAGGTAGAATATGGTAAGATAAAAGTAAGGTGACCCATTCACTGGGTTATCAACCTATTTTCTTATCTATTCCTGTCATTTTAAGTAGACCCATGAACAATGTGGTCATGGTGGCTAAGATGAAGGATATGCACAGTATCAGTGACATGGGTGATCACTTACAAAGACTGACTTGTCAAAGGTCACTGCTGAGTTCTGAACTTGCAGGGACAGATACCACCATGGAGCTCTCAATATGGAATGATTCTGTGGCATGACTAGTCAATGACCTGGTGTTAGTTTAACAATATTCAATGACATACATAATACAAAGGGCCATATATTGTTATTACCAGCATAGATAATTATCCTGGCTATGAATTTACCCTTCCTCCATGTAGTGCTTTAGTTAAAATTAGCTAAAATCTGTGAGCTCACAGAATGCATTATCTATCTTTGTGTCATTCCACAAAGCATTATGTCTGACCAAAACAAATACTTTCTGGCCAAAAAATGTTTTGGAGTGGACCCAGCATAATATTATCCACTATCATTGGGCAACTGGCTTTATCAAAAAATGGAATGGCATTGTCTTTTAAAGACAAAATTACAGTGATAAGTGGCAGTAGCTGGCAGGGATGGAGCATTGTATTTCAGAATACAGTGTATAATCTAAATTTCTAAGATTATATATATATATATATATATATATATATATATATATATATATATATTCCATAGCCAGAATTCATAATTCTAGCAATAATTGTATAGAAAAAGAAATATAGAAATAATTCCATTCACTATCACTCCTAGTGGCCCTCTTAAAAATATTCTTTGTATTCTCAAGATCTTAGGTTTACTAGTTTAGAAATTTTTGTTCCATTGGGGCAGAGATTTTTCAGCAAGAGATTCAACAAACAGTACATTGAATTGAGACCTAAGACTTTGCGTTTTCCAGTTTCTGATGCTTAGTGTCAATAGGCTAAGAAAGGAATAAGAGTGGTAGAAGGTATGATTGATTCATATTATCAGGAAAATCTCCATTGCTTTAACACAATGGAGGAAGGAGGGCTTTGTCTGGAGTACAAGGAGAGTGTTTAAGGAATTCTTTCACAGGGATTTCTTACAGCCATTAGAAAGCACAAATATTTATATTACACATCATAGCAGTTGCAAAATTCTACCTATAGAATTGTAGCAAAAATAATTTTGTAGTTGGGGGTCAGCATAGCATGAAAAACTGTTTTAAAGGATAACAACATTAGGTAGATTGAGAACCACTACTTTCTTTAAGTATCCCATAGTGTTACCATATCCTATTAATGACGTCACACAGAATCTATACTATTAAAGTCACTAGTGGCCCATTAGCTCTAGTTTCTTATTTGCTAACTCTTAAGTCTTAATTTAACCCATCTCCATTAACCCATGCACCACCTCGAGGTTGTGACCTACCAGCAAAGTTTCAGCATGTCTGTCTCCTGCAGGGTCTCCATGGCTTCTTTCTGACACCACTTTCTTTTTCCCAGCATTCAGTTTAGTTTTCTCTACCTAGCTCTGTCCGACCCTATCAGGCCAAGCCAGTTTTCTTTATTTATTAACAATAATCACAGCATACAGAGGGGAATCTCACATCACCTCCACTTTCCTATTTAAATAAAAAGGAAAGTTTTAACTGTAACATAGTAAAATTACATATAACAAAACAGATATCAAGTAAGAATTACAATTACAACATTTATATCTATTTCATCTTTTATCATAATTTAAAATAAACTATATTTGCTTTCTGTCTATTCTTCAGCTCCATCAAAGACTCCAGGATGATATAATATTACCTAAGTAAACAATAAGTTCATTGTAAGCAACTTCCAAACTCTAGAACTGACAGAGACATCTCACTGCCTGGACAGTCACCCAAAGTTTTTCTGTACAATTGGGGCATCCATCTTCAGCCTACATGCCCATAGAAGCTGGCAGACTTTTTCATGATCCAGTGTATTTCAAAGATAGTTCTGCCTATATTGGCAGTTTGTTAGTTACGTTCTTCTCTGTCCTACAGAATGTCTAAGACTCTTTCATGAAGCAGAAACTCCAAAGGATTGTCTCACCTTTAGGCAAGTTCAGCAGTCATTTCTCTGTGGGTTCTGCATGTCTTGTTCATACAGCATAGCATTAATCACTCCACACAGGACCAGTTTTTTTTTGTTGTTTTTTTTTTTTTTTGTCCAAATAGCTAGCAAACTCCATGAGGAGCCTCTTTGATGCCCATATTCCTCTTGAAGTATATCGGTGCTACCAGGAGTGGACATGTCTCATTGTCATGATAAGTTCTAAATTATCAAAACATTTTAAATGGCATATTCTGTAGTCTTTGAAAGGTTTAATGAATGCCCACCTATCTGAAATATGTCACTGTACATCTAGAATGCCTAACTAATATGACTACAAGCTTGACTATTACAGATGACTCTCTATTTACCTATATTTTTAATTATACGTTATATTTTTAAATGATCTGCACAAACACAATACCTTAATCAAGAGCAGTCATAGACATATAACAAAACTGACCTTAAGTTTGTATCAGTAATCCAAGATCTATACCAATGCAAATCTATAGCATATTCTCCTTTAAATGTAAAAAATAATTTATAAACCAGCTTTTCTAGAATTTGGACATAGTTCTCTCCAGGCTATTTCCTGTTGTTTATTGGGAAAAGTATTTTGGGGGGTGTTCACAGAGTTTTCGGGGGGTCTTTGTTCATCAAACCACATTAGTCTGGAAGAAATCCATAGGTTCTCATCTTCTCTGGAAGCAAAAGAAGAACCATTTTTCCAAAGCAACATATCCTTAAACAAAAATTCTGAAGTCAAGATATCTTTAAAGTATATATGTTGATTACTTAGCTCCTTTATAGGCAAAATATTAAAAAAAAAACACAAGAATATACATAATCCTGAGTCTTCTTGTATTTTCCATCTCTATGTGGATTATTTTTTCTATTACTTTTTATACAAGTTTAATATTTAGTTTATTATCTTTCTGTACTCTGTCTCTTTAAAGACTTTGTTTTATATCTTTTTTTCAGTCTTTTTTATTTGTTTTTTGTTGTTTTTCTGTTTATTTATTTATTTATTAAAAATTTCCACCTCCTTTCCTCCTCCCATTTCTTTCCCACTCCCCCTACTCCCTTTCCCCATCCCTCTCCAGTCCTAAGATAAGTCAGGGTTTCCTGCCCTGTGGGAAGTCCAAGGTCCTCCCCCCTCTATCCAGGTCTAGAAAGGTGAGCATCCAAACAGACTAGTCTCCCACAAGGCCAGTCCCTGCAGTAGAATCAAAACTCGGTGTCATTGTCCTTGGCTTCTCAGTCAGCCCTCATTGTCAGCCCCATTCAGAGAGTTCAGTTTGATCACATGCTCCATCAGTCCAAGTCCAGCTGGCCTTGGTGAACTCCCATTAGATCAGTCTCATTATCTTTTATAAAACATTTACTTCCTTTCATAACTTTGTATACTCATTTTCTTCTCTCTTCCAAGCCTACATACATTTATCCAACACTGCATGGTGTGGGACAATAGTCTGTATTCTTTCCATTATATTTTAAATAAATGCTGAATGGCCAGTAGTCAGGCAGGAAGTATAGGCAGGACAATCAGACAGGAAGTAAAGGTGAGTCAATGAGAACAGGAGAATTCTGGGAAGAGGAAATCTTAGTGTGTAGTCATGACCCAGCCACAGAAGAAGCAAGATGTGACTGCCTTGCTGAAAGAGGTACCGAGCCATGTGGCTAGCACAGATAAGAATAATGGGCTGATACAAGTTATAAGAATTAATAAGAAGCCTGAGCTAATTGTCCAATCAGTTTATAACTAATGTAGACTTCTGTGAGATTTCATGGGGACTTAATGACTATGGGAACTGGGCAGGACAAAACACCTCAGTCAATAACTGTGACCCATTTGGAGGTCTTTTCCATCTGAATTTGTCTTTATTATGTATCTATAATATTTTTCTGATCAGAACAGCTTCTTAAAATGCTAAGTACTTCTTAAAAATCTAAGAGGCAGCATTGCTAGGGCAAATACAGCCTGTCTGCTTGTTCTGCCTAGTTCAACATGGCTGAAGTTTATTCACTGCCTCTGAGACTGCCAGGTGGGTGCATTCCTCACCACCTTAACTCTAATCACCAGTTGGCTCATGCTACCACCAAGCAACTTGCAGCATACTGCTCACAAAACACATTTAAATGCTCAGCCTCCTGAAAGAACAAGAGTTTACTCTGACAGCATGGCACAGAAAGCCCCCATTTCAAAACCACATGGCTTTTTTTTTTCCTGCTACTGCTGAATCAGTAAAAACTCTCTTAAGGGAGCTGTGGCAAGCTGCCAGCTGAAAAAAATTGCAGCCAAACCTTGTTTTTGTGTCTAGATTTCTGTTCCATGCTTTCTCAGGTTTATTGTGGATATAGTTGACTATGTTGAAGCACCAGTTGGTTGTAGAAGGCCACTTATTTATTTTTCAGCTGCCTGGCACCTCAGACCCAAAAATAATGAAAAAGAAACTATATTATTTAAAACACTGCTTGGCCTATTAGCTCTAGCTACTTATTTGCTAACTCATGCAACTTAATTTAACCAATCTCCATTAATCTGTATGCCACCAAGAGGTTGTGGCCTGCCAGTAAAGTTTCAGTGTGTCTGTCTCTGGTAGCGGCTCTATGGCTTCTACCTGACTCTGCCTTCTTTTTCTCAACATTCAGTTTAGTTTTGCCCACCTAGCTCTGTTCTACCCTATCAGGCCAATCTAGTTTTCTTTATTCATTAATGGTAATCAGAGCATGAAGAGTGGAATCCCACATTAGGTATGTTTTATCCCCCAAAAGAACCAAAACCCACAGAAGTTCATGGTGAGGGTTGAGGGGAATACAGAATTGGTTTTAGAGGAAGATAGTTATAAATACCAGCAAAATCCATTTTGAAGTTATGAAGACTAAAACCAACATAAGTTTTTTTTTGTCCTATTTTGTTTAGTATCGTGTTTGTGCTTATGTGCACATATATTAAGCTAATATTTTTTTCTTTAATTTCTAATCATGGAATGTAGTGTTGATTGAGATAACAGTGGTTAAGAATTTTAAATTTATATTATCATATTTGTTATGAAACACTAAAAGACTGTGTATTCTTGAGGAATTTTGCCACATATTTTAAAAAGTAAATACTGTGTTTATGGTTATATATTCTCACATTTCCTTTATTTTTATTCCAATATGCAGTAGTATAATTGCCTAAGCCTTTTTTTTAGAAATTCAAAAAAGTTAATGGATATATTTATAATAGTTACTTTTAAACATTTACTCACATATACTTGTCATTGTGTATTTATTTTGTTAAATTATTTTGAATTCTTTGTTCAAAAAGTACTGAATTTTAATATGTGAATATCTTTTCTCTTTTACTTTATATCAGTCAATTGCTTTTAAATATTTATAACATTGATTTGTCCCTTTTGGGCATTGGTAACATTCAGCCATCTTGGTTGATCTAGTCCTTGTGAGGTCATCTCTCTCAAAATTCTATTGTCATAGGAGCCTTCATGCACAATCAGTAATGCCAAACAGTCCAGTCTGGTAGTTTATCCTTTCCAGGTCAGATATTTTTAATATTTTTGTACTTTTTTTTTAATTTTAAGGATTCTAGTAGATTATACAGAGGTTTGAGGCAATTGTTTAGTTTATGTCTTCTGAGTGTAGTTCCTTTTATAATTTATTGTAATTGTTTGGTATGTTTTTCAGTAGTCTTTCATGCCGTCTTCTAAATTTATGATTATTACACTTTCTTAATTACTCTGTCCTTATCATTTCTCTGACAATATATTTAATAGCCAGTTAGGAGAATCGATTATTTTCTGGTTCTTTTAAGGTTTATTATCTTAAATGAAACCTACTGGAGTTACTAGAGAATGTGACAGCTATCTTAGTATTATTTTTGGTTGTGATGTCATATTTTTCTAATTAATAATTCTTGCTAGTTATTTTCATATGAACAGACTTTCTTTAATGTCCTTGCCATTTATTTTCTCATAATTTTATATTCTTGAGTTTGTGTTTGTATTCAGTATTAATCTAGGTCAACCTTAGTACTATATGTGTGTATATTTGTCAGACTCTACTGTAAAGCCAGATTACTCTTAGTCCTCAATCGTCCTGTCAAGCATGTTAGACTCAGTGTTTCCAGTCTACCATAAATGAACAGATATTCCACCACCAAGTAGATTTTCACTTTTTTATTAGAATTTATGGTCTCTTTGTGTATTTCAATTTATACTTGAATGACTATTCTCATAGAACATTCTACAAATATTGGTTTCCTTATTTTCATTATTCTAATATACAGCATGATAACAATTTATTTTAATCTTCTTTTTGTCATTTTTTATATTGTTTGGTTATAGAGTACACTTTCATATATCTTTAAATTTCTGTCAACATACCTTGAATGTTACTATTTTATTATTTCCATATTCTAAATAAATTTTATTCCATAACATCTTTTAATTAATTTTATTTGTGTATGTTTTCAATTTTTATTTTTGAATTATAGTGAAACACTTGTAATTAATTTTTGAGATTCGTTCAATCCTAGTATTCAGACCATGTGTCTACTTTAGATAGTCTTATTCATGGTAAAAATTAATTTCCTCAGAATTCAAAATTAGCTTGGTAAGTCACCTGTAAAGTGTGGGAATCATCTCAGATCTGAATAATCTCATAACTTATCCATAACAGGTCATATATATTCTTCTTTAAATTTAATTTTTTTACATGTACTTTATATATGTACCTTCATATTTTGAGAAGTTTTGCTGTCATAAATATTAACTTCCCTTGTTATTCATATTTTAATCCCTATCCTGATCATATTATTATATGTATAAATATTATTCATACTAGCATTACTATCACTAATATTTTACCATTTTATTATGTAGATTTATTCTGCATATGAATACATTAATATTCATATATGATTATTCAATTTTCATTTATTCTCTGAATAAATTGTATCTTCATTATTATAGCATGAACTAATATCATGTACTCCTGTTCAAATTTTTGTTAGGTTATTTTATGTGCCACATCACAAAAATTCATTTTTGTAATTTCTCCATTTCTTGGTATCATGGATATTAATTTGATTACGGTAATATTTATTCATGAAACTTTAGCACAATGCAATGTATTTAATGTAATTTACATGCAAATATTTAATGTATAAAAATAAATAATATATTATTAAGAATTTATCAAAGTGTTCTAAGTAACTTTGTACCAGGTTTTACAGTGCTTTAAAGATACTTTGAACCTATGTGATCGTTAATTTCACCATTTACAAGGAAATGACTTACACACCTATAAACAAATGTGCACACAGGAGAGTTTGTATATATAGTCAGGATTGTATTGGTTGGAAAATTTCAAATTCAGTTGAGAGATGTTCTTTTTTTTATTTAACCAAATTTATTTATGTTAAAACTATGATGAAATTATTTGTTCAATATTCAACTTTTTGATAGTGTTAATATTAAGTTACCTCACTATCGGGTTCTATAATACTTTCCTAATTTCCTGAGGGAGATTGTGGAGCATCTCATTTTTTCACAATGCCAAAACTTAATATTGAATACCAAAATGATAGTACCATTTTACGTATTTGAATAAAAGCTAAATGAATTTTTAAATTGGTGAAGAATTTGCAAATAAATACATCATTTGTTATACAATGTGACTTCTACCTATAAAGAAGTCTATATTAGTTTTTGGTTTGTGCCACATGGTAACATTTTATTATATTATGTGAGATTATCTGTTGTTTCCTACAAAAAAACAGCAGACTCATTCATTTTTGTTATGTTCAAAGGAAATTCTTATATATTTTTATGTCAATAGCATTATGTGGAGACATTTTAACCTAAATTTGTCATATATCATGAAATACACACACACATATACACATGTATACACACATATATATACACATGTGTATATATATATATATACACACACATACATACATATGATAGATAGGTAGATAGATAGATGATAGATAGATAGATAGATAGATAGATAGATAGATAGATAGATAGATAGATAGATAGATAGATAGAAAGACAGTAGATAAATAGAGATAATATCAATTTCAGATTTTGGCATATCTTTCATAAGAGGGTCATGTTTTTAAAACATATGATAATGGAAGTCTACTATTTTATTTTCAGCTTTTCACTTCATGTTAAGGCAAATCAGCAGTTCCATGAAGCTATCATCACCTACTGTATTGTAAGCTTAAAAGGTGAGTCTATGCTTTCATAAATTATCATCAAAGAACACTTGCAAAATGAATGAGAAGAAAAGGTAAGTTTAAAAAAATCATTTGAAAGATCATTTTTGTTGCTATTCTGTTCAAAACTTATTTCTGCATTGAGAAATGTATAGTAAAATCAATATCATATTTTAAGTGGATTAAGCATGACAAATATCACATAAATTTGTCTGTCTGCATTGGGCAGCATTTTGTAGAATCATAATACACAATAATGCTCTTAGCTTCTTTTGCAACTTCATAACATCAAAGTATTTCTTATTGAGAAAAAATATTGAGGACAAAATAAGTGTTTAAAGTTATCTTTGCTCTTCTGTGAGAATGATAAGTACATAATAATTTTTACTAATATTTTTCATGAAAACAGTACTTCAATAAGGCCTTGAATAATTTATAATATAATTATTTATATAGACTAAGAATATTTTATTAGATGTGAGCATAAATTTCATATTCTTTTGTATTGAGAATACTATTATTATTATACATCTTACTACAGTTTCCCCTTTCTCCCAATCCTTCCCTGCCACCTCTCCTCTGCTTCCCTGATGCCACTCCTCCTTGGTTTCCCTTCCAAAAAGAATAAGCCTCCCAGTGAGAGTAACCAAATATGGCATATCAAGCTGCAGTAAAACTAGGCAGCTTCCCTCCTATTAAGTCTGGACAAGGAAGCCCAGTATGAGGAAAAGGGTACCAAAAGCTGCCCAAAGTGTCAGAAACAGCCCCTTCTCTCACTGTTAGAAGTCCCAAAAGACAAAGCTTCACAACTGTTACATATGCAGAGGGCTTAGGTCAGTTCCTTGCAGATTTTCTTTTAGTCAGTTCAGTCTCTGTGAGCCTCTATAAACCTAGGTTAGTTGATGTCTACTTTCTTGTGATTTCCTTGACTCCTCTGGCTCATACACCCATTTTTCCATTTGTACAAAGAGTTGTCCAAGCTCCACCTAATATTTGGTTGTGAGTCTCTGCATCTGTTTCCATCAGTTGTTAGTTGAAGCCTCTCTGAAATTGAGCTAGGCACCAGTCTATGAGTATAGCATAAAAACTTTAGAAATTATTTCATTGACATTTTTTTTCCAGTTGTGTTTGGTTCTATCATAGGTCTCTGGGCTATGCAGACTCTAGTTTCTTGCCCTCCAGGTAGTGTCAAGAGTACATTCCCTCTCCTGATATGGGTCTCAGGCTGTACCAGTCATTGGTTGGCCACTCCCACAATTTTTGCACCACAGTACATCTTGTAGACAGGATAAATAGTAGGTTGAAGTTTATGTGGCTGAGTTGGTGTTCTAATCCCTCACTGGAAGTCTTACCTGGTTACAGGAGATGGCCACTTCAGGCTCTATATCCCCCAACACTGACAGGAGTGTTAGATAGGGTCACCCTCATTGATTCAGAGGAGTATCCATTACACTTTGGTACTAGGTATCTATCATGTCCCCTCCATGCTCCATTTTTACTATGGGAATGCTACTGATCTATGAGCAGATATAGAAACCCATAGCAGAGCTCAGGGAACCACACAGAAAAATGGAAAAAATGACTGTAGAAGACAGGTGGGTTGAGGATATCAGGAGAACACAGTTCAGAAAATCAAGTAAGTAGGGGTCATAGGGGCTCTTAGAGACCGAAGAAGCATTCATGGAGCCTTCATGTGTCTGCAATAGATCCTCTGCATACATGGTGTGGAAAACTTTGGGTTTTCTTGAAGTCTTAACGATGGAAATAGAGGTGACTGTCTCTTGTATCTGCCCATATTCTCCTATTTCTTTCATCGAAGACTTGAAATTTTTGTCATATAAGTCTTTCACTTGATTGGTTAGAGTTACCACAAGATATTTTGTATTATTTGTGGTTATGATGAAGGGTGCTATTTCCCTGATTTCTTCTCATCCCTTTTGTCATTTACATATAGGAGGCTAATGATTTATTTCTCTGGTTTCTCTCTCAGCCCTTTTGTCATTTGTATATACAAAGGCTACTGATTTTTCAGAGTTTATCTTGTATGCAGCCACAGAACAGCTGGAAGAGTTCACTGACAGATTTTTTTTTTGGGGGGGTGCTTATATATACTATCCTATCATCTATGAATAGAGATACTTTGACTTCTTCCCTTCCAGTTTGTATTCCCTTGATCATTAGTTGACTTATTGCTAGCTAGAACTTTAAGTACTATATAGAATAGATATGGAGAGAGTGGACAACCTTGTCTTGATTCTGTGTTTAGAATTGTTTTGCATTTCTCTCATGTAATTTGATGTTGACTATAGTTTTAGTATATATTGTCTTTATTATGTTTAAATATTTTTGTTATATCCCTGACCCTGACAAGTATTTTATCATGAAGGGGAAATGGGATTTTGTCAAAGCCTTTTTCAGAATCTAAGGAGATGATTATGTAATTTCATTTTTTCAGTTTGTTTATATGGTGGATTATATTGACTAATTTCCATATGTTGAAACTTCCCCACATCTCTTAGATGAAGCCTACTTGATCATGGTGTATGATATTTTTTGATGTGTTTTTGAATTTGGTTTGCAAGTAATTTATTGAGTATTTTTGCATAATATTGACTGGCCCTGTTTTTTTGTTTGTTTGTTTGTTTGTTTGGGAGAATTTTAATGACTGCTTCTATTTCCTCAGGGTTTATAAATCATTTAGATTGCTTATCTGCTATCAAGAGAACTGTTCATTTCTTTTAGATTTTTAAATTATGTGTTATTCTTTTTTTCTGTGTGGTTGGAAAGGAAACATGAGGCACACGGCGGTCCCACGTGGGTAAACTTTAATGGGGGGGGGTGATGACAGGTGAGGGATGGGGGTGAAGAGACCAAAAGGGGCAAGTTACGGCGTTCCCCATTTTTAAAGGGGATTCAGGTGCATCTGGGAAAAAATGTCCTGCGCATGCGTGGCTGTTTGTCGTGGGAATTGTAGTTCGGTGGGATGCTGTATCCTCTGCTGCTTCTGGGAATTGTAGTCCAGTGATTCTTCTGTGCATGTGTGAACTTTTCATCTCCAAAAGGAACAACATTTCACCCTTTTGGTTTTATTAAAAAAAAATGGGGGGGGGATTGAGGGTCTTAACAGGTAGGGAATGGGGGCGTAGCCCGGTCTCTCATGACTGCTTTCTGCTGGCTTTGGGCATCGAGGGATCCGGGGAGTGTCCAATTGTCCTGATGATATCCTGTTGATTATGACCTGTCCGCTGATGTTTTGAGGTGGCTGATTGAAGAAATCGCATCTGTCTGGAAATCGCATCTGTCTGGCTCTTGAGTAGCAGGGTCATCATTAAGATGCTGGAAAACAAAAGTCGCATTAGTAGAGAGAAAGAAAAAATTAAAAAGAAGAGGGGATTTGGGAAATTGAAGGTGAGATTTGGGGTGGGGGGACTTTAGGAGGTCTGGGGTTAGGAATGATAAAAAATTAAATGGTACTTATTTCGTTAATGATCCTTTTGTGTCTGCTTTGTTCAGGTGGGTCGGGTTGGAGTCTTGGATCTTAAAGAAAATGTCTCAAAAGAAATAGATTTTAATCATGTATTCCTTAACATTTTAGGAGACACTGCTGTTATGTCAAGGAACTTTGTTAAGAATTTGCTTACCACCTGAACTTTTGGCTCGTGTTCGATGATGATTTCTGTAATGACAGCTGGATGGTTATTTAGGAATTTAAAGAAGGGAGGGTGTGTTAACACAGGAGGATTAAGTGAAGGATGGGACCACTGTTTTCCTTAGACTGGAGTAGAGGGGGCTGAACCTGGTGTCCTTTGGAACTTAAGAGAACAAGGTCCTGTCTGAGTTACCATGTGTGGAGGATTGTCTTGAGCCATGGAGGTGAACGGTTTAAGATGTAACAGGTTAATCCAGTGAGGAATTCCCTCAAGCTTGGCAGCCATGGGAGTTAGAAGAATTACTCTGAGGGGACCCTGACATTTAGGGGAATGGAGTGAGGGACGTTGGCCTGGAGGTGAGAATAATACCTTATCTCCTATTTTAACCAGCGGTGGACATGTGTTAGCACATGGTTGAGGTAGTGAGTGATCTGTGAAGTCCCACAGTAGCAAGCATAGGTGGAAAAGGAGGGGAGTGAGCAGGTGATCAGGAATGGGAGAGGTTCTTGATAAGAGGCCGGGGATTAAAACCGGCCGCCCATACATGAGTTCGAAGGGTGAAATGAAAAGGGGGCCCTTTGGGAGAGCCCGAAGCCTGAAAAGAGCCAGAGGCAGAAGCTTTACCCAGTTGAGGTGGAGTTCCTGTAACATTTTAATGAGGGCTTCCTTTAAAGAGTGGTTAGTCCATTCTACCTTACCTGAAGACTGAGGGTGGTATGGTATGTGAAAATTCCAGGGGATTCCAAGTGCCCTAGACAGATTTTGAGAAATCTGGCAAGTAAACTCTGGGCCATTATCTGACTGAAGAGAAGTTGGAAGTCCAAACCAGGGAATGATTTCTCGGAGAAGAACATCAGAGACTGTCTGGGCAATCTTGTTAGAGGTGGGGAAGGCTTTGTCCCACCCAGACATTGTATCAACCAAAACCAGGAGATATTTAATTTTCCTGACTGTGGGCATATGAGTAAAATCCAGCTGCCAGTCAGTTCCCGGAAGGGAGCCCCTGGCCTGGTCAGTAGGGAAAGGAAAAAGCTGTGGTATTTAGTCCTGGGATCTGACTTCTGGCAGATCTGACAGGAGGCCATGGTAGCTTTTAGGAACCTGATATCCACAGGTGTGGGTTTAATATGTGTTTTTACAAAATGAAGTAGAGCTTTTTCATTGGGTTGTAAAAGCTGGTGAAGGTAAGAAAGGATCTGTTGGGTGTCAGGAGGTATCTGCGAGGCTGTGGGCTGTGCTGTAAGTACTCCCTGAGGTAGCTGAGGCAGACCTGGGCTCTGGAGTGCTGCTGTCTTAGCTGCTCTGTCACCCTGGTTATTTCCGAATAAGAAGTTCAGCAGCCGCCAAAGCACGTATGCAGGATGCCCAGCCCCAAGTGGTGAGGTCCATCTTCTTTGACAGGTAAGCTACAGGTGTGAAGGAGGGTCCCAGTTGATGACCTAAGACACCCAGAGCATAGCCCTTCTTTTCTGCTACGTAAAGAGAAAAGGGGCGGGTTAAATCTGGGAGAAGGAGAGCTGGGGCTTGGGTAATGGCCTGTTGGAGTCTCCAGAAAGGTTTGGTGATGGGGTGAAGAAGGGGCTCATGCAGAGAGCCGAGAACTGCTTCATATAGGGGGCGGGCAAGGAGGGAGAATGAGGGGATCCAGGAACACAGGAAACCAGCCACTCCCAGGAATGATAAAACCTTTTCTTTGGTGGAAGGAACTGTAAGAGATTGAATTACTTTTTTCCTGTCCAAAGTGATGGCCTTTTGGGTTGGGGTTATGGTTAATCCCAAATACATTGCCTGAGTGGTAGACAATTGAGCCTTAGAAGGTGAGACTCTATAGCCCTTTTTGCATAAGAAATTTAATAAGGCGGCAATATCAGTCTTGCTGGTCTCCAAAGATGGGCTACACAGCAGGATGTCATTGACATAGAGTACAAGTTTTGATTTAAGGAGGGACAGTGAGAGCAGATCAGAGACCAGAGCCTGGCCAAAGAGGTGTGGGCTGTCCCGGAATCCCTGAGGGAGAACGGTCCAGGTTAGTTGTGTGGAGAAATTAGTATCGGGATCTGTCCAGGTGAAGGCAAAGATATTTTGAGATTGAGGGCTGAGAGGAATAGAGAAAAAGGCATCCTTGAGGTCTAAAACTGAGAAGTGGGAGGTTCCTGAAGGGATGTTAGACAGAAGGGTAAAAGAACAACAGCAGAATTAATGAGCCGGAGGTTCTAAACCAAACGATAAGTCCCATTAGATTTTTTGACAGCCAGTATAGGGGTGTTAAAGGGAGAAGAGGTGGGGCAGAGCAGCTCTTTCCTCAAAAGATCAGAAATTATGCGTTTTAGTCCTCTGAGGCTTTGGGAAGAGGGGGGGTACTGAGCTTGAGTGATATACTTGGTGTGTTTTTTTTAACTAAATAACAACAGGGGAATGGTGATTAGCGACGGTGGGATTTTGGGTGTCCCACATGAGACTCCATGGCACCACGCAAGAGCATGAGCGGAGGAGTGAAAGAAGGTGCAAGGCAGCAGGCAGAAGGAGAGCCCAGAGGGGCTTTGGAAGATTTAGGGGGGAAGGGCATAAGGGGGATGGGGAAGAGTCCGAAGAAGCTTCCGGCTGCCTATGTGACCTGTGGCGGGAAGAGTCCGAAGAAGTTTCCAGCTGCCTGTGTGACCTGCTGCGGGGAGAATGGGGAGAAGATTCCAGCTTCCTGTGTGATCTGCTGTGGGAAAAATGTGGAGAAGCTGAGTCAGAGGGGCTAGGCGAGGCCCTTGTAGACCTGGAACGGGACATTCTTGGGGACCTAGAAGGAGAACAGTTAGGTGACCTGGAAGAAGATTTATGTGGGACTCTGTCGGAGGGGCTAGACAAGGGCCTTGTAGATCTGGAATGGGACTTTCTTGGGGACCTAGAAGGAGAATGGTTAGGTGACCTGGAAGAAGATTTACGCGGGACTCCCGGAGACCTAGAAGTGGAATGTCTAGAGGCGTTATGGGGAGATGTAGGTGAGTCCTTCCTGTGCCTAAAAGAAACTTTGGAGGAAAGAGAAATAGGCCAGCTGTCGCTCGACTGGGCAGAGTGGGAGGGGGTGGCCCCTCGAGGCTAGGGGGGTGGAGGTTCATCCGTGGGGTCCATGGCAAGAGCAGAGGGTTCCTGGAAGGATGGCATTGCTAAGAACATGAGGGCAGGTGAACAGTGAGTGGCAGCGGAGGGGTCAGTTTTGAGGGCCATGTAAAAGAAGGCCATGATATACATCATTTCTTTCCATTTAGCTGAACGATGGCAAAAGTTAGCTAGCTCCCGTAAAATATCGGGGTCAAAGGAGCCATGACGAGGCCACTTAAAGTTCCCCTGTAACCAATATCTTGGCCATGTCTTTGAGCAAAGACGGATGAGTGTAGATAACTTAACGGAAGGAATTAGGTCATGAGGCTGAAGAGCTTCCAAAAGCTGTCCTAGGGGAGAGGACGGGGGAACTGTTTTTGAAAGCTTAGCAGCCATGGCTAGAACCGTGAAAATACCCGCAAAAGGCACCCAGAAGATGCCACGAACACTGGCAAACTCTGGACACAGGCATCCGAGTGACCAGAGGGCAGTGTTAATAGCCTGACTGAAACGACCCTAGCCTCTGACGGGATGCAAAGTCCCGGGCAGGGGGGGACACAGTCAGGCCGGAAGGTGCTCAAATCGTAATGAGCCCGTACATAAAGAGGACAGAAAAAGATCAGAAAGAAGAGGTGATAACTGGAAGCTCCAAGCTTCCAGGCATGGGAAAACACAGGTCTAGCTGAGGGTGGAAGGCGGGGGGGGGGGGGGGGGGGGGGGTGTTAGCACCCATACCCAGGACACGCCAGAGAAAGCTGGGAGCTCAACCAGACAATCTCCGGGTGAGAGGGGACGGTAAGCCAACCCAGGTGAACTCACAAATTAGCCGCTGTTGGTCGCAGAGGGCCATGTTCAGATAAGTGGAGCACGTGGGGGCGGTCGCAGGTTGTCAATCCTGACCTTGCCAAAAATGGGAGCCACGGCCTCAGGTGAAAATACCGGGACATCGCAAGCACACAGCACCAACTATTATTCTTTTTTTCTGTGGGGTTGGAAAGGAAACTTGAGGCACACGGCTGTCCCACGTGGGTAAACTTTAATGGAGGGGTGACGACAGGTGAGGGACAGGGGTGAAGAGACGAAAAGGGGCGAGTTATGACGTTCCCCGTTTTTAAAGGGGGATCTAGGTGCGTCTGGGAAAAAATGTCCTGCACATGCATGGTTTTTTGTCGTGGGAATTGTAGTTCAGTGGGATGCTGTATCCTCTGCCACTTCTGGGAATTGTAGTCCAGTGATCCTTCTGCACATGTGCTAACTTTTCTTCTCCAAAAGGAACAACATTGTGGAGTACAGATTTTTGAATTATGACCTAATGATTCTATGTATTTCTTTGGTGTCTGTTTCTATGTGTCCTTTTTCTTTTCTGAATTTGTTAATTTCAATTTTATCTATATGTCTTTTATTTAGTTTGGATAAGGGTTGCCTATCTTGTTTATTTTCTTAAGAATCCATCTCTTTGTTTCATTGATTCTTTGTATTGTTCTCTTTGTCTATTTTTTTATTCCAAACCACACTTTGATTACTCCCTGCGATCTAATACTCTTAGCTATGTTTGCTTCTTTTTTGTCTAGAGCTTTCAGGTGTGCTGTTAACCTGCTAGTATGAGATCTCTCCAATTTCTTTATGCTAACTCTTAGTGCTATAAATACTTTCCTCTTGGCATTGCTTTCAGTTTTGTCCCATAAGTTTGAAAATGTGCATTAATGTGAATTAAATTCTAGGAAGTCTTTAATTTCTTTATTTATTTCTGCCTTTGCAGAGTAGTCATTCAGAACAGAGTTGTTCAGGTTTCATTAGTTTGTAGTAATCCATGCTGGTCTGATAGGATGCAGTTTTTTTTTCAAATTTCTTATTTCAGTTGAGATTTGCTTTGTCACTGAGTATGTGGTCACAGTTGGACACTACTTCATGAGGTGCCGAGAAGAAAGTATATTCTTTTGTTTTTGAGTAAAATGTTCTGTAGGTGTCTGTTATGTCCATTTGTTTCAAAATATCTGTTAGCTCCAGTATATCTCAGTTGTGTTTTTGTCTAGATGATCTGTTCTTTGGTTAAAGTGGGATGTTGAAGTCTTTAACTATCAATGTGTGAGAGTCAAGTGTGATTTAAGTTTCAGCTGTGTTTCCTTTAAAAACATGGGTGACTGCATTTTGAGCATAGATGCTAAGAATTGAAAAATTATCTTGTTTGATTTTTCCTTTGATGAGCATGAACTATCCTCCATCTCTTTTGATTACCTTTGATTTGATATCTATTTTGTTTGGTATGATAATGGACACTCCTGCTTTTTTTTTTAGGTCCATTTCCTTGGAAAATCTTTTCTCAAACTTTTCCTCTGAAGTAATATTTATCTTTGATGTTGATTTGTATTATTCATATAGAGCAGAAGGATGGATCCTGTTTTCACACCCAGTGTGTTTATTTGTGTATTTTTATTGGGGAATTGAGTCTATTGATAATGAGAGACATTAATGGCCAATTATTGCTGCTTCCTGTTACTATGCTGTTGGTGGTGATGGTGGAAGTGTGTGTGTGTGTGTTTCCCTTTTTAGGGTTTTATTGGTATGAGATGATTTATTGTCTGTATTTTTTTGTGGATGTAGTTAACCTCCTTGGTTTGAGTTTTAATTTTAGTACCCTCTGTAGGAATAAATTCATGTATATTGTTCTAAACTTAATTTTTTATGGACTATCATGTTTTCTACTTCTATAGTAACTAAGTTTTGTTGGGTATAGGACAATGGACTGGCATCTATGTTCTCTTAGACTCTTTAGAACAACTGTCCACCTTCTTCAGGTGTTTAAAATATCCATTGAAATGTTGGTTATATACTTCTAATATGTCTTCCTTTATATATTACTTGGCATTTTCCTTTGCAGCTTTTAATATTTTCTTTGTTCTGTATGTTTTGATTATTATATGGTGAGGGGACTTTCTTTTCTTGTCCATTCTCTTTTTTGTTCTGCAAGTTTTTATTACCTTTAAAAGCCTGTCCTTTAAGTGAGATTTTTTTTTCCAAAAAAGTTTCTTAAAATAATTTTCTGGGCCTTTCAGCTGAGATTATTCTCCTATTTTGAGTTCCAAAGTGGTTGTACAAGTTTTTACTCCTACCAGCAATAAAAGAATATTCTCTCTTTTCTACATCATTGCTGGCATGAGCTGTTACTTGTGGTTTTTATCTAGCAATCTGGCACCTATAAGATAAGGGGGAAGTGGGGGAATGGGGTAAATACACTGGTCATGTATGAAATTATCTATAGGTATAGTAATTTATACCTATGTCCATTTCTGATATAGTTGATGTAGCAGCACTTTCGTAAGTGATCAGTAGTATGCTTTTTTAAATTTTGTTACTCATAATACTTAAGATAGTAAGTGTAAGTACATAAACTATAAGTTATGTTTAATAAGTGATAAAATTATATGAGTCATTTAATAATAGTATTTTAAAATTTGTTTCAGCTAAAATAGCTACATAATAACAATAATTAAGACATTTCTTTAGATACATACATATAAAAACATGTTTCTATGAAAAAGAAAGTATAGATGCTACCTTAAAAGTTAAAAAAAAAAGGAGATGTCAAATGGAAAAAGAAAGCTAATAGAGTAGTATATATCTGTTTGGACTATAAAAGTCAAATACATGAGACAAAGACCAAGCAAGAGATGAACTAGTTTAACAACAGCATAGTGAATTAGAAGAAAGTTGAGAGATAAGGTACATTTTGGTCAGTACTTGTTATTACTGTGATGGAAATGAATGAATGAAATTTAAAAAAAAATGGTAATAAGTATTTGGCCAGCTTTAGAAAAATAATTTTGCATTTATAAAATTCAAATACAGTTCAAACTGGACTGTGATAGTACATGCCATTAATTTCAGCACTTCTGGGATCATATCCCAGAAGCATATGGGTCTCTGTGAGTTTGAGACGAGCCTAGTGAGTTCAAGAGTATCCAAAGCTATTACAGAGAGAAAGCCTGTCTTGAAAAAGCAAACAAATAAAATCAAATACAGTTAAAAACAATAAA
Source organism: Microtus oregoni (assembly GCF_018167655.1). Lineage (NCBI taxonomy): Eukaryota > Metazoa > Chordata > Mammalia > Rodentia > Cricetidae > Microtus > Microtus oregoni. The sequence continues at coordinate 778,262 of NW_024543224.1, read as the reverse complement.
ATTCGGATATTAATAATTGAAAATACAGAATAAGTTTCAAAGAATCCTGAGGTATTCATTTGATGATACTCTGGTCACTTGTGGAAGCTAAGAGATAGCATTGAACATTTAGGAGTGATTAGTGGTTATTTCAGTCATATTCTGAGTTATGAGTCTAAATAACATTATATAGGAAAAGAATACTATGGAAGGAAAGAGTTCAAAGAAGCAAGTATTAATAACTTAATATGTAGAATTCCATTAGAATGAGGTATTTTTCAGAATTAAAAGAGGAATAAAGCATTGTATCTCAAAAAATGAAGATTTAAAACAGGACTTAAACAGTAATTGAGGCTTATCCACTGTGCAGACCATAAAATTTTACTATTATGAAACTACCAGAGTAGGCAAGATATATTTATAATTTAGTTGTATATGGTGGGAGAAATGGAATTTTCCTGTATATGAGCATGGGAAACTCATGTAGGTGATGGAAACCTTCTGCAGATGAATTAAGACATTTCTTATTAACTCTAAATTTGTTAAAATCCCATAAATTGAAAACATGGAAGGTGTTAATTTTTCTACTTTCATTTTAATTACATATTATTTATACATAATTGGTTTCATTGCAATTATTCATAAATATAAATGTTATTTTATTATATTTTTCCTTGTTACACTCTTCACTCTTATCTCCTCCTATTTTTCCAATATCCTGTTTCCCAATTAGCCCCCATAATTTTTCCATGTTTTATTGTCAGGGGCAGTAGGCCCCAACATAGAAGCTACTTTTTCCTAATTTGACCGGTAAGGAGGTGCAAGAAATAACCAGACACAGTTCACACAGTCATCAGGAAAGGGCATCTCAGGCTTCATCAATCCTGAAGATCTACCTGCGTTTATTATACAAAACACCTTTTATCCCCCAGGTAAACCAAGGTGGAAGCTCATTAATATTCTCTTTCTGGGGGAAGGAGGGTATGGCACTAGGGAAACACCTGCAACTTAGTCACCAGCTTTGGCAAACAACTCTCCCCAGGCAATCTACATTTTTAACAAAGGAGAAAGAAGCAATACATCCTGGCCTTTGTCTTACTTGTTTGGCAGGGTTGCATCTGCCTAGTGGCCAGTGAGCCTGCCTGTAAATTATTTTATATGAAATATAGGCCCACAATTTATTTATATGAAGATCCAGACAGTTATTTTCAATTTTAAGTTATAAATTTTAAAAATTGTTACTGAAAATAAAAAAAACATTAGTAAATGCAGTATTTTTAGAGACTTCGATAACTGTATTTTTGCAATAATACTTTGTAAATAAAAGCTTATACAAGTGAAAAAACGAGTCTGTTTGAAACAATGAGATTTCTTTATGAATGTCATAAGAATTCTTAAATGAGGAACATTTTTTGAAAATATTGTGAATGTTTCCATACAGTCCTAAAAATCTGAGTTTACCTTGTGTTCATATAAGGACAGATAAATAGGTGAAATTCTAATATACTCATTAAATGAATGAATAAAATAATCATTTTATTGTCTTTATCCTATTGATTAATTTTGAAATAAATTGTGACTTTAAATATTTATTCTTTTCATACAGTAATATGATAAAACATAACTACAAGAAGGTTTTATGTCTTGGAGCTGCTGCTGAATGATCTGCAACACATCTGAATTGCAAGTACTTGAAAATCAACAATGACTTCTAAAAGACAATACATTGTATATCCAAACAGGTCTTTCCAAAGGGAAAACCGTGCTGTCAACCTAAATTTAAGGGGGAGGGTTAACTTTCCATCATCAAGTTGCAACTCAGAGAATAACATCACTTTCAGAAAGCCAGAAAACCGTGAAATAACTCGAAACTGGATTCTCTCTATGCATAAAAATGCAGCCAAAGTTTCTGAAGTTGAAATTTCAATTCCTCCTAGTCTACACAAATCCCTTACTGATTCTAAAGAGTCTTTGATTAGTTCAATCATGGAAGAATGTGGTAAAGTCCATATTCATTTTCCAAGTACCAAATTGGGCCTTCAAAAAGTCATTATTAGAGGCCCTGCAGAAAATGTTGAAAAGGCTAAGAAAAAATTTCTGCAACTTGCAGAAGAACAAACCAAGAGTTATTCTGTGGCTGTCCCTGTAAAGTCAAAGTATCATCAATTTCTTATGAGTGAAAATGGTGGCAATCTTCATAAAATCTGTGAGAAGACAGGGACACGTATAATTTTCCCTACCTTTAAGAACAAGAATCAAGAATCAGTAACAATCATAGGGACAGAAGAGGCTGTTAAAGATGTGCAAAGAGAGGTAGAGGTTTTACTGAAAGATCTGGAGAATGTGGTAGAAGATAGCATACTAATAAATCCCAAATTCCACAATTACTTTGTCATGCAAAGGGGACAGCTTTTACAAAAAATAATTAAGGAAAATGGTGGAGTTTTTATTAACTTTTCATATGCAGGAAAGGAGAGTACAAAAGTCACAATAAAAGGAGCAAAGGCTTGTGTTGAAGCAGCGAAGAAACATATTCAAGAGATATTTAAGCCTTTGAGTTCCCAAGTCACAACACGGTGTGTTGTTCCCCCCAAATTCCATCCTTTTATCATGGGACCTATATGCTCTAGAATGCAACAAATTACAAGAGATTTTAAAGTTCAAATCAAGATTCCAGATGCAGAAAAACCAACTACAAATACATGTCTAGAGCTTCAAGATACTGGAAAAGAAAAGGGGGAAAAGAACACTAAAGGGCCTGCTTCAACTTCTCAAAAAAAAAGGTGACACTATTTCAGGAAAAGCTGAAAACTGCAAGACAGCCACCCAAGCTCTGGAATCTCTTGTTCCTGTCACTGCTGAAGTCCAAGTACCTTTTCACCTACATCCATACATAATTGGGCACAAAGGAAGTGGTTTACGCAAGCTAATAAAGGAATTTGAAGTTCATACTCAGGTAGTACAACCCGGAGGAAATTTTCATATCATATCCATTACAGGCATGGAAGCAAATGTAGAGCAAGCCAAGATGAAGTTGCAAAAACAAGTAAAAGCTTTACAAATGGAAATAGATGACCAGACATTACGAAATTTTAGACAAACATTCAGTTTAGATCCCAAATATCATTCCAAGATCTTTGGTAATAAAGGTATGCTTATTTCCCAGATTTGCACAGAATATGATGTTACTGTTCATCATCCAAAGAAAGGAAGCAATCCAATACAAGATCAAATTACCATTTCAGGTTCTAAAGACAACATCCTAGGAGCTCGAGATGCAATAATGAAAATGCTGCGTAAAATTGAAAAAACAGTTTCTAAGGAAATCCCACTGAACCATCATGTTTGTGCCAATATTATTGGATTTGGTGGAAAATCCATTCATAAAATTATGGAACAATTCCAAGTAGATATCCGTGTACCTTCAAAAGTAACCCGTACTAATTCTAGCATCATTGTGAGTGGATCATCTTGTAATGTACAGGACGCAATTAACTATATCTTGACTCTTGAGAAGCATTTCCTGTCTGTTGGAAAGTATGAACCTCCACTGGAGCATGTTAAGCATGGTGGTACTGGCCACATAGCTGCAGAAACATCTAAGACTTTTCAGAAAAGAAATGCTCTTCGTAATGCAAAATCCACTTCCCATCCTCCACGTGTGGACAATTCTGAAGATTTTCCCAAAATGAAACATCAAGTGCCTCCTAAACCTCATCCTTGGAGACCATAACAAGAGTTAAAACAAATAAATGGAAATTGTCCCAACCTGATTATCTGAGACTGCTGATAGCTTTTATTTTAAAACTGCAGTAGCTTTTGAATGACTGGCTAAATTCTTACATCTTTGCTTTCAGAACATCACTGCTTAGATACTACATAACATTGTAGTGAAAATGATGTGCTTACACTTAAATTCTTGCAACATATAGCAACTTAGTTAAAATTTTCATTCAGGACTAGATCCTGATAATTTTACACCTATTGTATTAAGATAGTCCATACATAACACAGGTTTCCTTTGCTTCACAAAAGCACAATCAAATTTACTCTTTTTACTTCTTTCATTACTTCTAATTTACTTTCATAATGGGAAAGTGCTTTGTTCATACATGTTATGTCTTAGAACATAGAAGAGAATGCAAATTGTGATCAGTGCACTGTGCTCTTACGATACATGCACATCAAATACAGCACACTAGTAGTACTCCAGAGTCACGCAAATGCTAAAGACCATCAGATTGCATTAATGGCATTGTTTTATCAGATTATGGTCCTATTATTGAGGTACTTGAAAATACTATGGTATTTTTAAATATTCTACACACATATTTTAGAAAACTTCCTTAAAATTTTCAACCCAAGAACAGATTACATTTTCATCTTTCTTCCAGCAAACTTTTAGGCTTGGTAATTTTTTATTATGTCAAGGTTGTTTGATTGTTTTTTTCATTAATTTTATTTTTGAATGGTCTGTCACTACCAAAAGTACTAATGATAAAGCTATAACTTTTGTTTGATATCTAAAATCCATATCCTCCAGTATTTGCCATATTTTAGTTGATGTAATTGCCCAAATCTTGTTATTTTCACAAGGCTAGCTTCAATCCACTGAATGGTTAGTATAATGCGTGCATACCAAACTCCAAAAACCCTCCACTTGGAGGTCTCAAAGTTGATTAGCACTGTTCTGTGTTGTGCCTGTACCAAGCTATATGTTCCCAGTCCAGTTGAGCTTTATTTCTTTTCCCCCACAGGTGTTTAACCCAAGATCATTACCTGTAGGGGAAAGATTGGAGAGGGTGTTGCCTAGTGAAGCTGACTGAACCTTAGGGTATCTCAGTATTTTTGTACACCTATATATGATCTTTCCAAAATTCTGTAAGTGCATGCCTAGCACCACACAGAATTTATTATCTCTAGATTTTGAGAGACTCTTACCCCTTATTCTTAAAGGGATGAGAATTTCCTAGCAGAATGTTTTAAAATTAGAAACAAAAACTAGCAGCACTTTCCTTCTACCCCTCCCACCTGGGGGATTTAGAGCAAAAGGACACTTAGCCCAGCTAGCCACCTGGTGATAAAGAAAACAAAGAGAGAGCTGACTTAGGATGGGAGGGAGCAAAAGAACTTGCACCCACGCGAAAAAGCCACTTCAGAAAGCCATTTTGTTGTTTCACCTTTTAAAAACTAACCCCACAAAGAATTTTTAACTTCTCTCTCTCTCTACCTTGTTGTTTTGGAGTAGTGAAGAAGTTCCTGGCCAGCCAGTAATTGCCTGTACTTGCCTGTACTTACAATAAAAGAGTTAACTTTGCCATTTGCAGTCCTGTCCTCTCTGCTTTCTGATGGTCTCCCTCTTGGAAGGAGGACATGCTATAGGCATAACATTTGTAGTGTTGGTCTGGAAGCACCCCACAGGGACTCCACCAGGACATAAGCCCAGAGGTTCAGCTCATTAACATCTGCCCCTATTAATAGAGTGCTCTTTTCTTGTCTATTAGTTGTCTTGTCTGTCTGACTGTGGCTGCTTTGGTACTTTTGTTTTGTACCGGTTGACCAATTTGGGATTTTGAAATTGGCAGTTTGTTACTGATACAGTGAACCTGGTTGGAAAGAGAGATGCCTCTTTTCTATACTTTAGTTCATGGTCAATTGTAGACAGGGATGGGGATTCTCCCAGTCCTAGGTCATTTTCAGATGGGGAGTTTGCTCCAAGGTTAGCAGACAGGGGCTGGCATTCTCCTAGCCCTGAGTCATTTGCAGCCACCTCAGAGGCAGCCAATTGGTTTCAGGCACCAAGAAGTGATCAAGAGGAACCCCTCCAGGACATTCAGCGGCCTGTTAGGATTGTTTTGGATACATCTATCCACACAGGGAGAAAGAGGACTTGCCACCTCGTGCTCAATCCTGGGAATGTGTTGAAATTTGTGTCTTGTTTTGTTAATTGCTGGTTTTTTATCTTTCTTAGCTTTTTCCTTAAACCCTCCTCTTCAGAAATGGGGAATGCCCAGTTAACACCCCTAGGCTTAACTCTTACACATTGGAAAGATATACAGGACACCATAAGCAACCACAGAGCAACTGTCAAGAAGAAGAAGTGGGTCACCCTTTGTACACATGAATGGCCCACATTTATTGTCAGATGACCAGCCAGCAGGACCTTCGATGCAGCAACCATCCACTGAGTGGAGAAGATAATTCTCCACCCCCGTGGTGGTTACCCTGACCAAGTCCCTTATATTGTCACCCGGCCAGGGTTAATAGATAGAATAGGAGGCCCCCTCCCTTGGATTATACCATTCTTAGTCCCACAGTGGACCCAAGTCTTGACTGCTAAGACTAGGGCTCCTCTGGCAGGTACAAAGGAGAATAGAACAAAGCTACCCACTGTATTCCAGGAAGGAACATAGGAGACAGAGATTTTCCCACCACCTTATTTTCCTTCAGCTGAGCATCTCATGACTCCTGTGGAAAAGGCTTCAGCCCCCCAGCAGACAGGGGCAGTGAGAGCAAGGCCACTGGCACTATCTACCCATAGCAGGAGGGCAGGGACCCCACACCCAGACTCCATGATGACCCTTACCCTCAGACCCGCTGGCCCTCCTGGTGATTCAGAAAACCAACCCTTCCATTATTGGCCTTTTGCTACCAGTGAATTATATAATTGGAAGGCTTAGAATGCATCATTCTCCAAAGACCCATAGGACTTGATTAACCTGTTGGAAACTGTTCTTTTTACCCATGCCCCAACATGGGATGATTGCCAGCAGATGTTGGGAGTTCTCTTCATGACTGAAGAAAGAAACAGGATCCTAGAGAATGCCCAGTAGCAGGTTCCAGGACCTACTGGCTCCCCCCTAGTGGACTCTGCACTAACCACGGTGGCTTTTCCAGCAACCCACCTAACTGGGATTTCCACATGGCAGAAGGTAGGAAGATTCTATGTATCTACCACCAGGCTCTATTGGGGGGTCTCAAAGCAGTGGCACGCAAGCCCACTAATATGACAAAAATTTATAATGTAAAGCAGGGAAAGGATGCGTACCTGGAAAGATTGATGGAGTTTTTTAAACAATATTCCCCCTACAACCCTGAGTCTGAGGAATCACAGCAGGCTGTTATCTTAGCCTATGCCAATCAAGCAGCACCAGATATTAAGAGAAAATTCAGTCATTAGAAAGACTAGGAGAAAAAAAAGCATAAGAGATTTAGTAGCAGTAACAGAAATGGTTTACAATAAGAGAGAAACAGAGGACGAGAAAGAAGAGAGGAGGGAAAGAAAACACCAAGAAAGGGAGGAAAAGAGAGACAGGAGGCAAGCAAGGAAACTAACCAAAATATTGGACAGACAAGAAGTTCACATGGAAAAAGTTCTCCTTGCCTCTGTGGTAGGAGGACAAGGGAAAGGCCCAAGTTAGGAAAGAATCAATGCAGGTACTGCAAGGGAGAAGGACATTAGGCCAAAGACTGACCCAAAATAAGAAATGAAAGAAAAGCATCGACAGAATTGGGAAGGAAACCAACCCCCATCCTTGCTGCCTTGGAAGAAGACAGTGACTAGGGGAGACAGGTCTGGGCTCCCCTCCCCGAGCCTAGGGTAACCCTAAGAGTGGAGGGGAAACCTATCCAAATCATGATGGACACAGGGGTGGAAATTTCAGTACTGTTGACTCCTGAGGACCCCTTGTCTAGAAAACAGACCTGGGTGCAAGGTGCAGTGGGCACCAAACCCTATAAATGGACTACCTGGAAAACAGTGGACTTGGGAGTAGGATGGGTAAGCCAGTCATTCTTAGTCATTCCTGAGTGTCCATATCCCTTGCTGGGGTGTGACTTGCTCACTAAAATGAGAGCACATATCCATTTTACTGATGCAGGCACTCACATCAGACACCCAGATGGAAAGGCCATTGGAATGTTCTTAAAAATGCCTTTGGAGAAGGAGTACTGCCTTCACAAACAGAAATCTACTCTCAACCCAGATATGGACACCTGGCTTTGAAAATTTCCAACAGTCTGGATAGAGAAAGGAGGAATGGGGCTGGCCAGACACCAGCCTCAAATATATGTGAAATTGAAGGCTAATGCAGATCCTGTGAAAGTTCACTAGTATTCCATGACTCTGGAAGCCAGAAAGGGAATTACTCCCCAAATAAGAAGGCTTCTATGGGAGGGCATCTTGCTGCAGGTTCAGTCTATGTGGAACATATCTCTCCTGCCAGTAAAGAGACCACACACCAATGATTATCAACCTGTTCAGGATTTCAGAGAAGTCAGCAAAAGGGTAATGCATATCCACTCCACTTTACCCAACCATTATATCTTGCTGAGTATGCTCCCACTGGAAAAGGGATGGTATACACTACTTGACTTAAAAGATGCTTTCTTTAATCTCCCACTTGCCCTGAGCATGCAGAGATATTTTGCCTTTTAATGGCACAATCCAGATATTGGAGTAAGTGAACAGCTGACCTGGATGAGGCTGCCACAAGGATTCAAGAACTCTCCTACCATATTTGATGAAGCTATCCATGAGGATTTGAGTAAGTATTGATCTCTACAACCTCATGTTTCCCTTTTACAATATGTAGATGACATATTAATAGCCACCAGGTCAACAGAAGAATGCCTGAACAGAACCAGAGACCTTCTGACAGTTATGGGGACATTAGGTTATCAGGTGTCAGCAAAGAAGGCTCAGATCTGCAGGAAGCAGGTGACTTATCTTGGATATATACTAAAATAAGGCAAGAGATGTCTGTCTGAAGCCAGAAAAGAGACTGTGTTAAAGATACCTGCGCCTAAGACAGTGAGACAAGTCAGAGAATTCCTAGGCTCTGCAGGATTTTTCAGACTGTTGATTCCAGGGTACACTGAAATTGCCCACTCTCTCTATGAGGCCACAAAGAAGAAATTTTAACTTGGAACTCAGAGAGACAGATGGCTTTTGATACCACAAGCAGAGGCTGTTGGAGACCCCTGCCTTATTCCTCCCTGATATCAATAAACCCTTCCCCGTATACATGGATGAAAACAAAGGAATAGCAAAGGGAGTATTGACTCAGAACATTGGACTGTGGAAGAGGATGGTTGTCTACTTATCTTAGAAACTGGACACTGTGGCCTCTGGTTGGCCTCCATGCTTATGCATTATTGCAGCTGTGGCTCTGTTAGTCAAAGATGCTGATAAACTGACTGTGGGACAAAATCTTGAGGTATGTACCCCACATGCTTTGGAATCTATCTTAAAAAACCTGCTGACAGGTGGTTCATTAGCAAGCTTTTCTCTTAAACCCTAGCAGAATAACCTTTCAAACACTGACTACCCTTAACCTAGCTACTATGCTGCCTGACCCCTTCTTGAGGCTCCCCTCTATGACTGTGCAAAAATTCTAGCTCAGGCATATTGCATTCAATCTGACCTCTGTGATACGCCATTAACAGATGCAGAAGAAACTTGGCTCACGGATGGGAGCAGGTTCTTGCAAGATGGACACAGGTATGTTGGGACTGCAGTGACAACAGCCCACAAGGTAGTCTGGGAAGAGGCCCTGCCCACTGGTACCTCAGCCCAGAGGGCCTAACTGATAGCATTAACAAAGGCCTTGCAGCTAGGGAAAGACAAGACAATCAACGTTTATATGGACATCAGGTATACATTTGCCACCTAGCACATCCATGGAGCAATTCTTATGGAAAGGGGGTTGCTCACTGTAGAGTGAAAGACTATCAAAAACAAACAAGAAATATTAGAATTGCTAAAAGCACTCTGGCTTCCAAAGAAGCTAGCAGTAATACATTGTCCAGATACCAAAAGAGAACAGATGCTATCTCTAGGGGAAATAATCAAGCAGACCAAAAAGCAAAAGAGACAGCTTTGACCACAACTACAGTGACTCTACACATATTAACTGATCCAGGTGCTTGTAGCTTGCCTCCCCAAACTACAATTTAGATGAAGAAACCTGGGCTGCCCAAATAGAGAGAGGCTATAAAAAAAGGTGGATGGTGGAGACTTCCAACAGGAAAGGTGCTCCTTTCAAAACTATTAGGGGAACACCTACTCCAAAGAATTCACCAAACCTCCCTCCTGGGAACCTGAAATCTTCGAGAATTAATCTCTGGATCTCCACTAAAGATTCAACAAGCAAACTGTCTTATTGATAGGATTGTAAGTGACTGTAAATCATGTCAATTACTAAGCTCCTATAAAACACAAGGAACAAGAGGTGTCCGAATGAGAGGAACACACCCAGGTACATACTTTACAGTGGACTTTACAGATGTCAAGCCAGGTAAATATGGATATAAATATCTGTTGGTCTTTATAGACACCTTTTTTCGATGTACTGAAGCTTATCCTACCAAATATGAGACTGTGTCAGGAGCCAATTTCCTCCTAAAATCATTGCAGGAACCATCACCCTGGGGAGTCTGCAGAGAACCCCACACCCTTAATTGTGTTAGGAATAGTTCTATTGACAGAGCCTACCCCACACCCAAATTGGCTGTTAATGAGAGCTATCTGTTAGCGGAACCCACCCCACATTCCAAACTATCTAGGGATCTAGGTGTGTCAACTCGCGACTTCCTGGCCTACAGTGACCTGACCGAAGACAACCTCCTGCCTACGTGACCAACTCGGACCATGTGACCAACATGAACCACATGGCAAGAGCCCAGGCCCCTGCGCCCACCCCCCAACTCTTTACCCTATAAAAGTTGTACCCCGTCTCTAATAAAGGGAGGCTTTGACAAGAATTCTCGCTTAGCCTCATTCCGCTTTCCTAGCCCATGTCTTCCAGGTGGTGCCTCTCCGTGACCCTGGAATAACTGACTGCCAGGTGGGTTACTAACCCTAGACTGAGTAGCCCACCCCAAGGCAATCGACAGTGGCGCCCGAACCAGCGACTCGGAGCACGGTCAACTATCGGACGACAACGCGCAGTCCAGGGACAACAAGAAGAAAAAAGAAGATTCTGCGGCTGTAGAACTCGGACAGATCTGCAGGATAAGGTAGGCGCAGGTTCACCGTCGTCCAAAAAGATATGGGACTTTCAAAGGAAGAGAAATTCATACAGGAATTTAATCAATCACTCAGGGAGAGAGGAATAAGAGTCAAAAACAGAGATTCATGTGTTTGCCTTATGTGTTTGCTTGCGGACTCAAAAGGGAGTCCATCAAGATGTGAGAAGTTAGGGTACAATCCACACAGCTACACCTGCCAAGCAGGCTGGCTGCTAGGGCTAGAGAGCCTATGTCTTTAACCCCCTGCCATATGGAGCGAAAGCTGACAGGCAGGTTTGCTATACAGAAATCTAGATTCAAAAAGCTGCAGCTTCATTTAGGACAGTAAATATGCTTCTTTTCCATCTTAAAAATCTTGCTTCTTGGTCAAAAATCTTTAGTTTGTAGGTGTATAAGTTTATATCTAAGGTAGATTAATTTCAGTACTGTGTTTCTGTAAAAAAAAGTTTTAAAATCAAAGATTGTGATATATTCAGAGGATTTTTAGAATTGTTTAGGCTATCCTGAGTTTTTATTTCTTTCTTATAAGGTTGGGGATTGTTCTTTTGAGTTCTATATTGTTCTTTTGAGTTCTGTGAAAAGTTTTGCTATAATTTTAATGAACATTTACATTAAAATCTATAGGTGAGTTCTGTGAGGAATGTTGCTATAATTTTTAATGGACATTTACACTGAATCTGTAAACTGCTTTCAGTGAAATTGTCATTTTTGCTGTGTTTCTTCTGCTTTCCCAAGAAAGAGTGGATCTTTCAAGATTTAAAGTTCTTATACAAGTTTTTCTGTTTGTACGGCCCGCTCTTGGGTGGGAGTCGTATTGTTTCAACTTGAGGTTCTTTCCTGCTGCTAGGTGTGTAGCATCAGGGTGGCCTGCTGAGATTCAGGCCTCTAAATTTATCAAGGGCCAGAGTTATACTCTAACAAGTGATAATGGTTAAAAATAAAAAACATTTCCGCCTTCACAGGCAAAGATGACAGGACCCAAAACTTCTGTCCTGCTTGCTTAAAGTTACTCCAAGATATTTTGTGGTATTCATGGATATTTAAAAGGATAATGTCTCATTTATCCTAGATGTAAAAGAGATACATTTGGATTTTCAGATTCTGGCTATGATAAAGTAATTCTGCTGCAAGCAAGGCTGAGCACATGGTCTTATGGTTAAACAACTTTGTATTTAGGCCCAAAAGGGGTATTGCTAAGTTTTGAGGTAGATATTTGCCTAATTTTAAAAAATAGCCATAATGTGGGGCTCCCAGTGCTGGGGAGACTCACTCGGGTCTCAGGATGGCATGGGCCCCTGCATGGCTCGCCAGAGACCGTCCTTGCTGAGGTCGCGCACATGGCCTTGGTTGGCGGGGGAGGAGTTCGACCCCGAGTGACCGGGAGAAAGAATTTTTGAAAAAAGGGACCACAGCCCAGTGGTCCAGGAGGGTCATAAATTCCAAAAATCCAGTGGTGGTCACAGGGGGACAACTTCCTGCCTCTGGGGACCACTCCCAAGGTCGTAATCAGCTAGTTCCTAAAACAGTAGTACCTGCAGGGGGAAACTCCCTGTTTCTCAAGATTATTCTTAAGATCTGGTCTGGCTTTCTCTTGGGCTAGTTCCTAAAACAGTACAATGATAATCTCACTGGGGAGACTCACTGTTTCTCGGGATTGTTATCAGGATTGCAGTCTGGCTTTGTCTTCTGCTAGTTCCTGATGCAGGGTCGCTGAACAGGCTGGCCCTGGATTTTTGATTCTTCTCTTCCTGCTGGAGGAGTCTGGTTTATCCAGGTTTTTCAATACTATGTGTGATCAAAAGGTGACTGTCAGTTTACACTTCCAGCACCAGTTCACACTTCCAACAATAAGGTTTTTTCCTTATCCACCTTTTCTTAAGCATAAATTGTTAACAATAATTTTTACTCTTGGTCATTTCTACAAGGATAAGATAAAATCTCAGAGTTTTGGTTTACATTTCTCTGAGAGCTAAAAGTTGTTATGTTTAAACATTTTTTAACTGTCTCTCAGTCATTTTTAAGCTCATTTGTTAAGAGTTTTCAGTTCAGGCCTGTAACAAATATTTTTGGATTAAATTTTTAATAACTAATTTCCTGAGTTCTTCATATATTTTTGAAATGGGTTTATGATAAGTAAAGATCTTTTCCCACTATATAGCCTTGTTATACAAAAGTTTCTCAGTTCAGGAGATTTATGGTTTCTCCAAATGTTTGTGCCACTGAGGCTGTGTTTGAGACGTGGCAATGTGCGCTTCAAAAAAATTTTTCTCTGTGAGGTTCAACATAATTTTTATATGCTGAGGCCTTTGGCTCATTTAAACTTAAGTTTTGTACATGGAGATGGATGTAGATCTATTTTCATTCTTCTACATGTTGGTGTCTAATGAGGCCAGCATTATTAGTTAAAATACTTCCTTTTTCCATTTTCCTATCTGCAAGGCAGACTTAAAACTTAGGATAGCTTACAAACTTTTGGTTGGATGTCCAATGGTTAAAGCTCTAGTTATAATATTCTTATGGGAGACCTTGAGCCGCTAGGTAAAATTCTTACAAAAAAACAGTTTCCAATAGAGAGCTTAAAGAAAGCTGCCTAACAGGTACTCAAGCAGGTAAAACATAAATCAACAGGTAAAGTATACAATAATCAACAAATACAGTATATTAATTATAATTCAGGTATGACAAGTGTGTATATTAAATATAAAACTTATTCTACAACAGTTTTATAAAAAATGCTGTTTATGGCTAAACCTTCTCAGTTTTGCCAGTTAAGATATTAAACTCTTAATTTAAAACAGTAGCCTGTCTGATACAAAAGGGCAGGATAAAAGCTGGAAAATGGTTTGACAAAATGTTGACTATGACCAATACTTCTTATACTAAACAATAGATTCATTGATAATTTTAAGATTGATTCCTAGACAGTTGTCTTTGCTCAATTCAAAGGCAAAAACAATAATCTTTTCCCAGATCATTGCTACAATTCACACACCTGTATTTTGCTAATGTTATAGCAAAAAATCCCTTAAAGGATTTTATGCTAAATTTTACAAATGGCTCTTCCAATGGAAGAAGTGCATATATGGTTAAAAATAAAAAAAAAAATTGTGGAGCGTAACAAGGCTCCTTGAAAGCAACTCATAAAAAGTTGCAAGCAGATCCTGATGCAAACGGATCTGGCTTGATAACACCAAGCTAACCTTTGCTAGGGCAAGGTGGAAAAGCCCTTACAATGCATTATGAAAAAAACCCGACCTATGTATATTTGGGGTCGAGGATATGTTTATGCTTTTTTCACAGAAAGAAAATAAAAGCTGGATCTGATGTCGAGGCTGCAGATGCCCACAGAGGAGTTCCAGAGGCGACTGGGGAGAGGTCCTTGGTCCAGCCTTTCCTGCCCCCAAGGAGAGGAGTGCCTGATGACAGAACCTGCTAGGCCACTCTGCAGGGTGTCATTTCTGCCCCTAGAGAGTCCAGGGAGACCCGCCTGAGATAAGTGCCAGGATGTGCTGCTTCAGGTTGCTGACTCCAGCTCACCTCACTCAGGAATCCCACCTGCCCTGAAGCACAAATGTTAAGCTGTTTCTGATGCAGACTAAACATCACACTGTTTTAATCTTTGGGACACAAAACTAATTTTAATTAAAATATTAACGCCTCTTGACTTAAGAAGGGGGAAGATTGGGGTTCCTGTCCCTGTTGCTCAGAGACTGGAACTGGTAGTATTTAATAACAACAATGTATGTCATTGTGCTCTTACTACAATTGACCTGATACTTATAACTGCTTATAGATGTTGGGAAAGGATTGACACACGCTGTAAAATGTTTGGGTTTAATACATATGTTAAAAATTTTAGATTTAGATCCCTTTTACACTGCCCTAATTGTTGGCAGGCAGCACACGTAATTTTATGTGGAATAGGCATTTAGGAAGGAGGATACCTAAGGCCAGATTAAAAGGTGAATACTGGGTTTGGAAAACGCCCTTTCTTCTTGTCTGGAAGTTGGAGTTATTGGTGCCCAAATTATATCATTATATTTTGTTTGAGGAGCTCCTCACAGTCTTTCCATTAATGATAGACGCAGGGGCCCAATGACGGGAGTTAGTGTGGATCCTCGCCTGAACAGCACACCATACAGAGGTTGTAGAAACCGGCTCAACAATGGCATGGTGCCAGGCACGAGGAGTGCCCTCCACATAGCCCAAGCCAGGGTGCCCTGTGATCTGTTTACTTTAAATCTCGCTAGATACTCTCATTTGAGGAGCTCCAAGGACGGGTGACTTGTGGCAGGAAATCCCCCAACCTAAGACAGGATACTGGGAATCCTAGGACGGGTAAGGGGGATAAAGACCTGGTCCCCACTCGACCTAAGAATCATAAGGCACCCCTCTGTTCCCAGGAGAGGTAAATTGCTTCACCATTCGAGAGGAGGGTCTCTCCTTGTCCCAGTCCCTTCTCCTTTAGATCTGACACCATGGTTGGACTCTGACCTGATGCCCTTCACTTAATAGCTGCCTGTCTTTATAAAAGAAAGGGGGATCTGTCAGGAGCCAATTTCCTCCTAAAATCATTGCAGGAACCATCACCCTGGGGAGTCTGCAGAGAACCCCACACCCTTAATTGTGTTAGGAATAGTTCTATTGACAGAGCCTACCCCACACCCAAATTGGCTGTTAATGAGAGCTATCTGTTAGCGGAACCCACCCCACATTCCAAGCTATCTAGGGATCTAGGTGTGTCAACTCGCGACTTCCTGGCCTACAGTGACCTGACCGAAGACAACCTCCTGCCTACGTGACCAACTCGGACCATGTGACCAACATGAACCACGTGGCAAGAGCCCAGGCCCCTGTGCCCACCCCCCAACTCTTTACCCTATAAAAGTTGTACCCCGTCTCTAATAAAGGGAGGCTTTGACAAGAATTCTCACTTAGCCTCATTCCGCTTTCCTAGCCCATGTCTTCCAGGTGGTGCCTCTCCGTGACCCTGGAATAACTGACTGCCAGGTGGGTTACTAACCCTAGACTGAGTAGCCCACCCCAAGGCAATCGACAAGACTGCCTATGTGGCACTTAAGAAATTACTTGAAGAGATCCTTCCCAGGTTTGGCTTTCCACACATGATAGGATCAGGCAATGACCCTGCCTTCATCTCTCAGGTAAGCCAAGGAATTGCTACTGCACTGGGGGCTGAATGGAAATTACATTGTGCTTATCACCCTCAGAGTTCAGGAGAGGTTGAGAGAATAAATCAGACCCTAAAAGAGACCCTTACCAAATTTAACCTTGGAGACTGGCAGTGAATGGGTGACTTTCCTCCCCTATTCTCTGTTCAGGGTGAGGAATTCCCCATACCAGATGGGACTGACCCTTTTTGAGATAATGCATGGTCTACCCTCACCCCTTGTGGCTAGCTTGCAGGACAACTTGGTTCTGCCTACAGAAGAAGTGAACCGTTTAGGGAGCCTGAGGGCTCTGTCCCAGATACAGGCAGATAACTGGCCTCAGTTGAGGGCCTTATATTCATCCTACTCTCTCCCTGATCCCCACAGTTTCCAGCTTGGTGACTGGGTCCTGATCCGCAGACACCAAGGCAAGTCCCTGGAGCCATGGTGGAAAGGGCCCTATGTTGTCATCCTGACCACTGCAACTGCTCTCAAGGTGGATGGTATCTCCACCTGGATTCACCACTCCCACACCAGACCTGCGGCATCTACAGCCGAGAACCCAAGCACCCCACCAATCCTCTGAAGCTGAAACTACAACAGAAACCTAAAAATGAAATTCGTCCTGGTGACATGGTACCTGCTACTTCATCTGTGCCCAGGGAATACTGAAAACCCCCATGCACCTTGAAACTTCTAAATGAACACACACAGGGCTTATATAGAGATTCTTAGAGACAAAGTTTTTTTTCCATGGAGATTTTCAGGGCTGGAATTAGTCAGATTTCAATCCTCTGGGTTTGACAAATTCAGAGATTGGCTAAATTTTGTGCTCAGGGATTGGTTGTTTTCATGACCGGAGACTGATTTGTTTTCCAGCTTATAAATTGGTTGCTTTTTGTTCTGAGTTGGTCAGGGGTAGAGTGTGTTTCTTTGGCTATGGTTTCAAGAATAAAGTGTTTTTTCACTGTTTTTTTTTTTCACCTTTTGGACCTAGTTTCTGGGCCAGAATGTCCCTCCCCCCACACTGGCTCAGGTTTCTTTGGTTCTGGTTTCAGGGCCAAAGTGTGTTTCTTTCTGTGACTGTGATATTAGGACCAGGGTGTGTTTCTTTCACTGGTTCTAATTTCAGGTTTGGGGTGTATTTATTTTACTGGTTATGGTTTCAGGGTCTGAGTTGGTTTCTATGGCTATCCCTTTTACTTTCCAAAAGGATTATGAGACTAGTGGCAATAGTATACTAGCTTAATTTTGGTTTTCTTTTGTCTGATAACATGTGGCTCTTCTGACTTGAGACACATATTTTGTATTTTCTTTAACAAGCATGCTTGAATTAGAGAAGAGAACCAGAAACAAATGCTAAAGCCAACTTTGATTTATGATTGAATTTGGACCATAAAAAGACCACTTGTTTTTTATGTGTGTGTAGAGCAGCAAAAACAAACATTTGGGAATATTTATAATATTATAGCCTAGTAGATGTATGCTATGCCATTAGGCTAATTTATTCTTTTTCTTGGGTGATTTCTCTTGATGATTTGCTCTTCCTTTTCAGGTGCTCTTTATATTCATTAATTGGATGCTTTTATACACCTGGAGAGACAAAACACAATCCTCTGCCCCAACCCTAAATTTGTGGAGTTCATTTTGTGGCAGTCTATATGTATTTTAAAACCAAATGCTTTTTTCTTTACAAAAAAAAATACTTTCTTTCATAATATTTCTTGATCAAAGCAAAGGGATTTGTTAGTCTTATATGCTAATTTAAATTGAATGACCAGACTTTTAGAAGAACTCTCAACTCTCCTAATCAAGAGATCGCTCCTGTGCAAATCTAATATTTATCTGTCTTGATGATAATCATCATTTTTTCCTATGGAAAGAAAAGCAAAATCTCTTGCCCAATGTAATACACACTCTGCTTTTCCTTCTGAAATAAACATACTTTAAATTATACAAGCTGATTTAATAAAGCAGTTTTTTTCTAACATGAATGTCTCTGCGACTGTTGCTCATTTCTAATCAGCATTAAATATGTAAAGCTAATAAAGCATTGTGTCATCTATCTCCGGGGGTCTTTATTGTCTTTATTATATAAGGAGGATTCAATTAGTTCTTATTTTATTTTATTTTATTTTATTTTTTTCTAACATGAATGTCTCTGCGACTGTTGCTAATTTCTAATCAGCATTAAATATGTAAAGCTAATAAAGCATTGTGTCATCTATCTCTGGGGGTCTTTATTGCCCCATTCTCTTTATTAAGCATATTTAGAATGCAATTAGATCTTTCTATAACTTTTTGTCCCGCAGGATTATTTATTATATCTATAATGTGCTTTATGTTGTAAGATGCAAAAAAAAAATGCTTCATTTAACTAGACACATGTGCTGGAACATTGTTAGTCTTGATTTGTACAGCTATCCTCACAATGGCCATGACTTCTAATAAATGTGTAATTGCAGAATCAGACTTTATTGAACTCAACCAGTTGCTGATTGAAATCCTGAATCTATATCTATGGTATGGTGCACATATTTTAATTTTCAACACTCTGAAAAATGAAATATATACATTTGCCAAATTTCATTACTTTGAGTACATTTTGGGTTACTTCTTGCAGGTAATAAAATTTGATTATTCAAAGAACATGTGAAGATTTTCTTATAATTACATTGGTTTGCTGCAAAATAATAGAAATATCTTTCTTTAAACCTTTGCTGTTAATATGGTGTTTCTTATGAAATGATGAGGCTCTTAGCACACTTCCCACAAAAAGCTGATCAATTTCATCATTAGCTTGTGCTAGAGAGCCTGGTAGACCCATATAGGATCTGATATGTGTTTTATACAAGGGATGGTTTGTATTTCTGATTTCTTGTTTTAGTTGAATAAATGACAAAGTTTAATTCTAAATCCTCTGGAATAAAATAAGCAGTTTTAATATGTTAAACAACTCTGCATATTCAGAGTTGATAACTATGTTAAGGGTTTCTGGAAAATCTAATAATGTCATGAGAATAACATATAATTCTGATTTTTGAACTGAGTTATAAGGGCTTTGAACCATTTTATAATCTGCATTTCCTGACTTAGTTGCATTAGTGTAAAATGTTGGTTCTTCAGAAATTGCTGTTACATTTATTATATAAGGAGGATTCAATTAGTTCTTATTTTATTTTATTTTATTTTATTTTTGGTTTTCGAGACAGGGTTTCTCTGTAGCTTTGGAGCCTGTCCTGGAACTCCCTTTGTAGACCAGGCTGGCCTCAAACTCACAGAGATCCGCCTACCTCTGCCTCCCGAGTGCTGGGATTACCAATTAGTTCTTTTAATAAACTAAAGTCTCTTGCTTTGGGGATATTTATTGCTATTTTTCCCCAAATAATTGTATGCTCTTTTGCAATGTTCATTTTCTACACATAGTGAGGCAATCTCAATATTAGTAAAAGGTACCATAATCTAGGTTGAGTCTATTCCTGTTAATTAATGAAGTGTTAATTTTTCTTTAGAATCAATTCAGAAGCCTTTCCTACATATATTTTTATGTTTTAGTCTTTTAAAAAGTATCCATTCTAAGATATTTTCTTCTGCTTGCATAGAATCCTTGTATAAGAATGAGTAGAAAGTAGTATGACTAGTTACAATAAAGCTCTAGATCCAAGTG
Organism: Microtus oregoni; assembly: GCF_018167655.1. Lineage (NCBI taxonomy): Eukaryota > Metazoa > Chordata > Mammalia > Rodentia > Cricetidae > Microtus > Microtus oregoni. The sequence continues at coordinate 758,417 of NW_024543224.1, read as the reverse complement.
ACCCATATGTTCACACTATAATTTCTTTTCTACCAGAGTTAATTATTTCTCATCCTCAGTTGATTAACTTGAGTAGTTAATTAAAACATGGGCTTTGGCCAGTTTAAATCTCCTAGCCATTTTTGAAAATCTTTAAGAGTTTGTAATTTACCTCTCCTGTTGTGCTCTCTGTGGTTCAATTTTATATTAATATATCTTGTGTACCAGTTAGTTAAGAATATCCTCTTTGTATTTTTTTCAGGAACAATTTGTAATCCTCAACAAGGCAAAATTCTCTTTACTTCATTCAACATTTATTAAGCATCTGTGTCTGAATCAGCCAGTAATATAATGTAAATATCATCTTAAATTATAGATTGAGGAAAATGTTTACTAATTATTTCTTACAGCTGTTTAACTAAATATCAATATAAAATGGGGCTTTTTAATATTTCTTGTAGAATAATATTCCAATGGTATCTTTTAACAGGCTGGGAATTATTAAAAGTTGGTAATCTGAAGGCATTTTTTCTCAAGCCCATTCTTGTAAATGCATAGTAAAAAAAAGCAGTCTTTTATATCAGTAACTCTAATAGATCATCCTTTAGGTAATAAAGAATAAAGAAGACAAGAGAATTCCAGGCTGTCAAGTGCCTATAGCTCTTAGACCTTTTACCATTATTGATTTTTCAGATTTTCTTTAAATAATAAATGTAGGAGAATTCCAAGGACTCATTGATTTTTCAACATGTTAAACCTTTAGCTGCTCCTGTGTCAGCTGTTTCAGTGCTTATAATTTTTATGATGTAAAGGTCCCACCCACATAGGCTTGTCAGTGATTAATTTTTAAAGTAGAGCTACTGGTACCTTTAAAAGACCAATGATTATTCTTCCCTGCTTATATACAACTTTAATGATCTGTCACTTTCTTTATAATAACTTTTAATGTTTCTCTCAGAAACATTCTGTATTTCATGGCTTGTGTATGAGATTGGATGAATGTTGTTCTATTGCCCTAGCTTCTTCTTTTCACCATTTCTCTATTGTACTTGAGAAGCAGATTACGATATTCCTATAGTTATATTTCTATTCTGGGCATAATTCTATTCTGATTTTCCAATGAATTTAGCATTTGCTTCACATAGGGAAAATGGATAACATACAAAATGACTCTCTTTTTAAATACCCTAAAATCACAGGTTCCAAAGAATTCCATTTAAATACTGTATAACCTTGAAGGTATCTGTAACTTGCTGGTTGTTAATATGTAGAAACTAGGTAAACTAAGGTTGGTTGTCTAATAACTTTGGACCACCCATCTTCAGTTTTTTATGCAGTGATGTGGTAGATTCTTGTCTAAATTCCTCTGCCTGTAACTGTATTTTTCTTGTTTTTATTAGTAGTTCATTCTATGACTTATATCTTATCAATAATATGTTTTCCTAAGGCTTGAAACTATTCAGTCATTTTTTATCAATTTTGGCACATTTATCAAACTACTTTTAAAAGATAGAATATGAATTTCAAAACTCATAGCAATTATAATAGGCATGATGTCAATAACCTTTCACATACCTTTTTTTTCCATTTTCAAGCCATCCGTTGTGGTTCTATACAGAGTCCTAACTCCATGCATTGTGTTATTTCCCATTCTTAATGTGAAAATATTTTTCTTTGAACTTCCCAGGGATGGCTGGACAGTAAAGTAATTGGGAATGGGTTGCATGGCAGAACATTCTACAGCAGCCAAGCCCAGCAGTTGTTGTAATATGAGCATGTATGGTAGCAGGACTGAGGCTCTCATGGCCAGGGTATTGATGCAAGAGGACTGGTGGGGGAAGCCACCTGAGGAGCAACTATGGCAGGAGAGGGAGGGTGCTGCTTCTATGAGACCTTAAGCCATGCTCTGGAAACCAAATGTTGTTGTTTAAGTTGTTCTATTTACTATTTAAAACTCAGGAGTCAGGTATTATGGTAAAGATGTGCTAGATAAGAAAAGTCAGGAAGCACTCAGTGGAACATTTGGTTACAGGCCCTACAAGAAAGTATCACTCCTACCATCCAAACAAAAAGGCCTGTGAATCTCCAAGTCTCTGCCTCCTCCTTTCCGTATATCTCTCCATCTTCCAAGATACTCAGTCCTCTCTATGGCTAACTCCTCTCAACTAGTAACAGCCTCCACCCCCTTATCCAAAGTTAATTTTATTAATACAGTATCAGTATTACAGTGCAATCATATATCCCACAACACATTCTTGATAGCCTGTTGCCATCCTCTTTCATGGAGATGCTGTAGTTTTGGATATGCAGATCCAGCCCCTTCACATACTCTATCAGTTCATGGATGTGGTTGAAATTATGGTGGACTAACTTATAACCCTTAACTGTCCTTGGATTGTAATGAAGTTGGTCTGTCTTCCAGCATTTTCTCATTGTCACCACCATGGTGAACCCTCAAGCACTGTCCCAGCAATTACACCCAACTGTAGCAGGCAGCAAGGAACAAGGCCAGTTCTGTCTCTTATGCCCCCAATCCACCAGGGCAGCTCTAATTTTTTTGCCCAGGTAAGGTATATGCCCTGCTCTCCTGATTGCTGAGGTTGGTGATCATTAGGGCCAGCTCTTCTATTCTTCATGCCCCCAAGACCAGCTCTCCCAACTCTCATAGGTAGCAAGTGGCAGGGTAGTCGAGGGCATCATTATTTCACCCATGCTACCACATAGCTAATAGGGGATAGGATCAATTTTTGCTCTCATGCCCTCAGGGTAGGTTCACCTGTACCCCTGCCACAAATGTAAGCTCTATTGTGCTTCCCTGCTGAGGTACAGTATCAATTACCCTACTGTAATGATGCCACGGCCAGCTCACCTACCTGCCACAGGCACTGAGGCACAGGACTGTCACTCAGTACACCAAATTACAGATCTCCCATAAACATGGTGTATTCCAGACACTATTTGTGGCCAAGGCCCCTGTTTTAGTCCATGGTTCTACCATGGAAGGGGTCTGTGTTTATATCCACGGCTCAGGTTAGCAGTGAAAGCAAAGTGGATGCCTGGCACCTCAGCTGCCACAACCTGGGGACATGTTGAAATCTGAGGGTCAAGCTGTCACTGGGGTGATGCCAATCTGAGTGGTCTTCTGTGCCAACTATAGACACAATGATATCTGTGCCTGGGCTATTGGCAAGGACAACATCTGGGTCCAAGAACCTACTGTAGCCTGAATATGTATTGATGTTGCTGGCCCATGTTGCCACCAAGGGACATGTAGAGCCCAGGATCTGGGCTGCTATTTATGGCCATGTTGGTGTCAGAGAGCTATGTCACTGCCAGGACCAGACAGATTTGATTCACATGGGCTTCCATAGAATTATATAGGCCCTAGGCTATGGTAGGAGCTGTGTTTGTGTCTGAGTCTCTACCACAGCCAGCGTATGTGTTGATATCCAAGGATCCTATTGCCATTGAAGGCTGTATAGATGACCCAGATCTGAATTGCCACCTTCAAACAGGTGGATATTCCATGGCCATGCTGCTACTAAATCTGTGGTAGTCTAAATGACATGTGATCCCAACTGTGGTCATGGTGGTATTTGAGTCCATGTTGCTGCCAAGGACTGGGTGTAGTAATAAGCGGTGGGCTGCATTCCCACCCAGCTCTACACGGCTAGCTCTTACATATTGATCTAACCCATTTCTAATATTCTGTGTAACACCACTAGCTGGTTTACCAGGAAAGATCTTAACCTGTGTCTGTCTGGAGTGGGAGAATCATGGTGACTGCCTGCCTCTGCTTCTTTCTCCCAGCATTCTGTTCTGTCTACTCCGCCTACCTAATTTTCTGTCCTATCAGGGCCAAGGCAGTTTCTTTATTAACCAATGAAAGTAACACATAGACCCTCCTCCATCATTCCCCCTTTTTCTGTTTAAACAAAAAAGAAAGGCGTTTGTTCTCTGTAGTGGGATCTGCGGTGGGCTGTGTTCCCTCCCAGCTCCGCACAGCTAGCTTTACCCAAAATAATTACATGGAAACTGTGTTCTTTTGAAAACTGTCTGGCCCATTAGTTTTCGCCTTTTATTGGCTAATTTTTACATCTTGATCAACTCATTTTTAATAATGTGTGTAGTCCATGAGGTGTGGTTTACCAGGAAAGATCTTAACCTGTTTCTGTGTCGGGTGGGAGAATCATGGCCACTGTCTGACTCGGCTTCTTTCTCCCATCATTCTGTTCTGTTTACTCTGCCTACCTAATTTTCTGTCCTATTAAAGGGCCAAGGCAGTTTCTTTATTTAACCAATAAAATCAACACAAAACAAAAGACTCCCACATCAACTGGGTCTATGGTCTGACAGCACATGGGGTCTATGTAAGGATGCATGATGTGTATTCCAATAAAGGCAACATTGACATCATTGCTATGGCCTAAAACCTAGGACCATTTCATGCTCTAGGACTGAGCCTGTGCTAGGTATCACAGATTTGAGTATTATTCAGCTTTTAAGAAAAATGAAATTGTATGTAAAGATATTTTTCTGGAAATACTCTACATGAGCTAACTAAAGCAGACATAGATAGATAAATTACATATTCTCTATTATATGTGGATTTCATATTCTAATCTTTAGATGTGTATTTAAATTTGAGTGTCAAAAGAGTCTGGGAAGCCATTAAGGAGCCATGGAATAGGTCGGACATTTATGATAAGGAAGATTTAATGTAGTTGATACTAAAGAGTGATAGGGAATCACAGAGCAAGAAGTATTAAGTGTGGTAGGAAATCAGGGTAAAAGAAGAGGCATAAAGAAGGATAATTAATAATGAAGATCTTCTTCAAAACAAAATGAAAAGCTACTAATGAAGACATTTCCTGAAATAAGGGTTGCATATTTTTGTTTCTTTTCTTTTGTTTTTTTTTAAGACACCTGTGGTTGTTCTGGAACTCACTATGTAAACCAGGATGACCATGAACTCAGAGAGATCAGCCTACCCCTGGTTTTCAAGTGCTGAGACTAAAAGTATGCACTGCCACACCTGACTTCCTATATATTTATAAAAACAAGTTTAAATTAAGTTACAAAAAAAAAAAACCAAGTCAGTGATTCGCCAAGATAGCATAGGCTATCAAATAAAATGCTCAGTACTATGAATGAGCTACTTCTTTTGGAGTTGTTGGTCAGTTAAGTCCCATGGATTCCATGCTATTGGCATTGTTTTTACTTACCCTCCAGAATTGACGATATCTCCCTGTTGCTACAGATATTCATACTGTGTCATAGAACATGCAGAAATCTTGTTGGTATTAGTCTGAAAGATTCATATCTATTGATTTGTAAGGAGCATTTATAATGAGCTATTGTGAGCTATGATGCAACACAGCTATAGCAATTGAAAATTTAGATGACACTTTCGCACAACCCAGCACCCCCAGCACCCCTCCCCAACCCTGCCCCGCTGTATGCTAGGACCAGTGCTCAACTACAGTCTTAAGCTCCTAAACTAAGACGACCCACCCAGAGCGGTGAGTGCCTGCCAGCCGGGCAGGCCTCAGGGTCCCCTGTAAGGGAGCCAGGCACCTTCAGCTCCGGCGCCAGGCTTCCTGCGCGCTCCTGGATACCACCCCCCCCCCCTGCTCCATTCATCCTGTTGGCCCTGGATCATTGGGCTACCAGCGGCCCTGTTTAGTTGCTGAGGAATCCCATCAGGACGGGTGAGTGTGTGCTACCCAGGGGATGGCGGACTGTCCAGGAAGCGAGCACAAACCCCCTCCCCCAGCTCCTTCTGCAGGGCTGTCTTTCTTTCGCACGACCCAGCACCCCCAGCACCCCTCCCCAACCCTGCCCCGCTGTATGCTAGGACCAGTGCTCAACTACAGTCTTAAGCTCCTAAACTAAGGCGACCCACCCAGAGCGGTGAGTGCCTGCCAGCCGGGCAAGCCTCAGGGTCCCCTGTAAGGGAGCCGGGCACCTCCAGCTCCAGCGCCAGGCTTCCTGCACGCTCCTGGATACCACCCCCCCCCCACTTGCTCCATTCATCCTGTTGGCCCTGGATCATTGGGCTACCAGCGGCCCTGTTTAGTTGCTGAGGAATCCCATCAGGACGGTTGCTGAGGAATCCCATCTGGACGGGAACGGTTCCTGCTTCTACACTGAAGAGATATACCCTGAGAGTCAATCACAGCAAAGTCTGGACCAAGAGACCAGGCCTCTCCTGGCTCCATTTGAAGGAAGAGATGGGAAGGCGCCAATACAAGAATTCCTCCAACAATCTGAAAGGCAACATGACACCACCAGAAACCAGGGATCCCGAAATAAGAAGAATTGTACACCCTACTCCTGAAGAAATAGAAGAAATCGACTCAAAAGTGAACTGTATGAAAATAATAGAGGACCTTAAACAGGAGGTGAAAAACTGCCATAAACAATTAGAGATTACAAACAAAAAGGTAGAGGAAATGAATAAATCGCTCAAAGACACGCAAGAAAACCAAGAGAAACAAGAAAAAGCAATCAAACAGGTTAGGGAAGCGGTTCAAGACATGAAGAATGAAATGGAAGCAATGAAGAAATCACAAACGGAGGGAAGAATGGAGATGGAAAATCTGGGTAAACGAACAGGAATGACAGAAACAAGTACTAACAACAGATAAAAAGAGATAGAAGAGAGAATATCAGACACTGAAGATACCATAGAAAAAATAAACACACTGATCAAAGAAAACAGCAAAACCAACAAATTCTCATCACAAAACATTCAGGAAATTTGGGACACAATAAAAAGACCAAACCTAAGAATAATTGGAGTAGAAGAAGGAGAAGAAGTGCAGCTCAACAGTACAGAAAATATACTTAATAAAATTATAGAAGAAAACTTTCCCAACCTGAAGAAAGAGGTACCTATGAAGGTTCAAGAAGCATACAGAACACCAAATAGGCTGGATCAAAAAAAAAACATCCCCTCGCCATATAATAATCAAAACACAAAATACACAGAATAAAGAAAGAATATTAAGAGCCGCAAAGGAAAAAGGCCAAGTTACTTATAAAGGTAAACCTATCAGACTTACACCTGACTTCTCTATGGAAACCATGAAAGCCAGAAGGTCCTGGATAGATGTACTGCAAAAACTAAGAGATCATGGATGCAAGCCCAGACTACTATATCCAGCCAAGCTTTCGTTCACTATAAATGGAGAAAACAAAATTTTCCAGGATAAAAACAAATTCAAACAATACGTAGCCACAAATCCAGCCTTACAGAAAATTATAGAAGGAAAATCACTAACCAAGGAGTCCAACAATGCCCACAATAACTCAGTCATCTAGAGACCTTTCACCAGCGCAACTCAAAGAAGGGAAACACACAAACCCTACTACTAAAAAAGTGACCGGAGTTAACAACCACTGGTCATTAATATCACTTAATGTCAATGGGCTCAACTCACCTATAAAAAGGCACAGGCTAAGGGATTGGATACGAAAACAGGATCCAACGTTCTGCTGTCTACAAGAAACACACCTCAACCACAAAGACAGGCACCTACTCAGAGTAAAGGGCTGGGAAAAGGCTTATCAAGCAAATGGTCCTAAGAAACAAGCAGGTGTGGCCATACTAATTTCTAACAAAGTTGACTTCAAACTTAAATCAATCAGAAGAGATGGAGAGGGACATTTTATACTCATAACAGGAACAATTCATCAGGATGAAGTCTCAATCCTGAATATCTATGCCCCGAATATAAAAGCGCCCACGTATGTAAAAGAAACATTACTAAAACTCAAGGCAGCCATCAAACCACACACACTAATAGTAGGAGACTTCAACACTCCTCTCTCACAAATGGACAGGTCAATCAAACAGAAACCTAACAGAGAAATTAGAGAATTAATGGAGGTAATGAAGCAAATGGACTTAACAGACATCTATAGATTATTCCACCCGAAGAGGAAAGAATATACCTTCTTCTCTGCAGCTCATGGAACCTTCTCGAAAATTGACCACATACTCGGTAACAAAGCTAACTTACACAGTTACAAAAAAAATATTAGTAACCACCTGTGTCTTATCAGATCACCATGGATTAAAGTTAGAATTCAACAACAATGCTACCCCCAGAAAGCCTACAAACTCATGGAAACTGAACAGTCAACTTCTGAACCATACCTGGATTAAGGAAGAAATAAAGAAAGAAATTAAAGTCTTCCTGGAATTCAATGAAAATAAAGAAACAACATACTCGAACTTATGGGACACTATGAAAGCAGTCCTAAGAGGAAAGTTCATAGCACTAAGTGCCCACTTAAAGAAAACAGAGAAAGCTCACATTGGAGACTTAACAGCACACCTGAAAGCTCTAGAAAAAAAAGAAGCAGACTCACCTAGGAGGAGTACAAGACTGGAAATAATCAAACTGAGGGCTGAAATCAACAAAATAGAAACACAGAAAACAATCCAAAGAGTCAATGAAACAAAAAGCTGGTTCCTGGAGAAAATCAACAAGATTGATAAACCCCTATCCAAACTAATCAAACGACAGAGAAGAACACGCAAATTAATAAGATCAGAAATGAAAAGGGGGACATAACCACAGACACAGAGGAAATTCAGAGAGTCATTAGATCTTACTACAAAAGCCTGTATGCCACAAAACTGGAAAATGTAAAAGAAATGGACACTTTTTTAGATAAATACCATTTATCAAAACTAAACCAGGACCAGGTGAACAATCTAAACAGACCTGTCAGTCGCGAAGAATTAGAAGCTGTTATCAAAAACCTCCCTACCAAAAAAAAGCCCAGGACCAGATGGTTTCAATGCAGAATTCTACCAGAACTTCCAAGAAGACCTAATACCTATTCCCCTTAAAGTATTCCACAATATAGAAACAGAAGGGTCATTACCAAATTCCTTTTATGAAGCCACAATTACTCTGATACCAAAACCACTCAAAGACTCAACCAGGAAAGAGAACTACAGGCCAATCTCACTCATGAATATCAACGCAAAAATCCTCAACAAAATACTGGCAAATCGAATCCAAGAACACATCCGAAAAATTATCCATTATGATCAAGTAGGCTTCATTCCTCAGATGCAGGGCTGGTTCAACATACGAAAATCTATCAATGTAATCCAGCATATAAATAAACTGAAAGAAAAAAAACATATGATCATTTCATTAGATGCTGAAAAAGCATTTGACAAAATTCAACATCCATTTATGTTAAAAGTCTTGGAGAGATTAGGGATACAAGGGTCATACGTAAATATAATAAAAGCTATATACAGCAAGCCAACAGCTAACATCAAATTAAACGGAGAGAAACTCAAAGCCCTCCCACTTAACTCAGGAACATGACAAGGCTGTCCACTCTCGCCATACCTCTTCAATATAGTGCTTGAAGTTCTAGCAATAGCAATAAGACAACATAATGGGATCAAGGGGATTCGAATTGGAAAGGAAGAAGTGAAACTTTCGTTATTTGCAGATGATATGATAGTGTACATAAGCGACCCCCAAAACTCCACCAAAGAACTTTTACAGCTGATAAACAGCTTTAGTAATGTGGCAGGATGCAAGATCAACTCCAAAAAAATCAGTCTCCCTCTTATACACAAAGGATATGGAAGCAGAGAGGGAAATCAGAGAAGCTTCACCATTCACGATAGCCCCAAACAACATAAAACATCTTGGGGTAACTCTAACCAAGGAAGTGAAAGATCTATTTGACAAGAACTTTAAGGCATTGAAGAAAGAAACTGAGGAGTATACCAGAAAATGGAAGGACCTCCCTTGCTCTTGGATTGGGAGGATCAACATAGTAAAAATGGCAATTCTACCTAAGGCAATTTATAGATTCAATGCAATCCCCATCAAGATCCCATCAAAATTCTTCACAGATCTGGAGAGGACAATAATCAACTTTATATGGAAAAACAAAAAACGCAGGATAGCCAAAACAATCCTATACAATAAAGGATCTTCTGGAGGCATTACCATCCCTGACTTCAAACTCTATTACAGAGCTACAGTAATGAAAACAGTGTGGTACTGGCAAAAGAACAGAGTAGTCGACCAATGGAATCATATAGAAGACCCGGATTTTAACCCACAAACCTATGAACACATGATTTTCAACAAAGGAGCTAAAAGTATACAATGGAAGAAAGAAAGCATCTTCAACAAATGGTGCTGGCATAACTGGATGTCAACCTGTAGAAGAATGAAAATAGACCCATATCTATCACCATGCACAAAACTCAAGTCCAAATGGGTTAAAGACCTCAATATCAGCCCGAACACACTGAACCTGATAGAAGAGAAAGTGGGAAATACCCTACAACAGATGGGCACAGGAGATCGCTTCCTATGTATAACCCCAGAAGCACAAACATTAAGGGCAACATTGAATAAATGGGACCTACTTAAACTGAGAATCTTCTGTAAAGCAAAGGACATTGTCACTAAGACACAAAGGCAACCAACTGACTGGGAGAAGATCTTCACCAACCCCACAACAGACAAAGGTCTGATCTCCAAAATATATGGAGAACTCAAGAAACTGGACTTTAAAATGCTAATTAACCCAATTAAAAAATGGGGCACTGATCTGAACAGAGAGTTCTCAGCAGAGGAAGTTCAAATGGCCAAAAGACACTTAAGGTCGTGCTCAACTTCCTTAGCAATCAGGGAAATGCAAATCAAAACAACTTTGAGATATCATCTTACACCTGTCAGAATGGCTAAAGTCAAAAACACCAACGATAACCTTTGCTGGAGAGGCTGTGGAGGAACAGGTACCCTCATCCATTGCTGGTGGGAATGCAATCTTGTGCAACCACTGTTGAAGTCAGTGTTTCGGTTTCTCAGGAAATTCGGGATCAACCTACCCCTGGACCCAGCAATACCACGCCTGGGAATATACCCAAGAGATGCTCTATCATATGACAAAAGCATTTGTTCAACTATGTTCATAGCAGTATTATTTGTAATAGCCAGAACCTGGAAACAACCTAGATGCCCTTCAATGGAAGAATGGATGAAGAAAGTATGGAATATATACACGCTAGAGTACTATGCTGCGGTAAAAAACAATGACTTCTCGAATTTTGCATGCAAATGGATGGAAATAGAAAACACTATCCTGAGTGAGGTGTCCCAGACCCAAAAAGATGAACATGGGATGTACTCGCTCATAATTGGTTTCTAGCCATAAATAAGGGTCACGGAGTCTACAATAGGTGAACCTAAAGAAGCTAAGTAAGAAGGTGAACCCAAGGAAAAACATATAGTTATCCTCTTGGCTAAGGGAAGTAGACCAAATTTCCGAGGAGAAAATGGGATCTCGGGGGTGGGGTGGGATGGGGGTAAGGGGAGATGGGGAGAGAAAAGGTAGAAGGGAAGGAGGGGGGACTTGGGGAAACAGGAGTATTGGGATAAAGGTAGGTTGGATAGGGGAGCACGGAACCACAATTCTTAGTTAAGGGAGCCACTTTAGGGTGGGCAAGAGACTTGACCCTAGAGGGGCTCCCAAGTGCCCAAGATGAATTGCCCAGTTAGTTCCTTGGGCAGCTGAGGATTGGGAACCTGAAATGACCCTATCCTAGAGCAATAATGACGAATATCTTGCATATCATCATAGAACCTTCATCTGGTGATGGATAGAGATAGAGACAGAGACCTACACAGGAGCACTGGACTGAGCTACCAAGGTCCCAATGAGGAGCAGAAGGAGGGAGAACATGAGCAAAGAAGTCGGGACCACGAGGCGTGCACCCACCCACTGAGACAGTGGAGCTGATCTACTGGGAGCTCACCATGGCCAGCTGGACTGTGACCGAAAAAGCATGGGATAAAACAGGACTCTCTGAACATGGCGAACAATGAGGGCTGATGAGACGCCAAGGACAATGGCACGGGGTTTTGATCCTACTTAATTTGCTGGCTTTGTGGGAGCCTAGCCAGTTTGGATGTTCACCTTCCTAGATATGGACGGAGGGGGGAGGACCTAGGACTTACCACAGGGCAGGGAACCCAGTCTGCTCAGTGGACTGGAGAGGGAGGGGGAGAGGAGTGGGGGGAGGGGGAGAAGGGTGGGAGGAGCGGGAGAAGGGTGGGAGGAGGGGGAGGGAAATGGGAGGCTGGGAGGAGGTGGAAACTTGTTTTTTGTTTATGTTTTTTTCTTCTTTTCTCAATTAAAAAAAAATTTTAAAAAAAGAAGCAATCTGAAAAAAAAAGAAAGAAAACAGATGATAAAAAATACTGGCATGTACTCATCTTGCTTAAATAAAAGTTTATGCCTTTTCATTTCAAAATATCCATTACTCCTTCCTGTTTTTAATCTTAGAGAAAGAGAAAAAATAATTGAGCACTTCTAAAAGCCTGTGTTGCCTATTTACTGAAAGACGATTGGCTCCAAATGTTGAGTGAATGTCAGTCCATGGCACCTGGATGAAGTATGATTTTGTTCAACAAATAGATGTTAATAAACAAGAAGATAGAGGAATACTAAAAAAAAGAATTACAGTTATAATATTTATATCTACTTTATCATCTATCATAACAATGGAAAACTATAACTATCTCTCTATTCTTCAACACCATCAAAGACTCCAGAAGGATACAATATTACCTAAGCAAACAAGAAATAAGCAACTTAAAAACTCTAGAAATGACAGAGAATCTCACTACCTGGACAGTCACCCAAAGTTTCTCTGTACCGTTGGGGCATCCATCTTCAGCCTACAGGCCCATAGTATTCACCAGAAATTTCCATGAAGCAGGAAATTCCAAAGACAGTCCAGACACTTTTTTCTGTGTCCAGTAGAATGTTTCACAGACACTTTCATGAATCCAGAACTCCAAAAGATCATCTCACCTTTAGGCAAGATCAGCAGTCCTCTCTCTGCGGGTTCTTTGTGTCCAGTTTATGCATCAGTCCAGGCAAGAGCAGTTTCTTGCCCGAATGGCTATCAAACTCCAGAAGGAGCCTCTTCAATGCCCATCTTCTTCTTGAAGTAAATTGGGGCTGCCAGGAGCAGACGTATCTCATTGTCATGAAAAGCCCTAAGTTATTAAAACATTAAATGCCATATTCTGTAGTCTTGAAAGATATAAAGAATGCCTATCTGAATATATCTCTGCACATCTAGAAAATCTAACTAACATGACTAAAAGCTTGACTATTATCGATGATTATCCATTAACAACCTATATACATTACATTTTTCTTTTTTTTTTTTTTTTTTTTTTTTTTTTGGTTTTTCGAGACAGGGTTTCTCTGTGGTTTTGGAGCCTGTTCTGGAACTAGCTCTTGTAGACCAGGCTGGTCTCGAACTCACAGAGATCCGCCTGCCTCTGCCTCCCAAGTGCTAGGATTAAAGGCGTGCGCCACGACCGCCCGGCTACATTACATTTTTAAATGAACTACATAATCACAATACCTTAATCAAGATTAGAAACACATATGCATATAACAAAATTGACCTTAAATTTAAATCACTAAAGCAAAATCCATATCAATGCAAATTATTCATATCTCTATCATATCTTCCCTTAAATGTAAAAGAACATTTATAAACAATATTTGGGAATATCGGTGAAGTTTTTTTCTCTCCAAACTGCTTCCTGCTGTAAGGGGGCGCTGTTGTTCAGGGCTTTCATGGTATAACCTGTGTGATAGTATTCTCTCAGCTGGCAGTGGAGCAGAGTAATTTTTGAGGGTATTCACAGCAACCTTTCAGGAGGGCATGGTCTATCATACCATATTGTGATAGAAACAATCCACAGGGTCTCATCCTCTGTGAAAACAAAAGAAGAAATTTTCCAAAGCATGAGATCCATATTTTGAAGTCAAGGTGTTTTCAAAATATCTATGTTGGATTAGTTCAGCAGCATTTATAAACAAATATGTTTTAGCAGCTGTTGCTCCTTCCTCAGCATTCAAACATTTCAGAGAGCATTATAGCATACAGTATCAAGATTCTTTGTGTATTTTCCATCTTTGTGCAGCTTTGTTTTAACTTCTATTTCTTTTCTTTTTACTTTTACTTTTTGAGACAGATTCTCTGTTTATCTTTGTCCTGGAATAACTCTGTAGACCAGGCTGTCCTTGAACTCACAGAGATTTATCTGTCTCTGCCTCCAAGGCATTGGGATTAAAAATGTGTCCTACCACACCTTGAAGTCACAGAGGTCAATCTACGTCTGCCCCTTGAAGTCACAGAGGTCAATCTATCTCTGCCTCCCAAGTGTTGGGATTAAAGGTGTGTACTACCACACCCAACTACTTCCTTTTTTCTTTCTTTTTTACTTTTAAGAACTTTAAGCTTTAGCCTGCAAAATATTTTTAACACACTGTCAACCATTTTGAGGTTTTCTTTGTCTTTGAATCTCTCTTTACTGTATATCTCTCTTTTTCTGAACACATGAGCCTTTAAATTACTGAGCAATATGGGTAGGATTAAAGCCATGGCTTTGCCAGCTGCTTAGCTTTCTGTGAATCCAGCCTTGTGTCTGAGGTACTGGCCAGAGCAGTGTTCATTGCCACAACTCTAGTGTTTCAAGGTCCCTGCCAGCAAGTAAGCTGCAACATTCTGCTCACAGACCACACTCAGTTGGACTTCCTGCCTGAAAAAGTCAGAGTTTGCCCTGGCAGGATGGCTGAGAAATCTGGCATTTTACAACAGCACAGCTTCTTTCCTGCTATGGCTGAAAACTGAAAAGCATGCATTCAGCTTTTCATCAACACCATTTAAGTGTTTCGTGGCAGTACCTCTTAAAAGAGCTGCAGGGTTTCCAGCTAAAGCTGAGTCAGGAACTCTCTCTTAGATGAGAGCACTTGCTTGCCTCTAGCAAGGAGCAGACCCAAGAAATTGCTGCTTCCAAGAAAACATGCTTTACTCTATTATTTCCCAAGCTTTTTCAGGCTTTCTGTGGATGCAGTTATCCATGTCTGGATGCCATTTGTAGTGATGAGGTGAGCAGGCCTCCTTTTTGTCCCACCTGGCTCCTGCATGGCTAGCTTTACACCCAAAATAACAACACACAAACTGTATTCTTTTAAACACTGCCTGGCTCATTATATCTAGCCTCTTCTTGTCTAACTCTCATATCTTGCTTAACCCATTTCTAGTAATCTGTGTAGCATCACAAGGTGGTGGCTTACCGGGAAAGGTTCTAGCCTCTGTTTGTCTCTGGTCGGAGCTTAATCGCATCTGCCTCACTGCCTTCTTTCTCCCAGCATTCTGTTCTGTCTTTTCTGCCTACTTATGTTCTGACCTATCAGGCCAAGAAGTTTTCTTTATTAATTAACCAATTAAAGCAACTGATAGATAGAAGACCCACCTACATCAATGATAAAAGATGACATAGCTATAAATATTATAACTGTAATTTTGTTTGATAACTGTTTTGTTATTTCTAATTTTACTATGTTAAAGTTAATACCTTCCTTTTTTTACAATTTTTCCTTTCTTTTATTTTCTTTATTTTTTTGTTTATTTTTTTAGTTGTTGAAAAAAATTTCTGCCTCCTCCCCATTTCACATTTCCCTCCTCCTCCTCCCACACGTTGCCCCTCCACCCACTCCCCTCTCCCCCTCCTCCTCCCCCCACTCCCCTCTCCCCCTCTTTCTTGAGAATGAAGAGCAGTCCAGATTCCCTGCCCTGTGGGAAGTCCAAGGTCCTCCCATTTCTATCCAGGTCTAGGAGGGTGAGCATCCAAACAGGCTAGGCTCCCACAAAGCCAGTTCATGTATTAGGATCGAAACCTAGTGCCATTGTCCTTGGCTTCTCATCAGCCTTCATTGTCCGCCATGTTTAGAAAGTTTGGTTTCATCCCATGCATATATCGCCAGCAGCAAAGATATTAAGGACAACATTGAATAAATGGGACCTCCTGAAACTGAGAAGCTTCTGTAAAGCAAAGGGCACGGTCACTAAGACAAAAAGGCAACCCACTGACTGGGAGAACCAACCCTGCAACAAAGGTCTGATCTCCAAAATATATAAAGAACTCAAGAAACTAGACATTAAAATGCTAATTAACCCAATTAAAAAATGGGGCACTGAACTGAACAGAGAATTCTCAACAGAAGAAATTCAAATGGCCAAAAGACACTTAAGGTCATGCTCAACCTCCTTGACGATCAAGGAAATGCAAATTAAAACAACTTTGAGATATCATCTTACACCTGTCAGAATGGCTAAAATCAAAAACACCAATGATAGCCTTTGCTGGAGAGGTTGTGGAGTAAGGGGCACACTCATCCATTGCTGAAGGGAATCCAAACTTTCTTTTTATTTAAACAGAAAGAAGGGGGTGATGTGGGAGTCCACTCTGTGCTCTGTGATTACCATTAATGAATAAAGAACTTTATTTGGACCTATAGCAAGGCAGAACTTAGGTAGGCAGGGAAAGCTAGGCTGAATGCTGGGAACAAAGAAGGGCAGATTCAGAGGAGAAACATTGGAGCCACTGCCAGAGTCAGCTATGCTGAAACTTTTCCAGTAAGCCACTGCCACATAACAATATACAGATTAATAGAAATTGGTTAAATTAAGATGTAAGAGTTAGCCAATAAGAAGTTAGAGCTATTGGGTCAAGCAGTGATTTAATTAGTACAGTTTCTCTGTGTTTTTTCGGTTCTAAGCTAACTGGGTAGCGGGGAACCAACAAGTGGCTCCCTCCACCAACATCTGACTGTTTTCTTCTATACGGTTATTTTCCTGTCTCCTAATCCTAGATACATTTAAAAAAATAAACTATGACCCATTCAAAAGTTTATCTTGGTCTAAATTGTATTTATGCATCTGCAATCATTTCTTTACCAGGGATGCTTTTGTTTAATGCTAAGTATGTGTGGCTATGACTAACTCCAGGGCCCTGCCTGTTGGCTCAGCCTCATCCATCATGGCGAAAATATGTTTACCACCTCTGTTAGCCATGCTCATTGCTCCAGTTCCAGGGCTGCAGTGGGTCTATATCAACATTAAGCAACTAGTACCATGCTGCTCATGAACCCCATTTAAGTGTAAGGCCTCCAAAAAGAGCCAGAGTTCATGCGAAAGCATGAACCAGGCTGCCATCTCTTAAAGAAGCCTATCAGGTTTTATTGCAAATGCTGAGTTGGGAAGTCTTGTCTTAAAGGAACCATGCCTCTGCTTGCAAACAGCAAACAGAGACTATCCGGAAAAAAAAAAAAATGCCACTATCAAGAAGCTCCAATTGCTTCTACTTGCTCTAGATGCCCATTTTTAAAGCTTTTTATTAGGTCTTATGTAGAACCATGGCCAAGATGGTTAGCGCCATTTTGTAAATGGAGACTGTTCATTCAATCTTGGCCACCCAGACTAGAATAATCACAGAAAAACGATATTAAGTACAGCATTGTTTGGCCAATAGTTTAGGCATATTCCCAAATAGCTTTTGTATCATTAATTAACCCATTTCTAGTAATCTGTGTATTACTATGAGACTGTGGCCTACCAAGAAATTCTGGTATCTGTCTCCTTTAACAGTTGCAAGGTGTCTCCCTCTCTTTCCTTCCTGACTTTATCCTGCTAAGGCATTGACCAAAACAGCTTTATTCATCAACTGATAAAAGGAAAACATATGCAAAAGAACATCTCATATCACTACCGGCTTCCAACATCCATGAAGCTTTAAGTAGCTAGGGATCCAGTTTTAGCTTTATTAACAAATTTCAGAAATTTTAGTCAAATTTTATCATTCCTTTATTAGTATTCCTGTAGGCTGGAGGAATACCATTTATACCTTCTTGAATCTTACTTTTTCCATTGCAATTTTATTGGTAAAATTTTCCATATCTTTCACAACTGGAAATTAATTTCTTTAAATAGTTTTTTATAAGCCCTTTCCTCATAACATGTTTTGTATTTTAATAATTAATTTTTGGATATATAATTTCATCTTTAAGTTTTTTTTCATCTTTAAGTGTATATCAGTTTCTCTTTTTAATATCTATGCACTAGACTTTGTGATCCTTGTATGCAGAAGTAGCCATCTTGGTTAGCTAAAGCACTGTGACCTCAGTGATGCCTTTGTATTCTATTCCCATGGTAACCTTTCAGCCTCAGTATGGGCTAGTTTAGGCTGGTCTGATACTTTATCCTTTCATGTTACATATTATATATATATATATATATATATATATATATTTCTAATATTTTTTATTAGAAAATATCATTTCTGTGACTTATGAGTTCTATGATATTATAATTTTGAGGTAATTTCTAATTTCTTCTAAGTAATTTTTATCTTTTTCTCTAATGTAACTATAAAAAAACTTTTTGTAGCTCTCCTTTATGTGCTTTTCATTTTACCTTTGCTCTTTCATACCATTTGTCCTTATTATGCTAATCTCAGAATAATTTATTTACACTTATGAAAAAAATTCTCTTCAGTTTGTGTTAAATTATAAAATCCTATTTATGGCCTATCCTAGAACTAGATTATAAATAACATGGTTTCCTTTTTCCTTGTGAAGTGAGACCTTCTCTCAATATTTAAGTTTGTGTGGCTTACCTTAATGGAAACAAGGCATCAGTGACATCTGAGACTACTCTGGTAAGTCCCTTTTCTCATTGTTCCTTTTTAGGTATCTATAGAGGATTTACTCTGTCCTTGGCATATTAACTTTGTACACATATTCTGGTATGAAAATGTATATACTGAGAATTAGTTGCAATGAATTTGCTTCAAATATAGTTTTTTAAATTAAATTAGCTGTTTCTATTTTTTAAAATATTAACTTTATTTTGATAATAAGTTTATCTACTTTTGTTTTCTTTTCTCTATTCTCCTTTTTAATTTTATTTTTAAAAATTCATATTCTTGTGTAATTCTTTCCTAACTTAAAGTCTAGTCCATTGCTTGTGCTATAAGTATGCTGAGTCATTGACACTGTACATTCAAGTCATCTGTCATATTAGAAAATTGGTCATATACTCAGTATTTAAGACACCTCTTAAGTATGTATGATCATTATATAATTCCTTTTTTTATATTTTCTTTATTATTCTGTTTCCATGAAAAATATAAACCTCAAATTTTTACTTAAGCTTTATTCCAGTTTGATTTTTCTGTTCTGCTGTAAACACTAGGATCAAAAGTTGTTTGGGCTACAAAAGATTTTATGTCAGTTTATGCTTTCAGGTAATAGTCACATAAGGAATTAATGTAAGGAACTCAAGAGACAAGCAGAAACCATGGAGAAAGACTATTATAAATTGTTCTCAGGCTCAAATTCAACTACCTTTATTTTTTCCTGTTTTTAAAAAAACTTCAAGCATTTTATGCAGCATATTTCAATAATATTTAATCTCTGAATCATTCATGCCAGATACACCCTCCATCTGTACACACCCAAATTTGTGACCAATCTTTAATTCTTTAATACTAATTTGTGCTGCCCAAATATTTCTTAATATGTGGACTTTCATGGAGATTTTTCAGTTTACACTCTTAGTAAAAATTTCTTCCTCTTCCAACAGCTAACAATTGTCAAATATAAGGCTAGAAATAGGATTACTTGTGAAACTCCCCTTTCAATGCAGACATGTCTGGCTTGAGCTTTTCTATGTTTTGTGCATGCTGTCACAAATCCTATGAGTTCACATGTGAAGCTGCCCTGCTGTGTCCCAAGAAATGTTACATTATATGCATCCATCACCTTGGATATCATATTTTTTTACCTCTTTTATTCACAACAATACTTGAGCCTTTGAAAAAGTGTAGTGTAATAAATATGTATTCAACTGAGGGCTGAACATTCTTCAGTCTCTTCTTTAATGCACACTGGTCAGTTGTGGGTCTTCATGATAATCAGGATCCACTGCATATAGAAGGTCATTAGATTAGAGTTAAGAGATGCATTGAACAACAAATCATTAATATGTGGTTTAGCAATATATCCTTTTTTCCAAGTTGTATTTGTATTTTTCCACTGTGGCCTATAAACTTTTTAGGTTTTTGGCAAAAAATGATACAAGATACGGATTTCATCTTTTGAGACAGAATTTTTAACCTATAAAAATTATAGTTGGTTGCTCCAGTGATGGTCCTGCTACTGATAACCACTGAACATATTTTATCAGGACAGTTATTGCAGCTATAAATCTTTTCACAGTGAAGTATTATCAAAGACTGCATTCTGCCTTCTGTACCTTCTTTAGCACCTTCCAACACTGTGGAAGTTAGGAAATAGGGATGAATTTTATCAGCTTAATTTCTTCCTGTTCTATGACCTTCATGTGTGGGTCTCAGCACCATTTCCTAAGGGTAAACAGGAGCAATGGCAATAACCAGTTATGTTAAAGGATGTGTAGCACTTCACTGACCAACAAAAAAAAAAAGAGTTAATCTGTTCCTTTTGCTGTGTTTTACATTTGATAGTATAATGTTTCTAGGAGAATCATTGTCTTCTCATTGTAGGGTAACTCAATTTAAAGTTTTATAAATGCATGCATATGTTTAAAATTTAGGGAGCTTCTAAAATAGGAAATTCCCAATCGGCCTTTTCAAAATCTCTTGTGTTTTTTACCCCTCCCTATACTCATTTACCTAACCTGCCCTCCCCTCTAACAACTTAATTTAACTCTTCCTATCCCATTTATTTCTCTGTAATTTAATCCTTTTTAGTGTATTTTGTCTCCCCTTACTTGGACTTCATTCCTTACAGACTTTTACTAATTTTTGCCCTAATCATACATACCAAGAGATTCAAAGCAAACATCCACAGATGAGATGAACGATGTTGTTCTTTTCTTTCTGGTTCTGTGTTAACTCATTCAGAATGAATGTTTTCACCTCCATCCATTTACATGTAAATGTTATCTGAATTTTCATAATATTCAAATATCATCCTCTTGTTCAAATCTATCACAATTTCATCCATTATTAGTTGATAAACATCTAGGCTGTTTATATTTTCTGGCCATTGTGAATAAAACAGCAATGTATATAAACAAATAGGTATCTCTAGAGTAGGACATCCTGGAGTCTTTTGGGTATATACCTAGAAGTCATATCCTGGATCATATAATAGTTGTACATTTAGCTTTGGGTGTATGTTTCACACTGATTTCTATAGGTACTGCACCAGTTTGCAGTCCTACCAGCAGTGAATTATTGTCACCCATATCACAAATAACTGGTAGCATTTGCTATAAGTTATTTTCTTAACGGATGATTTATCTTAACTCAGAATGAATCCACAACCTCTCATTTCCTGTGGAAACAAAAGCAAAACCTCTTCTTCAAAGTAAATATCTTTTGACTTCAATTTTGAAGTCAAGTCATTTTCAAAATACCTATCTTGGATTAATTCAGCAGTATTTATAAACAAATATGTTTTAGCAGCTGTTGCTCTTTCTTCAGAATTCAAACAATTCAAAGAGAACATAATAACATACAGAATTCAGACTGTGTAGTTTTTTATCTTTATGTGGCTTTATTTTAATCTCTATTTCTTTTATTTTTACTTTTAATATTTGGCTTTTTGAGACAGGTTCTCTGTGTATCATTGGCTCTCCTGGAACTCCCTCTGTAGACAAGGCTGTCCTTGAACTAACAGAGATCTGCCTGTCTCTGCCTCCCAAGTGATGGGATTAAAGGTATATGCTACCACACCTTGAACTCACAGAAATCTGCCTGCCTCTGATTTCCAAGTGTTGGGATTAAAGGTGTGTGCCACCATACCCAACTACTCTCTCTTTCTTTTAAGGACTTTAACCTTTTTCTTTTCTCTTCCTAGCCTGAATTTATTTTTAATACACTGTAAACCATATAGATTTTTTTTGTCTTTGGATCTATCTTTACTGTATCTCTCTCTTTTTCTGACCACACAAGTCTTTAATTTGTCAAACAATATGGAGAGGATTAAAGTCATGGCTTTGATGGCTGGATCCAGCCCATTTCTTAGCTTTCTGAGATTCCAGGTTCATGGTAGAGGTACTGGCTCTCCCTGAAAGAGTCAAAGTTTGTGCTGGCAGGATGGCTCAGAAAGCCAGAATTTTAAAACAGTGCAGCTTTTTTCATGCTATGGCTGAAAACCAAAAAAGCATGCACTCAGTTTTCCATCAATACCATTTAAGCGTTTTGTGGCAGGACCTCTTAAAAGAGCCACAATGTTACAATGTTTTACAGCTAAAGCTGAGTCAGAAAGCCTCTCTTAAATGAGACACATTTGCCTCTAGCAAGCAGACCCATCTGAGAAAATGCTGCTATCAATACAGCTGTGCTTAACTCTATTGTTTTTTGTCTAGAATTACTTTCCAAGCTCTCCCAAGATATATGTGGATGCAGGTGATCACATGGGAGCCATTTGTTGTTGGGGGTTTCTGTATTGCCTGGTTCCTGCAATCATTAAGTCCCAAAGAAATCACACAGATGTCTACATTAGTTATAAACTGATTGGCCCTTAGCTCAGGTTTCTAATTAACTTTTATAACTTATATTAGCCCATTATTCTTGTCTATGCTAGCCACGTGGCTCAGTACCTTATTCAGCGAGGCAGTCACATCTTGATTCTTCAGTGGTGGGGTCACAACTGCAGAGGAATGGGCATCCTTCTTGCTAGAATTCTCCTGTTCTCCTTGACCTACCTCTACTTCCTGTCTTGTTATCCCGCCTATACTTCCTGCCTGGCTTCTGACAAATTAGCATTTATTTAAAATATAATTGACAGAATACAGACAATTGTCTTGTATGTGACTTGATTATTCTATCTTATTAATTTCATTATACTTTGTTTTGTACATTTAGTGTTTTTGCTATCATACAATGCAAAGATTTTCATTTCTAATCATGACAATTTGATCCTCTATATGACTCTTGGACATCAATTGACATTTCTTTCTTTAGTGTAGGGAAACATTCCTCTACTGTATTGTTGAAAAACCATTCTTTGCTTTTGACCTGGGTTTCTTTTTGTCTTTTTATAACTATTATCTCTATATTTGGTCTTTTTAAATTGCCACAGAGTTTTTTATTCTTTATTCTTTTTTGTTTTTATTTATTTGAAATTTTGCTTGATTGATTGATCCAATGATTAAATATTTACACCTTGTGATCAAAACCTGATATTCTCTATTGCCCTTGTTTCAGTTTAATGATCAAAATTTTGATTAAATATGTTGTTTACATTTTGAATTTTTATTTTTCCTTCTTCTTTTCCTTTTTTAGGAGATTCAAGTACGGCATTCATTTTGAAAACCCTAACATAGAAAGGTTACCATTTTATTATAAAAATATTTATATTTTAAATGCATGGTTTTCACATTAGGCATGAGCACTATATGCCTCAGAACATACAAGACTCTTTTCCTAAGCAATGAATAATTCATAATTTTTGTATTTTATCCAGTTGAAAAAGGGAAGCAACAAGATTAAAAATAAGATAATTTAACTCATAAATAAGAAAAAATTAAAAATAAAAATGAATAATCCTCCTTTCTTTTTTGTTGCTTTTTATTGAGCTCTACATTTTTCTCTGCTCCCCTCCTTGCCTCTTTCCTCCCCTTTAATCCTCCCCCAAGGTCCCCATGCTCCCAATTTACTTAGAAAATCTTGTCTTTCTATACTTCCCATGTAAATTAGATCTATGTATGTCTCTCTTAGTGTGATTTTTGTTATCTAAGTTCTTTGGGATTTTGATTTTTTTAGGCTGTTTTTCTTTGCTTTATGTTTAAAAACCACTTATGCGTGAGTACATGTGATAATTTTCTTTCTGTGTCTGGGTTTTCTCACTCAAAATGATATTTTATAGCTCCATCCATTTCCATGAAAAATTCAAGATGTTATTTTTTTTCTGCTGTATAGTACTCCACTGTGTAAATGTACCACATTTTCCTTATCCATTTTTCAGTCAAGGGGCATTTAGATTGTTTCTAGTAATCCAAATTTTGGGTATATATTCAAAAGATGCTCAAATATGCCACAAGGGCATGTACTCAACTATGTTCATAGCAACATAGTTTATCATAGCCAGATCCTGGAATCCTGCTTTCTTAATTTTATGAAAACAAAAGCAATCTAGCATCTGTTAAACCTATGTATGTGATATATACATATTCAGGACTGGGAAGGCCACTGTTTGTTCCTGACAGCTCATGCCTGTAAAACTCACACAGAAAATGTATTCTGTCCAGTGATAGTCCTGCCACTGATTACCAGTAAACGTATTTTAACAGGACAGATATTGCAGCTATGAATCTGTCTTTGGCAGAGCTATATGACTTCATCTGACTCTGCCTTCTTTCTGCCAGCATTAAGTTTAGTGTTTCCCCTTACTTCTCTTCTACCCTGTCATGTCCAAAACAGATTCTTTTTAACCAAGGTAGTCACAGCATACAGAGGGGAATCCCATATCACCTCCTTTTTTTCTGTCTAAATAAAAAGGAAGATTTTTAACTTTAACATAGTAAAATTACATATAGCAATATAGGCATCTAGAAAGAATTAGGGTTATAATATTAATAATTACTTTATCTTTTATTATAACTAACTAAAATATAAATATAACTATCTATTCTTCAACTCTATCAAAGACTCCACAAGGATATAATTTTACCTAAGTAAACATAAAGTGCACTGTAAGCAACTTCAAAAACTCTAGAATTGACAGAGCCATCTCACTGCCTGGGCAGTCACCCAAATTTCTTCTGTACCATTATGGCATCCATCTTCAGCCTATAGGCCCCTAGTATCCGGCAGGCTTTTCCACAAGGCAGGAAATTTGAAGATCTATTCTGACTTGTAAAGACAAAGTCCATCAGTTGCATTCTTCTGTGTCTTGTAGAATGTCTGGCAGACTCTTTCATATAGTAGGAATCACAAAGACCATTTCAACTTTAGGCAAGTTCAGCAGTCATTTCTCTTTGGGTCCTAAATGTCCAGTTCATATGTCATAGCATCAAACACTCCAGGCAAGAGCAGTTTCTTACCCAAACGGCTAATCAATGTCATAAGGAGCCTCTTTGTTGCCCATCTTCCACTTGAAGTAGCTTAGTGCTGCCAGGAAGAGATGTGTCTTATTGTCATGAAAAGTCCTAAGTTCTTAAATATTTTAAAAGCCATATTCTATAGTCTTTGAAAGATTTGAAGAATGTCTATCCATCTGAAATACATCTCTGTACATCTAGAAAATCTAACTAACATGATTACAAACCTGGATAATATAACCTATATTTTTTAATTACATTTTTAAATGATATGGACAAACACAATGCCTTAATCAGAATCAGAAATATACATATGCAGTATAACAAAATTGATCTTAAATTTGTATCAGTAAACCAAGATGCATACCAATGCAAATTTCTATAGTATATCCCCCTATAAATATAAACAAAATTTTAAAAACAATATTTGAAATACGGGCATAATATTCCCCTAAATGTTTCCTGCTTTTTGTTGGGTGATGCAATTCTTGGGGGTGTTCACAGTGACCTTTTGTGGGGTCTTGGACCATCAAACCACATTCACATGGAAGGATTCCACAGGTTCTCAGCCTCTGTGGTAACAAAAGAAGAACCTGTTTTTCAAAGCAACAAATCCTTAGACATAAATTCTGAAGGCATAATACCTTTAATGTATATATGCTGGTTGCTTAGCTCCTTTGCAGTCAAAATATTTAAAAAACACAATAATATACATATTTCAGACTCTGAAATTGCATCTTTATGTGGCTTATTTTTCTTACTTTATTACTTTTTATACAAGTTTAATATTTATTTTATTATCTTTACTTCTTTAATCTATGACTATCCGTATTCTTTTATATTACAATTACTGTCTTTTTATTCTTTTTCTTCTCTCCTAACTTACATATGTTTTGAAAACACACAGTGTCTCATTTAGAAGTCTTTTATGTCTGAATCTGTCCTATTATGCATCTGACATTCTTTTCTGTCCAGGAGCACAACTTAAAATGCTAAGCCACTGCGTGACTAGGGCCAAGGCTGTTTTGTTTTTGGTTCCACCCAGTCCAACATGTGGGAGGCATGTTAAATGCCTCTGAAAGCCACACACACTACCCCTGTTCCAAGTACGCATTGGGTCTATGTCATACCATTAGGCAGTTTGTAACACGTTGCTCACAAACCCATTTAAATGACCAGTCTCTTGAAAGATCCAGAGTTTGTACTGGAGCATGGCTCAGGAAGCTGCTATTTAAAAACCAGGTGGGTTTATTTTTTATGCTACCACTGAATCAGGAAACCTCTCTTAAGGGAGCTGTGGCTTGCTACCACATGAAAAACAAAATGTGGCTAAACTTTGTTTTCTTTGTGTGTGTGTGTCTAGTGTTCCTTTCCAAGTTTTTTTAGGTTATACAGGGATATAGTTGACCACTTTGGAGCATAAATTTGTTGTAGAAAGTCCACTTGTTTGTTCACAGATGCCCAATCCTAAAATAATCACACAGAATCTTTATTTAAATCACTGCTTGGGACATTAGCTCTTTTTTCTTATTGGCTAGCTCTTACACCTTAATTTAAGTGTGTATCACTACATGGTTGTGGCTTACTGGCAAGGTTCCATCTGGCATCTGTCTCTATTGGGGTTACATGTCTTCTCTGAACTCTGTCTTCTTTCTCCCAGCATTCAGCTTAGTTTTCCCTACCAACATCTATTCTACCCTGCCAGGCCCAAGGCAGATTTTTTTATTAACCAATGGCATTCACAGCATATAGAGACAAATTCAAACATCACATAGTTGAATGAATATCTTTGTAGCATGATTCATCTTGTGGATATATACACAAGAATAGTATCACTGGATCCTGAAGTAAATTGATGCCCAATTTTCTGAGAAACTGCCATACTGCTTTCCAAAGTGATTGTGTAAGTTTGCATCCCCACAAGCAATGGATGAGTATTATCCTTACTCAACATCCTTTCCAGCATAAGCTATCATTGGTGTATTTTATCTTATCCATTCTCACATTTGTAAGACGGTATCTTAGAGTTGTTTTGATATCCTGATGGCTAAGGATGTTGAAGATTTCCTTATGTGTATTTTGGCCATTCACAAATTCTTCTGTTGAGAATTCTCTGTTTAGTTCTGTACCCCATTTTTAATTGGTTTATTTAAAATTTTAATGTCTAATTTCTTTAGTTCTTTATATAATTTGGAGATAAGTCCTTAGTCTAATGTGGGGTTGGTGAAGATCTTTTCCCATTCATTAGGCTGCCTTTTTATATTATTGACTGTGTCTTTTGTTTTACAGGATTTTCACAGTTTCTGGAGGTCCCATTTAAGTATTGTCTGTGTCTGTGATAATGGGGTTATATTTAGGAAGTGGTCTCCTGTGCCCAAGCAGTGAAATCTACTTTCCACTTACTATTTTATCAGTCTGAGTGTCATAAGATTTATTTTGAGGTCTTTAATGCATTTTCACTTGAGTTTTGTACAGGGATAGGTATGGATCTATTTTTATTCATCTACAGAATGACATAAAGTTATGCCAACACCATTTGTTGAAAATTCATTCTTTTATCCATTGTATAATTTTAGATTCTTTGTCAAAAATCATGTGTTTAGAGGTGTGTGGTTTAATATCTGGGTCTTTGATTTGATTCTATTGGTAAGCCTCACTGTTTTTATGCCAGTACCAAGCTGTTTTCATTACTTTAGCTCTGTAATAGAGGATGATGACAAAGATGGTGCTGCCTCCAGAAGTTCCATTATTGTACACGATTATTTTGGCTATGTTGAGTTTTTTTGTTTTTTCATATGATGTTGATATTGTTCTTTCAAGATCTGTGATAAATTGTGTTGTGATTTTGATGGGGATGGCATTGACTCTATAGATTGCTTTCAGTAGGATTGCTATTTTTATTATGTTAATCCTCCCTATCCAAGTACATAGGATATATTTCCATCTTCTGGTATCTTCTTATATTTCCTTCTTCAAAGAGTTAAAGTTCTTGTCTAATACATCTTTTACTATTTTGGTTAGTGTTATCCCAAGATATTTTATGTTTTTGTGGCTATTTTGAAAAACAATGTTTCTCTTTTTTTTCTCAGCCTTTTCATCATTTGTATATAGGAGGGCTACTTATTTTGAGTTGTTCTTGCATCCTGCCACATTACTGAAGTATTTGTAAGCTGCTGGAGTACCCAAGTAAAGATTTGGGGTCACTTATATAATCTGCAAATAACAAAAATTGACTTCGTGATTTTCAATGTGAATCCCCTTGATCTACTTTTGCTGTCTTATTGCTACAGCCAGAACTTCAAGAACTGTGTTGAAGAGACAAGGAGAGAGTGGACAACCTTGTCTTGTTCCTGATTTTAGTGGAATCACTTTGAGTTTCTCTCCATTTAACTTGATGTTGGTTGTAAGATTGCTATATATTGCTTTTGTGATGTTTATATATGTTCCTTGTATCACTGATCTCTCCAAGACTTTTATCATCAAGGCATGTTGGATTTTGTCAAATGCTATTTCAGCATCTAATAACCATATGGTTTTTTCCTTCAGTTAATTTATATTGTGGATTACATTGATAGATTTTTTTTAACTTGAACCATTCTTGTGTTTCTGGGATGAAGCCTATGTGATCATGTATTATGATTGTTTGATGTGCTATTAGATTTGGTTTGCCAGTATTTTATTGAGTATTTTCGTATCCATGTTCATGAGTCTCTAAGACAATACAATAAATCCATGTCCATTGTCTTCTATTGTATTGTCTTTCTTGGTTGAATCTTAATGCAGTTTTGGTATCAGGGTAACTGCAGCCTCATAAAAAAGGAGTTTGGCAATGTTCCTTCTGTTTCTATTATGTTGAATACTTTGAGGAGTTTAAGTATTAGCTCTTTTTTGAAGTTCTGGTAGAATTTTGCACTAAATCCATCTAGTCCTGGGCTCTTTTTGGTTGGGAGGTTTTTGATGACAGCTTCTATTTCCTTGCAGTTTATAGGTCTATTTAAATTGTTTACCTGGTCTTGATTTAATTTTGGTATATGGTATGTATCTAGAAAATTGTCTGTTTCTTTTATCCTTTACAGTTTCATAGAATACTAATTTTTGTAGTATGACCTTATAATTCTCTGAATTTCCTCAGTGTCTGATATTATCCCCTGTTTTCATTTCTGATTTTGTTAATTTTTATGTTCTCTTTCTGCCTTTTGATAGTTTGGATAAGGGTTTGTCTATCTTGTTGATTTTCTCAAAGAAAAATCTCTTTGTTTCATTGATTTTTGTATTGTTTTCTTTGTTTCTATTTTTTGTTTATTTCAGCCCTCTATTTGATTGTGTATTTTCTTCTACTCCTCCTGAGTGCATCTGCTGCTGTCTTCTAGAGGTTTCAGTTGTGGTGTTAAGTCACTGATATGAGCTTTCTCAGTTTTCTTTAGGTGGGTACTTAGTGCTATGAACTGTCCTCTTAGCACTGATTTCATACTGTCCCATAGGTTTGGGAACATTGTGCCTTCATTTTCATTGAATTCTAGGAACTCTATTTTCTTACTTTCCTTCCTACTTTCTTTTTTTCTTATTTTCTTTCTTTCCTTATCTCTTTCTCTCTTTTCCTTTCTCCTTCCTTCCTTCTTTTCTTTTTTCTTTCTTTCTTTCGTTTGTTTTTTCTTTCTTTCATTCATTCTTTTGTTATTTCTTTCTTAATTGTCCCACAGATGGTTCAATTGTTCACTGTTAAATTTCCACGTGTTTGTAGGCTTTCTGAGAGTAGTGCTATTGTTAAATTCTAACTTTATACCTTGGTGATCCAATAAGACACAGGGGTTGCTCCAATTTTTTGTATCTGTGGAGGTTTGCTTTGTTACCAAGTATGTAGTCAATTTTAGAGAAGGTTCCATGAGATGCTGAGAAGAAAGTGTGTTCTTTTGTGTTTGGCTAGAATGTTCTATAAATTTCTGCTTCATCCATTTGATTCATGACATCTGTTAGTCCTATTTTTTTCTTTGTTAATTTTCTCTCTGCTTTATCTGTCCATTGCTGATAGTGGAGTGTTGATGTCTCCTACTATTAGTGTGTGGTGTTTGATGTATGATTTATGTTTTAGTGATGTTTCTTTTATATATGTAGGTGCTCTTGTATGGAGGACATAGATGTTCAAGATTGAGACTTCATCTTGAAGGATTGTTCCTGTCATGAGTATAATGTGTTCTTCTCCATTCCTTCTGATTGATTTTAATTTGAAATTTATTTTGTTAAATATTAGGAAAACTACACCAACTTGTTTCTTAGGTTCATTTGATTAGAGAATCTTTTCCCAAACCTTCACTTTGAGGTAATGTCTGTCTTTGAGGTTGAGGTGTATTTCTTATATACAGCAGAGGACTGGATCCTGTTTTTGTATCAATTCTCTTAGCCTGTATCTTTTTATAGGTGAATTGAGTTCATTGATAGTAAGAGATATGAATGACGAGTGGTTGTTAATTCCTGTTATTTTTTGGTAGTAGTGCTTGTGTGTTTTTCTTCTTTGGGTTTTGCTGGTTTGAGGTTTTATGTAGCCTGTGCTTTTGTGGTTCCAGTTGACTTCCTTGGGTTGTGGTTTTCTTTCTAGTACTTTATCTAGGAATATCTTGTCTTTTCCATCAATGGTGATTGAAAATTTTGCTGAGTATGGTAATCAGGGCTTCCATCCATGGACTCTTACTGTCTGCAGCATATCTGCCCAG
This sequence comes from Microtus oregoni, assembly GCF_018167655.1. NCBI lineage: Eukaryota > Metazoa > Chordata > Mammalia > Rodentia > Cricetidae > Microtus > Microtus oregoni. Next base: position 727,766 of record NW_024543224.1, on the reverse strand, counting down.
AGCCTTCTGGCTTTTGTAGTTTTCAGTTAGAAGTCAGGTATAATTCTGATAGGTCTCTTTTTTGTTACTTGACCTTTTTCACTTCTTAATATTCTTTTTTTATTCTGTATTTTTTGCATTTTGATTATTATATGACAAGGGAATTTCTTTTAATCCAGTTTATTTGATGTTCTGTTAGCCTCTTGTACCTTCATAGGTATATCCTCCTTTAGGTTAGAAAAGTTTTCTTCTATGATTTTGTTAAATATATTTTCTGTGCCTTTGAGCTGGAGTTCTTCTCAATCTTCTATCCCTAGTATTCTTAGGTTTGGTCATTTCATGGTGTTACAGATTTCCTGGATGTTTTGTGTTAAGAATCTGTTGGATTTAATGTTTTATTTGACCAATGAATCTCTTTCCTCTATAATATCTTTAGCACCTGAGATGCTTTCTTCTTTCTCTTATATTCTGTTGATTATACTTGCCCTTGAAGTGTCTGTTATTTTACCAATGATGTGGGAGTGTCATATATCAATTTGTTGATTTCATTGGTTAAGTAATAAACAAACTGCTTGGGCTCATAGCTTAGAACATAGGTGGGTGGAGTAAGCAAAACAGAATGCTGGGAGGAAGAGGAAGTGAGGTAAGACGCCTCAGACAGAGACGCCATGCTCCCGGCTCCTGGGCGGACGCGGGGATAGCTCTGCTCTCTGAGGCACATGCGATGAAGCTCTGACCCAGGATGGACGTAGGCTAGAATCTTCCCGGTAAGCGCACCTAGCTGTGCTACATAGAATATTAGAAATGGGCTAGTCCAGGTGCGAGAGTTAGCCTAGAAGAGGCTAGATAGAAATGGGCCAAGCAATGTTTAAAAGAATACAGTTTCCGTGTAATTATTTCAGGGCATAAGTTAGCCATGTGGGCGGCCGGGTGCCAGGAAAGTAGCCCACCGATATTAATACAACATACCAAGATTTTCCATATCCATAATTCCCTTGGTTTGTGTTTTCTTTATTGCATCTATTTCAGTCTTCAAGTCTTGAACTGTTTGCCTAACCTGTTTTTTTTTTTTTTGGTTTTTCGAGACAGGGTTTCTCTGTGGTTTTGGAGCCTGTCCTGGAACTAGCTCTTGTAGACCAGGCTGGTCTCGAACTCACAGAGATCCGCCTGCCTCTGCCTCCCGAGTGCTGGGATTTGCCTAACCTGTTTAATTGTTTTTTTTTATTTGTTTTCTTGGGGTTCTTTGAAGGATTTATTAATTTCTTCCAATTTTTTGTTTGTCTTTTCCTCCAGTTCTTTAAGAAAGTTTTTCATTTCCTCTTTAAAAGTCTCCATCATCTACATAAACTTATGATTAAAGTCATTTTCTTCTGCTTCTTCTGGCTTAGTTTGATCAAGTATTCCTGTTTTGTGACCACTGTGTTATGATGTTACCCTGTTGCTTTTTAGGTTACATGAATATTTGAATTGGTTCCTGTGCAACTCTTTCTTCAAATGAGGACTGCAATGTTGACTGAGGTTTCTGTTCCACCCAGTCCCACAGCCAGTTAGTCCCAAATAAACACAAAGATGTCTACATTAATCATAAACTGGTTGGTCTAGTGGCTCAGGCTTATTATTAATTTTTTTAACTTATATTAACCCATAATAGTTGTCTGTGTTAGCCATGCAACTTGGTACCTTGTTTGGTGTGGCAGTCATATCTTACTTTTTCTGTGTCTGAGTTCCTCTGTGTTGACTGCAGACTGACACTTTCCTCTCCCAAAATGTTCCTGTTCTCTTTGTTCTGCCTCTATTTTCTGGCTAGTTTCTCTGCCTATACTTACTGTTTAGTTACTAGCCAATCAGGATTTTATTAAAATACATTTGACATGGTACAGTCCATTGTCCCACAGGATGACAGTATCTTTGCAACTTTGTCCAATCATTGCAGTGACTGAGACTTTGGGAATTGTTCTTGGTCTGCTATGTACTGTCAATGTCTGTGTCTCAGGGACCCACTGAGGACTCTCTATGCCTGCTCTCTTGGTCCTCTCATTTGGTCCCCTCAGCATTGTAGCAAGATCTTGGTATTCTCAGTATTGTAGCAAGCTGTGTTTCAGAGTTCCAGGTTGCAGGATAAGAAAGTTTGGGTGAATTTTGAAATGTTCATTTCACATCTTTTTTCCCCTTTGGCTCTTTTTTTTTACAAGCTATCATTTAGCTAAATTATATTTTCATATCTTTAATTGTTAACATTATTTCATTCAACCTCATTATCTCAGTATTTACTCTGGCTTTTGTTCATATCCTCCTGACATTTTTATCATGTTTATTCTTTTTTATTTTTTTGTTTCTATATCCCAACAAAAGTTTCACTTCTTGTCCTGCAAGATCTTTACCCAAATCCCCCCTCCCCTGTCTACTATTCCTTCTCTTCTGTTTCTTACAGATACAGGCATCTATCCCATGAATATCAGACAGCCATGGTATGTTAATTTGCAGTAATGCTAGAACTATTTTCTTCTATTAAGGCTGGATGAGGCAATCTGGTAAACAAGGAACCAGTGTCTGAAACAGTCCCTGCTTTCACTGTTAGAAATCTCACAGAAGACCAATTTACACAGTTATAACATGTATACAAATGGCCTAGCTTTGTCCTATGCAGGATCCCTGGTTGTTGTTTCCATCTCTGAGAGTCCCTTTGAGCCCAGGTTAATTGGCTCTATTGGTTTTCTTGTGGTGTCCTTCTTCCCACTGACTCATATAATCCTTCTTTCCCATCTTCCACAGGAATCACTGAGCTCTGCTTATGTTTGACTGTGGTTCTCTGTAAGTTTCCATCAGTTGCTGGGAGAAGCCTCTCTGACGAGAGATGGTCTAGGCAGCAATCTATGACTGTAGCAGGGTATTATTAGGAGTCATTTATTTTTGCCATTTATATTTAATTCTATACTTGATTTCTGGTGTATTCTGCCTCTAAGCCCAGGCCCTGCATAGAAAATTCCATCTAAGGATATGGGTCTCCACCTGTGCCAGACAATAGTTCATCACTCCAAAATTTTCTGTGTCATCTTTTCCCCAGCACATCCTGTAGGCAAGACAATTTGTAGGCTGAAAGTTTTGTGGTTGGTTGATGTCCAAGTTTCTTTTTTTTAAATATTTATTTATTTATTTATTATATATACAACTTTCTATCTGTGTGTATGCCTACAGGCCACAAGAGGGCACAAGACCCCATTACAGATGGTTTTGAGCAACCATGTGGTTGCTGGAAATTGAACTCAGGACCTTTGGAAGAGCAGGCAATGCTCTTAACCTCTGAGCCATCTCTCCAGCCCCAAATGAGATGGTTAAATGAGACGGCTAATTCAAGGTCTATATCCTCCAGTACTCTTAGCCCTTGTGAGGGTCCCTCATAGATTCCTGGGTGTTTTCATGGTTCTAGGTTTCTAGCTCATCCCAGAAATTTCCCCGAATTCTAGTTGCCTCTCCCAATAGTATCTTATTCCATTCCTCCTACACCTGAGCTCTCCTTTTCATATCCATATACCCCCTTTCAAGTCCCTCCCAAATACCCACTGGTAATGTTCATTATATTCCCCCTTCACAGTGAGATTCATGAACCACCCTTGACCTCTCCTTTATAATTAGCTACTCTGGGTCTGTGGGTTACAGCATGGTTACACTTTAGAGCTAATATTCATGTTTTAGTAAGTATATACCACATTTGCTTTTCTGGGTCTAGGTTACTTCACTCAGGATGATTTTTACTAATTCCATCCCAGTCAGCAACTTTCCAAATGTCATTTTTTATAACAGCTAAATTATTCTCTATTGTGTAAATGTACCACATTTTCTTTATCCATTTTTCTATTGAACTATTATGAATAAAGTTGCTATGAAGGTAGTCGAGCAAATATACTTGTGATATGTTGGAAATTTCTTTTGGTATATGCCCAAGAGTGCTGTAACTGGGTATTGAGAGAAATAGATTCCTAATTTTATGAGAATCTGCCATATTGATTTACAAAGTGACTGTACAAGTTTGCACTCCCAAGAGCAGTAGAGGAGTGCTCCCCTTGCTCTACATCCTCTGCAGCATAAGCTGTCATGTGTGGTTTTTTATCTTAACCATTCTGACAGGTATAAGATAGAATCTCAGTGTTGTATTGTTTTGCATTTACCTCATATCTAAAGATGTTAAACATTTCTTTAAGTGCACTTCAATCATTTGAGATTCTTCTCTTGAGAATTCTCTGTTTATATCTGTATCACATTTTAATTGGTTTATTTATTTTTCTGCTGTCTGTTTTCTTGAGTTTTTAATATATTTTGGAGATTAGCCTTCTGTGGGATTGATTGAGATAATTTCCAATTTTGTTCTATGTATAGTTCCCTTTAATTTACAGAAGCTTTATGTTGTATGAGATTCCATTTATTAATTTGTCAATTGCAGTGTGTATGCTACTGCTGTTCTATTCAGGAAGTGGTTTCCTATGCCAATATGTTCAAGGCTACTTTCCACTTACTCTTCTATAAGGTTCAATGAAATTGGATTTATGTTGAGGTCTTTGATCCATTTGGACTTGAATTTTGTGAACAGTGATAGATTTGGAACTATTGACATTCTTCTACATGTCTCCATCCATTTATGCCAGCACCATTTGTTGAAGATGCTCTCTTTTTGGGGGGCTTGCATAATTTTGAAGTTTTTGACAAAAAACAAATGTCAGTAGGTATCTTGATTTATGTCTGGGTTTTATATATTATTCCATTGATCAACAAGCCTTTTAAAGCCAATACAATGTAATTTTTATTACCAAATTGCTATTACATTTTAGTACAGCTTGAAAATGGGGATGGCTATACCTCTAGAACTTCTTTTAGGTTACATGAAAATTTTAGCTATCCTATATTTTATTTTTAATTTGAAGTTGAATATAGTTCTTTAAAGGTCTGTAATGAATTGTGATTGAATTTTGATGGGAATGTATTGATTCTGCAGATTCATTTGGTAAGAAAGCCAGTTTTTCTATATTAATTCTGTTGATGCATAAACCTGTGAGATCTTTTCTTTGGTTATCTTATACAATTTCTTTCTTCAAAGACTTGAACTTCTTATCACACATGTCTTTCACTTGCTTTGTTATTGCTAGACCAATATATTTTATATTATTTGTCAAAATTGTGAAGAGTGTTTAATATTTGTATTGAGGATGGCAGTGATATTTTTTGAGTTAATCTTGTATCCAATCAATGCACTAAATTATTTATAAGCTGTAGGAGGTTCCTGGTAAAAGTTTTGAGGGGGTTGCTTAAGTATACTATCATAATATGATATATGATATCATAATATCATAATAATGATACTTTGACTTCTTACTTTCTGGTTTATACCCCCTTAATCTCCTTTAGTTTCGCTATTGCTCTAGCTAGATTTTCAAGTACTATGTTGACTAGTTATCGAGGGAGTAGACAGCCTTATCTTGTTCCTGATTTTAGGAGAACTGCTTTGTTTTATTCTTCACTTAATTTGATGTTGGCTGTCAGCTTGATGTATATTGCTTTTATTATGTTTTGGTATGTTTCCTGTATCCATGATATCTCCAATTCTTTTATAACAACTTGATGTTGGATTTTGTCAGGATGAATTTAGTCTCATAAAATAAATTTGGCAATGTTCCTATTTTGTGGAAGTATTTGAGGAGTATTTGTAATAGCTCATATCTGAAGGTCTGATAAAAATTATACACTTAAACCATCTGGTAATGGATGGAGATAGAGACAGAGACAGAGACATTGGAACACTGGACTGAGCCCCCAAGGTCCAAATGAGGAGCAGAAGGAGGGAGAACATGAGCAAGGAAGTCAGGACCGCGAGGGGTGGGGCTGATCTAATGGGAGCTCACCAAGGCCTGCTGGACTGGGACTAAAAAAGCGTGTGATCAAACCAGACTCTCTGAACATAGCAGACAATGAGGGCTGACTGAGAAGCCAAGGACAATGGCACTGGGTTTTGATCCTACTGCACGTACTGGCTCTGTGGGAGCCTAGTCTGTTTGGATGCTCACCTTACTAGACTTGGATGGAATGGGGAGGACCTTGGACTTCTCACAGGGTAGGGAACCCTGACTGCTCTTTGGACTGGAGAGAGAGGCAGAAGGAAGTGGGGGAGGGGGAGGAAAATGGGGGAAAAATGATTTCTGCCCAGGCTCTTCTGCCTTTTACAATGTCCCTTGAGATTTCAGGTATAATTCTTCTAGGTCTGTCTTTATATATTGTTTGGCATTTTCTCTTTCAGCGTTTATCTTTCCTTCTCCTGTAGGCTTAATGTTCTGATTAGTATGTGGCACAGGGACTTTCTTTTTTGATCCAATCTATTTGGTGTTCTGTAAATGTCTTGAACTTTTATGGACATGTACTTTTCCAGGTGAGGGAAATTTTCTTCTATGATTTTGAAAAATATATTTGATGGATTTTTGAGCTGGGATTCTTCTCCATTTTCCTTTTCTATTATTCTTAAGTTCAGCTTTTACATGGTATCCCAGATTTCATGAATGTTTTGTTTTTGGAGATTTTTAGATTTAACATTTTCTTTGATCAATGAGAAACTGTTTTTTTTTTTTGTCTATTGTATCTTAGACACTTTCATCTCTTGTATCTGATGTTGATGCTTGCATTTGTAGTTCCTGTTTACTTATTTGGATTTTCCATTTACTAATTTCCCTAAGTTGCGTTTTCTTTATTGCTTCTACTTTGATTTTCATGTAATAGTTTCTTTCACCATTTCTGTTTATTCTTGGCCTTCTTGGCATTCTTTAGTTTTTTTTTTAATTTTCCTCTAATTTTTTTTATTTTCTTTTTCTTGATTTCTTTAAGGTAGATTTTTTTTTTAATGACCTCTTTCATTTTCATAAAGTTGTGTTTAGGTTCATTTTCTTGTGAGTCACTCATCTTGGGATATGTAGGTCTTGCTTTTGTAGGATACCTGGGCTCTAGTGGTAACATATTTCTTTGGCTGTTGCTGATTAGAGTTTTACATTGGCATTTAGCCACCTGGGTTTCATATTGTTAGTTCTAGTTCCTTATTTCTGAATTTGTCTTTGTAGGATGAGTATTTTTTCCTTGGTTTCTGTTTTCTTTTTGGTTTTATAGTCTTCGTGGCCTGGATTTCTTGTTGCTGATGTGACCTCTAATCTAGGAGGCAGTCTCTGTTGACATTTGCAGTTGGACTTCTTGCAAATCACTTAGTCTTTGGTGTAGCAAATAGTTTCTGTTCCTCTGATTAGTGCAGACTGTTCTTCTGCCTAGTGTGGCCTGCACTTAAGCAGCAGAAGTCTGTTCAAGCTGGTGTGGTTTTCTCCTACTGTGAGTAGTGTGGCTTGCAGGTAAGTGGTCAGAAGTTAATTGAGCTTGAGGGCAGGGCAAGCAGGGCTGATGACGAGCTGAAATTCTGAGGGTTATGAAAAGTTTCTTTAGGATGAATATCTAATGAGAGGGAAAGTTCCACTGACAGGTGCGTTACTCAATGTGATTCTAACTGGTATCTCCTGCCCCTGAGTGGCATATGTCTGCTGGGGTTGGGGGGCATGACCCAGCAGTAAGTCTAGAACAAGCTAGGATGTTATGATCACCATGCTTATTCTTGATTTTTTGAAATCATTGTCTTATAAATCATCTAGGTCGGTTTGCCAGGGGCTATTACTATGAGAATGTAAAATTATGAGATAGAAAATTACTGTTTTGGTTACTCTTATTTTTGTATTTGTGACAGGCTCGATGTATCTGAAGTAAGGTTGTTTGTAGTATTTTTTGGTATGTAAATATTAATGCTCTTATATTGAATGGGTTTTTAATGTTCCACTTCCTTTTACTTCAACTTCTCAGGAGTTTGACTATCTTCGTGAGTCTTATAATTCAGTCCTTGGGTGATTCTGTGCATTTGTTCATATGTAGTTTCAGAAGTAGTCTTCGTTCATTTCATGATAAATGAAGTTTCACAGATAAGGAATAGAACCCACAGGATTCTAAGAGTTGAGTCAGTCTTCAAGAGTCTGTGGTAGGTGCTTAGGTATTTTCCACAAGCAATGGATGATACTTGTTTTGGTGATATGAGTTTGGGGTTCCTACCTAAAAAGATGGTCAGACAGGGTTTCTCAGAAAGCAAGTGCCAGACTTGTGGTTCTAAAGCAAGTTAAGTGTTTGAATGGAATTATTGGTGTGAGTGTAGTGCTTTTCCGTGAAAATGGGTAATCATCCAGTTTCCCTGGGTGGGTGGAGCAAGAACATCTATTCTAGTGTTAGCTAAGAGAAGAAACCAAGTGTGCATACTGGGTATGGACAGTTTCTGTTGGAAGTGTATGACCTCTGATTAATAATGACAAGAGAACTAAGGGAACTGGGGAAGTGGAGATGGGTTAACAGCGTATATTGTTGATCCTCAGATGAAGAGAGTATACAGGAAGAGGTACAAAATGAGTCAGGACAGGGAGTCTGTATGTAAGTTGCTTATCTTATCATAAGAGTCTAGTGCTCATTCCTCAATATGGAAAACACTCAGATAGTGAAGATGGCTGTAGTTAGAAACATCAATTATTTCTCTGTCTAGAGAAAGAACTAAATAAATAGGTGCAGCAATGACTTTGTAGTAGAATCAAATTGTGTGAGAGAGTCTATTCTCCATGGCAAGGGGTGGAGATAATCTTTTTCTTTCTGAATGGATGGGACAAAAATTCATGCTATATATCTGAAATGAGTAAGTTAAATGGGGCTCAAAAAAGAAAAGGGCCTATGCATTCATTTGGCAGGTCACAAATGTCCCAGTTTTGCTCACGGGTGTTAAGACCATATAAATAGTTATGGCATTGTAAGTGGTGATCTGGGTCTTCTACTATCAACTGTTCATTGAAGCAAGTGCTCACAGTCATGACAATAGGCCAAAGTGATTTCTCATTTTAGAATCCATCTTCTCAGATGACTTATGGTTTTGTTAATTTTACAATGAAAACTAAGGTGTACAATGCCTTACTATTCACAAAATATTTCACAGCATACAAGTGACTTTTCTTTTAATATTCTGATAGATTTTAATAACTTCATTTCATTTATATCTTTAGTACCAGATCTTTCTTTTGTTATAAATTCTCCTAGTCATGTTCTATTCTTCATTAGTTTCTTGCTTATGCCACTGTCTTCTTACCACTACTTAGTTTCAATTTATGCATTTTTTCTACATATATTTTACTTCATAACACCATTTTCACTATTATACTTCATTTACATTCATCCCTGAGTTTATAGCTAATGACTGTGTATGTATTGAATATCAGAAGCTAAGCCAGTTATATTATTTAGAGCATGTATTCATCTTGGTTATTTCTTTTTCAAGATGAGGTCAGATACGTTTAGACATCTAAGTTTTCTGAGTATCCTTACCTTTCAAAATGGTAGTCATCTAAGGCTAGTCTTACAGTTTTCTCAGAGTAGGTCAATTAGTTCTATCTTCATCTTGACTTCTGTACATACTCCAGGTTAATCTATGAACTATCATTTTCTGAATCTTCTTCTATTAAATGTGTAAATAATTTTTTCAAGGTATGTAAATAGTGTTCTCTTATGGTATTATAACAGAAATAATTACTGATTACTCCAATATTATTACTGTTACTATTACTATTTTTCCAACATGAATGGAATTAATATAGCTATTTATTCTGTATATACATATATTATCAACATATATTTATATATTACTCAATTTTTCATCTAAACTTTGAGTAGATTATATACCATACATGATAGAAATGCCTACAATCTTGACTATGAGATTGTTCCAAATTTGATTGCATGTCAGTGTTAAGTACACAAAAATCGATCTGAATTTTCTTATACAAGAGAATGGAAAAGATACTGGGGCAATATTTAAAAAAAAGTTTGAATGAATATATTACATAAATTTTCAAGTTTATTTAACTAATAAAAGTATTAATAATTGATTCTGAATAGAAATTCAAAATGTAAATGTGTTATAAAATACAGGTGGGCAAATAGACAATAAGCAATTTACTACAAAGATGAGTAAAGCCGTTGATACACACAGAAGACTGAAAACTTGTCTTACCTTCTATTAAAATAATAATGACAGACAGAAAAGAAAATACTACCCTGAAAAACACTTAGTTTCCAGAAATGAAAACTAAAAAAATCAAAGAAGTCTATTGCATTATCACACTTAACTTTAACCTGTGTAAACAAATGATTACTGAAAACATGAAATTGTATGATAATTTAATTTACCATCTTTAACAAAGTGATTTATATAAATGTATACAAGGATGTGATTATCAACAAGACAATATCATGAAATTAAAGACACTATGTAGGTTATTGTCTTTTTTATATTGAAGTATTTACCATATTAAGTCAACATCCAACACACCCAACATACATTTAACTTTCAAAAGACATATTATATGTCAGACAGCAAGGTTTTAAAATATTTCACACACTTATAGAAATTGTGTTGTGTTCATATTCTTTATTAGACTGAAACATATCAATAAAAAACAACACACTATTGTTTCCTTCCAAGTATACAGGTTAAATTAAAATAAATTTTTGACTATTGTGGTGAAATTTATACCAAATAGGTCTTTTGTTATGCAATTTAAATAACTTCTACAATAAAATTCAACACATATTACTATCTACATTGTGTTTATGTTGTAACTTTTTTTCTATGAACTTCCTTGGATTCTGAAAGTCAGTCTTCCTTCTTTCATCAAATGTTTTACATTTTTATGAGGGAACATTATGTGGAAATGTATTAATGTCTAAATTTCTTTTGTATTTTGAAATCTGTTTGAGAGAGTTGCCTTACTTACTATAAAAACACATGTAAATAATGGCATTCTAGGATCTATTTCAATTTTAGTATTTGTTTGATGTAAGCACTGCAATGGAAATATGAAGTGATCCTAGGATTCATTTAATGGACAAATACAATTTTATTTTTCAGGGGTTAATTGCATATTGAGATAAATCAACGATTCCCCAAAGTTTCCATGTTTAATTATTTGGAATCTCTTGAACTAGTCCTGTGTTCTCAGATTTTTCATCAAACACATATTGCCAACTATATCAGGAGAAAAGATAAAGTATCAAGCATCCTCAAGCTCAACTATTTCCAGTCCTTTGTCACACTTAGCAGCTTTAGCTAAACCTCTGCTTGCCTATGTTAAACAAGCAACCACTGCAGATAACACCACTTTCATGTTACTCAGATTAAGAAGAGACTGGAGTACATGTGAAATGCTGTGGCCGATCTAAGCCTGACACTAGATTTGAAGATGAGTACATTTGAAGAAGATTCTGAGCCAGTAACAGTTGAAATTGTAAGTTCTGTCTTACCTACGGAAGACACAGAGAGAAACCTCATTCTCTGCCTTCAGAATGAAGCTGATAAAATGGAAAACCTTACTGAACCTCTGAATAAGAGGCCTTGTTTGTCCTCAGAGGATGATTCTACTCCTTGTGTACCAGCAGTTGCATTCCCACTACCAAAAATGGAACAGAGTTTTCAGTTGGCCACAACCTCAGCCACAGAGTTGGCAGATGAAGATATTACTGGGGGAACTATGCTGCAGTTTGTGATTTTACAGGATGACAAACAAGAAAAAGAAATTCCCTTGGCAAATAAGGACGAGTCAATCATTAGACAAGCATGGTTAACAGCTAAAGAAGATAAAGATAATCTAATCAAACAAGGACATAAATGGAAGCAGGGAGTGTGGTCTAAGGAGGAAACAGATATTTTAATGAACAACATTGAATGCTATATGAAGGAACATGGAGTAGAGAATGCCACCGAAATCATTTTTAAGATGTCAAAAGGTAAAAGAAAAGATTTCTACAAGACTGAATCGACCTTTGTTTTCAGTATATAGAAGAGTGGCCCGAATGTACGATGACAGAAACCATGTGGGAAAGTACAGCCCTGAAGAAAGTGCGAAGCTCAAGGAGCTTTGGCAGCAGCATGGTAATGACTGGACAAAAATAGGTGCCGCCATGGGAAGAAGTCCATCTTCTGTCAAAGACCGCTGCCGACTAATGAAGGATAATTGGAACACAGGGAAATGGACCGAAGAAGAGGAACAGCTTCTCAGAGATGTGGTTCATGAACTGACATGCACTGAGATGGATGAAAAAGTCACACAGGGTGTGTCTTGGGCAATAGTGGCTCAACGAGTAGGTACTTGCTCAGCAAAGCAGTGTCGTGCTAAATGGCTCAACTACCTGAACTGGAAACACACTGGAGGAACTGAGTGGACAAGGAAAGATGAGGTCACTCTCATAAACAAGCTTTCAGAACTTGATGCATCTGATGAAAATGAAATTAACTGGGATGACTTAGCTAAAGGATGGAAAAGTGTTCGTTCACCACAATGGCTGCATAGTAAATGGTGGACCATTAAACGGCAAATTACAAACCATAAGGACTTCACATTCCCAGTCCTAGTAAAAAGTCTTCAACAAATATATGAGAGCCAAAATGCCAGCCTCATGTTTTGGGAAAGTAAATCAGGATCTGAATTGTCAAATAACAAACCTGATATGAGTGTTCAACAAGTCCCCTGCGGAGTCAGTGGTGTAGAAGATGATAACAGTACATGCATCTGACAGGATTGCAAATTATACTCCAAATTGTTCCTGGTTCTTCAACAGACTACCCTGTGGCTATTCTTAACTCTGAAACAATATCCCTGCCCAATGAACCACAATAGATGTTTGAGATTCTTTTTTCTTTCCATTACCTCACCTTGAGTCAACATCCTTCAAAGCAACTTAGCTCAAGGACTTCCCTTAAAGTTCTGGTGCTGCACCTTCTTCTCCTAACCCATCACTTTTCACTTTTTATCCCCAGAATATCTACTGAACACTAAAATCAATGACATGTGGAGTGTCATATATCAACATTCATTACTAAAATATTTGAGGAAAATAACAATGCTTTTTACACATCCCAAGCAGAATGAACAGTCAATACAGATATCAATTGCTTTGATTTTTGTGGTCTTGTAAATTAATTTAAAGCAAAGAAATTACCTGACAGAATTATTTAACTAACCTCGTTCTGTAACCATCATTTAATTGTGCCCTTGTTTCTAAATTCAGAGACCCAAAAAGCATAGAGATAATGAACTATGCTATAATTACACCAGAATAATTCTGTGACACCAACCATAAAAATAAGAAATTCACTCTGATTTATCCAGTGCTTGGATTTCTGAGGATTGAGTTACTCACCATAGCAGAGCAAGTGTTTCCTTTACACAAGTGGTGACAAAACCATGGTTTGTGCCCCTTCACTACCTGGCTTTATCAAAGGCATTGGCTTTTACAGGTGCTGAACCTGTCTTGCCGTTCACAACAATAATAGCTCTCATAAACCAAAAAATGACAAGCATTGCATACCATTGTTTCCTTTATGGGCAACTCCATTTCTAAAGTCAAAAAGGACATTGGACTTGCAAAATATTACTAGTATATCCTTAGAAACAAGCAAAATTCCAAAAACAATTTTATTAGAGGAGTGATGCCTGAGAGACTTTAATTTCTAATCTTCTGAATCACATAGTTACAGTAATGGCAATGAAGTGTTATTGTATCTGCAGAGAAACAGGAGTGTTTGTCAATAATTGTTACTTTTTATCTCCTGACTCACATAGCTACAGTGAGTTAGTTGTGAACATTAAGACTATGACTTCTTTTTACAATTTTCAATACCACTGAGATCCAGTTTTATAATACTGTGTGAGTGGACAGTGAGTAGTATAATTGTACATCCTCCTGTGTGGAATGTTATCATGAGGGGATTTTCCCCCCTCAGCTACTTGAAAGGTTTCAAATCACTAAAGGTTAACTGCAGTAATATTCATATTATACCTCAGACATAGTATTGATCAAATATACATAAGGATTGCTTACATTTGAAATAAGTCCTAGAAAGAACTTATTGTATACAAATAAAGATATTTTGGAGATGACTTCATGTTAATTATTCTAGATTAGCCTATTGTTGGCAGCTAGAGTCTATTTAGGCCCTAGAATGTAAGTAAAGAAAATTACTATTATTTTGCTGTTGTTAAGGGGAATATGAATTATTAAACAAAACAACTTTTATGGACGATGTTTTCACCCTCTCATCTAATTACTACTTTTAGTTCATAGTTAGAACAGTGAAGTAAAACTAAATGTTAAAAGAGGTATAGTCCTTGAACTTGATAACCAGAACAGGTTTATTACATGTATAATATTAAATACACAGAAATCAGAGAGAGAACCTGTGTTGTTCCTTCACCAGGCAATATGCTACATTAAATTGCAAATTTAAAGACAAATGTAACATATATAACAAAAAACACAGATCAATTTTTATTCCTGCTGTTTTTGTTTAAACTGACTTGTAGATTTGAATTGAAATGAAAACTATAAATATTCACCAAAAGTACAGTTATATAGTTTAATTTTGATGATATAATTACAAGCATAATTAACTATTTCACATTAACAAAACTCAAACAAGATAAGAAATGTGTGTTAATTAGGGAACAATTTGTTTGTGTTAAGCTTAATAAGAACAATGTCTTACATTGAAAAAGATTAAGATACTTTCATGTATGTGTGTTTGATGAAAATTTTCTGCATGAAGGGATGTTTAAAGCAATCATGAAGACTTCTTATAGATTAACTCAAACATGGAAATCTTTCACAAAGATGTCCTATCATATTACAAAAGCATTTGTTCAACTATGTTCATAGCAGCATTATTTGTAATAGCCAGAACCTGGAAACATAAAGATAAGCAACAAGTGGCATTATTTATCAAGTTGAAGCTAGAGAAAGATGCTGATATATATTTTCACAATAGTGTATAAAAGAGACTTTAAAACATCAAGAAAAGGGAGGATATAAAATTATAATCACTTGGGACAAAATTGTAGCTACATAGAAATTTTTTGATGTGCATTCCCACAATATGGTGAGTACAGATAGCAATAATGTACATTTTATTCCAAATGTTTTAATTTTTTTTTAAGTTTTCATCACAAATAAATAAGTCTCAAGGAAATATATAAATTTAATGCAATTCAAGCATTATCCAATGTTTACATATGTTAAAATATCACTTGATACATGTGGATGAGTGTACATCAATCAAAATATAATTTTAAAAATAGTTGCTCTTAAGGCTTTTATCCTGCTTATTATAATAAGAAGTATACTTAAAACAATTCAAAGAGTCAGTGAGATATGTACAGTACTTATGAAATATTTTTCATTTTCCTGATATAAATAACCAAACACACCATGCTAAGAGAATTTAAATCCATTACCTAGAATTTAATATTTTTCTTATCAATGGACTTCTATGTAGAGAGCTGCGTGGAGTCACACCTGATGGCGATGTAGAGAGCTGCATGGAGCCGCACCTGATGGTGCTGTCTCCCGCCCTCCATGATCCCGAAAGCGAGTGCTCTCTGTGATAATCAACTCCTATGGCTAAAGCCTGATTCATGCTATTATCACACAATGATTGTCAGCTGCTTGCATATGCATGGACCTATGGGCAGTGTCCACCTGGCAATCCGGGGTTGGCGGCCCGTGCCTTTTTAAGGGCTGGGACAAGTTTGCCCAGGGAGAGAGGGAGAGAGAGAAAGAGAACAAGGTCCTGAATAAACTGCCTGCAAGAAGAGCTCCAGTGTTGCGTCTTCCTTGCTGGTCGAGGCGGGTGCGACAAGTGGTGGCCTCGTATGGGGAACCTCCAAACCTCTCTCCATGGAGCTCAGAACTTGCTGCCGTCGGGGGGTGCACCAGTAAATCCTCAGGTAAGATTGAGGATCCTTAACAAAAAGCGGGTTTTCCACTCTCGGTAGAAGAAGGGAGAGCAGGGTAATAGGGCCACGACAAAAGCGGACAGGTCAAAGTGAAACGGGGCAGTAGAACCAAAGTGAAACTAAAAGAAAGAATGGGATTTTAGAATGGGTGCTTCAACATCACACCTGATTTTTCTGACTCTTAACAAGCTGTTACGTTCAAAAAATTTAAAAATAAAACAGAGCACATTGGAGAGGTTTTTGGTTGAATGTGACACAGTTGCCCCTTGGTTTGCAGTCTCTGGCAATCTTAATGTGTCATCCTGGGACAAGCTTGGTATGATATTCATGTGGTTTGAATCTCCGAGACCTCCTGAAATGTAGCAGTGGAGTGTGAGTGGCGGCAGCTCCAAGGCGGTGGGTGCTGAGGGGCTGCGATGCTTGCAAACCCTGGAACCTGCCTTGAGGACTGACTGGCAAGAATGCTAGGCCCACTTCCAGCATGGGCCTCAGGACACAGAAGTGCAGCAGACTGCGACAAGGCCCGTTGGCCTGGACCTCTGTCACAGCCCGGGGCAATCGGCCTGGATGGGATCTGCCCCACCACGACAGGCTCAGGGCCCACCACTCTACCCTGCCATGCCTCCACCTCCCAGCTCAGTGGGGAGGTGGAGCCTCTGCCTCTCCCCAGTCGCTGCTATGACCCGCGTCCCAGCGCAGCTGAAAATGGCAGTAAATTGCAGTAAATACCCCTAAGAATGCAGCGTCCCCATTCAGCAGGAAATAGCCAGACAGATTGACAATTCCCAAATTCCCTAAAACATGGTGTAAGTGGGGTCCCTTCAGTTGTTGCAGAGCAGCAAGCCTGCTTTCCTGAGTTCCGTTCCACTCCATGCACCAGTTTGGACCCAGAACGAATGCAGTAGGGCTAGAAGGCAGCTGGAGCACAACTTTGCTAGGTGGCTGTGGTGGAAGGCACATTGCCACAGCCCAGTCAGTGCCTAGCCTGGCGGATGCCACAGCAGTGCCAAGAGTATCAGCAAACGCAACAACAAGTGCTGGAGCTGAGACAAGCTGGAGCACAGACCCCACAGGGCTGCCCGAGAACGCAGCACAGCTGCAGGGCAAGGAAAAGGCTGTGGCAGTTCCAGGCACTGCATGCCGCTGAAGAGTCTGCAGCAGAGTGAATTTGAACAGCTGCTCTGAGCACAAGACCTTCAGGAGTTCCTGATGGCAGGAGAATGGTTTCTGGTGGGTTTGGCTGGGATGTGGATATCTCTATATAATCTGCCCCTGAATACAATAAAGGGGGGATTCTTGGGGAATTCAAGGATGACTCTTGTCAATTCACTCATGCAGCTAATTTGTCTAGAGAATTGTCTAGCTGTCTTTTAGGTAATTGGTCTGGTGAATTCTAACAACAACTGGAAAAGTTGCAAGTGGCGATTGCGACTGCGAATTCCACACGCATGGATACCAGCCTGGCTGAAGGACTATCCTCCTGGATCACTACAGCCATGGATCATCTGAAGGAGTGGGCGGGAGTAGGAGCCCTAACAGGCTTAATGGTGCTTGTCTCCCTGGTGTGCCTATGGTACATTTGTCACATAAGGTTTTCACAGCATCTCAATGCAGTTATGATCATTCAGGCCTTCACAGTCATTGAAGCAGGACAGTCCTCTCAAGCTTGGTTATCTATATTTGAGCACAGGATGCGAGGCTTGTGCACTGCACTTGAGGTCAGAGAAGTCGACCTCAAGAAGAGCAAGTCTGATTGCATGTGGGTTGGTGTCTAACTCCCACCTCTGTAAAGAGACACCAGACAGGTCTAGTGCTCTCTGAGTGGATTACACCTGGACAGACACTAGTACATGTTCCATTTTTATTTTTATTTATTTATTTATTTATTTATTTATTTATTTATTAAGGATTTCTGCCTCCTCCCCGCAACCGCTTCCCATTTCCCTCCCCCTCCCCCGATCAAGTCCCCCTCCCTCATCTGCTCGAAGAGCAATCAGGGTTCCCTGACCTGTGGGAAGCCCAAGGACCACCCACCTCTATCCAGGTCTCGTAAGGTGAGCATCCGAACTGCCTAGGCTCCCCCAAAGCCAGTACGTGAGGTAGGATCAAAAACCTGCGATTGTTCTTGAGTGGATGAAGAAAGTATGGAATTTATACATATTAGAGTATTACTCAGCAGTAAAAAACAAGGACTTCTTGAATTTTGCATACAAATGGATGGAAATAGAAAACACTATCCTGAGTGAGGTAAGCCAGACCCAAAAAGAGGAACATGGGATGTACTCACTCATATTTGGTTTCTAGCCATTAATAAAGGACATTGAGCTTATAATTCATGTTCCTAGAGAAGCTAAATAAGAAGGTGAATCCAAAGACAAACACATAGGCATCCTCATGAATATTAACCTTCATCAGGCGATGATAGGAGACAGAGACAGAGACCCACATGGGAGCACCGGACAGAAATCTCAAGGTCCAAATCAGGAGCAGAAGGAGACGGAGCATGTTCCATTTTTAACAGAGATCAGACCTCTACTCTTGCCTGTTGCTTTAAAAAACAAAAAGGGGGAACTGTAGAGAGCTGCGTGGAGCCACACCTGATGGCGATGTAGAGAGCTGCATGGAGCCGCACCTGATGGTGCTGTCTCCCGCCCTCCATGATCCCGAAAGCGAGTGCTCTCTGTGATAATCAACTCCTATGGCTAAAGCCTGATTCATGCTATTATCACACAATGATTGTCAGCTGCTTGCATATGCATGGACCTATGGGCAGTGTCCACCTGGCAATCCGGGGTTGGCGGCCCGTGCCTTTTTAAGGGCTGGGACAAGTTTGCCCAGGGAGAGAGGGAGAGAGAGAAAGAGAACAAGGTCCTGAATAAACTGCCTGCAAGAAGAGCTCCAGTGTTGCGTCTTCCTTGCTGGTCGAGGCGGGTGCGACAAGTGGTGGCCTCGTATGGGGAACCTCCAAACCTCTCTCCATGGAGCTCAGAACTTGCTGCCGTCGGGGGGTGCACCAGTAAATCCTCAGGTAAGATTGAGGATCCTTAACAAAAAGCGGGTTTTCCACTCTCGGTAGAAGAAGGGAGAGCAGGGTAATAGGGCCACGACAAAAGCGGACAGGTCAAAGTGAAACGGGGCAGTAGAACCAAAGTGAAACTAAAAGAAAGAATGGGATTTTAGAATGGGTGCTTCAACATCACACCTGATTTTTCTGACTCTTAACAAGCTGTTACGTTCAAAAAATTTAAAAATAAAACAGAGCACATTGGAGAGGTTTTTGGTTGAATGTGACACAGTTGCCCCTTGGTTTGCAGTCTCTGGCAATCTTAATGTGTCATCCTGGGACAAGCTTGGTATGATATTCATGTGGTTTGAATCTCCGAGACCTCCTGAAATGTAGCAGTGGAGTGTGAGTGGCGGCAGCTCCAAGGCGGTGGGTGCTGAGGGGCTGCGATGCTTGCAAACCCTGGAACCTGCCTTGAGGACTGACTGGCAAGAATGCTAGGCCCACTTCCAGCATGGGCCTCAGGACACAGAAGTGCAGCAGACTGCGACAAGGCCCGTTGGCCTGGACCTCTGTCACAGCCCGGGGCAATCGGCCTGGATGGGATCTGCCCCACCACGACAGGCTCAGGGCCCACCACTCTACCCTGCCATGCCTCCACCTCCCAGCTCAGTGGGGAGGTGGAGCCTCTGCCTCTCCCCAGTCGCTGCTATGACCCGCGTCCCAGCGCAGCTGAAAATGGCAGTAAATTGCAGTAAATACCCCTAAGAATGCAGCGTCCCCATTCAGCAGGAAATAGCCAGACAGATTGACAATTCCCAAATTCCCTAAAACATGGTGTAAGTGGGGTCCCTTCAGTTGTTGCAGAGCAGCAAGCCTGCTTTCCTGAGTTCCGTTCCACTCCATGCACCAGTTTGGACCCAGAACGAATGCAGTAGGGCTAGAAGGCAGCTGGAGCACAACTTTGCTAGGTGGCTGTGGTGGAAGGCACATTGCCACAGCCCAGTCAGTGCCTAGCCTGGCGGATGCCACAGCAGTGCCAAGAGTATCAGCAAACGCAACAACAAGTGCTGGAGCTGAGACAAGCTGGAGCACAGACCCCACAGGGCTGCCCGAGAACGCAGCACAGCTGCAGGGCAAGGAAAAGGCTGTGGCAGTTCCAGGCACTGCATGCCGCTGAAGAGTCTGCAGCAGAGTGAATTTGAACAGCTGCTCTGAGCACAAGACCTTCAGGAGTTCCTGATGGCAGGAGAATGGTTTCTGGTGGGTTTGGCTGGGATGTGGATATCTCTATATAATCTGCCCCTGAATACAATAAAGGGGGGATTCTTGGGGAATTCAAGGATGACTCTTGTCAATTCACTCATGCAGCTAATTTGTCTAGAGAATTGTCTAGCTGTCTTTTAGGTAATTGGTCTGGTGAATTCTAACAACAACTGGAAAAGTTGCAAGTGGCGATTGCGACTGCGAATTCCACACGCATGGATACCAGCCTGGCTGAAGGACTATCCTCCTGGATCACTACAGCCATGGATCATCTGAAGGAGTGGGCGGGAGTAGGAGCCCTAACAGGCTTAATGGTGCTTGTCTCCCTGGTGTGCCTATGGTACATTTGTCACATAAGGTTTTCACAGCATCTCAATGCAGTTATGATCATTCAGGCCTTCACAGTCATTGAAGCAGGACAGTCCTCTCAAGCTTGGTTATCTATATTTGAGCACAGGATGCGAGGCTTGTGCACTGCACTTGAGGTCAGAGAAGTCGACCTCAAGAAGAGCAAGTCTGATTGCATGTGGGTTGGTGTCTAACTCCCACCTCTGTAAAGAGACACCAGACAGGTCTAGTGCTCTCTGAGTTATTGCCACAACTCTATGATGTTTCAAGGTCCCACCAGCAAGCAAGCTGAAGCATTCTGCTCACAGATCACATTCAATCAGACTGCTTGCCTGAAAGAGACAGAGTTTGCCCTGGCAGGATGGCCCAGAAAGTTGGCATTTTAAAACAGCACAGCTTTTATCCTGCTATGGCTCAAAATCAAAACGTATGCATTCAGCTTTCCATCAATATCATTTAAGTGTTTTGTGGCAGGACCTCTTAAAAGAGCTGCAAAGTTTTGCAGCTTAAGCTGAGTCAGGAAGCCTCTCTTAGATGAGAGCACTTGCTTGCCTCAAGCAAGCAGATCAGACCCAAGAAATTGCTGCTACTCTATTCATGCTTTACTCTATTCTTTCCCAAGCTTTCTCAGGCTTTAGTTATCCATGTCTGGGCACCATTTGTAGTGGGAGCTGTGGGCAGGACTGGTTTTTGTCCCGCACAGCTCCTGCACGACTAGCTTAGCCCCGGAAATAACAACACGCAAACTGTATTCTTTTAAACACTGCCTGGACCATTATATCTAGTTCCTTCTTGGCTAGCTGTCATATTTTGATTAACCGATTTCTAATAATGTGTGTAGTACCATGAGGTGATGGCTTACCAGGAAAGATTCAACATGTCTGACATGACGGCTGGCTCCATGGCATCTGACTAACTATGCTTTCCTTCTCCCAGCATTCTGTTCTGTCTACTCCGCCTATCTAAGCTGCTGTCATGTCAAAGGGCCAAGGCAGTTCCTTTATTAACCAATGAAAGTAACACATAGACAGAAGACCCTCCCACATCACCCTATCCAATATGGGGAAGGCTATTCCATTTGCATTGATCTGAGGCATTTGATTATTGACTTAGCTGTGCCCCTGTCAATATTACACATTAACTCAAAACTTTATTCACTCTTACACATTCACTCACACCTTCCTCAACTTTTATAAAACATGACAAAAGCAATTTGAGTAAGATGGTTTATTTTGGCTCATAATTCAAACACATCAGTCATCTTGAAAGGGCATCAGAAGCTTGAGACAAGTGGCCATATTACAGGACAGAGATATTGTGAGACTTAGTTGTTTTCCATCCTTGGTAGAATGTCCCTATCACATCCTCACATCAAGGCTTGGTTATATGAGAAAGAGGAGCCAGAAAAATAGTAAGAATCAAAAGAGTGTAACTTCAATGAAATAACATTTCCCAGATACAGCATGAAAGATGTATACATGAATTATAAATACTATGAAATTATGAATCAGACCTGAAAATCTGACACCAGACAGAATCTCAACAAGGAAGAAGTGAAATCCTACTCTTCATCCTAGAAATTACAGGCACTTTTTATTGTTTCTGGGTGAGAGAAAATAACATTTCTTCAGTATGCTTATTCGGAGTTTGCTGGCACAAGACCATCGTGGTAGCCAGGAGCCAAGGAATACTGTAAATTCATAACATGTAACAAATCCTACTCAAACAATTTATTGAAGAGAGACAGCAAAAGGAGGCTACCTCTGGCCAGGAACCAAAGTAACCACAGAGGTCTAGGCAGAAGGAAGAGAGGGAAGGGCTTTTACAGTTTTTTTTTGGGGGGGGGGAGCATGAACAGTGAGCTGGTGGAAAAGTACAAAAGAATTGCTTGGTGGTTAACTTTGCTGTATAGTTTAGCTTCTAATGCTGAGTCATGGTCATGGGCATTTCCATGTCTCAGGGCTCAGTGGCAACTTAAAGGCAGGGTAATATTCCCCTGGCTTGTTACAAATTTAGATAAATCGGCAAAGAGGGAATCTTCCTTTTGAACATTTCTTTGCTGAACATTTTTGAGTCAAAAATTTGCTTAAGGGGGCAGTCCAATAAGGGCCACAACAACCCTGGGACAATGATCTTATACAAGAAAATATAATGAACAAACCATAGAAAGGAAGTCATTAAGCAGTATTCATCCATTGCCTCTGCTTTATTTCCTGTCTTTAAATTCTACTTTGAGTTCTTGTCCTGACTAAAAGGTCAGCTTCAGGATGGTGAACATGACTCTGGCAGGCCTTACCCTTCTCATTCCTTCTGACTTGCTAAAAAAAAAAAAAAAAACAAAAACACATTAAATTACATTTCAAAAGCTAGTAACTAAGTTTATTCCATTATTTGATCACTTTCTCCTCCTGAGGCCTACAATTAATGTCTAGCTATTAACATATTGAAATCCAACATTTAGAAGTCCCCTTTGGGTCACCTAATTAGCACGCCAAATTAAAGTTACACACCATATCCTAACACAGGCTTCCCATTTTACCTTTATAAACTGTCATTTGCCTATGTTTCACATCTATATCTGGAGGCAGTACTTTGTCAGTTTAGGGCAAATACCATTGCTCCCTCTCCCTTCCTTTTCTTCCTCATCCCCTATCTACTTTACCACCACATCCTATCCCATTCTATCACAGACCTCTCATTATTCTCCACTCAAAAATTTTACTTGGAAGGTCATTTGGTGCTATATTCTTCCTGAGTCAGAAAACAGTCAATTTAATTTTCATCCCAGCTTAATGAAAGATCTCTCTGAGAAACCAGTTATTTGTGTGTGGTTTTTGTCTAGTCTGGGATCTGGGAGGGAGGCCCAACTTTGTGTGGGTCCCTTTCACTGACTTCCTTTCATAATTAAATTTGATCAGACTACATAAGCTTAAGAAAACTTCTATTTTTCCAAGTTTCTTTCAGTCATGGTCTTTATCAAAGCAATAGAAACCTTACTAAGGCAGATATTAGTTACAAGGTTCAGGGGTAGCTGCTTTAATAGAATGGACCATGTATTTTTATTTATTTATTTATTTATTTATTTATTTATTTATTTATTTTTATTGAGAAAAGGAAAAAAAAGTTTCAGCCTCCTCTCAGCCTCCCATTTCCCTTCCCCTCCTCCCACCCTTAACCCCTTCCCCCCACTCCTCTCCCCCTCCCTCTCCAGTCCAAAGAACAGTCAGGGTTCCCTGCCCTGTAGAAAGTCCAAGGTCCTCCTCCCTCCGTCCATGTCTAAGAATGTGAACATCCAAACTGGCTAGGCTCCCACAAAGCCAGAACATGAAATAGGATCAAAACCCCGTGCCATTGTCCTTGGCTTCTCATCAGCCCTCATTGCTCGCCATGTTCAGAGAGTCCGGTTTTATCCCATGCTTTTTCAGTCACAGTCCAGCTGGTCTTGGTGAGCTCCCAATAGATCAGCCCCACTGTCTCAGTGGGTGGGTGCACCCCTCGTGGTCCTGACTTACTAACTTATCTTCTCAATCCTTCTGCTCCACATTGGGACCTTGGGAGCTCAGTCCGGTGCTCCAGTGTGGGTCTCTGTCTCTATCTTCATCCATCACCAGATAAAGCTTCTATGGTGATATGCAAGATATTCGTCAGTATTGCTATAGGATAGGGTCATTTCAGGTTCCCTATCCTCAGCTGCCCAAGGAACTAACTGGGGACATCGCCAAAAGACACTTAAGGTCATGCTCAACCTCCTTAGCAATCAGGGAAATGAAAATCAAAACAACTTTGAGATATCATCTTACACCTGTCAGAATGGCTAAAATCAAAAACACCAATGATAGCCTTTGCTGGAGAGGCTGTGGAGGAACGGGTACTCTCATCCATTGCTGGTGGGAATGCAATCTTGTGCAACCACTTTGGAAATCAGTGTGGTGGTTTCTCAGGAAATTCGGGATCAACCTACCCCTGGACCCAGCAATACCACTCTTAGGAATATACCCAAGAGACGCCCTATCATATGACAAAAGCATTTGTTCAACTATGTTCATAGCAGTATTATTTGTAATAGCCAGAACCTGGAAACAACCTAGATGTCCTTCAATGGAAGAATGGATGAAGAAAGTGTGGAATATATACACATTAGAGTACTACGCTGCGGTAAAAAGACAATGACTTCTCGAATTTTGCATGCAAATGGATGGAAAAAGAAAACTCTATCCTGAGTGAGGTAACCCAGACCTAAAAAGATGAACATGGGATGTACTCACTCATAATTGGTTTCTAGCCATAAATAAGGGTCACGGAGTCTACAATTCGTGAACCTAAAGAAGCTGAGTAAGAAGGTGAACCAAAGGAAAAACATATAGTTATCCTCTTGGCTATGGGAAGTAGACAAAATTGCCGGAGAGAAAATTGGGATCTTGGGGGTGGGGTGGGATGAGGGTAAGGGGAGAGGGGGAGAGAAAAGTGAGAAGGGGACGATGGGGGAACTTGGGGAAACAGGATTATTGGGATAAAGGAAGGCTGGATAGGGGAGCACGGAAGCACAATTCTTAGTTAAAGGAGCCACCTTAGGGTTGGCAAGAGACTTGAACCTAGAGTGGCTCCCAGGAACCCAAGGCGATGTCCCCAGTTAGTTCCCTGGACCATGTATTTTTATCAAAAGATTGTGAAAGGTTTTGGACCTTTGGGATGGAAATGTGACTGAAAGTTTAGAACTTAATGAGATTTTTTGTAGGAACTTAGAAATTAATGCCAAGAGAAGTGGGCTTCACACAAACTTTGTTTGGTGCCATTTGAGTTTTATTTATATGAGATAGTGGATATAATCATAGAATGAAAGTTTATGCTTTAAAGCGAAGTGTTTGTGTCTTAAGTAGACAAGTAATCAATTATACTGGTTGATTTTTGTTAACTTGACACAAACAGACATATATGGAAAGAGGGAATCTTAATTGAGAAGATTCTGCCTTAGTGTTGGTCTATAGTTAAGTTTATGGGACATTTTTTAAATTTGTGTTTGATTTTGGAGAGAATGCCCTCCCCCCAGCAAGTATCTGACCCTGGAAAAGTAGTTCTGGTGTGTTTAAGAATGCAAATAGAGCAAGCTAAGAAAATCATGTCAGTAATCAACATTCTTACGTGATCTCTGCTTTAGTTCCTGCCTCTAAGTTCCTAACTTGAGTTTCTGTCCTGGCTTCCCTTTAGGATTAAGTAAATTGAAATAAATATTTTTCTCAAGTTGCTTTAGGTCATGTTCTTTCTCACAATAATGAAGACCTTAGTAGGACAAAGTATATATTAACTGCATTCTACAGCAGGCTCTATATTCAGTAGTAGTCATTCAATCAACACAAATTGGACTCCATGTTTTGTGGGGTGGATATGAAGATTGGGAAAGAATTGCATAAGAAAAGATGGTGGGAGAAAAGAATTATATATATTGAGAGAGAGAGAGAGATAGTATAAAATTCTCAGAAAATAAATTAAGACATTTAAAAAGAATGGGTAAGAAAAAAGTAAAAATAACAAGTAGATAAAAATCTTCAATAAAGGAACTTTAACTTCAAAACATAAAAGAAAGATTTTTTAGAATTGTGTCATATTGTGAAGACAAAAGATTGCTGATGTTCTTTTTAACATATATTTAATGTGAAAAATCACCACTGGATTCTTTCACATATTTATTTTTGTGACATATGGATAGAGTCTAGATTTATAAATCCTCTATTTTTCTCTTATTATATAAAATTCTCATTAACTATTCAACTAGAAATAGCACATGGTTATAAAGAAATCATGCTAATTCTTCTGCTGGACAAGTGACTACAACCGTTTAGAAAACTGTATTTTAATATCAGCAGAAATCTTTGTGCTTCATTATTTTAATGGGTATACAATACTACATTTTATTTAATTATAAATATTAACTGAGTACATGATAAAGTTATGCATGGTCTGTGACTTTGTCTTATTAATGAAAAAGTGATGAACTAAAATCAAGTTCTATGTTCTGATGCGAATTTTGCAAGAGCATATAATTTAAGAAAACTTACACAGGACTTTCTTTGCCTTGGAAATAATGTTATAAACTAGTGATGTTCAATTTCCATAACTGTGATAAAATATGCAAGAAGAATAGAAAGAAGGATTTTTTTCTGTGTTTTTGTTTTTGTTTGTTTCTTGGTTGGTTCACAGTTTAGGAAATTTCAATCATTCCATTATATTTGGTCTAGCAACAGGACAGACTTTAATAGCTGGTACTACTTTAATAAGGCCAAGAATAAAACAAAAATTGAAAACAGAACTAAGATAACATGTATCCAAATAGAGCATGTTTCTTTATATTCTCTAACAAGTCACCACTTTCTAAAGATTAGATCATTAGCATCATCAAATTATAAAATCATAAAAAGAATTACCTATTGATGACATCAGAATTCCAATGATCTAAATCTCAATGATCTAATCAGTATTTAAGTTTCTCCTGTAAGTACTGCAGATTTAGGAACATGTTTTGAACATAAGAATTTTTGGGAACAAATTTCTCATAGAAGTAATGAAAGTAATATATTATAGATTTGAAAGGTAGTATTCATCAAAACCTGATCACTTTTATTTATATTTACTACTTGAGCAGAAAATAATTTTTGAGAAAATATGTAGATATTATAAGTATTTTTATAATGATCCAATTGATTACTAAAAAAAAAAAAACAATTGTAGGACTAACATTTTCTCATCACCCAACTTTTTTGTTAACAAGATAGTAGCTTTAAGATATAAATTAATTAAACTGTTTACATAGTTGGTTACATTTATTGATTTATGTATGTATATCATCCCTGTATCTATCCCATGAAGCCTACTTGATCCTAGTAGATATTGTTTTCGATGTGTTCTTAGATTCAGTTTACATTTATTTTATTGAGAATTTTTACATTTATGTTCATAAGAGAAATCAGTAATTATCTTTCTTTGTTGAGTCTTTATGTGGTTTGGTATCAGTGTAGCAATGGCCTTGTCAAAAGAATTGGTTAATGTTCCTCCTGTTTCTTTTCTGTGATGAAAATTGGCATTAACTATTCCCTGAAAATCTGATAAAATTCTAGGCTAAAACCAGGTGCCTTTGAATTTTGGAGAGGGGATTCAGAGATTTAGTTACTGCTCTTATTTCACTGGGAGATAGTTTTGTTTAATTGCTTATCTAATTTGATTGATTTTGGTATGTGGAATAAGTTAATAAAATTATTCATTCCATGTAGATTCTCCTGTTTGTTGAAATACAGGTTTTAAAGTATGTCTTTTTGAATCTTTCATTAAGTAGAAAGTTGTTACGTTTCCATACATTTTTCAGGTTTCTATAGTTTCTGATGCTGATATTTAGATTTAATCCATGGTGAAAAGATGAGATGTAGTATGTTATTTTAAATTTCTGATATCAGTTGAAAATTAACTATGTCCAGGTATGTGATCAACTTTGGAAAAAATTCCTTGAGGTACTGAGAAAGTATATTCATTATTTTTGAGGTGCAATGTTCTGTAAATACCTGCTACATTCATTTGTGTTATGACATTAACTAGATCCATCAATTCTTTGTTTAGTTTTTGTCTGGGTAACCTCTCTATTTGTGATAGAGGGGTACTAAAATATTTATTTTCACTGTTTGATGACAATATTTTTTTTCAAATATAATAGTGCTTCTCTAATGAACTCGGGTACCTTTTGTTTGGTCTCTACATATTAAGAATTGCAATAATTCAGAATTAAAATAATCTGAGGTACAAGTGAGCAAGCACTGAGAGAGAAGGGCCCAGTTACTGAAGGACCTCTGTAGAACCAGACGTGAATCAGGGACCTCCAAGGGAGCAGCCCCAGCCAAGGATATATGGGGAAACAGGCCTCAGCAAGCACCCTCTGCCAGAGCAGACCTGAGTTAGCTACTTCAGCCAGAGCAGGACCAAGGCAATGATCTATACAGGAGCAGGCTCAATCCAGTGACCTCCACTGGAGTAGGTCAGAACCAGTGACCTCTTCTGGATCATGTTTGAGGCAGAAAACTCCACAGGAACAGGTATAAGAGGTATAAGAGAGCAACTTCTAAGGGAGCAGGCCTGAGCCAGAGACATCTGTGGGAACAGAAGGATGTCAGGAACCTTTGATGGAATTGGCCTGACCCAGGGATATCTATAAAAACAGGTCAGAGCCGGGCGATGATGGCGCACACCTTTAATCCCAGCACTCGGGAGGCAGAGGCAGGCGGATCTCTGTGAGTTCGAGACCAGCCTGGTCTACAGAGCGAGTTCCAGGACAGGCTCCAAAGCCACAGAGAAACCTTGTCTCGAAGAAAAAAACAAAACAAAACAAAACAAAACAGGTCAGAGCCAGTGACCTCCACAGGAGCAGGCCAGGGTTAGCTACCTCAGCTAGAGGCCTGAGGCACTGACCTCCACAGGAGCGGGCTGTAGCCACTGACCAAGGACTGAGCCAGCAACCTCTGCCAGAACAATCCCTAGGCAGCAACCTCAGCAAGAGTGGACCTATGTCAGCAACCTCTGAGGGAGCAGACCTAAACAAACCCTAGTACAGCAGAGTGACATCTGGGACCACTGAGCAAGCTCCAGGAACACTGAGTGATCTTCAGGGTGACTGAAACTATGACCCTGACTGATACACAACAAGTAATTTTTTGAGACTTGTAACCACTGGCACCTGGAAGACTGATCAACAGAGACACAGTGCCAAGTAACACAAATCAAAGAAAAAGTTGTGTAGATAAGGTAAGAACACAATCAATACCACAAAGAGAAACATGATACAAACAAACACTAGTGGCCCTACAACAGCAAGATTTGAACAACCAAATTTAGATGAAATGAAGAATGACCTACAAATAACTTTAAGAGTATACTTGACGCCCTTAAAGAGGAAAGGAAAATTGCCTGCAAAGAAATGGAGGAAAAGACAAACAAAAAATAGAAGACATCAACAAATCCCTTAAGAAAAACAAGAAAAGAGCCGGGCGGTGGTGGCGCATGCCTTTAATTCCAGCACTTGGGAGGCAGAGGCAGGCGGATCTCTGTGAGTTCGAGACCAGCCTGGTCTACAGAGCTAGTTCCAGGACAGGCTCCAAAACCACAGAGAAACCCTGTCTCAAAAAACCAAAAAAAAAGAAAAGAAAAAAAAAAAGAAAAACAAGAAAAGTCAAACAAAGATATGAAAGAAACTATTCAAATCATAAAAATCGAAATATATACAATAAAAAAAACTCAAACTGAGGGAATTAAAGAAGTAGAAATTGTGAGAAAATGATCAGGAACCACACATGCAAATATAAACAGCAGAATACAAGTGATGAAAGAGAGAATCTCAAGAGCTGAAGATACAACAGGAAAAATACTCATTGCTTGAGAAAACATTAAATCCAACACAAGCTTAACACAAAATGTCCAGAAAAATATAGGGCACCATTTAAAAATCACACCTAAGAATAATTGGGATAGAAGAAGGAGAAGTCCAACTCAAAAGCACAGAAAAACTATTCAATAAAATCAGAGAAAACTTGCCCAACCTAAAGAAAGATATTAATATGAAGATACAAGAAGCTTACAGAACACCACATAGACTGGATCCAAAAAAGTCCCCTAGCCACATATTTATCAAAACACAAAACTTACAGTATAAAAAAGCATTTTTCATTTTATTTTTTATTGCTTTATAAGTAATACCATTCAAAATTTCACTTCTTCCCCTCCTCCCACTGCCCCTTCCCCCTCCCCTTTCAGTCCTAAAAAAGGACCAGGTACCCTGCCCTGTGGGAAGTCAAAAGGCCCTCCCCACCTCCACCCAGGCCTAGGAAGGTATGCATCCAAACAGACTAGGATACCAAAAAGCCAGTACATTCAGTGAAGCCAAATCCCAGTGCCATTATCATTGGCTTCTCAGTCAGCCCCTATTGTCAGCACATTCAGAGGGTCTTGTATGATCACATGCTTGTTCAGTCCCAGTTCAGCTGGCTTTGGTGAGATCCCATTTTATCAGGCACATTGTCTCAGTGGGTGGACCAGCCCCTCGAGTTCCCGACTTCCTCGCTCATCTTCTCTCTTCTTATGCTCTTCAGCTGGGCCTTGGAAGCTCAGTCCAGTGCTCTGATGTGGTTCTCTGTCTCTATCTCCATCCATTGCCAGATGGAGGTTCTATGATGATAGTCAAGATATTCATCAGTGTGGCTATGGGACAAGGCCAGTTCAGGCACCCTGTCCTCTACTACCAAAGGATCTACCTGGGGACATCCCCATGGACACTTGGGAGCTCCTCTAGAGACAAGTCTCTTGCCAACTCCAAATTTGCTCCCTTAATTAAGATATCTTCTTCCCTGCTCCCATATTTGCCTTTCCTCCATCTCAACAATTCCACTTTCCCAAGCTCTCCCCAATCCTGACCTTCTCTCTTCTTTCTCCCCCTCTCCCCTTTATCCACCCCACCCCAATTTCCATTCACCCAACTTTTGCCTGGTGATCTTGTCTGCATCCAATTTCCAGGAAGATCTATATATGTTTTTCTTTGGGTGCACCTTATTATTTAGCTTCTCTATGATCATAATCTATATGTTCAATGTTTTTTATTTATGGCTAGAATCCAATAATGAGTGAGTATATATCATATTGATCTTTTTGTGTCTGAGTAATCTCCCTCAGGATAGTGTTTTCTATTTCCATCCATTTGCATGAATTCAAGATGTCATATTTTTTTACCACTGAGTAGTACTCTAATGTGTAAATATGCCACACTTTCTTTGTCCATTCTTCCATTGAGGGGCATCTAGGTTGTTTCCGGGTCCTGATTATTACAAGTTTTATTGCTATGAACATAATTGAACAAATGATTTTGTAGTATTATTGGGCATCTCTTGGGTATATTCCCAAGAGTGGTATTGCTGGATATTGAAGTAGGTTAACTCCCAATGTTCTGAGAAACTGCCACACTGATTTCCAAAGAGGTTGCACAAGTTTGCATTTCCACCAGCAATGGATGAGTGTTCCCCTTACTCCACATCCTCATCAATATCAGCTATCATTGGTGTTTTTGATTTTAGCCATTCTGACAGGTATAAGATGGTATCTCAAAGTTGTTTTGATTTGCATTTCCCTGATCGCTAAGGAAGTTGCACATGACCTTAAGTGTCTTTTGACCATTTGAACTTCTTCTGTTGAGAATTCTCTGTTTGTTGCGGGAGGCCCTCCCATTCCTCCAGCCTATAGCTGCTGAGATACCAGCCCATTGGGGCATGGTCTCTCTCTAAAATAGTGGCCACTTCCCTCTCCTCTCTCTTCACTTCCTGCTCTGGGGGCGACTAGACTCCCTTCCTGGTTGCGCAGAGGGCTGACGATGATCTGTAAGTTTTTTCCCCTTTAAATAAATACCACCCGATTAATCATAATTCCAAACTGGTGTGGCATGGTTTATGACTTACTTCTGTTCAGTTCAGTACCCCATTTTTTAATTCTGTCATCTAGAATTTTAATGTCTGTTTTCCTGAGTTTATTACATATTTTGGAGATCAGACCCGTGTCTGACGTGGTGTTGGTGAAGATCTTCTCCCATTCAGTAGGTTGGCTGTTGGTCTTAATGACAGTGTCCTTTGCTTTACAGAAGCTTCTCAGTTTCAGGAGGTCCTATTTATTCATTGTTGCTCTTATTGTCTGTGCTACTGGGGTTATACAGAGGAAGTGGTTTCCTGTGCCCATGTGTTGCAGTCTACTTCCCATTTTCTCTTCTAATGGATTTAAACAATGCATAGCCACAAACCAAGCCTTACAGGACATACTAGAAGGAAAGCCACAACCCAAGGAAGTCAACAACACACACAATAACACAAATATCTGACAATCCTCCACCAGTACAACACAAAGAAGGGAAACACACAAACACTACCACCAAAAATAAATAAATAAATGAATAAATAAATGGAATTAACAACCACTGATCATTTATATCACTTAATATCAATGGACTCAATTCACATATACAAAGGCACAGGTTAAGAGAATGGATGTGAAGAGAGGATCCAACATTCTGTTGTTTCCAAGAAACATACCTCAAGCTCAAGAGAGACACCACCACAGAGTAAAGGGTTAGGAAAAGGGTTTTCAAACAAATGGACCTAGGAAATAAGTGGGTTTTGCTATAATAATATCAAACAAAATTGATTTCAAACTAAAATCAATCAGAAGAGATGGAGAGGACACTTTATACTCATAACAGGAACAATTCATCAGGAGGAAGTCTCAATCCTGAATATCTATGCCCCTAATATAAAAGAACCCACATATGTAAAAGAAACATTACTAGAACTCAAAGTATACATCAAACCCTACACACTGATAGTAGGAGATTTCAATGCTCCTCTGTCACCAATAGACAGGTCAACCAGACAGAAACTTAAGAGAGAAATAAAAGAACTAAGAAATGTAATGAATCAAATGGACTTAACAGGCATCTATAAAACATTCTACCCAAACAGGAAAGTATAAACCTTCTTCTCAGTATCTCATGGAACCTTCTAAAAAATTGATCACATAATTGGCAACAAAGCAAACACCCACAGATGCAAAAAATTGCAGTAACCACCTGCGTCATATTGGAGTACCATGGAATAAATTAGATTTGAAAACAATTCTACTCCTAGAAAGTCTACAAACTCATGGAATCTGAACAGTCAACTACTGAACCACCCCTGGGTCAAGGAAAAAATAAAGAAAAAAATTAAAGTCTCCCTTGACTTCAACAAAAATAAAGAAACAACATACCCAAACATTTGGGAAACTATGAAAGCAGTGCTAATTGGTAAGTTCATAGCTCTGAGTTCCCACATAATGAAAACAGAGAAAGCTTACATTAGTGACTTAACAGCACACCTAAAAGATCTAGAAAATAAGAAGCAGACTCACAAAGAAAGAATAGGGGACGAGAAATAATCAAACTGAGGGCTGAAATCAACAAAATAAAAACACAAAAAACAATCCAAAGAATCAATGAAACAAAGAGCTGGCTCTTAGAGAAAATCAACATGACTGACAAACCTCTATCCAAACTAATCAAAGGGCAAATAGAGAACATGCAAATTAACAAGATCAGAAATGAAAAGGGGACATAACAACAGACACTGAGAAAATTCAGAGAATCATTTGGTATTACTATAAAAGTCTATATGCCACAAAATTGGAAAATGTAAAAGAAATGGACATTTTTTAGATAAGTATTATATACCAATAGTAAATCAAGACTGGGTGAACAATATAAATAGACATATAAGTTATGAGGAAATAGAAGCTGTCATCAAAAACCTCCCAACCAAAAAAAGCCCAGAACTAGATGGTTTTAATGCAGAATTGTACCATAACTTCCAAAAAAGAGCTAATACACATACTTCTTATTTGTTTCATGTAATAGAAACAGAAGAGTCATTGCCAAACTCTTTTTATGAAGCTACAGTTACCCTGATACCAAAATCACACAAAGGCTCAATCAAGAAAGAGAATTACAGACCAATCTCACTCATGAACATCAATGTAAAAATTCTCAACAAAATACTGGCAAACCGAATCCAAGAACACATTAGAAAAATTATCCATTATGATCAAGTAAGCTTCATCCCAGAGATGCAGGGCTGGTTCAACATACAGAAATCTATCAATGTAATCCATCTTACAAATAAACCTAAAAAAATGCTCATTTCATTAGATGCTAAAAAAGCATTTGACAAAATTCAATACCCCTTTATGATAAAGATCTTGGAGAGTTTAGGGATACAAGGATCATACCTAAATATAATAAAAGCAATTTATAGCAAACTGACAGCTAACATTAAATTAAATGGAGAGAAACTCAAATTCATTCCACTGAAATCAGGAACAAGATGAGGATGTCCACTATCTTTATGTATCTTCAATATAGTGCTTGAAGTTTTAGCAATAGCAATAAGACAACATAAGGAGATCAAAAAAAAAAAATTCGCCAAAAAAAAAATAAGAATTTGTAATAATATTGTAGCTTTCAGGGCCTAGAGAGATGTCTCAGTGGTTAGAGCACTGGCTGCTCTTCCAGAGGTCCTGAGTTCGAGTCCCGACAACCCCATGGTGGCTCACAAACATCTGTCATGAGGTCTGGCGCCCTCTGCTGGTGCACGGGCATACATCGATCAAGCCAGAATGCTGTATACATAATAAATAAATAAAACCTCAAAAGAAATTGTAGCTTTCAATCCTTCACCTGACACACATTAACTATTTTTACTGATGGTTGAAAAACTAAGTGGTTATTGGACAGAACTTAAGTACTGGGTAGAAGTTACAGATTACTCTCTCCTCCATACAAAAAAATTAATTGCATGCTGTTGTTAAAGCCAAGCAAGACTTACCTCAATAATTAAATATTGTAGGTCATTCAGCTTATATTGTAGTAAATGTACAAAATGCGTTTAATGCCGTACTTCATTCCAGAAAGCATTCTTTGTTGAAATTGTTTAAATTAGTATTAACTCAAAATCAATATAAAAATTCTCTTACTCATGTACAAAAATACAAATTTGCTTGGATTTCTTACATTTGAAAATGCTCACATGATAAATTATTACCTTTTCCTCTGTTCAAGAAGAACATGAGCATTTACATAATAATGATAATAATGTACATGTCCAACATAAAAATCCATTTCTACAGTCTAAATAAATTATTTTAAAGTCTCCAATTTGTCATGTGTTACATATCCATGCTATTCCTCAAGGATCTCAATCAAACGAAATTTGGCAAATGGTTTTTACTCATTACAGAATTTGGACGTTTATCTTTCCTCCAATTAACCATAGATACTCTTTGATCATTTATGTGGGCTACTCCTTTAGCTGGAGAGCACACAAGTTATTCCACATTTATTAAAAGCCTTTTCTATCATGTGTGTTCCCCTTCACGAAAACAGTTATATAATTCCAAAGAATTTCCTAGGTTCTGTGAATCATATATCATTGCTCCTGTTACAGGTATTGAATATAATCCACAAGAACAAGCTACTGTTAAATATGTCCACGATACACTAAAACAAATTAAAAAAATCAAAAACCAGGAAAAAGGAACATCACAGTATGGAATGTGGGGTTTTCAAAATGATGTGAGAGCCAGTTCACATCAAGCATTTTCTATAAAATTTCCTCAATACGCTGCATGCGCGTATTTTAACCCGTAAAGAAAAGTTTTATAAACACCACAAATGCCGAATGGCACAATTCTCTCTGTGGAAGCGACCGTGATGAAGTCGGTCCTCGTCCTAATCGACATGGGGTCAGGAGAAATCTTTTTTTTTTAAAAAAAAATTTATTTATTATGTAAACAGTATTCTAATTTTATATTTACTCATTATGTAAACAGTATTCTAATTTTATATTTATTTATTATGTATACAATATGCTAATTTTATATTCAATATGCACACAATATTCTAATTCTATATTTATTATGTATGTAATATCCGAATCTTATATTTTTTATGCATGCAATATTCTAATTTTATATTTATTTATTATGCAAACAATATGCTAATTTTATATTTATTATGCATACAATATTCTAATTTTTATGTTTATTTATTATATATACAGTATTCTAATTTTATATTTATTTATGATGTATGCAATATTATGTGTGTACGCCTGCAGGCCAGAAGAGGGCGCCAGATCTCACTACAGATGGTTGTGAACCACCATGTGGTTGTCGGGACTCAAACTCAGGACCTCTGGACGAGCAGGCAGTGGCCTAACCACTTAGCCATCTCTCGAGCCCCAGGTGAAATCTCTTGCAGCTTTGGTTCAGATTATTGTCCAGCAGCACACAATACCTATGATGGCTGAACATCATTCTCGGGCCCTGAGCGCTCTGCTGTCTGTCTCTTCAGATGGGGATCAGATGGAAGTTAATTTGATTTATCTGAATAATTTTGATGGGACTCCATATATTAATTTTATGGATAACAGGGAGCCAATACGATTTGGAAACGGTCCTGGGTTTTCAATGGGATTTCAGCAGCGGTCACAACCTGGTATTAAAATGGGAAAATCTGGCACTCATCCTCAAAGACTCTGAGCATAGTCCATTACTGAGACCTGGGATAATAACACTGAAAATAATGAATTTGCATATCCCCTATATCCAGATTTTAAATATTATAGGTTAAAATATCAGCCACTTATTTGGAAAATTTCTGTCGGCAAATTTGGAAAATAATTCAAACTAAATGGATCAACTGTCGACCATATGGTGAATTTATTAACACTTGTTAATAAATTGAATAAATTGAATAAATGAATATATTGAAAGGAATATTACCACTTGTGATTTGCTTAATGATACCAGGATGAATAGAGCCAGTAATAAAATGATAAATGGAAGCTGTTGTCTGGCATGGGGAGATGGAGGAATCAGTGATGATCTTATTGCCTTAGTCAGAGCGGTGGCGGGGAGGAGGCAGAAATCCTTAATAAATAAATAAATTTTAAAAAAAATTAAAAAAAATAAATAAATAAAGCCGGGCGGTGGTGGCGCACGCCTTTAATCCCAGCACTCAGAAGGCAAGGCGGATCTCTGTGAGTTTGAGGCCAGCCTGGTCTACAAGAGCTAGTTCCAGGACAGGAACCAAAAGCTACGGAGAAACCCTGTCTCGAAAAATCAAAATAAATAAATAAATAAATGAAAAAATAAAATAAAATAAAAAACAGAGTGAAAGCTGCAATACAGATGCATAATTGGCAAATCGTATCCAACGTAAAACCTGTTCAGGTTTTTAATGGATCATTAGTTGGAACCCAAGTATCCACTTCTACTTATATATTTACATTATTTAGAAGTAATTATGTTACTGCGTCTGTGCCACTACCATATGTATTATTATTTGAAAGAAATAATTGTACTACTGGAATTAGTTTTAATGACTAGCAATTAATCCTCATCACCACTTATGATACTAGAGCAACATACACAAATTTAGCAGCCTGTAAACTCAGGTCATGCTTGGGATCAAATTTGTATAGATCATATTTTTGTTGAATTCTTCAATAAGATATAAAAAAGAACAAAGTTGATGTTAGGTTTAGTAACAGCTGTAATTACTGTCCTTGTTTCTGTTGTTGATACTGCACATATGGCTGGTATTACTTTACATACATGCTTGCAGACAAAAGACTTTGTAGAGCAATGGAATATTCTCATAAACTAGTTTCAGAAAGTTAAAATATATGCTCGACTTTGGACAGAGTCCAAATATAAAACTGATACATAATCAAACATTTGATGTACTAAAGCAAACTGTGGGTTCGCCGAGAAAAAAAGCTTGTATCGTTGCAGGAACTAATTAAATTACTTTGTGTTGTGATTGGAATTTAACCACTACTTGCATCACTGATTTGGGTTATAATGGTTTTTTTTTTTACGGGAATGGAATGATATTCCACCTTATATTTTGTGCAATGCCTCTGCTCAATCTTTCAATGATCACTTACATGGGAATTTTGCTAAACCATAACCCTTGAACATTGAACAAATTTTTGATGACAAATTGGCAGAATTAGATCTTAAGGGATTCTTACAAAGCATTCTTCATACCTCCAGTGGTATGATTATCATAATCATGCTTATATTTTTTTATGTCTGATTATGTATCAGTTTTATATTAGACTAAACATAATAATTACATACTTTATGGTTAAAACTCCATTGGAATTCAAATAACAATAAAAAATGATGAAATTGTTAAAAATAAACTATGAAATTGTGGAGACACAGAACCAGCTCAAAGTGCAGGCTCCTCCTGGGTCAGAGGAGAAGAAGCTGGGAAAATGTTGTATTGCAAACCAAGCATAGATGAAAGCAAACTTTCTCTGCCCATTTTTCAAACGTTATGTCTGAATGAGAAACCTGGATTAAGGAATGCACTTTGAGCTCAGTTCTTCACACACTACCAGTAATAAAAGAGTGCTTTGCTTCTGTAATCTTTTTGCCTTATTTCTATGTATTTATTTTCATTTTTATTAGTGTTATTAATTGAGGTATTGTTGCTGGCATGGAGAGGCGAGAGTTTCTCATGACCGTTTATGTGAATAAGGGAGGGGGTTCAAAGTTAACGTACTG
This sequence comes from Microtus oregoni, assembly GCF_018167655.1. Lineage (NCBI taxonomy): Eukaryota > Metazoa > Chordata > Mammalia > Rodentia > Cricetidae > Microtus > Microtus oregoni. The sequence continues at coordinate 689,120 of NW_024543224.1, read as the reverse complement.
CTTTTTACTCTGTATAAAATGCCATACTAAAATAAAAAAAATAAAGTGTGTTACTTTAAAAAAAATAAAAAAATAAAATAAAATAAAATGCCATACTAAAATAAAAAATAAACTGTGTTACTTTAAATAAAATAAAATAAAATGCCACACTAAAATAAAAAAATAAAGTGTGTTACTTTAAAAAAATTAAATAAAAAAATAAAATAAAATGCCATACTAAATGAATCTTATTACACTTTTGTTCATACTCTTCACCCCGTGGACTGATTTGCATGAGACACACACCCAGGGACCGCGAATCAATAGATGAATACAGGGTAACACTAACCAAAGTTAAAGACATCCACGAAATTAACTTTTAGCTTTTGGTGAGAGAAATTGAAGAAGACACCAGGAAATGGAAAGATCTCCCCGTGTGCTTAGATAGAGAGGATAAACATAATAAAAATGGCAATCTGCCCAAAAGGAATCTATGGATTAAATGGAATCCATACCAAAACACCAACCAATTGTTAATGTCAGTTTAAAGAGCAATAATCAATATCGAAAAACCAAGGATGGACCAAAGAATCCTGTACAGGAAAGTAAGTTCCAGGGGCAATCTTAAATATTAAATGGAATCCATACCAAAACACCAACAAATTCTTAATGTCAGTTTAAAGAACAAAAATCAATATCGAAAAAAAAATCAATATCGAAAAACCAATTTCCAAGGGAATGACAATCCATCAACCTCCATGACAGAGACACAGTCATGGGAACAGCTTGTTATTGGCCTAAAAACAGAGATGTTGACCACTGGAATCAAATCAAACCCCAGATAGTCATCCACACAGAACTTCAGCTGAAAAATAAATAAATAAATAAATAAATAAATAAATAAATAAATAAATAAATAAAAGAACTTCAGCTGACTTTTGACCAAGACGCTAAAATTATACGATGAAATAAAGAAAGCATCTTCAACAAATGGTGCTGGCATCACTGTATGTCAACATGGAGAGGAATGAAACCAGATCCATATCCATCAACATGCACAAAACTAATGTCCAAAGGAATCTCCAAAATATATAAAGAGCTAGAGAAATTAGACATCAGGGCTGGAGAGGTGGCTCAGTGTTTAGGAGCACAGCCTGCTCTTCCCCAGGTCCGGAGTTCGAGTCCCGGCAACCCCATGGTGGCTCACAACCATCTGTAATGAGGTCTGGTGCCTTCTGCTGGCCTGCAGGCATACACACAAACAGATTATTGTATCCATAATAAATAAATAAATATAAAAATTAGAATATTGTATACATAATAAATAAATATAAAAATTAGAATATTGTATACATAAGAAATAAATAAATATTAAAAAAAAAAAGAAATTAGACATCAGAAGATGAAAATGCCTTCCTTCCTCTGAGGACCGAATGGATATGGTAGGGAGGCTGCTGGTTTGTTCCCAGATGCTCAGAACTAAATAATAAAAAATGGAAACCATATTACTTGGAATATTCCCGGATGCTCAGACCTAAATAATAAAACAGAAACCATTTTACTTGGAATATTCCCGGATGCTCAGACCTAAATAATAAAACAGGAACCATATTACCTGGAATACGCATTGGACAATAGCTTAAGCGTATTTATGGCTAAATCATAAATTAATTCATCTCCATTCATCTGTATATTGTCTTCCCTTGTAAAGTTCCAGCATATGTCTCCAGCTCCATTACTTTTCTCTGACTCTGACTTCTTCCTATCAACATCGACTTTTAATTTCCCGAGTGGCTCGAACCCTGCAAAGTCACATTTTTACATTCTCATTCTTTTTTTTTTTGTTTTTTTGGTTTTTTGTGTTTTTGAGACAGGGTTTCTCTGTAGCTTTGGAGCCTGTCCTGGAACTCCCTTTGTAGACCAGGCTGGCCTCGAACTCACAGAGATCCGCCTGCCTCTGCCTCCCGAGTGCTGTTGTGATCACCAGCAAGTCGGCCTCAAAGTGAGGAAATAAAAACTCCATAATACAAAAATGCAAGGGGAGGGGGCTGGAGAGAGATGGCTCAGTGGTTAGAGCATTGCCTGCTCTTCCAAAGGTCCTGAGTTCGAGTCCCGGCAACCCCATGGTGGCTCACAACCATCTGGAATGGGGTCTGGCGCCCTCTTCTGGCCTGCAGGGATACACACAGACAGAATATTGTATACATAATAAATAAATAAATATAAAAATTAGAATATTGTATATATAATAAATAAACAAGAATATTGTATAGATAATAAATAAATATAAAAATTAGAATATTGTATACATAATAAATGAATAAATATAAACATTAGAATATTGTATACATAATAAATAAATATAAAAAGAAGTAGAATATTGTATACATAATAAATAAATAAAATAAATATTAAAAAAAAAAATGAAAGGGGACTGGGGAATTGGGGACAAAGGAGTGAGGGCAACTGTTGCAGTAATTAATTTTGTCACAGTGAGCCAGCACCCAAGCAAGCACGCCCTTTTGTCTGCGAGGTCCCTGGCCAGCAAGCGGCCATATATAACTATATAACTATATAAATAACATATATAATTATAACAGAAGTCCCAGCCCTCGGGAGGGGTGAGTGAGCGCCCTGCCCTGGGAACACAGAACAAAAAAACCCAAATTACCCTAAATTTCTCCTGAATTTCTCTATTTATCCCATCCGAGCTTTCCACTAAGGACTCCTATCCATCTGTAGGGTGTTGAGGTAAAATTCGTTTTTTTTTTTAAATTTAAAATTTTACCACAACCACAGCCTACGCCAGGGTGGAGTGGATAAAGGAGACTCCAGAGCTAAGAAAATAAGAAAAATAAGAGTAGGCAGACCAAGAAAATACCACAAGCACAGAGGAAGCCACAGCAAAGATCGCACCGAGCAGCCAAGACTCAGCTAACAGGATTTGTGCAGAATCGCATGATTTTATTTTATCCAAAGATACCCTAGGAAAGGAAACCAAGAAAAAGCAATCAAACCGGTAATGGAAAAAATTCGAGACTTGAAAACTGAAATGGAGGAAATAGATTAAACAAAATTATAGAATAAATCATTCACAACATAAAAAATAAAATTACTATTAAGATACAAGAAGCACACGGAACAACAAATAGACTGGAAAAAAAAAAACCCCACTACATAATAATCCAAACACAAAAGATACAGTATTAAGAAAAGAATATAAACAGCAGTAAAGGAAAAAGGTCTAATACTAATTAGTAATATATAACAAAAGTGACTTCAAACTTAAAGCAATCAAAAGACAATAAGATGGAAACTTTATACTCATAGCAGGAATATTTCATCAGCGTGAAGTATGAATACAAAATATAAATTTCAGTAATATAAAAGCACCCACATTACTAGAAATCTAATATTAATCTAATAGTAGAAGACTGCAGCACTCATCTCAACAATGGACAGGTCAACCAGACAGAAACATAACAGAGAAATAAGAGGAATAATGGAGATAATGAAATAAACGGACTTAACAGACATCTGTAGAACATTCAACCCTAATAGTAAAGCATATACCCTCTCAGCATATCAAGGAACCTTCTAGAAAATTGACCACATACTTGGTAAAAAAAAAAAAAAAGTGAATTTAATATGACAAAAAAAAAATTTGCAGAGACAGGAGGATCTCTGTGAGTTCGAGGCCAGCCTGGTCTACAGAGCTAGTTCCAGGACAGGAACCAAAAGCTACAGAGAAACCCTGTCTCGAAAATCAATCAATCAATAAATAAATAAATGGATGAATAAATAAAGGGGGGTGGGGCTGGAGAGATGACTCAGTGGTTAAAAACATTGCCTGCTCTTCCCGAGGTCCTGAGTTCAATTCCCGGCAACCACATGGTAGCTCACAACCATCTGTGATGAGATCTGGTGCCCTCTGCTGGCCTGAAGGCATATACACAGACAGAATATTGCATACATAATAAATAAACATTTAAAAAAAATTTGCGAGCACATGAGCCTAATCAGATCAACATGGATCAAAGTTAGAGTATAACAACAATTATAACACCAGAAAACCGACAAACTCATGGAAACTGAACAGTCAACTGGTAAACCATCCCTGGGTCAGGGAAGAAATAAAGAAAGAAATTAAACTCTTCCTTGAATTCAATGAAAATAAAGACATAAATAACCAAACCGAAAGCAGCGCTAAGAGGAAAATTCATCGTAGTAAGTGCCCACATTACAAAAACGGAGAAAAGGGACTGGAGAGGTGGCTCAGTGGTTAGAGCACTGCCTGCGCTTCCAGAGGTCCTGAGTTCGAGTCCCAGCAACCACATGGTGGCTCACAAACATCTGTCATGGGGTCTAGTGCCCTCTTCTGGTGTGTGGGCATACACACAGACAGAATATTATATATATATATATAATAAATACATAAATAAATATTTAAAAAAACGGAGAAAACACACATTAGACAACTAACAGCACAGCTGAAAGCTATAGAAAAAAAGCATTCTGACCCAGGAGTAGAAGGGTGGAAATTATCAAACAGAGGACCGAAACAAACAAAATATAAACACAGAAAACAATCCAAAGAAATCAATGAAACAAAGAAATGGTTATTTGATTAAAAACAAGATTGACAATTAATAAATAAAAAAGTAAATAAAAAAACAACTTATCCAATGTAATAAAAAGGTACAGAAAGAGAATACACAAATTAACAGGATAAGAAATGAAACGGGGGACATAACAGACACTGTGAATATTTAGAAATAATTAGATTATAATACAAAGACCTATATGTCTCCTATAAGTTGGAGAATGTAAAATAAATGGACTTGTTTTTAGATAAATAACATCTAACAAAATTCAATAAGACAAAGGGAACAATGTAAATAGACCGTGAAGCGCTGAGGAAATATAAGCAGTCGTAAAAAACCTGCAAACCAAGAAAAGCACAGGACCAATTAGTTTTAATGCAGAATTTTACCAGAAATTCCAAAAAGAGCTGACACCTAAACTCATTAAAGCGTGTCACATAATAGAAACAGAAGAGTCACTGCAAAGCTTTCTATTAAGCAACAGTGTTACCATGATACCAAACCGCCAGCCATGTGTCTCCCTGCCCAGTACCAGGCACTGCACAAGGACAGACATCCACCTCTGCCTGCGACCGGATGCTCCCACAGCCCACTGCCCACCACCACCATTTGGAACCTACAGCATTTCTGCCGCCTACTGTCGCAGGGGATCTTGCAGTTTTTAAATATATATATTTTTTAAATTTAAATATAAATATATATTAATATTTAAATATTTTAAATATATTTTAAATATATATTTTAAATTTAAATTTAACTATATATTAATATTTTAAATATATATTTTAAACATATTTTTTAAATTTAAATATAAATATATAATATATATTAATACTTAAATATTTTAAATATATATATATATATAAAAATATAAATAACCTCCACACCTCCGGGGACCCACAGGTATGGAAAGTCTCTGCAACAAAAAAAATTGATCTATACTGATCAGGTTTTTAAGTTTCCCCTTGCCACGGGACTCAAAGAGCTCAAGCGCAAGCGGTTGCCAAAGATAGAAACCACTTAAGCAAAAAATCTCCCTTTGAATTGGGGATCTTGCAGCATTTTAAAAATATATATATTAAAATATATATTATATATATATATATATTTAAATTGAATTTACAGCAACCATGCCGCAACTGATCGCAAGCACTGGGACCCTTACTCCCAATCCAGGGACACAGGGCCCACAGCACTCGGACTATTTATCAGCAGTGCAGCGGCTGGGTCACAACCCTCTGCATAGGGATTTTCTCTCTGTGACCTCTCAATGGACTCGTTTTTACCTGGATTTCAACAAATAACAGGATTTATTATATATATATATATTATGTATAAAAGATATATATAAAGGATTTATATATATAAATAACAGAATTTATTATATATTATATATATATAAAGTATATATATAAAGTTGCGGTTCCAGTTGCAACTTAGAAACAGCGCCACCTCCTGGCTGACAGTTAAATTGCAGGTTTATTTTTCAATGGGACTCAGGCCATGTCTTTTGCTGCCACCTTGGTGGAAATCACAAGTGGCCTATAGGACCCTGGAGGTTCCTCTATTGACTTATTAAGTTTCAGTCTCCTCCTTAGTTTATATCATTGTGGATGTATGTGGCATCAATAGATAGCACAAATTCCATGATAGGCCAAATTGACTTTTTATCTAATGGTACTAGGAATTTACCTGAAAGGTTGCACAATGTTGAATTTGACCTTCATAAGTTATGGCGGAGTTTTGATAAAGAAACGGACAGGAAATACTTCCAGGATGGTAACTTACATGATATCCAGGGACAGTTCGAGGAGGAGATATTATCTTTTTTTAAAAATATTTATCTATTATGTATACAATATTCTACTTTTTATGTTTATTTATTTATTATGTATACAATATTCTAATTTTACATTTATTCATTTATTATGTATACAATATTGTAATTCTTTTTATATTTATTTATTATGCATACAATATTCTAATTTTTATATTTATTTATTATGTATGCAATATTCTAATTTTTATATTTATTTATTATGTATACAATCTTCTGTGTGTGTGCCTGCAGGCCAGCAAAGGGCGCCAGACCTCATGACAGACGGTTGTGAGCCACCATGGGGTTGCCGGGACTCGAACTCAGGACCTCAGGAAGAGCAGGCCGTGCTCTAACCACTGAGCCATCTCTCCAGCCCCGATATATTCTCTTTCAAAGGAAACATGAAGACCTTGGACTCACGGGTGCAGAATGGGGAACAAAAAATTGACACCTTACTGGAATCCCTAGAGACACATGCAGGTAAGGAGATTCAAAATTGAAGAAAGACAATGGTTCAAAAATTCGAAAGGATTGAGGAAATTATTTTTAATTTTTAAGACCTCGAATGACAATGATGAATATTGGGTAGGGTTAGCAATTTATAAAGTGATGAGGGGACATCAACCTAACAAATGTTTTAATCGTGGTAAATTTGGAGATCTATAAAGGAATTGCAGGCAAGGTATTTCTAGGAATAACACTTCATCTGGAAATGGCAGAAATCGGAAAACTCAGCATTCGGGTGTACGTAGGAGGGGTGGGAAAGGAAGATATTGGTCAAATAAATGAACATCAACAACAGATAGACAATGCAACCCTATTTAAAAACTCTAGAAGTTTCTGTACAAGATCCTAAGGTTCTAAGTTAATAAAATTTAGAGGAAAAATCAGAAATTCCATTAGGAAATGAAAAGCGTCAACAGACAATGCAACCAGACTTAAAAACTCTAGAAGTTTCTGTACAAGACCCTAAGGTTCTAAGTGAATAAAATTTAGAGGAAAAAATTAGAAATTCCATTAGGAAATGAAAAGCGTATGTTTTGGCAAACTCCTATAAATGATCAGAGACGAAAACTCAGAGTACTTATAAATGGAATTGTGATTGTTGGTTTCATTGACAAAGGAGCGAGTCAAAGGAAATTGGAACCCTACTCAGTGCCCAGGAGCAGAAGGCTGGAAATTATCTAACGGAGGACTGAAAAAAACAAGATATAAACTCAGAAAAAAATTCCAAAGAAATCAATAAAACAAAGAACTGGTTATTTGAGTAAAAACAAGATTGGCAAATAATAAATAAAAAAGTAAATAAAAAAACAAGTTATCCAACGTAATAAAAAGGGACAGAAAGAGAACACGCAAATTAACAGGATAAGAAATGAAACAGGGGACATGGCAGACACCGAGGATTTTCAGAAATAATTAGATTTTAATACAAAGACGTATATAGCCACAAAGTTGGAGAATGGAAAAGAAATGGACTTGTTTTTAGATAAATAACATCTAACAAAATCCAATAAGACCAGGGGAACAATGAAAATAGACCGTGAGGCGGTGAGGAAATATAAGCAGTCGTAAAAAATCTAAAATTAAGAAGAAAAGCACAGGACCAATTAGTCTTAATGCAGAATTTTACCAGGAATTCCAAGAAGAGCTTATTAATTATTAATTCCAAGACTCCTTAAGGTGGGTCACATAATAGGAATAGAAGAGTCATTGCAAAGCCTGCTATTAAGTAACAGTGTTAATAAAAAAAATAACAAATAAAAAAATAATAAAAAAAATCCACCAAGATAGAGAATTCCAAACCAATCTCGCTCATGAACATCGACGAAAAAATTACCAATAAAATACTGAAAAACCTGATCCAAAAATATAATAGGAGGCTTTATCCCAGAGAAGCAGGGCTCGTTCAACACATGGAAATCTATCAATGAAATCGATCATATAAATACACTGTAAGAAAAAGAAACCATATGATCATTTCAATAGAGAAAAATAACAGAAATTATCAACAACTAGTCATTAATATCTCTTAATATACATGCGCTAATTTCACATATAATGACACAGGCTACGAGAATAGATAGGAAAACAAGAATCAGCCATCTGTTGTATACAGGAAACCTCAGAGACAGACAGTACCTCAGAGTAAAGGGTATGGAAAAGGACCCAAAAAACAAACAGGTGTGGCTATCCTAATCTCTAACATAAGATTTCTAAATAAAATAAGTCAGAAGAGTTGGAGAAGGACACTATATTAAATATTATATTATTTACTATAATATAAAATTATATAATATTATAATATATTATATATATATTAAACCAGTTCAATCTGTCTAGATGAAGTCTCAATCCTTGTCATCTATGCCCAAAATACTAGTGCATTCACACATGTAAAAAAATAACATTATTAGAACTCAAATTACTCATCAAACCCCACACACCAATAATGGTAGGAAATCTCAGCATTCCGCTATAGACAATGGGCAGGTCAACCAGACAAAAATTTGTAAGCGAAATAGAACTAAGAAATGTAATGAATGAAATGGTCCTAACAGACATCTATAGAATATTCCACCCAAACAAAAAAGAACATACCATCTTCTCAGCACCTCACGAAAACGTATATAAAGCTGACCACACTGTGTAACACAGTAAACATACGAAGAAACCAAAAAAATGGAGTAATAAACTGTGTCCTATCAAATTACCACGATTTAAAATTAGAACTTGGCAACAACAGCACTCTCAGAAACGCTACAAAACAATGGAAATTGAACAGCAAAATACAGAACCACACATGGGTCAAGGTAAAATAAATTAAAGACTTACTAAAATTCAACAAAAATGAAGGCACATTGTACCCAAACCTGTGGAACACTATGAAAGCAGTGCTAAGAGGAAACTTCCTAGCTCATACAGAAAACTCACACAACACATTTGACTTAACAACACATGTGAACTGTCTAGAACAAAAAAAGCAGACATGATCAGAAGGAGTAGAAAACAGAAAATAATCAAATTGAGGGCTCAAATAAATTACATAGAAACCAAAAATGCAATGAGTCAATGAGACAAGAAGCAGGTTATTTGAGAAAATAAAGAAGATAGACAAACCCTTATGCAAACTAATAAAAAAGGAGGAGAGGGAACATCCAAATTAACACAATCAGAAATGAAAAGGGACACATGACAGCAGACACTAAGGAAATCCACAGAATCCTTAGATCACACCACAGAAACCTGAACTACACAAAATTGGGAAACATAAATGAAGTGGACAATTTTCTGGATAGGTACCATTTACCTAAATTAAATAAAGGTGAGCAATTTCAATAGGCATATACTCTTTAATGAAATAGAAGCTCTCATCAAAAGCAAACAGAATATCCCAGGGAAAAATGGTTTTAATGAAGAATTCCATCAGAACTTCCCATAATCCTCTAAGTGTTGCACATAATATAACCAGAAGTAACATTGCCAGAACTCTTTTTGAAACTACAGTAAGATTGATGACAAACCACACAAAGACTCAACTGAGAAAGAAAATTACAAACCAATCTCAATAATGAACAGGAACGCAAAAATACTCAATCAAATGATGGCAAACCGAATCCAGGAATACATTTGAAAAACCTTCATGATCAATTCAGCTTCATGCCAGAGATGCAGGGATGGTACAACAGTCATAAATGCAATAATGTAATCCATCATATAAATAAACTTAAAGAAAAATACATATGAAAAACCTATTAAACATTAAAAAACAGGCACATATGGTACATGTCCTCAAAGACTCTGAGCATAGTCCATTAATCATATCTGGGATAATGGTACTGAAAATTAAGAAATAGCATAACCTGTATGTCCAGATTTTACATATTATAATTTCAAACATCAGCAATTTATTTGGAAAACTTTTGAGCAAATTTGGCAAAAAACTTCAATATAAATGGGTCCATTGGGGCCCATATGGTTAACTTAGTAACAATTGTTCTGAAATATTCTGAAACAAATCTACCTTATTCAGAAATACTAATGTTACTACCTATGTACCACTAACATGTATTTTTTTAGTTGGAAGAATCAATTTCAATACTGGAATTAGTAGTTATGATTTTCAATTGTAATTATTTATTAATTTCTCTGTGAAGTTTAATCCTCATCATCACTTATGATGCTGCAGCAACACACACACATTTGTCTGCCTGTAAACCTAGGTCATTCTTGGACTCAAAATCCTCTGGATCATAATGTTGTACAATTCCTTAATTAGATATTGAAAAGAACAAAGTGCATGTTAGATTCAGTAATAGCTGTAATTCTTATTTTTTTAAAGATTTATTTATTATGTATACAACATTCTGCCTCCATGTATGCCTGCAGACCAGCAGAGGGCACCAGATTCCATTACAGATGGTTGTGAGCTACCATGTGGTGGCCGGGACTCGAACTCAGGACCTCTGGAAGAGCAGGCAGTGCTCTAACCACTGAGCCATCTCTCCAGCCCAATAGCTGTAATTCTTAACCATATCGCTGTTGCTGCTAATGATTCTGTGACTGGTATTGTTTTACATACATCCTTGCAGACAAAGCATTTTGTATAGATTTAGTAATAGTTGTGATTCATAACCTTATTGCTGTTGCTGCCAATGCTTCTGTGTCAGGTGGGCAACGGTATGAAGATTCTCAGTAACTGGACTCAGCTCAAATAGATACTCAACCACAGACAGAGATGGATGTGCCTAAGAAATCTGTGGGATGGTTGGAAAAGAAATATTTATCTGTGCAAAGACATATTTCTTTGCTTTGTGATTGGAATTCGACCACTTTTGGCATTACTGATTAAGCTTATAGTGAATTTTTACATGATTTTGGCATCACTGATTAAGCTTACAGTGAATTTTTACATGATTTTGGCATCACTGATTAAGCTCATAGTGAATTTTTACATGATTTTGGCATCACTGATTAAGCTCATAGTCAATTTTTACATGAATGGAAGGTTATTCAAACTTATCTTTTGGGCAATGCCGCTCCTTGATCTCTCATTGATCATTTACATGATGATATAGAACTTGCTTTTCCTAATCATTTCCTGATTCAGATGCTTCTCCCATTGCACACATTTATGATGACAAATTGACAGGACAATTTGGTAAATTATATCATAAGGGATTCATATAAAGTATTCCTCATACCTCTGGCGGTATGCTTACTGCAATCATTCTTATGCCTTTCTATTTTTGATGATGTATCAGTTTGATTCGAACAAATGCAGAAAATTGACATGCTTTATGGTTAAAACTCCTTTTACTAAAAAAATCTAAAAGGAGGAAATTATGGAGGCACAAAACTAGCTCAGAGTGCAGGCTCCCTCTGTGCCAGATGAGACAAAGCTGGGAAACGGCTGCATGAGAGAACAAGCATAGATGAAAGCAAACTCTGCCTATTTCTCAGATTTTCTCTCAGAATCTACACCATGGATAATGAATTTGTTTTTGAGTTCAGTTGCTCACACTGTACCAGTTACCAAGGAGTGCTTTGCTTCTGTATACTTTTTGCATTGTATCCTTGTACTTATTTTCACTTTTATTACTGATTGAGGTATTGTTTCTGGCAAGGAGAGGCAAGAGTTTCTCATGAACACGTACGTGAGTACAGAGAGGTTTCAGAGTTGAGGTATTACTTTTTAATATGTATAAAAAGCCACAATAAATTAATATTATTGTGCAGTTGTTCATCCTCTGCATCCCCGTGTACGGATTTACAAGACAACCAAGGGACCACAACACACTAGATGTGGAAAACCGGCACCAGAACAGGGACCATTAAGAGAAAAAGTTAGGAAGGGTTTTAAAATATTAAAATAAGTAATAATATTTTAAAATATTAAAATAAATTATAAACCAGATAAGGAATCTTCATTACAGGGCAATGGGACAAGCCAAATCCTCTCTGTACCTTGCAATGCTAAAGCATTCAATAAAAACTCATAGGGTTCACGTTTCTCTTTATGATTTAGAAATGTGTGTGGAAAGAATGAAGCCTTATAATTCTTGTAATTCTTATAATTCTTTGGTTTCCAGAAGCCTCCTAAAATATAGATACTTGGCAAAGAATTAAAGCTAATGTTGAAAAAGCTATGAGATAGGGTGAGAAAGTATGTGTTCGTTTCTGGTCTATATGGTTTATGAGTTTTAATATTTTCAAAGAAAAGCAAATGAAAATAACAGGATGCTGTGTCAAAACAGAAAGTAGTGCACAAGTAATGACCGTGTATAAAAAAATCAAATATTTGGCTTCTTTGTCAATGGCATCAGGAGTTATATAGCCATCGATCTCTTTTTAAAATTGCTGGTTGAACTAAACTTAGCCCGTGATTTTATTAAAAAGGATTTTTTGGGTAGAATAAAACCTAACATTCCATTTAAAGTATTATTATTGGATACTTATCCATATCATACAGGCATTTTAGCTCAAGATATATTTCCCCTTGAATGGATTTACACAAAGCATATATTTTCTAAAACAACAAGTTATGAAGAAATGTTATGGAATTCAACAACAATGTTTTGCTTTCACAGGTCGAGACTGTTCTACTATCATTTTTGCATTTCCAAAAGAAAAAGTAGAATACATGTTTCAGCTTTCGGGAGCTTCACAAATTCCTGCAGTTTCTATTACGGGAACTTTTAAAAAAAAAATTTGTAATGAATAATATTGTAGCTTTCAGGGGCTGGAGAGATGGATCAGAGGTGAAGAGCAGTGGCTGCTCTTCCAGAGGTCCTGAGTTCAAATCCCAGCAACCACATGGTGGCTCACAACCATCTGTGATGAGATCTGGTGCCCTCTTCTGGTGCGCGGGCATACATCGATAAAGCCAGAATGTTGTATGCATAAAAAATAAAAAATGAATAAATTAATAAATAAATAAGTGCTTATTTGGTAGAAGTCACAGATTACTCTTCCATACAACAAAATTAATTGCATGCTGTTGTTAAAGCCAAGCAAGATTTACCTCAAGAATTAAATATTGTAGGTCATTCAGCTTATATTGTATTAATTGTACTAAATATGTTTAATGCCGTACTTCATTCCAGTAAGCATTCTTTTTTAACTTTGTTTAAATTAGTATTAACTCTTAATCAAAATAAAATTCTCAGCCGGGCGGTGGTGGCGAACGCCTTTAATCCCAGCACTCGGGAGGCAGAGGCAGGTGGATCTCTGTGAGTTCGAGGCCAGCCTGGTCTACAAGAGCTAGTTCCAGGACAGGAACCAAAAGCTACGGAGAAACCCTGTCTCGAAAAATCAAAAAAAAAATAAAATAAAATAAAATAAAATAAAATAAAATAAAATAAAATTCTCTTACATACGAAAACACAAATTTACTTGAATATCTTACATGTGAAAATGATAACGTGATAAATTAGTACCTTTTCCTCTAATCATGAAGAACATGAACATTTACATATAAATGATAATAATGTGCATGTCCAACATAAAAATCCATTTCTACAGTCTAAATAAATTATTTTAAAGTCTCCAATTTGTCATGTGTTACATATCCATGCTATTCCTCAAGGATCTCAAGCAAATGAAATTTGGCAAATGGTTTTTACTCATTACAGAATTTGGACATTTATCTTTCCTCCAACTAACCATAGATACTCTTTGATCATTTATATGGGCTACTCCTTTAGCTGGAGAGCACACAAGTTATTCAACATTTATTAAAAAAGCTTTTACATCATGTGTGTTCCCTTTCACTAAAACAGATAATGGACATCATGTGTGTTCCCTTTCAGTAAAACAGTTATATAATTCCAAAGCATTTCCTAGGTTCTGTGAATCATATATCATTGCTCCTGTTACAGGTATTGAATATAATCCACAAGAACAAGATATTGTTAAATATGTCCATGATACACTAACACAAATTAAAAAATCAAAAACGAAGAAAAAGGAACATCACGGTACAGAATTAATGTGGGGTTTTCAGAATAATGTGCGAGCCAGTTTACATCAAGTGTTGTTTATATAAAATTTCCTAAATACGCCGCATGCGCATATTTCAACCCGCAAAGAAATGTTTTCTAAACACCGCAAATGCCAAATGGCACAATTCTCTCTGTGGAAGCGACCTTGATGACACAGGTCCTCATCCTAACCGACATGGGGTCGGGAGAAATCTCTTTTTTTAAAAAAAAAATATTTATTTATTTATTATGTATACAATATTCTAATTTTTATATTTATTTATTGTGTATGCAATATTCTAATTTTATATTTATTCATTATGTATACAATATTCTAATTTTTATATTTATTATGTATACAATATTCTAATTTTTATATTTATCTATTTATTCATTATGTATACAATATTCTGCCTGTGTGTATGCCTGCAGGCCAGAAGAGGGCGCCAGACCTCACTACAGATGGTTGTGAGCCACCATGGGGTGGCCGGGACTCGAACTCAGGACCACGGGAAGAGTAGGCAGTGCTCTAACCACTGAGCAACCTCTCCAGCCCCGGGTGAAATCTCCTGCAGCTTGGGTTCAGGTTATTGTCCAGGATACTTGTGATGGCCGAAGGTCATTTTCTAGCCCTGAGCGCTCTGCTATCCGTCTCTTCAGTTCAGGGATCAGATGGAAGTTAATTTGACATATCTGAATGATTTTGATGGGACTCCATATAATATTAATTTTATGGATGAAAGGGAGCCAATACGATTTGGAAACGGTCCTTGGTTTTCAACGGGATTTCAGCAGCGGTCACAACCTGGTATTAAAATTGGAAAATCTGGCACTCATCCTCAAAGACTCTGAGCATAGTCCATTACTGAGATCTGGGATAATAACACTGAAAATTATGAATTTTCATATCCCCTATGTCCAGATTTTAAATATTATAGGTTAAAATATGAGCCGTTTATTTGGAGAATTTCCTTCAGCAAATTTGGAAAGTAATTCAAAATAAATGGATCAATTGTCGTCCATACGGTGAATTTATTAACACTTGTTCTGAAAGGAATATTACCACTTGTGATTTGCCTAATGGTACCAGGATGAATCGAGCCAGTAATAAAATGATAAATGGAAGCTGTTGTCTCTCATGGGGAGATGGAAGAACCAGTAACGATCTTATTGCCATATTCACAGCGCAAACTGCAATACAGACGCATAATTGGCAAATCGTAGCCACCGTAAAACCTGTTCAGGTTTTTAATGGATCATTAGTTGGAACCCAAGTATCCGCTTCTACTTATATATTTACATTATTTAGAAGTAATTATGTTACTGCTTCTGTGCCACCACCATATGTATTTTTTTTTTGAAAGAAACAAATGTACTACTGGAATTAGTTTTAATGACTAGCAATTAATCCTCATCACCACTTATGATACTAGATAGAGCAACATACACAAATTTAGCTGCCTGTAAACCTAGGTCATTCTTGGGATCAAAATTTTCTAGAAAGTATTTTTGTTGAATTCTTCAATAAGATATAGAAAAGAACAAAGTTCATGTTAAGTGTAGTAACAGCTGTAATTACTGTCCTTGTTGCTGTTGATGATACTGCCCATGTGGCTGGTATTGCTTTACAAACATCCTTGCAGACAAAAGACTTTGTAGAGCAATGGCATATTCTCATAAACTAGTTTCAAAAAGTTAAAATATATGCTCGACTTTGGACAGAGATTGATGTACCAAAGCAAACTGTGGGTTCGCTGAGGAAAAAACTTGTATCGTTGCAGGAACAAATTAAATTACTTTGTGTTGTAATTGGAATTCATCCACTATTTGCATTACTCATTTGGGTTATAATGGTTTTTTACAGGAATGGAATAATATTCCACCTTATCTGTTGGGCAATGCCTCTGCTCAATATTTCAATGACAGAGATTAATGTACTAAAGCTAACTGGGTTTGCTGAGAAAAAAATTTGTGTTGTTATTGGAATTCAACCACTATTTGCATTACTGATTTGGGTTATAATGATTTTTATAGGAATGGAATAATATTCCAGCTTATATTTTGGGCAATGCCTCTGCTCAATCTTTCAATGATCACTTACATAGGACTTTTGCTAAACCATAACCCTCGAACATTGAACAAATTTCTGATGACAAATTGGCAGGTTTAGATCATAAGGGATTCTTACAAAGCATTCTTCATACCTCCAGTGGTATAATTATCATAATCATGCTTATATTTTTTTATGTCTGATTATGTATCAGTTTTATATTAGACTAAACATAATAATTACATACTTTATGGTAAAAAAAATTTAATTCCAATAAAAATAAAAATAATAATTGCATACTTTATGGTTAAAACTCCATTGGAAATCAATTAAAAATAAAAAACGATGAAATTGTGGAGACACAGAACCGGCTCAAAGTGCAGGCTCCTCCTGGGGCAGAGGAGATGAAGCCGGGAAAAGGCTGTTTTGCAAACCAAAGACAAATTAAAGCAAACTTTCTCTGCCCATTTTTCAAATTTTATGTCTGAATCAGAACCTGGATTAAGGAATGGACTTTGAGCTCAGTTCTTCATACGCTACCAGTTATAAAAGAGTGCTTTGCCTCTATATTTTTTTGCCTTGTTTCTATGTACTTCTTTTCATTTTTATTAGTGTTATTAATTGAGGTATTGTTTCTGGCATGGAGAGGCAAGAGTTTCTCATGACCATGTATGTGAGTAAAGGGTTGGGGGAATTTAGAGTTAAGGTTCTGCTTTTTACTCTGTATAAAATGCCATACTAAAATAAAAAAAATAAAGTGTGTTACTTTAAAAAAAATAAAAAAATAAAATAAAATAAAATGCCATACTAAAATAAAAAAATAAACTGTGTTATTTTAAAAATAAAAAAAATAAAATAAAATGTCATACTAAAATAAAAAAATAAAGTGTGTTACTTTAAAAAATAAATAAAAAAATAAAATAAAATGCCATACTAAATGAATCTTATTACACTTTTGTTCATACTCTTCACCCCGTGGACTGATTTGCATGAGACACACACCCAGGGACCGCGAATCAATAGATGAATACAGGGTAACACTAACCAAAGTTAAAGACATCCACGAAATTAACTTTTAGCTTTTGGTGAGAGAAATTGAAGAAGACACCAGGAAATGGAAAGATCTCCCCGTGTGCTTAGATAGAGAGGATAAACATAATAAAAATGGCAATCTGCCCAAAAGGAATCTATGGATTAAATGGAATCCATACCAAAACACCAACCAATTGTTAATGTCAGTTTAAAGAGCAATAATCAATATCGAAAAACCAAGGATGGACCAAAGAATCCTGTACAGGAAAGTAAGTTCCAGGGGCAATCTTAAATATTAAATATTAAATGGAATCCATACCAAAACACCAACAAATTCTTAATGTCAGTTTAAAGAACAAAAATCAATATCGAAAAAAAAAAATCAAGATCGAAAAACCAATGATAAAGTAATTTCCAAGGGAATGACAATCCATCAACCTCCATGACAGAGACACAGTCATGGAAACAGCTTGTTATTGGCCTAAAAACAGAGACTTGACCACTGGAATCAAATCAAAGCCCCAGATAGTCATCCACACAGAACTTCAGCTGAAAAAAAAATAAATAAATAAAAGAACTTCAGCTGAAAAAAAATAAATAAAAAAAAAAGAACTTCAGCTGACTTTTGACCAAGATGCTAAAATTATACAATGAAATAAAGAAAGCATCTTCAACACATGGTGCTGGCATCACTGTATGTCAACATGTAGAGGAATGAAACCAGATCCATATCTATCAACATGCACAAAACTAATGTCCAACGGAATCTCCAAAATATATAAAGAGCTCAAGAAATTAAACATCAAAAGATAAAAATGCCTTACCTTCTCTGAGGACTGGATGGATATGGTAGGGAGGCTGTTTGTTTGTTCCTGGATACTCAGACCTAAATAATAAAACAGAAACCATATTACTTGGAATACTCATTGGACAATAGCTTAAGCATATTTATGGCTAACTCATATCATAAAATAACGCATCTCCATTAATCTGCATGTAGTCTTCCCTTGTAAAGTTCCAGCATCTATCTCCAGACAAGCTACATTGCTTTTCTCTGACTCTGCCTTCTTTCTATCAACATTGACTTTCAATTGCCAGACTGGCTCAAATACTGTAAAGTGACTATCTGAAATGGATTTGTTATTAACCAATGGTATTCACAGCACAGACAGATGGGACTCTCATATCACCTTAAGCTGCAGAGAAAGCTGCTAACAGTCTGCTCTCATTCTCTTATGATTACAACCATATATTTCTTAAATTCTACTTTTCCATTTGTGGAACCTACACCTTTATATTCTTAGTCTTATGATTTGTGATTGCCAACAAGTCTGCTTCAAAGTGAGGAAATAAAAACTCCATTAATACAAAATGCAAGGGGACTGAAGCATTGGGGACAAAGTAGTGAGGGCAACTGTTGCAGTAGTTTGTCACAGTGAGCCAGCACCCAAGCAAGCACGCCCTTTTGTCTGCGAGGTCCCTGGCCAGCAAGGGGCCTTATCCCATCCAAGCTTTCCACCAAGGACTCCTATCCATCTGCAGGGTGTTGAGGTCCACCATCACAGCCTACTCCAGGGTGGAGTGGATAAAGGAGACTCCAGAGCTAAGAGAAATAAGAGAAGGCAGACCAAGAAAAAACCACAAGCACACAGGTTGCCACAGCAAAGATCGTACCAATCAGCCAAGACTCTCCTAACAGGATTTGTACAGATGCGCATGCGTTTATGTAAGAATACCTCCAACAATGTGAAAGACAGCATGATAGTATGAGAATCCAGTGACTATGCAACAGGAGAATTTGAGCACCCTAAGCCAGAGGAAGTAGAAAAAATAGACCTTAAACGTAAAATTATAAAAGAGATAGGGTCCATCAAACAGAATGTGAAAAACAACTTTAAACAAATGGATGAGAAGAATAACAACTTTGAAGAAATGAAAAATCCAAAGATACCCTAGGAAAGGAAACCAAGAAAAAGCAATCAAACCGGTAATGGAAAGAGTTGAAGACTTGAAAAATGAAATGGAGGAAATAGATTAAACAAAATTATAGAATAAATCTTTCACAACATAAAAAATAAAATTACTATTAAGATACAAGAAACATACGGAACAACAAATAGACTGGAAAAAAAAACCCTCACTACATAATAATCCAAACACAAAAGATACAGTATTAAGAAAGAATATAAACAGCAGAAAAGGAAAAAGGTCTAATACTAATTAGTAATATATAACAAAAGTGACTTCAAACTTAAAGCAATCAAAAGACAATAAGATGGAAACTTTATACTCATAGCAGGAATATTTCAACAGGATGAAGTATGAATACAAAATATAAATTTCAGTAATATAAAAGCACCCACATTACTAGAAATCTAATATTAATCTAATAGTAGAAGACTGCAGCACTCATCTCAACAATGGACAGGTCAACCAGACAGAAACATAACAGAGAAATAAGAGGAATAATGGAGATAATGAAATAAATGGACTTAACAGACATCCGTAGAACATTCAACCCAAATAGTAAAGAATATACCCTCTCAGCATCTCAAGGAACCTTCTAGAAAATTGACCACATACTTGATAACAAAGTAAACCAAACAGGCAACAAAAAAAGTTTGCGGAGGCAGGCGGATCTCTGTGAGTTCGAGGCAGGCCTGGTCGACAAGAGCTACTCCCAGGACAGGAACCGAAAGCTACAGAGAAACCCTGTCTCGAAAATAAATAAATAAATAAATAAATAAATAAATAAATAAATAGGAAAAGGGGAGCTGGAGAGATGGCTCGGTGGTAAAAAAAACATTGCCTGCTCTGCCAAAGGTCATGAGTTCAATTCTAGGCAATCACATGTTGGCTCACAACCATCTGTAATGATGTCTGGCGCCCTCTTCTGGCCTGCAGACACACATACAGACAAAATATTGTATACATAGTAAATAAATAAATAAATATTTAAAAAAAATTTTGTAAGAACATGAGCCTTATCAGATAAACATGGATTAAAGTATAACAACAATTATAACACCAGAAAGCAGACAAACTCATGGAAACTGAACAGTCAACTACTAAACCACCCCTGGGTCAGGGAAGAAATAAAGAAAATAAAGTCTTCCTTGAATTTAATGAAAACAAAGACAGGACATAACCAAACCGAAAGCAGCGCTAAGAGGAAAATTCATCTTACTAAGTGCCCACATTACAAAAACAGGAAAAGCTCACATTAGACACCTAACAGCGCAGGTAAAAGCTATAGAAAAAAAAAAGCATTCTGACCCTGGAGTAGAAGGGTGGAAATTATCAAACGGAGGACCGAAACAAACAAAATATAAACACAGAAAACAATCCAAAAGATATCAATGAAACAAAGAAATGGTTATTTGATTAAAAACAAGATTCACAAATGGCTATCCAATCTAATAAAAAGGTACAGAAAGAGAACACACAAATTAACAGGATAAGAAATGAAATGGGGGACATAACAGACACTGCGGATATTCAAAAATAATTAGATTATAATACAAAGATGTATATGCCACAAAGTTGGAGACTGTAAAAGAAATGGACTTGTTTTTAGATAAATAACATCTAACAAAATTCAGTAAGACAAAGGGAACAATGTAAATAGACCGTGAAGCGCTGAGGAAATATAAGCAGTCGTAAAAAACCTGCAAACCAAGAAAAGCACAGGACCAATTAGTTTTATTGTAGAATTTTACCAGAAAATCCAAGAAGAGCTGATACCTAAACTCATTAAAGCGTGTCACATAATAGAAACAGAAGAGTCATTGCAAAGCTTTCTATGAAGCAACAGTGTTATCAAGATGCCAACACGAAAAAACAAAAAAAAAATCCACCAAGATAGAGAATTCCAGACCAATCTCGCTCATGAACATCGATGAAAAAATTCCCAATGAAATCCGGAAAAACCTAATCCAAGAAGGCACCAAAAAAATAATAGGAGGCTTTCTCCCAGAGATGCAGGGCTGGTTCAACACATGGAAATCTATCAATCAAATCTATCATATAAATACACTGAAAGAAAAAGAAACCAGGGGCTGGAGAGATGGCTCAGTGGTTAAGAGCATTGCCTGCTCTTCCAAAGGTCCCGAGTTCAATTCCCAGCAACCACAACCATCTGTAATGGGGTCTGGTGCCCTCTTCTGGCCTGCAGGCATACACACTGGCAGAACATTGCATACATAATAAATAAATAAATAAATACTTAAAAAAAAGAAAATGAAACCATATGATCATTTCAGTAGATGATGAAAAATCATTTTCAAAGCTCAACACTCCTTTATGATTAAGGTCTTGAAGAGGGTAGGGCTACAAGGATCATATCTAAATATAAAAAAGCAACATACAGCAAACCAACAGCTGATTTCAAAGTAAATGTAAAGCAACTCACATCCATTCAATTTCAAATATACATGTCTGTCTCCTGCCCACCTGCCATGTGTATACTTGCCCGGTACCAGCCACTGCTCAAGGACAGACATGCACCTCTGCCTGCGACTGGCTGCTCTCACAGCCCACTGCCTGCCACCACATGACCTGCAACCACTGCTCAGTCACTGCTCTGGGACCTGCAGCCATCTCTGCCTGGGACTGGCTATTCTCAGGGTCCACTGTCTGCCGCCACATGGCCTGCCACCACCATTTGGAACCTACAGAATTTCTGCTGCCTACTGCCGCAGGGGATCTTGCAACATTTTTTTAAAAAAATTTATAAAAGTAACCTCCACAGCTACGAGGACCCACAGGTATGTAAAGTCTCTGCCAAGAAAAATATGATCTACAGATGATGTTTTTAAGTTGCCCCTTGCAACGTGAGTCAAAGAGCTCAAGCACAAGCGGTTGCCAAAGATAAAAACCAATTTAGCAAAAAATGCCGCAACTGATCGCAAGCACTGTGACCCTTAATCACAATCCAGGGACACAGGGCACACAGCACTCGGCCTATTTATCAGCAGTGCAGTGGCTGTACCACAACCCTCTGCATAGAGCGCCATACGGTAGGCCAGGCTGCCTTGTCTATTGGCCACTAGAAACTCTGACTTTTGGTGCTCTGTGCCTGGCCTATGGATTTTCCCTCTGTGTCCATCTGACCTCTCAATTGACTGGTTTTTGCCAGTACGACCAAAAATAGCAGAGCATATTTGAAAACAGGAATTGTCAGGATGCACCTCAAACAGCGCCATCTGCTGGATGACAGTTAAATGGCATGTTTCTTTTTCAATGGGACTCTCTAGCCCCTGCTTTTGCTGCCACTGTGGTAGAAATCACAAGTGGCCTATATGCCTCTGGAGGTACCTCTATTTACTTATTAGGTTTTAGTCTCCTTCTTAATTTTATATGATTGTGGAAGTATGTGGCATTAATTGATAGCGCATATTCCATGATAGACAAAATTGACTTTTTATCTAATGGTACTGGGAATTTACCTGAAATGTTACAAACTGTTGAATTTGACTTTCATAAGTTATCGCAGAGTTTTGATAAAGAAACGGACAGGAAATACCTCCAGGATGGCAACTTACATGATATCCAGGGGCAGTTCGAGGAGGAGATATTATCTTTAAAAGGTAAGGAGATTCATGATTTAAGAGAGACAATGATACAAAAGTGTGAAATGATTGAGGAAATTATTTTTAATTTTTAAGACCTTTAATCAC
Source organism: Microtus oregoni (assembly GCF_018167655.1). Lineage (NCBI taxonomy): Eukaryota > Metazoa > Chordata > Mammalia > Rodentia > Cricetidae > Microtus > Microtus oregoni. The sequence goes on along the minus strand of NW_024543224.1, from coordinate 665,976 downwards.
GATGATGAATCTTGGGTAGGATTAGCAATTTCTAAAGCGATGAGGGGACATGAACCCAGTCATTCCCAGTAATCGCAGAGAACATTTCAAACCAGGACAACTAAAAACTCTAGAAGCCTCAGTACAAGACATTAAATTTCTAAATGAGGATAATTTGGAGGATAAGTCAGAAATTGAATTAGGAAATAAGAAGCCTATATTTTGGCAGACCTCAATAAAATACTCAGAGACTGTCTGCAATTTTAAACGTCATTGATGTTGAAATTTTAACCATGATTTTACTATTACGGGATCCTTCAGATATAACACCGCCCACACTCAGCCGGAAGTAATTAGAGGACGATGTCCCCTATCACAACGAAGTTTGTGCTCAGCTTTAGGGACAATACTTAGGGGTTGCTTATAATTAATATACAGTTAAGGGTTGGGAGAGGAATTTTATAAGCTCAAGAATCTTTTTGAAAAAACAGATGGAAATTTGGATAGGTAATAACGGTATTTGTGAGTTATTGTTTATAGCTAATTACATTGGTATTGATTTTTGAATATAGATACAAAGTTAAGTTATGTTGAATATTGTATGCATGCATGCTTCTACCTATGTTTAAAAAATCTTTGCGCATTGATATATAGTGTATTCATATATGTATACCATATTACAGCATACATTTCTACCTATGACTAAGATACTTATATTACTTACGTATTGATATCCATTGTTTACATTTGGAGGTAATTGTTCTCATTGACTGCACAGTTGTTTATTCTCTTAGTCTTTAAGTTAGATAGGTATTAAGAGTTATAGATCAACAGTCATCTATGTCTGTCAAAATGATAGTTAGACTAATAAGGTTCTTTAGATACATAGATTATATTTTGTATAATTAGTCCTCAAGCTCTTCAAAGAGCTGTAGAAAATGCCATTTATTACTAGAGTTCTGTGGTAGTGTGTGAGACACAATCACTCCTGGCAACACCGACCTATTCACAAGAAATCATTGAGCACCAAAGATACTCCACTAGGAGCTCGTCCTTCTTATTGACAAAACCAGCCTATGGGAAAGAAACTGCCCATACCTCAGTTACTGACAAAATACACAGGATCCGAAAATGGATACACAGAATTGTCAAAGACTGGGTAAGACAGTTTTGAAAAATCTCTTGCCTGTTAAAATCCAGAAATGGATAAGCAAATCTTGCCAAGACAGGGTAAGATGGTTTGGAAAAATCTCTTGCCTGTTAAAAGTAAGCTGTCAGTTATTCTAGGCCTTAGTCAAAGTTGGTTGATTCAACACTGAAAACATGAGTTTCGGTGATTGCCCAGGTAGAAAGTTGTCTCTATGATTTGGAAGTGTTGGATTGATCAATTCCTAATTGATCAGATAACATGATTTCACTTCTCAGATCTTCTATGGGGTTTAAGAATAGGTAAATGTAGAAACTTTCCTCTCATGACCTGTCCAAGTGATTTATTATGCAAGACTTGGGATAGTTAGGATAGAATATATGTTCTTATTGTATACAATTTTATAGTAGGATTAAAATGCTCTTACTTAAGCAAAAGGGGGAGGTGCTGCAGGAGGACCTACCACTCCTTCAGCCAATAGTCGCTGAAGTACGAGCCCATTGAGCTGCAGGAATGCCTTCAACTTAATCAGCAAATAGCTGTTGAAATACCAGCCTAAGGGGAGTGGTGTAAAAATCATTACAAAAGAGCTGAAAGCCTGGGCATACTATCTTGGTTAAGGCAATTGGTTCATGTTCTGGCATCCAGGCTCCTTACCTGACAGTTGGTGTTTCCTGTGTTCTACCCAGCTAAAAAAAAAAAAAATATATATATATCCATTTAAATCATAACTGTTGTGGGATTGATGTGCACATAAGCAAAGAGTAAATGAACAGGCCTTGCCCCAATACGACACTGATGATTATCTCAAGTATCACCATAGATTCTTCTTCTGGTAAAGGATGGAGACATAGACAGAAACCCTCATCAGAGCAGTTGACTGAGCTACCAAGGTACAGTTGAAGAGCAGTGGGAGGGGGAAGATGAGTAAGGAAGTATGGACCATGAGGGGTTGGCTGACCCACTAAGACAGTGTGCCTGGTCTAATGGCTCACAAAATACAGCTGGACCAAGACTGAATGAGCATGCAAGCATGCAATCAAACCAGACTCTCTGAATAAGGCTGACAATAAGGGAAACTTAGAAGCCATTGATAAAGGCACTGGGTCTTATTCTACTGCATGTACTGCCTTTTTGAGACCCTAGTCTATTTCGATGCAAAGCGTCCTAGGCCTGGACATAGTGGGGAAGGTCTTAGACTTCCCACAGAGAAGGGTTCCCTGCCTTCTTAAGGAGGGGAGGGGGGGAGAGGGTAGTGGGGGAGTGGGTGAGGAATGGGGAAGTATAATTTTTTTAATGGAAATAAAACTAATTAGTTACTTAACTAAAAAAAAAAAAAAGATAACAGACTTTTAAAGAATGAGTATATACCTAAAGCTACTCAGTTTATAATTGTTTCACAAGCATTTTTTTTTTTTTTTTTTGGTTTTTTGAGAGAGGGTTTCTCTGTAGCTTTGGAGCCTGTCCTGGAACTAGCTCTTGTAGACAAGGTAGGCCTGCCTCTGCATGCTGAATGCTAGTATTAAAGGCATGCAACACCACTACCTGGGCACAAGCCCTCTTGAAAACAAGAGTCACGACTTAACCCTAGCTCCTCCTTAACGCTAGCCATGCCCTAACCCAAAACCATAGGTAACCCTAAGAGGGCAGTCACCATGGGGCATGGCTGGGGTTGAGGCAGGGCCAGGGGTGCGACATTGCTATGGGGTGGGCAGTGGTAGGAGTGGGGTGTGGCTAGGGTTTGGGAGTGCTATGGTTAGGCTAGGGTTTGGGTTAGACCTAGGGTTAGGGCGTGGCTAGGCGTGGGGCGTTGATGGTGGTGGCAGGACTAGGGGTGGGGCGTTGTCAGGGTCAGGGAGGGGACAGGGTGACCAGGAACTCGGGGTCCCTGGGGACATGGGGCTATGTCTCCCATGATTACCCGTGGTGGCAATTTTGCCTATAGAGGGATGGACTCGGTATAGCAGTATATCCCTGGCGTCAAAGGCCAGGCTCCTTTCTTCCTGGCTGCTCGCTGCTCCAGCCAGGCACCTTGCAGCATGCGAGAAAAGCAAAGAAAGGAGAAAAAACGCTGCTCCCCCCCCCCCTGCTCTGCAGCCACCTCCATGGCTGGAGCTGCCTGCGGGGGGGGGGGGGGGGGGAGGCTAAGCTCTGTGTCCCTTGGCTCCACATCTGCTTCCTGCAAGGACTGGGGCAACTGGGGCTCCTGGAGGGGGGGCGGCGGGCGGGGGGCGAGGAGGACAGGGAGAGGAGTGAACCACAGGGCTTCCCGCCAGGAGCGGCAGCTGCGGGAGCAGGAGCACCAAGCAGCCAAGGTCCAGACAGATGTCCATGGTGTCTGCCACCCCCACCCCACCCCCCGGTAAACACAGGACACTCAGGAGGCCCCCGGACCCAGGCCAGAGGCCACAAGGCCCCTCTGCCAGGCCCAGATGGTCACCCCACATATCCCCTGTACCCTCTTCAGCCACCTGACTGAACTCAGGACGCCCCGGACCCATAGATGCTGCACCAGAGGATGCAGGAAGATGCACAGAGAGCCCCAGAGTGCCCCAGTGTATGCAGACTCTGCACAGATAGTGATCAGGACTCCACCAGGGGCCTGGGCAATGCCCAGAGAGGCCTCAGATACGAGCTGACGATGCTGGGGGGGGGGGGGGGGCGCACCCCTGGGCGGACACAGGACACTCAGAAGGCTTCCAGACTCTGGCAAGAGTCCGCCAGGCCCCTCTGCCTGAGACTGCGAATGTTGAACAAAGGGAAAATTGGGTAAACCAAGAACATTAGAAACAAAGTCCACAGTAGAGTAGGGAATGATAACCACGGTTTTCACCCTTCTGTGAAAAGTCTTAGGTTCTGAGGATCTGAAACAAAGACCACCACATCTTTATCAGCTTGACCAAGCGTATTACCAAGATTAGAGACAGAGCTCTGTTATTGGTATATACATCGGGGCCTTAGAAAAACCTCCCAAAGCATAGAGAGATTAACAAAGACAGAGGGGCATAGTTTAAAGTATTTTCTACAAGTTTTGAAATTAGCATTTGACATTTAGGTGTAAGGTCCATTTCCAGTAAATTTGGGGAAGATGTAAATGGCATCTCATGTACTGTATATTACGCTACTACTAAGTCACAATGTAGAAGAGTAGAATTGGTGATATAAAGGATTGAACAATGCTTAGGAGAGAGTAAGCCACACCAAGTAGAATTTAGCTGAGAGAGGGTAACCTCCAAAATACCCAAGGAAAAATAGTATGTTAATATGGAATATTAGATATTTAGATGCCTGAGACTGAAGTTACAGCAAATGGTTAGCTACCATGTAGGTTATGGGAATGGAACCTTGGGATCTGTAACAACACCCAGTGTTCTTTTTAAAAAATATTTATTGATTGACTATGTATAAAATATTCTGTGTGTATGCCTGCAGGCCAGAAGAGGGCACCAGACCTCATTCCAGATGGTTGTGGGCCTATGAGCCGTCTCTCCAGCCCTCACCCAGTGTTCTTAATTGTTGAGCTGTCTCTCTAGTCCCTCTTTTTATTTAAAACTTATTTCCATACTGGTGAGGAAGGTCCTTCTGTCTATGTGTTAATTTTATTGGTTAATGGATGAAGAAAACTGGCGTGGTCTATAGCATGGGAAGAGAAAGGCAGAGTTAGGAGAAGCCATGGAGCTGCCAGAGACAGACACTGGTTGGAATCTAGCCAGTAAGCCACAGTCACGTGGCAACACACAGATTAATAGAAATGGGTTATATTAATATATAAGAACTAGCCAATAAGAAGCAAGAGCTAATGGGCCAAGCAGTTATTTTTTTTTTTTAAGATTTATTTCTTTATTATGTATACCACATTCTGCCTCCATGTATGCCCGCATGCCAGAAGAGGGCACCAGATCTCAGTACAGATGGTTGTGAGCCACCATGTGGTTGCTGGGAATTGAACTCAGGACCTCTGGAAGAGCAGTGAGTGCTCTTAACCACTGAGCCATCTCTCCAGCCCCCCCAAGCAGTTATTAATACAGTTTTTTTGTGATTATTTTGGGTCTAAGCAAGCCAGACAGCCAGAAACCACTAGCGACCTACCTACAACACACACACAAAAAAAATGATAATTAAAGGATATTGCATCATTTTCCCTTTTTATCTCTTCATTCCCTCCATTCCCAAATCCCTTCCAATTTCTTCCTTGTTAAGTTTGGGTGAATACATATGCTGAAACACATGAATACAAACTGATGCATTCATTTTTGTTGATTGTGCATATATGGATAATTGGCTGATCATGTTGTATAGGATAAACAGTTAGGGAGCTCATCCCTTCCTGAGATTTACTTTCTCAAATAGAGGACATTTTTTACTTTTTAACCAGCATCGGTTGTTTGAGCATGACTAGGCTGCCTTGGACAGTAAAATCAAGAATAGAAAACTTAGTCTAGAAAATATCTTACCAGTTAAGAGCACTGAAGATTTTGTCAGAGCATGCAGATTCTATTCCTGGTACATATAGAAGTTCACTACTATCTGTAACTCTAGTACCAGGGCTTCTGAAACCATCTTCTGGCCTCCTTGGCTATGATAAGAACAGGAGATGTAGACCATAAAAATTATTTAAGCTATATGTAGTAATGCATTCTTTTAGTACCTGCAATCTGGACACAAGAGCTAGAATTGCCCAGCTGAGCCTCAAGACAGTCGCAGTTGCCCTACTAGATGAGCAGAAATAAAATGACAAAGCCAGCACAGCCCTTCCCAGCTCTGCCATTCCACCCTAAGGGAACACAGGGTTACAGTCAGGAAAATTGGTATTTTAGTAGAAACTCTTCCAGGCTCTCAGAGCACTTCCTGTTATTCTTCCAAAATATGGTGTCCCTTACATGTGTGTTCCATTACAAACTCACTGACCAGTGTAATCAACCCTTTCCCTCATAGCTCAGATATTCTGAAGCCAAACCTAAATCATATTCATACAGCAACTCTTGATAAAGCAAAATTCATGACTTTTCTAATTTCTGGAAAGTCTTAGAGGCAAGAAGGTAATGATGTAAATGATGTGATTATGATCCACAAAAATTAATCTAAAAAGCTGAAACAGGTTTATGGTGATGTGCTCCAAAGTTTAGAGATTTATATTAGAGCACACGAAGGATTAGTAACACATTTTATCTAAGACTGTACATCTTAAATATGTAAAATAACAGTTCTTTTAGGCAGGGGAACACCATTTAATCCAGTTCTATTTTTGTCACAGTAGTTCAACTACTGTAATTTGGTTTTTTATCCTGACTGTTGATTCATTAATTGGTGGATGCAAGAAATGGTGAGAAAGAACATTTAGCAATCATCTAAAATTGATTGACTCAATGCCTATTTTATTTGATCAATGGACAAAATTACCCTAGGGATAACAGCGCAATCCTATTCAAGAGCCCATATCGACAATTAGGGTTTATGAACTCAATGTTGGATCAGGACATCACAATGGTACAGCAGCAATTAATGGTTCATTTGTTCAACGATTAAAGTCCTACGTGATCTGAGTTCAGACCGGAGTAATACAAGTCAGTTTCTATCTATTAACTATTTCTCACAGTACGAATGGACAAGAGAAATGAGGCATCCTTAATCTAAGTGCCTTAAAACTAATATATGAAATTATCTTAATTTAGTAAGTTTGTTTAACAACACCCTAGACAAGTGTTTTATTAGGATGGCAGAGCCAGGAAATTGCGTAAGATTTAAAACCTTGTCCCCAGGGGTTCAAATCCTCTCACTAATAGTGTATTTCATCAATATCCTAATACTCTTAGTACCAGTACTAGTTGCCATAGCATTTATTACCTTATTGAAAGAAAAATCCTAGGTTACATACAAATACGAAAAGACACAAACATCGTAGGACCCTACAGAATTCTTCAAACATTCGCAGACACCATAAAATTATTCATTAAAGAACGCCTACGCCCCCTAGCTACCTCTACAACCATATTTATTATTGCCACAACATTATCTCTATCACTAGCCCTAAGCCTATGAATTCCACACCCCATAACACATCCCCTAGTTAACCTAAACCTTGGGGATCCTATTTATTTTAGCCACATCAAGCCTTTCAGTATACTCCATCCTATGATGAGGCTGAGCATCTAACTCCAAATGCTCAATGTTCAGGGGCCCTGCGAGCAGTTGCACAATTTCATATGAAGTGACAATAGCAATCATTCTCTGATCCGTACTTTTAATAAATGGGTATTTCTCAATCCAATCTCTCATCTATACACAAGAACCATTGTGACTCCAAATCCCAGCCTGACCCTTGGCCATAATAGGGTTTATCTCAACTCTAGAAGAAAACAAAAAAACCTCATTCGACCTAACAGAAGGAGAAACAGAATTGGTTTCAGGATTCAACATAGAATATGCCGCTAGACCTTTCGCCGTATTTTTCATAGCCGAGTACATAAATATTATCCTAATAAATGCCCTTTCAACAATTGTGTTTATAGGCCCATTCCATGATTGTCTCGACCCAGAACTTTACACCATAAACTTCATACTAAAAACCATGATATTAACAGCCCTTTTCCTATGAATCCGAGCCTCCTACCCACGATTCCCGATACGACCAACTAATGTACCTCCTATGAAAAAACTTCCTACCCTTAACTCCAACTTTCTGCATATGACAAATCTCCACCCCAATCTTCATAGCAAGTATTCCACCCTACACCTAGAAATGTCTGAAAAAAGAGTTACTTTGGAAGAGTAAATTATAGGTTTAAACCCTCCTATTTCTATAACAATAGGAGTTGAACCTATCCTTGAGAATCCACAATTCTCCGTGCTACCCATTACACCCCGTTCTAAAAGTAAGGTCAGCTAATAGAGCTATAGGGCCCATACCCCAAAAATGTTGGTTTAAACCCTTCCCGTACTAATTAATCCAATTACACTTACAATTATTTATTTGACTATCATAACAGGGCCAATAATTACCATATTGAGCTCCAACCTATTTGTCCTAAGAATTGGACTAGAGATAAACTTGGTAGCCCTTATTCCACTTATAATCAACAACTCCAACCCACGCTCCACTGAAGCAGCGACTATGTATTTCCTCACACAAGCAACCGCCTCAATAATCCTCCTTCTCCTCTCTATCCTTATAAACTTAAAACAACTAGGCCTATGGACATTCCAACCTGAAAACAACAACGTTATTATAACAATAACTTTTATCTCCCTAGCAAGCTAGGTTTAGCCCCCTTTCACTCATGATTTCCAGAAGTCACACAGGGTATCAAACTCAACGTAGGATTTATTCTTCTTACATGACAAAAAACTGTCCCATTATCTATCCTATTCCAATTCTATGAAACTAGTTAATCCTAAACTACTGATTTTATCAGCCATTATTTCAGTATTAATTGGAGCATGAAACGGACTTAGCCAAACACAAACACGAAAAATCAATCCTAGCATACTCATCCATTGCCCACATAGGCTGAAGTCTCTATTTTACCCTACAACCCATCACTAACCCTAAACCTCCTAATCTACATCATTATAACTATCCCCATATTTTTTTATCTTCCATGCCCACTCATTACATCAATCATTTATATGAAATAAAATACCAATAGTCCTACCTATAATTTCATTAATTTTATTATCAACAGGACTGCCACCACTCACAGGGTTTCTACCTAAATGAGCTTTTATCTCCGAACTCATAAAAAGCAATAACCTATCTTTAGCCAAATTAATAGCAATAGCTGCCATAATCTATTCTTTTATACACGACTAATTTATTCAACCTCACTAACCACCTTCCCAAGCAATAACAACTCCAAAATATACATTCACCAAAACCATACAAAAAGTAACAACATGTTATCACCAATAATAGTCATTAGCACACTAATACTTCCCCTATCTCCCTTACTTCTATAACAGAAGTTTAGGATAGTTAGTCCAAGAGCCTTCAAAGCACTAAGCAAACCCGCAAAGTTTAACTTCTGATAAGAACTGCAAGACTACATCTTACATCTAATGAGTGCAAATCAATTGCTTTAATTAAGCTAAATCCTCTACTAGATTGATAGGACTCAAACCTATTAACTTTTAGTTAACAGCTAAACACCCTAGTCTGGCTTCAATCTACTTCTCCCGCCTATCAGAAAAGGGGGCGGGAGAAGCCTTGGTAGAGTCAGTTCTCTACACCTTCGGATTTGCAATTCGATGTGATTATCACCTTAAGGCTTGGTAAAGAGAGGCTTTATCCTCTGTGCTTAGATTTACAGTCTAATGCTTTACTCAGCCATTTTACCTATGTTCATTAACCGCTGATTATTCTCTACCAATCATAAAGATATCGGGAGCCTGTACCTACTATTTGGGGCCTGAGCAGGGATAGTAGGGACAGCCCTTAGCATTCTAATTCAAGCAGAACTTGTTCAACCAGTCGCCCTATTAGGTGATGACCAAATCTATAACGTAATTGTCACAGACCACGCATTCGTAATAATTTTCTTCATAGTTATGCCAATGATAATCGTTGGCTTCGGCAACTGACTTGACACACTTATAATCGGAGCACCAGATATAGCATTCCCACGATTAAACAATATAAGTTTCTGACTTTTACCCCCATCATTTCTCCTCTTACTGGCATCATCAATAGTAGAAGCCGGGGCAGGAACAGCCTGAACTGTGTACCATCCATTAGGTGGTAATTTAGCACATGCTGGGGCATCAGTTGACCTAACCATTTTTTCACTACAATTAGCAGGTGTGTCCTCAATTCTTGGGGTAATTAACTTCATTACTACAATCATCAATATAAAACCACCAGCTATAACACAATATCAAACCCCCTTATTCATCTGATCAGTCATAATCACTGATGTCCTTCTACTCCTTTCCCTCCCTGTTCTAGCCGCAGGAATTACAATACTTCTTACAGACCATAATCTAAATACCACTTTCTTCGACCCAGCTGGAGGGGGCAACCCTATCCTCTCAACACCTGTTCTGATTCTTTGGGCACCCAGAAGTATATATTCTTATTCTCCCTGGCTTTGGCATCATCTCCCATATCTTAACCTACTACTCAGGCAAAAAAGAACAATTCGGATACATAGGAATAGTCTGAGCTATAATATCTATTGGATTCCTAGGATTTATTGTCTGAGCCCACCATATGTTCACAGTAGGACTTGACATATGAAGTAGTAAGGGCGGCGGGGCTGCATTCCCAGAACCCCAGCCGCCTGCCCGGCTAGCTTATGCCCCGAAATAATTACATGGACACTGTATTCTTTTAAACACTGCTTGGCCCAATCTCTTCTAGGCTAATTCTCACATATTAATTTAGCCCATTTCTAATCATCTGTGTGTAGCACCCCAAGGTGCGCTTACCGGGGAGATTCTAGCCTAGTCCATCCTGGGTCGGAGCTTCATCCCGGGAGTGGGGCATGGCGTCTCTGCTGAGGCATCTGCGCCCGAGAGGAGAGCTGTGGAGTCTGAGCTCACTTCCTCTTCCTCCCAGCGTCCTGTTCTGCCTACTCCTCCCACCTATCAATAAAATGGGCCAAGGCAGTTCCTTTATTAGCCAATGACCTTCCTCCATCAGTTCCCCTTTTTCGGTTTAAAGGTTTAAACAAAAAAAAAAAAAAAAAAAAAAAGGCTTTAACTTTAACATAGCAAAATTACATATAACAAAACAGTTATCAAGTAAAAGTTACAATAATCTTTATCATAACTAAGGAAAACTATAACTATAACTATTCTTAACTCCATCAAAGACTCCAGAAAGATATAATATTACCTAAGTAAACAAGAACTAAGAAACTTCAAACTCTAGAAATGACAAAGACATCTCGCTGCCTGGACAGTCACCCAAAGTTCTTTTGTACCGTTGGGGCATCCATCTTCAGCCTTCAGGCCCATGGTATCCAGCAGACATTTCCATAAAGCAGGAAAATTCAAAGTCAGTTCAGTCACTATCTCTTGTGTCCTGCAGAATGTCTCGCAGACTCTTTCATGAATCAGGAACCCCGAAAGATCATCTCACCTTAGGCAAGTTCAGTAGTCCTCTCTCTGCGGGTTCTCTGTGTCCAGTTTATGCAATAGTCCAGGCAAGAGCAGTTTCTTGCCCAAATGGCTATCAAACTCCATAAGGATCCTCTTCGATGCCCATCTTCCTCTTGAAGTAGATTGGTGCTGCCAGGAGCAGAGTGTCTCATTGTCATGAAAAGTCCTAAATTATTGAAACATTTAAAACGCCATATTCTATAATCTTTGAAAAATATGAAGAATGCCTATCTAAAATATATCTATGTACATCTAGAAAATCTTAACTAACATGACTACAAACTTGACTATTATGATTATCTATTAACAATCTATATTTCTAATTATACATTACATTTTTAAATGAACTACACAATCACAGTTCCTTAATCAAGATCAGAAACACATATACATATAACAAAATTGACCTTAAATCACTAAAACAAAATTCATATCAATGTAAATTATTCATATCTCTATCATATCCCCCTTTAAATGTAAAAGAACATTTATAAACAATATTTGGGAATATGGGCGTAGTTATTTCTCTCCAAACTGCTTCCTGCTGAATGGGGGCGTCGTTAATTAGGTCTTTCATGGTATAACCTGTGAGCTAGCTTCATCTCAGTTGGCAGTTGAGCGAAGCAATTTTTTGAAGGCGTTCACACCAACCCTTCAGGAGGGCGTGGTCCATCATACCAAATTGGAATAGAAGAAATGAACAGCGTCTCATCCTCTGTGAAAACAAAATAAGAAACTCCTTTCCAAAGTATCATGTCCTTAGATCCAAATTTCAAAATCAAGGCATTTTCAAAATATCTATGTTGGATTAGTTCAGCAGCATTTATAAATAAATATCTTTTAGCATCTGTTGCTCCTTCCTCAGCGTTTAAATAATTCAAAGAGAGCATAATAGCATACAGTATCAAGATTCTCTGTGTATTTTCCATCTTTGTTCGTTTTATTTTAACCTCTATTTTGTTTATTTTTACTTTTAACTCTTTGCTTTTTGAGACAGGTTCTCTGTATCTTTGACCTGAAGTAACTCTGTAGACCAGGCTGTCTTTGAACTCTCAGAGATCCGCCTGTCTCTGCCTCCCAGGCATTCGGGATTAAAGGTGTACACTACTACACCTTGAACTCACAGAGATCTGTTTGCCTCTGCCTTCTAGGCACTGGGATTAAAGGCGTGTGCTACCACACACAGCAACTCTCTTCCTTTTTTTGTTTTTTACTTTAAGAACTTTAACTTTTAGTCTGCATATATTTTTAACACACTTTAAACCATTTAGAAATTTTCTGTCTTTGAATCTCTCTTTACTGTATATCTCTCTTTTTCTGACCACATGAATCTTTAATTTACTGAGCAATATGGGTAGGATTAAAGGCGTGGCTTTGTCAGCTAGATCCAGTCCATTCCTTAGCTTTCCAGCCTCAAGGCTGAGGTACTGGCTGTAGCCAGCAAGCGAGCTACAACAGACAACACTCAAGTCCTCTCTCAGTAGCCGGCTCTCCTGCCTCAAACAGTCAGAGTTTGCCCTGGCAGGATGGCCCAGGAACCTGGCATTTTTAAACGGCGCAGCTTTTTTCCTGCTATGGCTGAAAACCGAAAAGCATGCGTTCAGCTTTTCGTCAACACCGTTTAAGTGTTTCGTGGCAGGACCTCTTAATGAGCTGCAGGCTTTGCAGCTAAAGCTGAGTCAGGAAGCTTCTCTTGGAAGGAAGCGCATGCTTGTCTCTAACAAGCAGAGCAGACCCGAGAACACAGCGAGTCTAGTTGCCATCAAACAAATCGTAGCACTTTACTCCAAATGCTCTATTCAAAAGCTCTGTCTCCTGCAGGAGCCAGACAGAGATAGCAATGGCGGCACAGCCCCAGGAAGTCGCGCTTTAAAATGACACAGCGTTTTTTCTGCTACTGTTGCCGAATCAGGAAATCTCTCTACAGCACGCCACCAACAAACGGCAAAAATCTGTGTTAAACTCTCTCTCCCTTATTTTTAAGCCTTCTCAGGTTTTTTAAGTGGATTTAGTCCATCACGTGGGGCGCCATATGAAGTAATAGAGTCTTTGATGGAGTTGAAGAATGAATAGTTATAGTTTTCCTTAGTTATGATAAAAGATAAAATAGATATAAATATTGTAACTGTAATTCTTGCTTGATAACTGTTTTGCTATATGTAATTTTACTATGTTAAAGTTAAAGCCTTTCTTTTTTGTTTAAACAGAAAAAGGGGAAATGATGTGGGAGTGATTTCTTATTAATAAAGAAACTGCCTAGACCCATTTGATAGGCCAACCCTTAGGTAGGCGGAGTAAACAGAACGGAATGCTGGGAGAAAGAAGCTGAGTCGGGGAGTCGCCATGATTCTCCCACTCCAGACAGACGCAGGTTAAGATCTTTCCTGGTAAGCCAGCTCTTGGGCTACACAGATTAATAGAAATGGGTTAGATCAATATGTAAGAGCTAGCCAATAAGAAACTGAAACTAATGGGTCAGGCAGTGTTTAAAAGAATACAGTTTCCGTGTAATTATTTCGGGTAAAGCTAGCCGGGTGGCGGGACACAGCCCGCCACTCCGTATTTCAACAGACATAGACACACAAATTACTTTAAATCGGCCACAATAAGAGCCAACCTTCGTTAAAGTAAAATGAGAAAGGATTCGAACCCCCAAAACTGGTTTCAAGCCAGCACCATAGCCAATATGTCTTTCGCAATGAGATATTAGTAAATAAATTACATAACTTTGTCAAAGTTAAATTATAGACTAAACTCTATATATCTTATATGGCTTACCCATTCCAACTAGGCTTACAAGACGCTTCCTCATCTATTATAGAAGAATTAATAAATTTTCACGACACTACACTTATAATCGTGTTTCTAATCAGCTCTTTAGTACTATGTATCATTAATCTCATATTGACAACAAAAATAACTCATACTAGCACTATAGACGCCCAAGAAGTAGAGACTATCTGAACCATCTTACCCGCCATAATCCTGATTTTAATTGCCCTGCCTTCCTTACGAATCTTATACATAATAGACGAAATTAACAACCCAGCCCTCACAGTAAAAACAATGGGCCACAGATGATACTGAAGCTATGAATACACAGACTATAAGGACCTCTGCTTCGACTCATACATGATTCCAACCTCTGACTTAAAACCCGGATAACTTCGCCTCCTAGAAGTAGACAACCGAGTAGTCCTCCCCATAGAGTTACCAATTCGAATACTAATCTCATCCGAAGACGTCCTACACTCATGTGATGGAGGAAGGTCATTGGCTAATAAAGGAACTGCCCTGGCCCATTTTATTGGTTAGAGGATAGGTGGGAGGAGAAAACAGGACAGAACACTGGGAGGAAGAGGAAGTGAGGTGAGAGACGCGACAGTTCTCCTCTCAGGAGCAGAAGCCTGAGAGAGACACCATGCCCCGCTCCCAGCATGAAGCTCCGACCCAGGATGGACATAGGCTAGAATCTCCCCGGTAAGCGCACCTTGGGGTGCTACACACAGATGATTAGAAATGGGCTAAATTAATATGTGAGAATTAGCCTAGAAGAGAATGGGCCAAGCAGTGATTAAATGAATACAGTTTCTGTGTAATTATTTCGGGCATAAGCTAGCCGAGAAGGCAGCCGGGGTGCCGGGAACGCAGCCCCGCCACCCTTATTACTACACTCATGAGCTGTTCCTTCCCTAGGACTTAAAACAGACGCTATCCCTGGGCTAAACCAAGCAACTATCTCATCCAACCGTCCTGGGTTGTTCTACGGACAATGTTCAGAAATCTGCGGATCTAATCATAGCTTTATCCCTATTGTGCTTGAAATAGTCCCTCTAAAAAACTTTGAAGATTGATCTTTATCAATAATCTGATTACATTACGAAGCTTAGAGCGTTAACCTTTTGAGTTAAAGTTAGAGATAGTTATTCTCCGCAGTGAATGCCACAACTGGATACATCTAAATGATTTATTAATGTCCTGTCAACTACAATCACACTGTTCATTCTTATACAACTAAAAATCTTACTTCACAACTTCCCACAAACTCCATCCGTCAAGTCAATTAGACTTATAAAAACAAGCAACCCCTGAGAATCAAAATGAACGAAAATTTATTCACCTCTTTCATTACCCCTACAATAATTGTCATACTTATCATTATACTCCCATCAATACTTTATAACTTCTTCAAAACGACTGGTCTCAAACCGCTTCCACTCATTTCAACAATGATTAGTCAAACTCATTATTAAATAATGCTAATCCACTCACCCAAAGGACGCACATGATCACTCATACTAGTATCCTTAATTATATTTATTGGCTCAACTAACCTTCTAGGACTCTTACCACACACATTCACCCCAACAACACAATTATCAACAAATTTAGGAATAGCAATCCCACTGTGAGATGGAGCCGTGATCCTAGGTTTCCACAATAAACTGAAAGCCTCATTAGCCCACTTCCTACCCCAGGGTACCACTATCTCCTTCATTCCTATATTAATCATTATTGAAACCATCAGCTTATTAATCCAACCCATAGCCCTAGCAGTCCATTTAACCGCTAACATCACCGCAGATCACTTATTAATTCACTTAATCGGTGGTGCTACAGTAGTTCTCACAGCATTAGCCCACCAACAGCTACAATCACATTCATCATTTTAGCCCTTCTCACTATCCTAGAGTTTGCCGTAGCCCTAATTCAAGCTTACGTATTTACCTTACTAATAAGCCTCTACCTACATGATAACACCTAATGACCCACCAAACTCATGCTTTCCATATAGTAAACCCAAGCCCATGACCTCTAACAGGGGCCTTCTCTGCCCTAATGCTAACCTCAGGTTTAGTTATATGATTCCACTCCAATCAGCTATCCTTCTATCACTAGGACTCATACGTAATTCACTCACTATACATCAGTGATGACATGATGTAATCCGAGAAGGCACTTATCAAGGACATCACACACCCATTGTACAAAAAGTCTTACGCTACGGAATAATCCTATTTATTGTCTCCGAAGTGTTTCTCTTTGCAGGTTTCTTCTGAGCATTCTATCACTCAAGCCTAGCCCCAACACATGAATGACCTTGTGGGCTGCTGGCCACCAACAGGAATTACACCCCTTAACCCTCTAGAAGTTCCACTCCTAAACACATCAGTATTACTAGCATCAGGAGTATCTATCACATGAGCCCACCATAGCCTAATAGAAGGCAAACGAAATAACAGAAACCAAGCCCTATTTATCACAATCATACTGGGAGTCTATTTCACCATACTACAAAGTCTCAGAATATTTCAAAACACCATTCTCGATCTCAGATAGAATTTATGGATCCACATTCTTCATGGCAACTGGATTGCATGGCCTCCACATAATCATTGGCTCTACCTTCCTAATTATTTGTCTCCTACGACAATTAAAATACCACTTCACATCTAAACACCACTTTGGCTTTGAAGCAGCAGCATGATATTGACACTTCGTAGACATGATTATTCCTATATGTATCCATTTATTGATGAGGATCATACTTTCTTAGTATAATCAGTACATCTGACTTCCAATCAGTTAGCTCTAGTGCAACCTAAAAGAAAGTAATTAACATAATACTTATCTTACTAGTAAACATCACCCTAGCCATAACCCTAATTCCCCTAGCCTTCTGACTTACTCACTTTAACATCTATACTGAAAAAGCCAACCCATAGGAATGCGGATTTGACCCTATAAGCTCAGCTCGACTACCCTTCTCAATGAAATTCATTCTAGTAGCAATCACCTTCCTACTATTCAATCTTGAAATCGCATTAACTCCTTCCATTACCCTGAGCGATACAATTCCCCAACATAAACATACCAACAATCATCACATTTATCCTCATCACAATCCTAGCCCTAGGCCTAGCTTATGAGTGGACACAAAAAGGCTTAGAATGAACAGAATAATTGGTAATTAGTTTAATTGACATTAATGATATCGACTCATTAGATTATGATGATATCATAATTACCAAAAATGACACCTGCCGTACTTAACATTACCCTGGCCTTTACTTTCTCTTTCCTAGGAACCCTTATATTCCAATCGCACCTAATATCTACCCTCCTCTGCCTAGACGGTATAATACTATCCTTATTTATCCTAGCCACTATCACACCCTTAAACACATACTCCATAATTATATTCACAATCCCCATCCTTATCTTAGTATTTGCTGCCTGTGAGGCAGCTGTAGGGATAGCCCTATTAGCAAAAATTTCAAACACCTATGGCTCTGATTTCGTACATAACCTAAACCTACAATGCTAAAAATTATTTTCCCATCATTCATACTATTACCCGTAACCTGATTCTCAAGTGACAAAAAAGTATGGATCAATGTAACAACCTATAGCCTTCTAATTAACCTTATCTTTATTAACCTTTTATGACCAAACAACGATAACAGCCTGAGCTTCTCTACCATATTCTCCGCAGACCCCTTATCTGCCCCACTTCTAGTCCTAACAACCTGACTACTTACAATAATACTCCTGGCCAGCCAAAATCAAATCAAAAAAGAGCCCGAACACAGCAAAAAACTATACATTTCCCTACTAGTGTGCCTCCAAACTCTACTTATGACATTCTCTGCCAATGAACTCATCATATTCTATGTCCTATTTGAAGCCACCCTCATTCCAACCCTTATTATTATTATATGATGAGGGAACCAAACAGAATGACTTAACGCAGGGATTTACTTATTTTACACCTTAGTAGGATCCATCCCCTATTAATTGCCTTAATCTACATTCAAAACTCAACAGGAACATTAAACTTTACCCTAATAACTCCTCACCAATCGACCAAAATGGTCTAATAACATCCCATGACTAGCCTGTATTATAGCCTTTATAGTTAAAATACCCCTATATGGAGTCCACCTATGACTCCCTAAAGCCCATGTAGAGGCCCCCATTGCAAGATCTATGATCCTAGCAGCAATTCTACTAAAGCTAGGGGGATATGGCATAATACGAATCTCTACAATTCTAGACCCAGTAACATATATATATATATATATATATATATATAATTATAACCAGCTCCATCTGCCCCCGACAAATGGACCTAAAATCGCTCATCGCTTATTCTTCAGTCAGCCATATGGCCCTAGTCATTGCCGCCATCATAATACAAACCCCATGAAGTTTTATGGGAGCTACAGCATTAATAATTGCCCATGGTTTAACATCCTCCCTATTGTTCTGTCTAGCAAACACAAACTATGAACGCATCCATAGTCGAACAATAATCATAGCCCGAGGTCTACAAATAGTATTCCCTCTAATGGCCACATGATGAATCATAGCAAGCTTAGCTAGTCTTGCCCTGCCACCAACAATCAATTTAAATGGAGAACTAATAATTACAATCTCCTTATGCTCTTGATCAAATCCATCCATTATTCTACTAGGAACAAACATCCTTGTTACCTCCCTTTACTCATCTACATAATTGTCACCACACAACGGGGTAAACTAACCAACCATATAAATAACTTACAACCTTCACACACACGAGAATCGACACTCATAGCTATCCACATTTTACCTCTCATCCTACTTACTATTAATCCTAAGCTAATTATGGGTGAAAGACCCCCCCGCCCAGCTTATTAAATGACTTAGCACCGGTAACACCATTTTACAAGGCTTGTACTGAATATTCAGGGTTTGAACAAAGGGCAGTTTAAAAGCTGCCAAAACAAGCTAGAGACACCTGTGGCTGGGCCGGGGGAGGAACGGGAATACCGAGAATATGGCTAGGCACCGTCTGTCCCAGGCGGGGAGGAACGGTGAAGTCTACCCTAGATAAGAGCCAAGGCAGCCCATATCTGAATTCTCGGGAACTAGAGACCTTGTCCCGACCTGAACTCGGCCACATTCAAACTGACCAATGAAAACCCTGTAACTATGCTTCTCGCTTCTGTACCGCGCTTTTTGCTCCCCAAAACATATATAAACCCATTACCCCGACCTGGAGGCGCACAAGTCCTCTGAGAGACTTTGTCGCCCCAGGTACCTGTGTATCTGAATAAACCTCTTGCTGTTTGCATCCGTACAAGTGGTCTTGCTGTTCCTTGGGAAGGGTCTCCCCAGAGGAAAGACACTCTTGGAGGGTCTTTCAATGGGCCCCACACTATGTTAATATAGTTTAAAAAAATACCAGACTGTGAATCTGAAGATAGGATATAAATATCCTTATTTACCAAGAAAGCATGCAAGAGCTGTTAAACTCTCACTAAGCCTAAAATTTGACCTTTTCTCAATCGTTTTCTTACCTGTAGCCCTATTCATCACATGATTAATTATAGAATTTTCTATATGATATATACACTCAGACCCAAACCTAGACCGATTTATCAAATACCTATTAACATTCTTAATCACTAGTCATCTTAACTACCACTTACAACCTGTTCAGAAGTTAAATGGTCAACCATCTTTTAAAGTATTTTATTGTCAGTTTCCCTTCTTATTTTTTTTTAAAGATTAATTTATTATGTATACAACTTTCTGCCTCCATTGATACCAACACGCCAGAGGAGGGTGCCAGATCTCTTTTCAGATGGTTTGGAGCCACCATGTGTTTGCTGGGAATTGAACTCAGGACCTCTGGAAGAGCAGACACTGCTCTTAACCACTGAGCCATGATCTCTCCAGCCCAGTTTCCCTCCTTTTTATTTTTGTTCTTTATCCTCATTTTATGGAGGTTTTGGGCCCCTAACCATAACCCTAACCATAACCTCTGAAAGTAGCTTGCTCCCATACAGAGAGTACCAAAAGTTGAGTGACAAGCCACCACACTTTCTAGGCCCTCCATAGTGAGGCAAAACCATGGTATAAAACCTGACTGGCTCAGTTTCTCCAGCAAAAAGGAGATTCCTGCAGGTAGGCTGGACCACTCCCATCCACTGGACCCCCACAAGCAACAAACACATTCCTGCACCAAAATGGTAATCTCAAATACAATACTGAGAGGACCAAGAGGTGAGTGAACAGCAACCCAGCGGGGGTCCACACAAACAGGACTTGGGTTATCTAGACAGCCAGCAGGAGAGGATTCTGCTGAGAGGACAAAGAGAGGAACTCTACAGCACAAGCTGTGAGAGCAACCCAGGAGAAGAGAGCAAGAGAGCATGAGACACAGAGCAGACCAAGAACAGTTCCCAGAGACTCAGACAGCCACTGTAAGAATTGGACCAACAGAATAAAAAAGATGGAAAAGAGAATCTCAGGGGTTGAAGATAGCTATATGAAATAAATTCATCAGCCAAAGAAAACATTAAATCTAACATATTCTTAACACAAAACATTCAGGAATTCTGGGAAAACATAAAAAGACCAAACCTAAGAATGATAGGGATAGAAAGAGAACTCCAGCTCAAAGACACAGAAAACACATTAAACAAAATGATACAAACTTAAGGAAAGATAGCCCTACAAAGACAGAAGAAGCTTAGAGAACACAAGATAGACTGGATCAAAATAAAGTCCACTCACCATATAATAAAACACAAAACATATAGACTAAAGACAGAATATTATGAGCGGCAAAGGGAAAAGGTCAAGTAATATAGAAAGGTAGACCTATCAGAATGACACCTGACTTCTCAATGGAAACCAAGAAAGCAAGAAGGCCCTGGTCAGATGTGCTGCAGACACTAAGAGACCACAGATGCAAGCACAGGTATCTGTACCCAGCAAACCTTTCCATCACCATCGATGGAGGAAACAAGATAATCCATGACAAAACCAGATTTGCACAATATATATCACAAACCCACCATTACAGGAAGTAGTAGAAGGAAAACCCCAACCCAAGGAACCTCACTTCACACACAAAATAATCAAGCAACAGATAACCTCACATCAGCAAAACCAAAGGAAGGGAAACACACAACCATTCTCAATGAAACAGAACAGGTATTAACAACCACTGGACATTAATAGCACTTAATATCAATGGTCCCAACTCACCTATAAAAGGACCCAGGCTAAGAAAATGGATAGGAAAACAAGATCCAGACTTCTGTTGTATACAAGAAACACACCTCAACCTCTAACACAGACATCAACCTCTAAGACAGACCTCAAAGTAAAGGATTAGGAAAAGGTTTTCCGATTAAATGTACCTAAGAAACAAGAAGCTGTAACTATCCTAATATCTAGCATTAGATTTCAAAATGAAATAAATAAGAAGAGATGAAGAAAGACAGTTTATACTCATAACAAGGTAAATCTATCAAGCTGAAGTCTCAATCCTTAACATTAATGCCCCTAATACAATAGCACTCACATATGTAAAAGAAACACTACTAAAGCTTAAAAAACATACATCAAAATCCACACACTAATAGTAGGAGACTTCTACATTCCAATAACCACAATGTTAGTTTGGTCTACCAGACAAAAATTTTACAAAGAAATAAGGAATTAACAGATGGCATGAATGAAAAGGACTTAACAAACATGTACAGAACATTTCACCTAAACGCAAAAGAATATATCTTCTTCTCAGCACCTCAGAACCTTCTCTAAAAATGACCACATACTGCATAGCAAAGCAAACATCCGCAGATATGAAAAAAGTGGATTAACACTATGTATCTTATTGGAGCAACAAGGTTTAAAGTTAGTTAGGGAATGGAAAGAGGCAAGCCTCAAAGAACAATAAGTAAAAAAACTAAAACTGACTCTCCACAGAAACTTCTCAAACCAACTAAAACACAAGGAACTTTTAACAAGAAATTCTCTGGATACAAAATTGTTGAAGGCCCATCCTTTTCCAGAGGAACAATATAATCAGATGATAATAAAACTAACAATATAGATTGTACCACTTAAAAAAATGAGACATAAAGACATAGCTACCAATATAGATTATAATCTCTTAACAGAAATGATAAGACTCTAATCAAAATCAAACTACAGGAAATCACTGACCATAACTCATCCAGTACACCACATTCTTTCCTTCGCTAATAATAGAGAACGGGTTGTGTGAGGAGGGTGTTCCACCACAATTGGAGAGATTCACTTGAAGCCTTCCGAGGTTTTAACTTTGTAGAAAATATTGTGACTACTAAAAGGATATAATTCTATTGTGATAAAGAATAGGATGTCTGTTAGGGTCACTTAGACAGCATTTTGCTTACTATTGTTGGGTCCAGGTGTCATGAAATTATTGAGAAGGGGGCAGACCACTAAAATCTATTAAACCAGAAGCAAACTTTATTCCAGAAAAAGGTAAAAAAAAAACTCCATGGGGCACACAAAGCTTACCAGTTGTATGTGACCACAGACAGAGATTGGATTTCCATATCTGTGGCAATGGGCGATTTCCAAAATAGCCTTTTTATAGCAGGAAGCAAGCATTATGCATGAACAAAAGAATTTTTATAATCTCGAGGTAAAGCTCAGGTACAAATTGCTTTGTTTGTTTTTACAATTTCCATTAACAGGGTTTTTCAGTAAAACTAGGATTTGCATTTAGCCTGTTTCTCTCTGCCACTTTCTAATGGTGTTTATTGAAGTTCTGCAATCCCTTGATACTGACAGTTTTGCATATCAGGAAAGGGTATGAGGAATGCAAAACAAAAAAGTCATGTACTCACATCATTTAAAAGTTAACTCATGATAGTTGTTAGTCATGAGTGGTCAGGGGTTATCTAAAAGCTGACCCTCAGTTTGAAGAGGGACTCTCAGTTTGCAGAGGGATGCTTCAGGCTTTAAGGCAGAGCTATCAGTTGTAAAGCAAACTAATCCACTGTTAATAGTTAATCCTTAATGTTGTAAGAAGGCCACTTGTTGGTTTTAAGCTGCTCAGTGGCTCAGACCTGAAATAATCACAAAGAAACTATATTATTTAAATAACTGCTTGGCCCATTAGCACTAGCTTGTTATTGGCTAACTCTTACATCTTAATTTACCCTGTCTCCATTATTCTGTGCATCACCAAGAGGTCCTGGACTACCAGCAAAATTTCAGCATGTCTGTCTCCAGCAAAAGCTCTATGGCTTCTCCTGATTCTGCCTTTCTTTCACCCAACATTCAGTTTACTTTTCCCTGACTACCTAAGTTCTGTCCTATCAACAAATCAAGGAAGTTTATTTATTCACCAATGGTATTCACAGCACACAGAGGGAAATCCCACATCACCTTAAGCTGCAGAGAAAGTTGCTGACAGTCTGTTCTACAAGCCTGGTCTATAAGAGCTAGTTCCAGGATAGGCTCCAAAGCAAAAGAAAAATAAAAAAAAAATAAAAAAAAAACATAATACAAGATAACAAACTATTAAAGAATCGGTATATGCCTAAAGCAACTCATTTTATAATTGTTTTATAAGTCACAAGCACTTTTTTTTTTGGTTTTTCGAGACAGGATTTCTCTGTAGCTTTGGAGCCTATCCTGGAACTAGCTCTTGTAGACCAGGCTTGCCTTGAACTCACAGAGATCCGCCTGCCTCTGCCTCCTGAGTGCTAGTATTAAAAGAGTGTGTCACCACCACCCGGCCACAAGCACTTTCGAAAACAAGTTTACTGCTATTTTTTGCAAATGTTTTCACATGAGAATGAATGTTCTATATATGTATGTAGGATCTGGTACAGTAGATATTTATGAGTCTCTCAACTTGAGTGTTGGTATCTGAAATCAAAATATATGAGGAACAACCTGTAAAGACATTTTAGCCAATAAACCAAAAGTCTTTCACGGATTAATAGCAAAAAGAATAACAAATCCTAAGTAAATAAAGTAAATAAACCTTGGTAGCTCCTTTTGTCACCTCGAACTAAACATCACTGAATCATATCATTGTGCCTGATGATAGCAAAAAGTTAGAAACATTCTAATTGTGTGTTGCGAAAATACAATCAACACCACCATAGTTCTACCACCTATTAAACTATTTGAAACAGTTATATTATTGAAAATGAAATACAATATTCAGAAATTCTAGTAACCCCACCATCAGTTTTCTAATCTGTCTTCCCACTGCACACCAAAAGCATTCCCCTATGTGTACACTAGACAATGATATTACAAGCATAATATTCTACCATACTAGAGCTGCATTATTTCTCTTCCCAGGAAATCTATACACTGGGAGACTCAGAGGACAAGAACCACTGGCCAGGTCACTACATAGAACAACAGAACCATAGCCTGGCTCATGGTCCATCTCTGACTCACCATGGCATACCTTGTGGTCTACCTTACAACTCATTACAACAGAAGCAGAGAAGAATCCTGGAAAGAACCACCTGTAAGCTACCTACCACTATTGTTCCTGCCTGCTAAGCCTTCCCAGAGTCCCTCACTGGCTACTGCCACCCAGCTGGGCATCAGAATATTATCAGTTCCCCTACTGGGTGAACAGAGATCAAAATTACTCACATATCACAGAACTTTCTGCTCTGCCCTTCCAGTCCAGTGTATAGGGCCCTAGTCTAGAAAGTCATTATATCTGAGATCGGAAACAACCCTTTTCCAAAGGCCGACCCCACATCTTTACCAGCTCTCCCAAGCATACCCCGAGATTAGAGACAGAGCTCTGGTGTTGCTCTATACATCAGGGCCTTAGAGAAACCTCCAAAAGCCTAGGCAGGTTGCCAAAGTCAGAGAGGCCTAGTTTCAAGGATTTTCTAGAAGTTCTGCACTGAGCATTTGACATTTAGGTGTAAGGTCCATTTAAAGTTAATTTGTGGAAGTTGTAATTGGGATCTCATGAACTGTGTAGTACTCCACTACTCAGTCACAATGTAGAAGAGGAGAATTGGTGACATAAAGGATTGACCAATGCTTAGGGGAGAGTAAGTCACACCAAGTAGAATTTAGCTGAGGGAGGGCTGCCTCTGAAATACACCCAGAGACAAGTAGTATGTTAATCAGGACTATTAGAGATTTGGATGCTAAGATGTAAATGTTTATTTACCTTTTGTGTATACATGTCTGTAGTGAAAACTGCAAATGAGATGCTCACCAATAGAAAGGATAGAGAGTCTGCCTGTGTAACTCTCTAGAGCAAGATGGAGCATCATAGTTTTAAGAGGGATTTCTTAGTTGTGTTGTACTGGATGCTGTAAACATCAATTCCATGATATTTTGTTATGTATTTGCTGTTTCTTGGTATTAACTACATACTTACATTAAAATCCAAAAGCATGGTTATAGTAGTGATGTCATGTACCATATGAATAATGTCTTGTGTTTTATCTAAGGTTTAGTTGAACAGTTTGTACCTAGGAAATACTAATTATTACATTATCATATACAGTTTCTATTCAGTTTTCTTTTATTTGTTGTTGCTCAGCACTATCTTAGGACAAACAATTGGTATCTTCCTGTGATCACCCGTGACTGCTTACAAAGGATGATCACCACCAGGTTGCTGACTGTTGATATTCTATCATGAAAGAAGGTATCGCCTCTATCTGAGTACATAGCCTCTTTTCCAGGCAACTGTATGCAATTCATCCCTAATGACATGTGACCTTGTGGTCTTAGGAATGAGCTAGAGTACATTGCCTGGAAAACACTTGGGAAGATGTAGATTCTGTGTATGCACCCATGAGAAAGCCATCTTTAAAAGTGGGAATTGACCTTGAGTGCTATCAGGCTTACTTCCTATGTCCACTGAGAAATGTACTGTAATGGAGAGCATATGGGCAGTGGAAGAGCAGAGAGAAAGTAGAGCTCACATATGCAGCTATGGGAGAGCCATTGTACATACTGGATGAAGACGTGACTGTGTGGCTGCTTTTGGGTATCTTAGTTAGAGCTTCTATTGCTGTGAAGAGACACCATGACCACAGCATGCTTATAAAGGAAAACATTTGATTGAGGCTGACTTACACTTTCAGAGGATTTAGTCCATTATCATCATAGCAGAAAGCATGGTGGATGCAAGCAGAATTGGAGCTGGAGAAAAAGCTGAGAGTTCTACATCTAGATCAGCAGGCAGCAGAAAGTGACTATGACATACTTCAACAACTCTCCATGGGACGTTGGGGGTGATTTTGATTCAAACAACCACAGAATCAAAACCCTTGTAAGTACCTTTTCAACCATGCTCAATAAGCAAGCTCAATAAACTCACTGGTTCCCCAGGATGGACTTTGGTGAAATTGTACTTTGTATCTTCATTGGGGCTTATGGTTATAGGATAGAAATTGCTTCCTCCCCCTTCACAGGGGAGAAAATTTCACAACAGATCATAAACATATTTGTTAATGATCCTACTTCTCATGGTATTAGAAAAAGAAAGCGGTACATAAAAGAACACGTTAGAAGAATATAAATGTGTAAATGACTATAGTAAAAAGGGACTTAAATTTATGAACATGATTATGACTGGATGGCTCCAGGATAAAGAAGACTGGAAAGATTTTACAAGCTATGAAGGTCTGAGTAAGTTGTTTAAGGTACATAAGGATGAAACTTAGGGATCATATTTTTATTAAAGTTTGTAAAGTCAGATTCCAACTATTTCAAGGACCGGCTGAAAGGTATACCAAACAAACTTTATTGAGTTGTGTCTAAAAAAGGAGGATCAATGTAGGAAAGATTTCTTGAAATCTTCACAGGAAGCCACAGTACGTAAAGCAAAGCTTTTGACTTATCCTCACATTGATGGACGACTGATAACAGAGAGACGTGAAGAATCTGAGATTCCTTCCAAGCACAAGTGACCTCTAAAGACTAGATGCTCAACGGGCCTTGACAACATAGAAAGAAAGATTAATTTCTGCCACCTGCATTGGTCTTCAGTACTCAAGGAGAAATTTTAATCAAAGGATAAGAGGATTGGTACCAACACAAGGGATCACACTCCACAGACAGTAGATGCAACTCTCCATGGGATGTTAGTCAGATAGCAAATCTCAGTAATATTTTATTGATAAAAAGATTCAGTACAGATCTGAGACATCAGACTTTGGCTCTTAGAATACCTGAACACAGCAAAGAAGGACAGGCCCACGATTGTTTTAAACTCCAAATTAAATGATGCTAAATACCTCTGACCTCACTATCCAGAAGCCACATGGGAAGGGCATCATGCTGACTTTTGGCTGATAAAACAGGTATAAAAGGGTGTGACAGTTGGTTGTGGGCTCATCACTCTGGAGAACAACTGTAGAACTTAAATGAAAACCTCTAACAGATGGAAGCTATTGTGAGTCCTTCAAAAATGTCTTATGGACTTTGGATATGTTAGTGCTTCCCAGACAACAGTACATCTTCCCAAACAACTCTGTCTACATCTGAAAGTTTGGTCTTTACGAGATGCTCTATGGAAGGGTATCTTAATACTACCACCTGATACCCAAAATTCAGCTGAAACAAGCCAGGTAAGTCATTGCCCCAATACCATAATGGTAGTTAGTGTTACCTCTTCAGAGGAAGGTGGGATAAGAACTGGAGGTAGAAATCAACTATACAATTTAGGGAAGAAAAAAAAAAAACTCTCATGGCTCCCTATTGGCTCTGTCATGGCTCACAATCTACTTCCCACTAATGCTCCTGATTGCTGGGCTTGCCCAGAGTCCATCAAGAGCTAGAATTGCCCAGTTAAGACAGTAGCAGTTCCCCTACTAGATGAGCAAAAATCAAATGACTAAGCCAGCACAGCCCTCCCCAGTTCCACCTGAGGGGAACACAGAGCTCTAGTCTGGAAAATTGGTATTTTAGTAGAGCACTTCTTGTTCCCCTTCCAAAATATGGTGTAACTTGTGTTTATGTGTTTCATTGCAGTGTCATGGATTACCATGACTACCAGTGTAATCAACCCTTTCCCTCATAACTCATATTCTGAAGACAAAACTAGGTCACATTCAAACACCAACGCTTAATAAAGCAAAATTCATGATTTTTCTCATTTCTGGAAAGTCTTAGAAGCAAGAAAGTGATGACATAAATGATGTAATTAAAATCCACAAAAAACAATCTAAAAAGCTGAAACAGGTTTATAGTCATGTGCTCCATAGTTTACTAATTTATATTAGAGCACGCCAAGGATTAGTAACACTAAGGACAGGCAGTGCCACAACATTTTATCCAGTTCTATTTTGGTCAGACTAGTGAAAATACTGTAATTTGGTTTCATAAGTTTGGTTCTTTATCCCACTTCTTGATTACTTACTCTGTGGATGCAAGAAAGGGCCAGTCGGAACATTTAGCAATCATCTAAAGTTGGCTGAATCACTACCTATTTCTTATGTGAGCTATGGTCTAAGGGGGAAAGCTTTCATGCTCCTTCTTGCCTATACCTCTCTGTGCTGGGACTATGCCAGATATACAGTTTGTCAGTAAACTCAATTCTTACATGAGTCCCTCTTGATTTTCAAGTTCACAATAAAATACAGATTAGTTGGAGGACATTCATCTATTTTCCTTCTCACTGACCACTTTAAGGAACTGGGAGAGCAACCCAGGAGAACAGAGCAAGAGAGCAGGCTAAAGGGACCTCAGTGGCTCCCTGAGACACAGAGCAGACCAAGAACAGTTACCAAAGACTCAGACAGACACTGTAAGAATTGGACCAAGAAGCAAAGACACTGCCAACATCAATTGAAGAGATGGGTAGGCTCCAATGCAAGAATTTATCCAATAACCTAATAAGCCTCATGGTAACATCAGAAACCAGTGATCACATACCAGGGAGACTTGAACATCCTAACCAAGTAAAAGCAGAAGAAAATGATTTCAAACAAAAGTTTATGAAGAGAATAAAGACCGTTAAAGTGAAATGAAAAACTCAATTAATGGAGAAAAAAACAGAAAAAATTGGGAAAAATTAATAAATCTCACAAAGAAACCCAAGAAAAACAGTCAAACTGATGAAGAAAATGGTTCAAGACTTAAAGACCAAAATAGAAGCAATAAAAAAAGGAAACTCTGGATATGGAAAATTTGGATAAATGAACAGAAACTATACAAAGGGAAGTATAACCACCAGAATACAAGAGATGGAAGAGAGAATCTCAGGGGTTGAAGAAAGCTAGATAAAATAAATTCATCAGTCAAAGAAAACATTAAATGTAACAAGTTCTTAATACAAAACATCCAGAAAATCTGGAAAAACGTAAAAAGAACAAACCTAAGAATAATAGGGATGGAAGGAGAACAACTCCAGCTGAAAGGCAAAGAATATATATTCAATAAAATCATACAAGAAAAGTTTCCCAAATTAAAGAAAGATATTCCTACAAAGGTAGAAAAAGTTTACAGAACACAAAAAAGACTGGATCAAAAAAAGTCCCCTCACCGTAACTCTTAATATCAATGAACTGAATACAGAAAGCCACAGGCTAAGAGAATGGGTAGGAAAACCAAGATCCAGCCTTCTTTGTATACAAGAAACACAACTCAACCTCAAAGATAGACATTACTTCAGAGTAAAGGGTTGGGAAAAGGTTTTCCAATCAAATGGACCCAAGAGACAAGCAGGTGTAGCTAACATTAGATTTCAAAATAATCTAATGCAGGAGGACACTTTATACTCATAGCAAGGTGAATCTATCAAAATAAAATATCAATCATTAACATCTATGCATCTGCTACAAGAGCACTCACATATGTAAAAGAAACATTACTAAAGCTTAAAACACACATCAAAATCCACACACTAATAATAGGAGACTTCTACAATCCACTATCCACCATACAGAAACTTAACAGAGAAATAAGGAAACTAACAGATGCCATGAATGAAATGGACTTAACAGACACATACAGAACATTACACATAACTCAAAAGAATATACCTTCTTCTCAACACCTCATGGAACATCCTCAAAAATCACCCAGGTTTAAAGTTAGAACTTAAAACAACAATACTCTCAGAAATCCTACAAAGTCGTGGAAATTGAACAGTAAACTACTTAACCACCCATGGGTCAAGGTAGAAATAAATTAAAGACTTCCTAAAATTAAACAAAAATGAAGGCACAATGTACCCAAACCTATGGGACACTATGAAAGCAGTACTAAGAGGAAAGTTCATAGCACAGACAGAAAGCTCACACTAGTGACTTAACACCACATATAAAAGCTCTAGAACAAAAAAGCAGACATGACCAGGAGCAGAAGACAGGAAATAATCAAATTGAGGAATGAAATAAATTAAACAATTTACAAAATACAAACAATCAATAAGAAAGAGCAGGTTCTTTGAGAAAAATCAACAAGATAGACAAACCCTTATCCATACTAATAAAAAAGCACTGGAAGAACATCTTAATTAACACAATACATCCAAATTAACACAATCAGCAATGAAAAGGGGGACATAACACTAAGGAAATCCAGAAGAACCCTTAGATAATACTACAAAAACCTGTACTCCACAAAATTAGAAAACATAAAAGAAATGGACAATTTTCTGGTTAGGTACCATATACCAAAATTAAATCAAGAACAGGTGAGCAATTTAAATAGATGTATAAACTGTAAGGAAATAGAAGCTCTAATCAAAAGCCTCACAAAAATATGCCAAAGACAAATGGTTTTAATGTAGAATTCTATCACAACTTCCTATAATCCTCAAAGTGTTCCCCATAATAGAACCAGAAGGAACATTGCCAAACTCTTTTTATGAGAGTACAGTTAACATGATACCAAAACCACACAAAGACTCAACCAAGAAAGAGAATTACAAACTAATCTCACTTATGAACAAAGATGCAAACATAATTAACAAAATGCATCAAACTGAACCCAAGAACACATCAAAAAATCCACCATGATCAAGTCAGCTTCGTCCCAGAGATGCAGGGATGGTACAACATACAAAAATCTATCAATGTAATCCATGATATAAATAAACTGAAAGAAAAAATCCATAACCAACTCATTAGATTCTGAAAAAGCATTTGAAAAAATCTAATACATATTCATGACAAAGATCTTGGAGAGATCAGGGATACAAGGAATATATCTAAACATAATAAAAGCAATGTACAGCAACCTGACAGCCAGCATGAAATTAAATGGGGAGAAAAAGTGATTCCACTAAAAGCAGGAAAAAGACAAGGCTGTCCACTCTCTCCATATCTATTCTACATAGTTCTTGAAGTTATGCCTGGAGCAATATGAAAACAAAAAAAGGGATCAAGGGGATTCAAATTGGAAAGGAAAAAGTCAAACATTTGTTATTTGCAGACACTATGATAGTATGTATAAGTGACCTCAAAAACTCTACAGGGGAACTTCTACAGGTGATAAATACCTACAGTAATGTGGCAGGATACAAGATCAACTCAAAAAAAATCAGTAGCCATCCTATATACAAATGCTAAAGGAGCTGAGAGAGAAATCAGAGAAACATTACCTTTCAAAATAGCCACAGGGCTAGCGAGATGGCTCAGCGGTTAAGAGCATTGCCTGCTCTTCCAAAGGTTCTGAGTTCAATTCCCAGCAACCACATGGTGGCTCACAACCATCTGTAATGAGATCTGGTGCCCTCTTCTAGACTGCAGGCATATATGCAGACAGAATATTGTATACTTAATAAATATTTAAAAAAAAATAAAAAAATAGCCACAAATTAAATAAAATATCTTGGGGTAACACTAACCAAAGAAGTTAAGACCTTTATGAAATGAACTTTAAGTTTTTGTAGAAAGAAATTTAAGAATACACCAGGAAATGGAAAGATCTCCCATGTACTTGGATAAATAGGATTAACATAATAAAAATGTCAATCTTACCGAAAGCATTCTATAGATTCAATGCATTTCACATCAAAACACCAACACAATTCATCATGGACATTTAAAGAACAATAATCAACTTAACATGGAAAAATTAAAAACCCTGGATAGCCAAAACAATCCAGTATAGGAAAGGAACTTCCAGAGGCATCACAATCCATCAACCTCCATTACGGAGCTACAGTAATGAAAACAACTTGGTATTGGCATAAAAACAGAGATGTTGACCACTGAAATCAAATCGGGAACCCAGATACTGATACACACACCTATTAACACCTGATTTTTATCAAAGAAGCTAAAATTATACAATGGGGAAAAAAGCATCTTCAACAAATAGTATTGGCATAACTGGATGGCAACCTGTGGAAGAATAAAAATAGATCCATATCTATCCCATGCACAAAACTTAAGTCCAAATGGATTAAAGACCTCAATATAAATCTGAATACTATAAACCTGATAAAAGAGATAGTGGCAAGTAGCCTTCAATGCATGGGCAAAGAGACCACTTTTTAAATATAACAACAGTAGCATAGACACTGAGAACGACAATAAATAATGGAACCCAATAAGCTAGAAACTTATATATCAGCCTAGATATAGTAGAGAGGGCCTTGGACCTTCCACAAAGCAATGTGCCTTACCTTCCCTAAGGAATGGATGGGAGGCTGCTTGTTTGTTCCCAGCTGCTCAGACCTGAAATACAAGAACACATGAAATAAAATCCTTCATTATCAAGTCAGCTTCATCCCAGAGATGCAAGAATGGTACAACATACAAAAATTTATTAATATAATCCATCATGTAAATAAAATGAAAGAAAAAAACCATATGACCAAATCATTAGATGCTGAAAAAGTATTTGAAAAAATATGACACCCCATCATGATAAAGGTCTTAGAGAGATCAGGGGTACAAGAAAGATATCTAAACAATATAAAAGCACCTGTAAGAATGGCTATGTCCAAAAACACCAATGATACCATAAGCTGAAGAGGATGTGAAGTAACTGTTGGGAATGCAAACTTGTGCAACCACTTTCAAAATCACTATGGCTGTTTCACAGAAAACTGGCAATCAACCTACCCCCAAATCCGGAAATACCACTCTTGGCATTATACCAAAAAGACGCACAATCATACTACAAAGATATATGTTCAACTATGTTCATAGAAGCATTTTTTGTAATAGTCAGAACCTGGAAACACCCTGAATACCCCTCAACTGAAGAATGGATAAAGAAAATGTGGAACATTCATATAGTTAGATTACTACTCAGTGGTAAAAAAACAAAGATATGTTAAATTCTGCATGCAAATTAATGGAGCTAGAAAACACCATCCAGAGTCAGGTAACTCAGACCCAAAAGATGAATATGGTATTGTGTACTCACTCATAAATGGATATTAGCTTTAAACAAAGGACATTGACCCTATAGTTCATGATCCTAGAAGCTAAGTAACAAAGAGAACCCTAAGAAAAACATACAGATCCACTTGGAAATTCAAAATAGACAAGATCAGCTGAAAGAAAATGGGAACACAGGGATGGGGGAAAAAGAAAGGTAGGAGACGAGAAGGGGGAAAGGAGAGGGGTGGGGAGAACTTGAGGAAATGGGATCATTGAGATGGAGGAAGGTCAGAGATGAGAGCAAGAAAAGAGATATCTTGATTGAGGGAGCCATTATGGGGTTACCAAGAATCCTGACTCCAGTAAATTCCTAGGAATCCACAAGGATGACCCCAGATAAGACCCTAAGCAATAAAGGAGAGGGGACCTGAGCTGGCCTTGTCTTGTAGTCAGAATGATGAATAACTTAAATATCACCAAAGAACATTCATCCAGCAACTGATGGAAGCAGAGGCAGAGCTCGTCTGTGCAGAGTCTGGGGGCCTCCTGAGTGTTCTGTGTCCGCGCAGGGGGTGGGGGGGCATCCACACCTCCGCCGTGTGTCTGGACGTGAGCTCTGCCTCCCAGGGCACCGTCAGCTTGTACCTGAGGCCTCTTGACGGGAAGACTGGGAGAGACCCGCCAAGGACGTCTGTCTGTGTCTGGATGGACCTGCCTGCGCTGGCTGCTCCTGCTCCCTCTGCTCCCGCTGCCGCTGTACTGTGCTGGCGGGAAGCCGCGTTGCTTGCAACTCCGTCCTACCCACCCCCCAGCCTCCTCGCTACCCTCCCCGCCGTCCCCCAAATGCCCCACGCACCACCCCCGCCCCACACACCTCTCCCGTACCAGCCTGGGAGCCCCGATCGCCCCAGTTCCGGGCACCGGTGGGAAGCGGCCCCGCTGCCGCAGGAACCGGAGCTCCGTCCCCTCCCCCTCTCCCAGCTCCGAACCGGCACCTCGGATTCCCCCGCGGCGATCGCGGCTCCAAAAGCAGCGGAAGCTGGAGCTGCCTCCACGGTTTTTCTCTTTTCTCCTTTTTTTCTGCTTCACCCGCGTGTGCTGGGAGCCAGCTACAAGCCTGGCGGGAGCGGCCTGTCTGTATTACCCGGGCAGGAAGGAAGGAAAAAAGAAGCCCGGGCTTCCAGGCCGGGAATCATGGGAGACCGAGTCCTCCCGGACCGATCCCAGACTACAGGCGAAATGGGCACCGCCGGGAATCATGGGAGACGTATTCCCGGACGGGGAACCGGGTCCCGAGCCCCCCCCCCGGGGGGGGGACCGGGGAGCGGCAGGGCCGCCCCCCGCTAGCCGGGAGAGCGTCCACGGGCCGGGACATGCCCCACGGGGACCCCACGTCCCGCCCCCGGACCCCAGCCACCCGGGGTCCCCCATGGACCCCGAGTGCCGGGTCACCCCGGCCCCTCCCCGGCCTTGGAGACACCCACCACCCGGTGCCGCCCACCCCTAGCGATGCCCCACCTCTAGCCACGCCCTAAGTATACCTTTATGGCACAACAGGACTTCATAGGGTTGTGACACTGGCATGGTCTCTTGAGCAGCATTAAAAGGATGGTTTTTTAATGGAGGGATGGGTGTTTCTGCTGTTTGTAAAACATGGTTGTCGTCTTTGTTTTGAGAATGCAGCTGGTTAATCCTAGGGAACAAACATTTATATCTTATACTAATCTCTAACATGTGCAGTTAGCATACCATTTACCTTTGGAGGATTTGGGATGCAACTCTCCCTTACCTAAATTCTACTTTGTGACTTAATATTTTCTAAGAACTTATACCATCAATCCTAGTCTTCTACATCACAGTAGCAGTGGAGTGCTACTCTATACAGGAACTACTGTTTACAAGCTCCACAGAATTAACTACAGATGGATACTAAACCTAAATGTTAAATGTTCAAAGTGCAAAACTTCTGGAAGATACTAGAGGGACCAGGGCTCTCCGACCTTGGCAAATCTGTGTTACACAGTGACGATACAAGCCGGCATTTCATGCTGATTTCAAAAAGGATATTTCAAAGCACAGTCCCGCTCCCAGTGCTCTGCACAGACGCAGTCAGGAGAGTGAAGTTACTCAGAGACTGCCAATCGGCCCAGGAGATACAAAGAACATGCAGGACCACTCAGATCATGCTGGAGCATTAAAGACCAACAGAAGCACGCTGGATGATGCAGGACCAGGCAAGAATATACTGAACTCTGCATCTGATCACTCGCTCCCACACACCCAGGGGAAGATGAACCACACTGGCTCTTGTAGCTCAACTAGCCCCTCCTCCCAGTCTGGGGATAGCCCCAAGCTCACCATGTAGTGGTTTTCCAGCTTTTACATGCTCCCTGCTCAGCTGCCTGCAGCAACACTCACAGCACAGCACACAAAACCACGTGTGCCAGCTTCTCTTCAAAGCCTGAAACTGGGCCCGGAAAGACCCAGCACAACTTCTTGACTGACAGGTCACCTGGAAGATATGATTGGCTATTGAGGCCTGAGTGACAAGAGCACCTCCCATAAGGTTATACAGTGCTTAAAGACACAGCACAATGGTTCCTGACCCAGCCTTTCATCTGAAAAACCTTTTCTGAATCAGCAGAGATGCATTTCCATAGCACTTGCCCCTGGCTCCAATACAGACCCTGCTACGTTCCTACTCTGCAGAGACACTTCCCCTTCTCCTTGACACAAGGTGACTAGCTGGTTGCCACTTGTAGCCAGTTTGACTTCCAAGATTAGCCATCACAACAGTCAAGACAGAAGAAATGAGAAAAATTCTTAGTGCAGGAAACAGGGAAAGCATGGGAGTTATTTCCAAAATAAAGCTTTTCCTGAACAAAGGAAGCATGTGGATTTTACTTAGGGAGTCTGTACACATTCATGTAGATTTCAGCCTATTCCTAAGCAGACTCAGTTAACAAACCCATTTCTGAACATGATCACAATGTAAAAGCGGAGACATTTAGGGGCATTCTTACTTCAAAGTCATGCAGAAACATATAAATTATAAAAAAGATGGAAAGAAAAGCCTCTGGCATGTTCACCTTATACCACAAGTGTTAGTATTCAGGCATCTGTACTGGCCTGTCCTTGGGTTACTGACAGGATATGTCCTCAGCTACAGCCACTAAGAGCACCTCCTGCACACATTTGATACTTTCTCTCTCTCTCTCTCTCTCTCTCTCTCTCTCTCTCTCTCTCTCTCTCTCTCTCTCTCTCTCTCTCTCTCTCCTCTCATCTGCCTGTCTCTCTGCCCCCCACCTCTCTCTTCTGTCTCCAGAGGCTGGTCTCCCCATCTCCCACTTTTTTCACATTCCCTTCCCCCTAATAAAAACCCCTCCATGTGAGCTCTTCTTTTGAGCCACTTTTTAAAATGACAACAACAAGGTCTTAGCTGAAAGTCAGGTAAATGACACAGTGAAAGCAGATTTCTCAGGAGCCTATGTGATCTGTCAGTCTTGATGTTTGATCTAAAAGATAACTGCATCAATACCACAGTTCTCACAGATACAAAAGATAGAGAACATAAATTCAGAAAACTTCAAGGAAAGGTCATTTAACAGCACTGTGTACTCTGCTCTAGGATGGACGATTATGGTGAACTCTATTAACCTCAGAACAAAGCTGCTTTCATCTCTGAGCTGGCTATCTCAGCAGAATACCACAACTGTTTCCATGCAAGATCAGAAGGAGTTCATTTTAAACTATCCCTGGCTTCTGTCTGTCTCAGGGTTGTGACATCACTGTAGAGAATTCCATTTTTTCCTTTTTCTAACTTTTTGTAAAAATGTAGTTATATGAGCATCTTGATTGTATGTGCCTGTGAACAGTACTTACAGAGGCCAGAAGATGGAAGGAGATGCCTGGGATTGGAGTTACAACAAATGGTTAGTTACCATATAGGTTCTGGGATTGAAACCTGGGGCTCTGTAACAACACCCAGTGTTCTTAATTGCTGAGCCATCTCTCTACTCCCTCTTCTTATTTAACATTTATTTCCATAAATTGATAATCACATGATATCACACCACTTTCTGTTTGGGTGGAAAGTTAGCATCTCAAACCCCCTCTCCTGGGAGTTGCTTCAGCACAGACTCTACCCCCAAGAAAGCCTACCAAATGATGACCCCTCCTCAGAGATGCTCAAGACCACTACTACAGGGAATTTAAACAGAAACCCAGAGAACAAACATGCAGTTTTCGGTCTTCCTTCCCATTTTTACCTGGGAGCACTGTTTTTCATTAAACCTGGACTTTTTCAAATTTGGTTTGATTTGGATTATTGTGCCAGCACAGAGGTTTATTGGGGCACAAAACTTTTCATCTGGAGGTTTTACCAAGGCGGCTGTTTTTCCCACTGGAACAGGTCCATGTGTTGGAAAACACCTTTCCCCCCTGCACCTGCTCTCTACCAGGCTAAGATAGACTTCCTCTGGGTAAGTTCTGTGTTCCAAGTCATGGCCTTAGAGGCCCAGAGCCTCATACCATTTGGGCCATCCTATTGAAACTATGGCCATGCCAGGCACCCAACCTGACTTGACAAGAATCTGCCTTATTCTGGGGGACAAGGGCCTGCCTTGTCTCTGCGGGGTTCCTTCATCAAGACATATCCTTTTGAAAGACCCCAGTGGTGGGCAGTCTTTCAGGCTAAGGAGACCCTCCCAAGGAACAGCGAGATCACTCTTCGGATGCAAACAGCAAGAGGCTTTATTCAGTACACAGGTACCTGGGGCGACTTAGTCTCTCGAAAGACAAAGCGCGCCTGCAGACCGGGGGAAGGTCTTTTTATAGGAAAGAGGGCAGCAGAAGCAGATTACAGAAGCAAATGCATTGTTAGTGGTCAGTTGGAATGGGGCAAGGGGCACAGGTGGTTTTTCCTTTCCCAGCACAGATGTATGGGAACAGATATCCTGTTAATTGATGTCCTGTCCGAATCTATGGATATAAATATCCTGTTTTGCAGCCAGGGACCCTGACCTTACTCTGCACTTACAGTCGTTCGTCAAAAGCTTTGTGAAATGACGTTACAGCAGCCAAGCTGGGATCTTTCATAGGGGGAGTTGTCTCTTCTGTGAATTACTGATATTCTAAGTTGGGCACATGTGCTGACTATAGGCATCCTGTTTCCCTAAGCAAACGGGATGTTCTCATTAGAGCAGGCCAGCTGCGGGTTCCTTATCGCTTGGGGCCAGATGGCTGACCGGCTGACCGCAGATATCTTGCCTGGCTTCTCCGCCCTTGTTCTCAAGTTGAACTTCCCTGCTCTAATGTTACTTGTGTTGCTCCAAAGTTTAAGCCTGGCATTGCTGCTGCTTAGCTGTTTGTCTATACTGTGGGGGTCTTTCACTTTCAAGGAATTTCTCACACCTCTCTCTCTCTCTCTCTCTCTCTCTCTCTCTCTCTCTCTCTCTCTCTCTCTCTCTCTCTCTCTCTCTTTTTTACCCCGACTCTATCACAGTGGATACACTGCACTAGGTTTTGAATCCCGAGTCCTGGCATAGACTTAAAAGCAAGACATGCTCACAGTTCAAGGACTGATCTCCAAATGCCCTTGGGCTGCCTTTTACAAAATCTTTTTAAAATTGGGGCTATCTGACACCTTAGGTCTCTTAACACCTAAAAAATTTGCCAGTGTGAAAGAAACAAGCCCCCATATGCCCATGGTTTGTGGATGCTGTGCTCACACGCCCCTTCCCTGCTCCCCCTGCTCCCCCTTCCCTGAAGACTGAGCCTTTCCTCTTCCTAGAATTCTTCTATTCTCGTCACCCTGCCTGTACTTCCTGTCTGGCTACTGGCCAATCAACATTTTATTAAGCCAATACAAGTGACAAATCTGTACAGGGTACAAGACCATTGCCCCCACAGCATTTCTTAGCCTAATTTTTAAATGTTTCTTGAACTGAAGTTGTTGAAAGTAGTTTTAATTCTGGTTGTGGGGCTGAAGATGAGTTAAGTAGTTAAAGTTTAGTGGGTATACTTAGGAAGTATACACTCCCATATATTGAGCTACGTGCAGGCTTTGCAGTGTGTTCCATAGCCCTAGCTTTGGTGAGCTGTCACCCATGCCATGATGGGCTTTGGTAATTCAGCTGTCTTTGAGTCATTTCTATTCCTATAAGTTACACATGAATCATGTTCCTATAAGCAACCCCAATAAAACCTTTTGGTTCATCAAATTGGTCTTTGGTGGTATCCATGCGTTGGTCTGTTGTGGGTTCCCTGTGTGGAGTGAATAGACATGTGTGTTACATCTTCCCAGGAATTTTTTGCTACACAGCACAAGTTAACAACTGAAGTTAACTATGACTTTTCCAAATACCAACATGTTAGTTAGGCATAGGTGGTCTAGGTCAAGCATCTCACAGCATCTTGGTTATGATCTGCTAGGGCATTTCTATGCTCCTGAAGCATTCTTTGTACATGATGTTGAGTAATATGCTAACAGAAGAGAGGCAAGGACTTCTTGTGGCCTTAAAGCTATAATTGCTCACTCAACCCAGAGCAATGAGAGTAAGTGGGTAATGCCTCTCTCATGCCTCTACCTACATAGTGAAAGTGTTTACAGTTGGCTAGTTTCCCTTCCCCGTAATATTTGTATAGCCTTGAAATATGTTCATGTCTGTGAGAATATATTTGGTGTGTTCATGCCTAGACATTTTCTTTTTGTATTGAAGGAAAAAAGAGCTTACAATCCTGAGAATGTGTCAAACCTTCCAGTACTTAGAACTGAATTTGAGGGAGGTTCAGTTCTTTTTACTTCTCTGACCTTTCCCATTATTATACCATTTATAATGGTCAGCTACCAATGAAGCAGTCATGGTTCTGCCAGACATCTCTGATATCTTAGACACCCCTGGCTCCTTATATATCTTGTGGTTTTGTGTAAAATGTGAAGCACTACTCTTTGCTTTCATCTCATCAATAGAATTTGTGCTGACAAAAATCAACCCAACATTGGACTAAGCAGTTTGCTCATGATAATCCCTGTTGGAAGCTCCTAATAGACTTTTCTTGTTTTCACTTGAATTTTTTGTTACTCTTTCAAAAGTACATATCATTTTACATAAAATTATCAGCATCAAGTCAAACAGAAGCCCTTCTATGTAATATGGAAATCTGCAACTTTGAATTGTTTCCCTGTATGAGGTATGGAGCAGCATCATCATCATTGTGGTTCCAGTCTCAGCTAACAAAATACAGGTCCTTCAAGTGTAACATATGTTGGCACAGCTCAACTCAAATTAAGGTGTTGTGGGCTGAGTCATGTAAACTTTAGATGGTAAGAAACTCTGGTAGTTGTTAAGTTCTTTTCATAAACTAGCCCAGTGAAGAGTACCTGAGTCAGACAGATTTGGGCTTAAATTCTTACTTGATAGTTCTTTGATCTAAGAAGTTGTCTCATATCTACAGCAATGGAACTTTCAGATATCACTAGAGTTGTTTGAATAGCACACACAGCATTTGTATACCTCTTAATGGAAACCTTTCAATCCTAAGGAGTTTCTTCTCAAGCTGCTTTCAGACATGCTCTTCCAAACACAAGGAAAGCTGGTTCAGCCAGTTCTTTCAGTCAAGACATATCTACAGCTGCTTGATTCTGACAACATGACCTCCAATATTGTAAGCTGAATGTAGAGCAAGAGTAAAAATGATAGACCAGCACTTTTGGTTCTGATGCTAATTTCCTCAGAAAGTAGAAACTGAAGTGAAATTAAGAGCTTCTCCTGGAGAAGTGTCAGTCAAGGATCCCTCCTAGACTTGCAGCTTTCTCTGCCCCCAGACAGCTTTCTTAGTACTTGGAACATAAACTGGGAGATCTCTTCAGACAGTGATAGCTGTTGGCCCTGCACAAAGTTTCCCTACTATGATAAACTAATAAAACTTCCGAAAACATTTAAAAACACTCGCTTGTTTTTCTTACAGTCCTTTATAATTAGAAAATACACTGATTTCTTAATAAATAAATTCAGGATCTAAAAATTGCAAAGTTCTTGGTTTAATCTCATACTACACCTACTTCTGTGATGATACTGGAGCTTCCTAATGCACTGTGCTTCTATAGCAAAAACACTCCGCACTGCATCATTTATAAGCCGTAGCAATTTCTTCTCATGATTATGAAAGTTGGGAGTAGAAGAAAAATGCTCTGAAGTATTTACTATCTTGTAAGGGCACAGCTTTAGCTTCTGGGATTGTTCTTCACTGGTGTGCCTTTGTGATGAATATGACTGTGTTCACTGTGGTAGCAGAAAGAAAGGTACAAAGGATAGGATGTTTTTCATAAGAGTCTCATGAAGTAATCACCTCTGATACCTTTCCCTTTTAACAGAAAAATTTTAGATATTATACAATATTAGAAAAAGGAAAAGTGTGAATTCTAAAGTTAAATTTTAACACTTCTAACTTTTAAAAATATTTTTATTTTTATTAATTCATGTGTATGTGTGCATATACATGTGTATGTGTATGTCAGCACTTATACATATGTGTAGGTGTCTGAAAATGACAGATGGCACTAGATATCCTGGAGCTGGAATATCAGACTGACACACATGTTAGGACCTGGACACCTATCCTCTGCAAGAGCAGTACATGCTATCAACAGCTGGGCATCTCTCTAGTTGTACTGATCATCATTTGCATCCCCAAATTGAATCAATCAAAAGGTATCCATTACAATCACTGAAATATTAAATTATCTTTTCATTACAAAACTATAATTATTTCTCAAACTTATTCTTTTATATTCAAAATAGGTTCCTGATTATTCTGATCAATGCATAGAAGTATTTCTCAAGTTGCCAGCCATGACCATTACTTCTTTGTTCTCTCACTGATTTTAAACACCCTTATTTGTAGTATTTGGCAGGGATGTCAAGAACTATATCTTTGTCCAACTTATTTTGATATGTAAATAAAAATTCCATGGATACTGATAAACTCATGCAAAAACAACTACAAAATGAAAATGAACTTTAAAAATATCATAATGATAAAAAATTCATCATGAACTTAAATATATACTAGTGGTACAGATAGAAGGCTCATTCGGTAGAGGTACTTGTTGCCTGGCCTAAGAACAGGAGTTCAATTCAAAAGATGAACCCAGTGAAATGAAAGAACTCTTTTAGGCAAGTTGTCCTTGACCTCAATGTGTGTGCCATGGCAGGTGCACATCCACACAACCCACACCCACTCCTGCAAATATATAAAAGAGAGTATCAAAATACACTACTATTTAAAACAATTGTGTGTGATCATAATATACTACTTTTGCCAAGAATGCACAGGGTACATAGGATGTTCACACACTTGGGCCAAGCTTCCTGAGAATGATGAAAATTCCTCAAGTGATATTAATGAGATGTGCACCAATAAATGATTATCATGTTGTTATAAATACATTAACCAGTTTGTAATTTTAGTGTGTATTCTAAACTATTAAATATTTGCTAATTCAGTACAAGCAAGACACAAGAACTATTTTCATATATTTGAAAAGATCCCATGTTAACATTCCCAAACACATTATATTTTAACATGGCTGTAAAGAATGTGGGATATTTTGTTAGGAAAACATGTAATATGATATTGGAATTGTCAGTTGATGACTTCTTAGACGATAAAGCATCACTTTTCTTAGGCTCTGGCCACTGGTAGGCTGCCCATGACCTAGGAGATAGCTCCACACCCATGCACTAATTGGTCAGCATTAATTGGACTCAGGAGGCTGCTACTACTAAGAAGATGCAAAGTCAGGAAGGAAAGAGGTTGAGAGTTCCTGGGGTAGAGACAGAATCTCACCCTTTTAAATGCAGAAAGGAGACGCATAGGAAGCAAATGGCAACTGCTCCCAGTTTTCTGGTCTTCCAGGTTTTTACCCCCATATCTGTCTCCTGGTTTTTATTGATTAAGTGTATTTGGATTTACACGTAACCTTTGTAACACAGATCATGTTTTACTTTAAGTTGTTCAAAGGATTCATTGCTTAAACCATTAGCTTGGGAGGAAGATCTGGAAAACAAGCATGACAAGACTTTGATCACAGACTGCCTCCAAAAAACGAATAGCTAGCTAGAGGTGCAAAGAAAGCAGAAAGGGTTTTTGCAAAGTTAGAACTGAACCAAGTCTAACTCTGCCCATGCCCCCGTTGTACCCAGTGAACAGGATAACTGTGGCAGAGAGCCTTGTGTCTTCTTATTATTTCCCCAGGATCTTTTGAGCCTTCCTAATGACAAAGGTGGGATAGACAGTTTGAATAATTGCCCTGCAGGGAGACAGGCCATCTCTTCAACAATATAAATCAACTTTTACAGGAACGAAGGCAGAGTCTGTGGCAGTTGAATCAATACTATGGACCTATCAGGACAGCACCAGCATCAGCACCAGAGAACTTATACATGAAAATCTTAAGATTATTCAGGAATTCCATGGGTA
Source organism: Microtus oregoni (assembly GCF_018167655.1). Taxonomy (NCBI): domain Eukaryota; kingdom Metazoa; phylum Chordata; class Mammalia; order Rodentia; family Cricetidae; genus Microtus; species Microtus oregoni. The sequence continues at coordinate 622,140 of NW_024543224.1, read as the reverse complement.
CAACTCAGATAAAACTCTGACTATTACTACCCTAAGCTTCACTGAGCTCAAGAGAATATTGCTGAGCTTCAAGACCTGACAGCCAGCCTTCCAGAACTATAAAATGTGTCATTGCACTATACAGCCACATGGTGGCAGCACGCGTCTACTATACTGCCGACCTGCGAGAGACTCATAAAGAAATAGGAGTTGGAGAAGCCTAAAGGATATAGTTGGACTCAAAAAATCAGGTAAAAGTTTTTGTAAACAGTCACTTTAAATGTATCCCAAAGACAGCACAATAAAGTGAGTTTGGTCCAATCACGTCATCTAAGAGAAAAGGCCCTCTCCACCACACGTTTAACAATGGCTCTTCCTCCGCCAGTGACTAGGCAAAAACGCTGCATTCAGGGAACAAACACTATAGGAGTTCATAGGACCATGAGAGGAACTGCATCCCAGGAAGCCTGTCTCCAGGTGAAAGGCTGAAAGAGAGACTGTTCACTCAGGCCTTATCACCACCTAAGACTCTCTCGACTGAAACTCTAAGCTCTGATGAAGAAAGCGTGGCCCTTACAGCCCTCTCCTGCTCATCACTCTTTCCTGTTTCTGGTCTGCCTGGTCCCACAGAAAACAAGAAATGCTTCTGTTCGGTTTTAATTTTCTGATCACCCAGATGTTTTAAATGAGCAAAGCATTCTGTTCCAGGTTGGTATAAATAGGAGCTGATATTTATTTCGGGTAGAAAGGACAGCTTAGTAACATCAGTCACTGGAATAGGGGCTTGTTCTGAATCCCAACTAAAGAGAGTTCTTTACTATAGGTTAACCTATAAGTTTCTAGAGAGGGTGGGTAATCTAAGGCAATGTATGGCTTTGTACAAGCTCAAATTTTGGGGGGGGGGGTTGCTATATGCCTGAAGTCAGGAAGGCAGAGAAAACAAGGACCAGGGTTATAACTGTACCTGGAGCTCATAAAGCAGGGGTTGCCCTTGCTGAAGCAGGAATGATAGACAGAAAGGGGCCTGAGGCTGCAGGGAAGGTGACCAGATCACTCTAATATTACCAAATCTGGTCTCTACTTTTTGTCTTTCAGTTTCTTATAAACACATACAATGTACTTTGAATTCATTCCCTTCCATTGTGCTCTCTTATGCCCCTCTTACCAAATACTTTTTCTCATCTTTTTATTTATTTGCTTATTTAATGTATATAAGTATTTTGCTTATTTTTACGTCTGTATGTCACATGCTTGCCACATTCTTGCAGAGGCCAGAAGAAGGTGTCAGATCCCCTGGGACTGCAGTTATAGACAGTTGTTAGCCACCATTTGGGTACTGGGAATAGAACCCAGGTTCTCTGGAAGAGCTACCAGTGCTCTTAACTGCCAGGCTATCCCTCTAGTCCTCATGTCTTTTTCATGTGTGCATACTTTATCACATTTAATTAGAGTCACTTGCATGAACATAGGTAGGGATCTATTACTTGAACTAGGTCAGCTTACCAGCACTACAGTGCTATGGAATATGACTTCCCTCCTCTAACAGCCATTAGCTGCCTATAACTCCTCAGGGTGGCGTGGGGTTTCATGAGCCTCTCCTCATCAAGGAATGTTAATAGGCCCAGTCTTCTGCAGGTCTTGTTCAAGTAACCCCCACTGCTGTGATTTCCTAAGTGCGGCAGCCAGGTGATGTCCAGAAAAGAGAATTTCCCAGCATTCCTTCCCATTCTCTGGCTCTTAGATTCTATCTCTGCAACGTTTCTGAGCCTTAGAGAAAGGAAATCTAGTCTCTCTTAAAGCTGCAGCATCTTAAAATGCTGGCCCCATGATCCAGTACCAGATCCCATCACCCACCCACATAAAAAGGGCAATGTACATGAAATCTCCACACCCTTCATCACTGGAGTCCACCATATCCAGGATTCTTAACTGAAAGTTGATGATTTGATAAATGACAGAAAACAAGCTTCCTCGTCTGAGTCATTACCAAGGCCCTGTCTGCATTCTGAATCATAGATTTTTGCCACCCTCTGTATTAATGGTTGAACATCAGATATGTTTCCTGTCACTTTTCTATGCTTTCTCTCTTCTTACTGTCTAACTCTCCATAAGTTCCAAGATTTTGGATCCCAGGCAAGGCTCTTCTTACCACAGACTTAACTTGTTCTCTTCCTCAAAGCCTGCCAGCCAGAAATGTCAACATGACTGGACAATATGCCTATCTTATCATCCCTGTTTTCACATTATAATTTCTTCCTCACGTGGGTGGGTTCATTTTAGATAGACAGGTCAACCACAGTAGACTCTAAGTAGTCAGTCATAGTCTGACTACAATCCTGACCAAAAACCATGACATTTATACTATATAAAATAAACTAACAGCCTCTGTGTTCCCCCCAAGGATGCTCCACACTTGGATGGAGCAGCTCCAATTTCCTGTCTTACCGTGGTAGGAGCCACGCAACTGTTTCTCCCAAACTCATGTTTGGTTTTCTTCCATCTTCACTTGGGCAACAGTTCATTCCATAGTTTTTCTTAGGTGTTCTATTTCATTCATCCCAGATAGAAAGAATAACAACAGTCCAAAGAAATTATTCCACCCAAGTGAAGTTTACTGAAGCAATGCCCCTTGCTGGGCTTATTTACAGAGCTATGGGTGACTGCACACCTCAGAAAACCCACCTGAGCATGGGTTAAGGACTCACAGAAGTCCCCTATACACCTTTGGGACAGCTGCATCACCGAGGAGTCTCCTGTCCTCACCAAGGCCACTGCCCACATAGCATCCACATGTGGCTTTTTGATGCTTGTAAATTTTTATGAGCCCTATAAGTTTCTCTGTGTCCTGCATAAGGGATGGTCCAATCTTGGAAAAAAAAACAAATACACTACATATAGACATGTACACACACACACACACACACACACGCACACACACACATTACCGGATGGCTTTTGTCCCTGCCCTTCACAGTCAGTTGTCAGGATGAAGTGACATGTCAGTTTCTCTCTGTCACTATCAACCAAACAAGCATAGGTAATGGATCAAATTAGAGTTTAACTTAAATATAGTAGTAATTTAACCAAGAGAATATCAAAAAGTGAAACTATTGCTTAGAGTTTACAAAGTGTGGCGGACCTCTCGACCGGCGAGAAAGAATGACCACCACACCAGGATTCCACTCAGAACACGCTTTTACTGGAGTGCCCTTGATTGATGGGGAGCATGGAATGAGGGGGCGGGAAAACGAGAAACAGGGAGCAGACGGGAGAGGCAGCAGGAAGCGAAGGGGCCGGGGTGCACTTAGGCAGCCGCTTAAATAGGGAATTGGCACACGGGTCGCCCTGTGATTGGCTGCCACCAACAGCTGACACCAGACCGCATCAGGATAGGCTCAAGGATCCTCATCCACCGCGCATGCGGGAAGCGGGGACGTGCAGCTCTCAAAGCCATAGCCAAATATGGAGTTGTTTATAACCAACAAGACAGGATGTCGGCGCCATCTTGTAATGGCGATCCTGTCCGGCTCACTACAGTTCCCCCTTATTGTTTGTAAGCAATGAGCGCAGGACTAACGTCATCCAATCTGACCCCCACCTCATGATGTGTTGGTCGATCGAGGATGGAAGATATTTTCCATGGACACACCTTCCCCTGTGCAATGGGTACTCGAGGAACCCCGGGGGTGCAAAGGCTGTGTCGCAGGAACCTACAACCACACACCTTCCCAAGTGCAATGGATCGACAGATCCCATGGGGTGCAAAGGCTGTGCAGGAGGAACCTACATCCGCACACCTACCCAAGTGCAATGGATCAATCAACAGATCCCATGGGGTGCAAAGGCTGTGCAGGATGGAAGCCCTAAGCGTCTCTTAGTGCTGACAGCCATATCTGGGGGAAGGAGCCACACTCCAGGGTAGCTAAAGCCTGAGAGATTAAAACCTTATCCCAATATAGCCTTATCCCTATTGGTCTGGGCTCGAAGGCAGCAAACCAACCACAGGCACAACACATAGCCACCCAGGCAGCTTGCCAAAAAACATGCCCATGGAACTGAAAGCACAGGGACCCTTTCTCTGTAATGTTACGTGCTTCTCCTAAAAGGGCCACTTTAGACTTATAACTCAAGGTTTCTATCGGTGGTAAAAATCTGGGGAAATCATGGCGAACGGGCATCGCCTTTGGGAAGGCTGACAGGCTTCTCCTTCTGTTCTCCACCTTCCCCTGGATCCACATCACCAGGGATGTTAGCAGGAACTTTCTCCAGCGACTCAGCCTCTTCCTTAGGAACTTCCTTGATCATGCGTGTCAGCCGGCTCGGAACCCAAAGTGGAGCCTCTTGGCCCTGTGGAAAAACACATACAGCTCCCCTGGATCTTGCCACCGCAAGATCCGGTCCATACCATTTGTTATCCAATATATCTTTCCACATCACATATTCCTTTTGTTCCATAGGGCCTGCTGCATGCTTTTCAGCTGCTGCAGTACCCGACTCATTCAGGTTTAAAAAATTAAGTGTGAAGAGAGCAAGGGAGATTCTTTCCCTGGGGGAGGCGGATTCAGCTATTCCCCCTTTTTGTTTTTGTAGAATTTCTTTAATATTTCTGTTGGCTCTCTCCACAATACCTTGTCCTTGTGGATTGTATGGAAGACCCGTAATGTGGGTCACTTGGAGCTGTGCGCAAAAGGCACGAAATCCATGGGAGGTATATGCCGGGCCATTGTCTGTCTTTAGGCGTAGGGGTTTTCCCCAGGCAGCCCAGGCCTCAAGGCAATGTGTTTTTACATGAGTCACCTTTTCTCCCGCTAGGGGCGTGGCATGAATAATGCCAGAAAAGGTATCCACTGATACATGTAAATATTTTAATTTGCCAAAATCAGGCAGATGGGTAACATCCATTTGCCATAACGCGTTAGGTTGCAGCCCTCTAGGGTTGACCCCAACATTAGGAGGGTATAAAAAGGTCACACATGAAGAACAGGCTTTAACTATATCTCTGGCTATCTGTCTGGAAATATGAAATTTTTTTCTAAGGGTATTGGCAGGCACATGCCAAAGCTTATGAAAATCTCGTGCTAATTCTACAGGGTCCGAGACGACCAAAGCCATGGACCGGGTAAGGCAGTCAGCCAAATCATTGGCCTCAGACATGGGTCCTGGAAGCAAAGTATGAGCCCGAATATGTCCAATGAAAAAGGGATTATCCCTTTGTAAAATGCACGCTTGAATTTGACATAAAATATTGGAAACTGTACTTGAATTTCTAACAAAGGCAGCCACCTCCAATGAGGCAACAGTATTTACCATATATTTAGAATCTGAAAATAAATTGAAGGGTTTTGAAAATCTTTTAAAAACTTTTAGCACGGTCATACATTCCGTGACTTGTGGGGAATCAGGTCGAAAATCAAGCAAAATGGGTTCCCTACCTTCAATTACTATGGCACCTTTGCCAGTTTTGGAGCCATCAGTAAAAACAGTCAAGGCCATATTAATGGGCTTTTTAAAGGTAACCTTAGGAAAATACACTAAGTTCCTTTCCACAAAATTTAATATGGGATGTCTTGGATAATGATTATCAATAAGGTTAGGAAAAGCGCAAACCAAAACAGCCCATTCATTTACTGTAGCTGCCAATGTCTCCACCTGTCCCTTGGTATAGGGAATAATCAATTTATCTGGCATGGTTGTAAAAGATGTTAAGCAATGTTTTATCCCCAATACCGCTTGAGAAGCAACCAACTCGGGATAATATTGAATAGCTTTGGTACCTGAAGAATTACCATGGATCCACCATAAAGGGCCATCTTGCCATAGCACCCCAGTAGGGTAATGTGCAGTTTTTAAGATGCATAAGAATATGGGCAAAGCAGGATTGACTCGGCACAATTGTGCCTTAGTCATTGCTTTCTCCACCTGTTTTAAAGCCTTTTCAGCCAAGGGGGTCAAAGTTCTGTTCGAGTTAACATTTGGATCACCTTCCAAAATAGAAAACAAGGGCAACAACTTTGCCCGGGGGATGTTTAAATACCCCCTAATCCAATTAATATCCCCCAATAATTGTTGAAAATCATTAAGTGTCCTCAAATGATGAGTGCGAATGGAAATCTTTTGAGGGGTCACCGTCAAAGGGGATATAATTGCCCCCAGAAATTTTATAGCAGTAGTCTGTTGGATCTTATCAGGTGCCAAGACCAGGCCCCAATGGCGTAGAAAAATGAAAATATATCTACATCCATCTCCATGTACAAAACTTAAGTTCAAATGAGCCAAAGGCCTTAGCATATAAAAATTATGTTGAACCTCACAGAGAAAAATTTTTGAAGCACATTTTGTCACGTCTCAAACATAGCCTTAGTGGCACAAACATTGTGAGAAACCATAAATTATATCTCTTGAATTGAGAAGCTTTTGTATAACAAGGCTAGAGTGGGAAAAGATCTTTACTTATTACAGACCTAAACTGAAAATTCTCAACAGACAAACTTAAAAATGACTGACACATTTAAAAAATGTTCAAACATAACAACCTTTAGCCCTCAGAGAAATGTAAACCAAAACTTTGAGATTTTATCTTAACCTTGTAAAAATGACCAAGATTAAAAATTATTGTTAACAATTTATGCTTAAGAAAATGTGGGTAAAGAAAAAACCTTATTGCTGGAAGTGTAAACTGACACAGCCATCTTTGGATCACACATCGTATTGAAAAACCTGAACAAATCTAGACTCCTCCAGCAGGAAGAGAAGAACCAAAAATCCAGGACTAGCCACTTCAGCGACCCTGCATCAGGAACTAGCTGAAGACAAAACCAGACTGCAATCCTGATAACAATCCCGATAAACAGTTGAGTTCTCTCCTTGTGATTATTAGCTTGCTGTTTTAGGAACTAGCTGATTATGACCTTGGGAGTGGTCCCGAGGCAGGGAGTCCCCCTGCGACCACCATTGGATTTTTGGAATTTATGACCCTCCCTGAGTATAGGGCTGTGGCCTCTTTTCTTAAAAAATTTTTTTCCAGGTCACTAGGGGTCAAACTCCTCCCCCGCCAATCAAAGCCATGTGACCTCAGCAAGGACGGTCTCCGGCGAGCCATGTGGGGGCCCGCGCCATCCCTAGACCTTAGTGAGAGTCTCCCCAGCACTGGGAGTCTCCCATTAGGTCTATCTTTTAAAATTAGGCAAATATTTACCTCAAAACTTAGCAATACCCCTTTTGGGCCTAAATACATAGTTGTTTAACCACAAGAACATGTGCTCAGCCTTGCTTGGAGGTGTGGCTGAGTGGAGCAGTTGTGCCGACCTGATCCAGGCTGGTTGCTCCGGGCTAGGACAGAGGTTCAAGCTGGTGAGCCTCACCAGGGTCTTGCTGCGCTATGCCCTGAGGCCCACACTGGGAGTGGCCTAGCATTCTAGCCTGTCGGTCCTCAAGGCAGGTCCTGTGTTTGTAGCTTTGCATCTTGGAGCCACAGCTGTTCACATTCTACAAAATCTGGAGGCCTCGGTAACTCGAACCAGAAGAATATTAACTGTTTATAAGATACAGGCTCATAATGTCTCTCATTAGTCTGCGGGTCTTCAAAAACTGGAAATGCAGACGCTAGACGCGCCCATGTATCTCTTTTAATAAAATGGCATCCCCCTCTCCCTTGTGAATAGGATGGAAGCACAGGGGGCGGGCATGGTTCCTGTGGCGCCAATGGGCCCACACCCACCCCTGCTGACTCATTATTTGCAGGGGGCCGCCTCCATCCATATCCTTCCTCCTCATAGTCAGCGGAGGTTTCCTCCAGATCTTCATCCTCTTGAGGGTCTACCTCCTCCTCAGACCGATCCAGGCTCGCAAATTCCTCGAGCGCTGGATAGAGGGGACTTCTCCCCTTCTCATTAGCCTCTCTTTTAGAGAGGTTTGTACCAGGATCCTTTTCTCTTACTTTTTTTCTTTCAGGCCTTTCCAAGTTTCCTCCCTTTGAATCTGAATCTGAAAAACTGTTCTTGTGTTTAATGCGGGCCTTTCGCCCCTCTCTCGGAACGTCAACTTTGTTCCCCGCCCTGAGGTTGCGGCCGGACTTACGGCAGTGCAACCAGAGACAGCAGGCCAGTATAAACATCACAAACGCCACGAACACGAGACCAAACACCCAAGAACCCACTCCCACAAACAGCATACTTGGGGAGACTGAAATTAACATACTGGGAGAAACTTACCGACGTCGCCACTCCGCGTGTTGAGTTCAGAATCCTCTTCGGCCCTTCGCCTGGTGACCGAAGTTCCCGGGTTTCGGCACCAGCTGTGGCGGACCTCTCGACCGGCGAGAAAGAATGACCACCACACCAGGATTCCACTCAGAACACGCTTTTACTGGAGTGCCCTTGATTGATGGGGAGCATGGAATGAGGGGGCGGGAAAACGAGAAACAGGGAGCAGACGGGAGAGGCAGCAGGAAGCGAAGGGGCCGGGGTGCACTTAGGCAGCCGCTTAAATAGGGAATTGGCACACGGGTCGCCCTGTGATTGGCTGCCACCAACAGCTGACACCAGACCGCATCAGGATAGGCTCAAGGATCCTCATCCACCGCGCATGCGGGAAGCGGGGACGTGCAGCTCTCAAAGCCATAGCCAAATATGGAGTTGTTTATAACCAACAAGACAGGATGTCGGCGCCATCTTGTAATGGCGATCCTGTCCGGCTCACTACAACAAAGAGGTAACTACTATTTTTAAACCTTTTATTACATTTGTTTTGTGTGTGCAGTGGTAGTGAGGTATGGGTGTGTGTATGCTACAGCCCACATGTGGAAGTCAGAGGACAAGTTGCAGGAGTCAGCTCTCTCCTTCCACCATGTCAGTCCTGGGACAATCAGCCGTTTTGCCAGCACCAAAGACATAATTATAATGGCTGATGGCAATCTGGGCTGGGAGACATGGAGACAGGAGGAAGATGAGGAACTGCAGCAAATTTCCAGATCACTGAACGTAGAAATGGAAGGAGACAAAGTTTTGATTTGGGGGGATAATTATTCACTAAGATTTATAGTAAGAGTGAAGAGTGGGCCAAACATAATATATTCTTGAATAAAGAGGAGCCGAAGGGATGGAGGGATTAACAGCAATCACAGTGGTAGCAGGTGATAAAAACCAGTGTTCAGCTGAGGATGATATTGATGAGAGGAACAATGCCAGTAATCCTGGCACCCAGCAGCTTGGACTATATATTAAAATGTTGTTCATTTGTGACTTAAGTCTGCAGTGTCCCCAATAGGTTAGGGCTGCTTTACAGACATAACAGATTTGCTGAGGGTCGGCAGGTCAGTCAGCGAATGACTAGAAATAAGGGGAAGAGGTGCCAATGAGATAGACCACTACTTCTGTGACATATTCCCCCTGCTGAAACTGGCCTGCGCTGACACAAGACTTCTCATTATTATAGTCATTACCACCACAGGGCTACTGTCTATTTTGACCTTTGTTGCCTTGGTCATTTCTTACATCATCATTTTGTCCACATTGAGGATGCGCTCATCCAAGGGCCACCGGAAAGCTCTTTCTACTTGTGGCTCACATATTACAGTTGTATTCATGTTCTTTTTGCCAATTGTCTTTACCTATGTTCCAATGGGTGATTTTATCGGGGATGACAAAGTGTTTGCTCTATTTGACACCATGATGGTTCCTTTGTTCAATCCACTGATCTACACACTGAGGAACACAGATATGAAGAATGCCATGAGGAAGGTGTGGTGTCAAGAACAACTGTTTGAAGGAAAGTGAAGTATCTTCTGGTAGAGCCTTTTGCTCAAGTTTGTTCTATGTACAGAATTAATGTGAGCAAAACAAAAAGATACCTACATGGATAGTGGCAAGCCATGAAGAGAAAAAACATCTAGCCACAGAGACTGTATATTGGGATGAATCAATTTCAAGTCGTTTGTATTTTAGTTCAATAGAACTTATTCTGTCTTTTTCTTTTATTGAGAAAAGGAAGAAAAAAACCAAGTTTCCACCTCCTCTCAGCCTCCCATTTCCCTCCCCCTCCTCCCACCCTTCTCCCCCTCCTCCCACCCTTCTCCCCCTCCTCCCATCCTTCTCCCCCTCCTCCCACTCCTTTCCCCCTCCCTCTCCAGTCCAAAGAGCAGTCAGGGTTCCCTGCCCTGTGGTAAGTCCTAGGTCCTCCCCCCTCTGTCCATATCTAGGAAGGTGAACATCCAAACTGGCTAGGCTCCCACAAAGCCAGCACATTGCGTAGGATCAAAACCCCGTGCCATTGTCCTTGGCTTCTCATCAGCCCTCATTGTTCGCCATGTTCAGAGAGTCCAGTTTTATCCCACGCTTTTTCAGTCACAGTCCAGCTGGCCTTGGTGAGCTCCCAGTAGATCAGCTCCACTGTAGAATAATTATATAATTTGGCAATTTTCACTCTACTTTGGGATACTGATGTTTGTCTGAGATAACTGTCATAAAGAAGTCCTAATCACATCATTTTTCATGTTTCCACTACAGTTAACAAAATAAATGTGGGAACTGAACCACAACACTGTATTTGGCTTGTAAATTGGTGTTATCCTCATATACCTCATGTTTCATAATCATGCTGGTGAAACCTTATGGACTAGTTTATGTTGTTATTAGGAGACAGAATCTTACAAAAATTCCTTGGTACTCTGGCTATCCTCTCTCTTATTCATTTCTGCCTGAGCCTGAGCCTTAGTTGTGGGTGTATTTTGTAGATATATCATCCACTAAGACCAGGACTAACACCTCTGAATTTTGATTGGTTGTTGTTTTCTATAGTGGTATCTTTCTGTTTAAAACATAAGTTTCCTTGATGAGGGGTCAGGACTACACTTACCTGTGGACATAAGGACAAATGATTATATGGTTTTTAGGGATTGTGCTGGTTCAGTTAATCAGTGGTTGTTGATTCCTCTCCAACAACCATGACTTCACTAGCATTGAAAGTTAGCTAGCTGTCCATAGGCATGATTCTATCTAACTGTATGAGTCTTCAATTTGAGAGCTGTTAGTTACTGTCAATACATATGTGCCACTATTTTACCCTTAGAGCTATCATGCCGTTCTGGTTGTCAATGTGGTTTATAGGGGTCAAAGCTGAGAAAAGCTTTTTTGCCTCTCTCCTTTGGGAGTGGGATAGGTGATATTCTCCACCAAAGAATATAGCAATTGGTTGTCCAGAGACAAATGATCAACACTGAAAACATACATAAAAGCAACATTATGTCAGCCGAATGATGGTGGTGCACATTTTCAATCTCAGCACTTGGGAGGCAGAGGCAGACAAATCTCTGTGAGTTTGAGCCCAGCCTGGCCTACAAGAACTAGTTTCAGGCTTCAAATCTGTAGAGAAAACCTGTCTCACAAAAAAAAACAACAAACAAACAAACGGTAACATTATATGAATAGAAAAGTTTATCTTTAGTAATACATAAATATTGCTAAATATGTGTACACATATAAGTATAATAAATATAACAATATGAATATATGTATATGTGTATGCATGTGTATGTGAAATAACAATTAATGTCAAAGTGGTAATGAATATGAAGAAAACCAGGAAGGAGGATAAGGGAGTTTTGGAAAGAGAAAGTACAAGGGAGAAATATAATTATAATATAATCTTTAAAATCCTGTATTTCTACATTTAGAGTCTTTAAACAATTGTTTCTAAAATCATTCAGTGTAGTGTAAGCATACTATCATTTTAATTATTATGCCCAATACTTAGAATACTAATGTACTATTTTAATTAGGTCTTTTATATTAAGAATGATTACATACTATTTATTTATTGCTTATTGGTAAATTGATGAAATAGAAATTTCCAACATTCATCCCCTGTAATGAAACATTAATTTGAAAGACTATCAGTCTATATACAAATCTGCCTTCATGAGAACAATGAAAGTAGATGGAAGATACCTACCTATCTTACCTATATAGTTAGGACAAGCATACAAAAATAAGTATAGATAAAGTTAAAACTAATCCCATCTTGTCTTTTTCAGCCTTTTCCTAACGCTGGCATGGAGAAAGGCACCTGCTAGTATTTCACCTTGGAGCAGTAATATTTAACAACAGTATGAAAATCATGATGGTTGGCTTGACTCTTGGCATTAAACAAGCCCTGGGATTCACTGCCCTTGTCATAGGGCTAGAACTACTAACTCAACTTCACTTATAGTTTGGATCCATAAGGTTACTCACAGGCTCATAAGTTACAGATTGTTCCTCAGCCATTGATACTATTGGGAGGTTCAAAATGGAGGAAATAGATCATTCAAGTATGATTGTGAAAAATATATGCTGAGATTTACAACTCCTTTCATTTTGATTCTTGGCTATCACGAAGTAATCATCTTTGATATACTATGCATTTTATATCCGGATATTTGGCCTTACCACAGCCTTAAATATTATGAGTCAAATGACCACAGAAAAAAGCCTCTGAAATTAAAAGCCCAAATAAGTTTTCTTTCTTATAGTACATTTATATTATATATAGATATATATTTATATATTATGTAGCATATTATACATCATATATGGAAAGCTCATAGATATAGATAAAGATAATGGAAATATTACCAACTCAGCTTCCAAATAGAGTAAAACAAGGAAAAGTGTTAATCAGTGTACTTGTGCTCATAGTCTGTGCTTCTAAGATTTCTTTGGTACCAAAATGCTTCTACCATATTTGCTCTAACCTTGCTTTATTGTATTAGTCTTTAGTCTCATTCAATCACCAGGATTGACCACCAGTCCTAGTAACCAGCGCATTTCCAATTGAACTTGCCTAATCTCTAGAGCTACATATTTTAGGATAGAATGAGCTTGTCAGCCCTCTGTAGTGCCAGACAAGATATCAAAAATGGAAGGCTGTGTGACCTTTTTGTCTCTAGTTAGAAACAGTCACAAATTAGTTAAGATCTTTTTTTCTTTAGTGTTGGCATTATGTCCCATTGAGTGTTAATGGATTACTACTTGGTCTCTGCTCATTTTAAATTAAATGTTGATATATATCCTTATGTACATAAATATAACCTTCTCAATCTGTATAATGTTTTCAGGGCTGACCATTAGGTAATTAATTCCCATTCCATGGGGAAGATTATTTCTCCCATTCTCAGCATTTCTTAGTTACCTATAACTCTTTTGCAGAATTGGGGCCTCCTGAAATTTGGGGACTCCCCTGACCAAGTTAGCAAGTGTATCCTGTCTATTATTGTTGTTCTTATTAGCTCATGTTTAGTCAGTCATTGCTGAGGCTTCATGAGTATCGATTTTGACATTACTAGGAGACACAGTCTTATAGCAAACTCCATGATCTCATGACACTTACAATCTTTCTGACCAGGGTTGCAACCTGATGATTGATCCCTGAGCCTTAGTTTTAGGAGTTTTATTGTATAAACCTCATAATAGGCAATAAAATGTCTTTCAGAAGCCTTTATTAGAACCCAATTAAATTCAGTCTCCTTACACAGTTCAGAAGGGAGAACAGTATGTTTAAGCCCAGCTTCCAGTTCCACCAAGCAGTCTATTCTCTCTCTCTCTCTCTCTCTCTCTCTCTCTCTCTCTCTCTCTCTCTCTCTCTCTCTCTCTCTCTCTCTCTCTCATTAGCAAAATTATTAGCAAAAAATAATTCTTACAGGTCTTCCTAAGACAAAAGTTCTCCTTCAGAGGAGAGGATTTTCTGGTCTCTTGTTATTCTAGAAGTATGTTTGTTAACATTGAGGTAAAATGTAATGTCAATCTCATAGCACAATTGCAAGATTTTGGAGAATATAGGGAAGAGAATTTACGCTTTCACGTAAGAATTTCTGTCTAGAGCACAGATATTATCATTACAGACCAAAAAGTTATAGCAAGTATTATAAACATTACTAAACATCTCCAGTCATTGCATAACAAAGAATTCATTTCTTTAATTTTTTTAAAAATAAACTTTTATTTGTTTTGATAACTCGGGTTTATAAAAGGAAACTTTATAATTTACTGTGGTATGAATATAAAATGTCTCACACAGGCTTTTGTTTTTGAAAATTAGTCCCTGACTAGTGGTACTATTTTGGAATGTTGTGGGAAATTCTGTTCACTGGCTTAGCTCGTCTATTTATGGTCATAGGGCATTGGTTATCAATTATAGCCTGGTCCATATTCATACCTAAACACTCCCAATTTCTGCTTCCTTATCATTTGAGATGTGATAAAGCAGCCATCCTCTACCTGCTCAATTACTTTAGCCAATTTGCCTTTCCTGCTAGACTGGCTGGCAACTGTAGTGTACCAGCTGTGTGATTTGAAACATTCCCTCCCGGAGAGAGAAGGGATGATCATGAGATTCAGAAAATGAACAACACACAGGTGTCTGGAACTCCTTTAACTTAACAACATTCATAAAATGCCCTCCAAAAAATTCTGTGAACAGTAAATGATTAGTGAAGGAGGAAACATTTTGACAAGTCATGCTACCTGTAAGAGACTACCCAAACATTGGGTTGCCTGAAAGTCTTTAAAAGAAGTCCAGACTTGCAGGACTTTATCTCCTAGATAAAGGCAACCAGTGTGCTCTCCACTGATAAAGATACAGTTGAGTCATCGGTGAATAACCCCTTACCCATACTGCTTTACGTTATCTCAGTATATCCCAATGGACGTTACTGAAATAATTTCTTTGTTCTGTTGCTGCTTATTCCCTACTTGGGACATATAGGTATTTGATCATATCTCCCCCAGAAAACTTTCAAAGTCTCACATTGTACCCACAGTATTAGGGATCCTGCTATCTCCATTTCTGTAGATCTTGCATTAAAGATATCAGCCACTGTGTCTACCTTTTTAAAAGCATGCTTTTGAGAGTTTGAACTCAGGTTTTCATACTCATGTGACAAGCACTTTCCTGAGTCTTCTTCCTAGTCTGAAGGAATACATTTTAATGAAATAATTTTATTTCACTAAAATATATTTTTATTCTCTATATACTAGCATATTGTAAGTATGCAACATATATGTGTACTCACATATGTATATATACCACATATATGTATATATACACACATGCAAGTATATCTATATATATACGTGTGTGTGTGTGTGTGTGTGTTACACATATGAACTCATGGAGACTGACAGCAAGCAGAAGGTCTGCAACAATTTCAAGCCTGATTGGGATCAGTGCTAAGATAGGAAAACAGACATAGGCTCTCACACCAAATAAAAAACTATCTACAACTATATCTGCTTGAAAAATAAATTTTAGCTTTCTCCAGTGGGGAGTTATTAGGTATACAAGTCACACTTCACAGTATGTACCATGCCAAAAACTAATTGGCCAATATAAAATATACTCAATGCTATTTTTGTAGACTTTTTGTCTCATATTGCTTTGCTTTGACAATTTTTGTTTTATTGTACCTTTGTTTATATAATATGTTTTAGATTTTGTTTTTGTGGAGTGCATTGTGTTTTTTACTTCTTTTGTTGTTTGGTTTTCAATGAGAATAGGAAGTAAAATGTAGAGTTAGTGTATGGGGCAGTGGGGAGAGGCTGGATGAAATTGGGGGATGAGAAAACTGTGATCAGAATACATTATAGAAATTTTTCAGTAAAACACACTAGTATGTTTCTGTATGTGACACATAAACATAAGGTTTATCTATAACTCATTTAATTATCCTCTAAATGTTGTATTAACAATGCTGTTTCACATGAAAGAATACTGACTCACACAATTTTGTTGTGAGATATTTGATTGCAGTGTGAAATCTGAGACTGTGCTAAGAAAATTAACCTTGTCAGTGCCAGCAGCTAACTGACAGGAATTAGCCTTAGAGAGAATGGAGGAGACAGGAATGCAGACAGCGATGCATATGAAGGAATAGGGAGGGACATAGAGATTCAATCTTTTTGGTTTCGAACCAGTGGAGAGACTCTTCTCTTGCTCGGTCTCCTGTCTTAAATAAAGGTCAGCTGGTTGCTTGTTGGATTCTCTGATCCAACATTTTTTTTTTCACTGCAACACATTACTCCCTAGTGTTCATTGGTAAATAGAACCTTAAAGACTTAGTTAAAGCCTACATTTGGTGGCCTGGCTGAATTCAGGGGGACTAGAAATCCTGCCATGTTACAGTCTTAGTGGTGGATTGTTGACTGTGAGGCCAAACAGTGCAGACCATAGTTAAAACTTGTGTAGATTCAGGTACAGCCATTAAGCCAACAGAAAAACTATATTTGTCATGACATGACCACACCAACAGAGAAGCCATACCAACAGTCTGCTATTTTTCTTACAAGGATCTCTCCAAGCCACAGACACCGCTTATGGGGGACTCTACAGAAGGACTCAGGAATTATGGAAGGGACCCTCACCTTGATGTTGATGTCACTACTGCAGACAAATTGAAAAATCAATGATTTGATGAAAAACCTGGGAAATTCTTAAAGAGTTAAGAAAGTTTCAAAAGAAAATTTCCCATGTTCAAAATGAGTAATATCAAAATTCAGGGAGTTAGAACTCTTTAGTGCTAGAATGTATAGCATAAAAATGGAAAAAAAAAAGCCGGGCGGTGGTGGTGCACGCCTTTAATCCCAGCACTCGGGAGGCAGAGGCAGGCGGATCTCTGTGAGTTCGAGACCAGCCTGGTCTACAAGAGCTAGTTCCAGGAGAGGCTCCAAAACCACAGAGAAACCCTGTCTCGAAAAACCAAAAAAAAAAAAAAAAGGAAAAAAAATAAATGAAGGAATAATCAACTTAGCTTTAATTGACATGATACTGATTACAATTATTATCATTTTAGTAATTCATATTTTACTCTTAAAGAGATGCCAAATATTAAAAGTTAATAAGATACAAGCTTTAGAAAGATTTACTATTGTTAAGATAGATATAAGCTTCAGAGAGACCTACTAATAAAAATAACTCAGATACAGACAGAAGAACTTAGACAAGTACCTGCCATACCTATGCATGATGAAACTTAAGAGGGGTGGCAAAAGTTTATTAGAAAGCAACATTAGATTCTCTAGCTACTATACAAGAGTGACCAGCAGATGGTAGGCACCCAGAGGTGATGTAGAAGTTAAAGTCATTTCATATGGTATCTTTTCAGTCTATGTGAAGCAATGTTAACATCATTGGCAACTCAGAATTCACTTATCTCCCAAAACTTGAAAGATTTAGCTACAGCAATATTAGAAGCTGGTCCTTAATTACAATGGATAACATGGTGGAAGCAGGAAGCAAGGGTCATAGAACAATGAAAAAAGGCTAGAAATATTGATATTTCCCAAGATCAGTTATTCAGTGAAGGCCAAATGCTGAATTTCAAAGACAGTTTGAATTTGATGACCACACCTTTGTCCTATGTTGTTTAGCATCTTTGAATACTCAGGACAAGATTAAAGAATCAGAAAGGAGGTCTGAGTCATTTACTAAAACTATATATGGCACATATAAGCCTTCACTAATTGGTTGATTGTTTTCAGCTGTAAATAGAATAGTATCAGATCCAGAAGTCAGAAAAATATTAATTGAATCATTGGTTTTAGAAAATGCTAATTCAGAATGCAATGAGGTGATTATGCAATTAAAGGACAGATCAACAGCAATAGATGATTAGATTAGAAATACAGTTGGCCTTATCTTCTTTGATACAACCCCAAAATAGATAAGATTCCCTGAGAAAATTAGGAGCATGAGGGTGGTGGGAGAAGGAACAGAGGAAGGGGAGGAGGAGGGGAGCAGGGAAGGGGCAAGGAGAACTTGAGTGAACTGTATTATTCAGATGGGGGAGATCAGAAAAGAAGAGCAAGGAAAGAGATATCTTTATTGAGGGAGTAACTATGGGGTTAGCAAGAAATCTGGCGCTATAGAAATTCCAAGAAATCTACGAGGATGACCCCCTTTATGACAGACACATCAACTTTTAGAAAACAATCCAAACAATGAACTTTTTATATTTCAGGAAGTGAAAAGAAATGAATGTATGATATCATCTTTTATGCGAGACCTGGTTGGAATTAGTAACACTTTTTTATAGATAATTTTATTTAGATTGATTTATTATGTATACAGCATTCCATCCATGTATGCTTGCAGGCCAGAAGAGGGCACCAGATCTCATTATAGATGGCTGTGAGCCACCATGTGGTTGCTGGGAATTGAACTCAGGACCTCTGGAAGAGCAGTCAGTGCTCTTAACCTCTGAGCCATCTCTCCAGCTCCTTAGTAACACTTTCTATTGGCTAATGAGTAACAAGCTTCAGAGAAAACGATGTCTGGTACTAATTAATTTGGCATGCAATTTAATGCAACAAAATAAGCATACTAAACATTCATATTATAATTCAATGCTATCCTGATGCTGTGCACAAACTTATTTTTTCTGCAAGTTTTGGGTATGGAGATTTTATTAGCAATTCTGACCAGTGAATCTACCCATATTCCATATTGAATCAAAGGAAATAGGGAACATGACTCACAGTAGGAACAGTGAGTTCTCTTCAATTTGCTATTAAGAAAATAATGGTATTTTATGAGTACCTGCAGTAATTACAATTACTTTCAGCAGACTTAGAATATAACTAAAAATGAAAAGAATAGCATCTTGTTTGAAGGATCTCTTCAAACAGAAACTAGAGAAAAAATGGGAAGTGCTGGCTTGATACACTGACTCAGTCCCTATGCCTGGTAAATGAGGAGACAAGTGACTACTTCACTAGAAATGAACATTAAAAGATGAAAAAATGGAAAACTGTTTTACAGGAGTTTTAACAGTTGTGAGAAATATCTTTCTTCTTATTGAACATGCATGTTAGCATATGGCTGTTGCATAATTTATAGAAATATTGCCAAATTTAAACATTCAGGGAAAAGAAGACCTAGGCATAAGATTTGAGAAAAGTTGTCAGGATATTACCAGAAAACAAGCAAAACAGACAGATAAACAAAGGAAATCTAATATATTAGATTTTGTGCAAAGTCTGGCCACTTTTAAAAATTGGGGCTAATTATTGCCATCCTCATTTTTTAATTTGTATTTAGTACATAAAAGAGTAATATATTTTTTCTGATTTTTTTCTTTTTCTTTATTTAATCAGGAGTAGTAAGAACACAGAAAGCAATATGCTATAACATATAGCTACAATATTCAGAAATGGTAGTATTTGATATCTGGATTCATTCAGTCATAATTTGAACATGCCATAACTTTTTCATGGCATTTTTTACTTCTGCATTCCTTAGCGTATAGATGAGTGGGTTGAGAAAGGGTGTTCCAATTGTATAAAATACTGCTACCATCTTGTCCATAGGAAAAGTGGTGGGTGGTCGTGCATATATGAATATGCAGGGACCAAAGAATAGGATAACTACTATGATATGAGAAGTGCAAGTAGAGAGAGCCCTTTTCCTCCCTTCTGCACTATGGTTTCGCAGAGAGTGTAAGATGACAAAATATGAGATCATCAAAAGAACAAAACTGTTTGAGCAGATTGCACCACTGTTTGACACTAAGAGCAGGTTTATCATGTATGTGTCCATGCAGGCAAGTTTCAACAAGGGCTGAAAGTCACAGCAGTAATGGTCAATCAAATTGGGCCCACAGAAGGGCAGTCTCAAGGCCAGAACAATTTGAGCAGTGGAATGTATAAAAGACCCTATCCAGGCGAGAACAATCAGGATGACACAGACCTGACGGCTCATGATGACTGGGTAACGCAAGGGTTTGCAGATGGCCACATAACGGTCAACAGCCATGAGAATAAGGACAAAGATCTCCATGCAGCCAAATAGATGGAGAGCAAAGACTTGTGTGATACATTCATTGTAGGAAATGATGCTCTTTTTAGAGATGGCATCCACAATGAGTCTTGGGGCTGTGGATGTTGAAAAGCATGAGTCAGCAAAGGACAAATAAAACAGGAAAAAGTACATGGGACTCCTAAGAGTCCGGCTGAACTTGATTGTCTCAATAATGAGTGTATTCCCCACCACAGTACCCATGTAGAAAATTAAGAAGATTACAAACACCATTTTCTGCTTCAGGGGATCCTGTGTCAGGCCTAACAGTATAAACTCGGTTACACTGCTGTTCTGCTTCATTGTGTCAGTCCATGAGAGGAAATCACAGGTCAGAAATAATCTGAAAAGAGAAATGAAAAGTATAAAATGCATGCTAAATTTGGAAGTTAAATAGGGTCAATCCAATGACTTAGTGTTATTCTCTTTTTTGTAACTGAAAATATCAGTTCAATTATTATTAAATAAACTGCAATTCAAATAATGAAGGAGCCATAGATTTTTGGATAGAAGCATTAATTTTGGAGGTATAATTTGAGTAGTTAACTTTCAGAATTAAATACCCCTTGTTAGTTTATACGAGATCTGTTTATGATTAGTATGTTGAAAACATTCAAAATATTTTGCATGTTCAATTTTTATTTATTTATTTATTAAAGATTTCTGCCTGCATGTTCAATTTAATATGCTTTTTTTTTAATTTGAATCCCATAGTTTCATAAAAAAGAAACTTATGTGCTAAATATTTTGAACATTCAGGTAATGATCATTTAAATATGTGAGCCTAACAAAAGAGAAACAATGATCATAAAACTTTATATTTGAATAACAACCTAGTCTGTTTATCCCACAGTAAGAATGACTTAATTACATTCTCCAGTTCAACATATTCCATTTAAATAGGTCTCAAAATCTTGAAGCTATTAGAATTACAAGGAATTTTTATCAGAAACACTAATGTGAACATGCAGGAAGGAAGAGAAAATATCTGAAGTAAATCAGAAGTTTTCTTAATTTTTATGTTTAAAGAGACATTGGTATTCCAGTTAATTACTGAAACTTTGATAGAATTCAAACTATGTTTATTATAGAGTATTTCATACACTGATACACACATATATGTATATATATATATGTGCTTACACATACATATGTTTTTTTACTTTGTAATTGTTTTAATTTTATATAATATATATATCAAGTCAAAATCAAAAATTTACCAAAGTAGTATTTATCAGATACACACATATAAACTAATTTTAAAAGAGATACTTTGCCCTGTTGAAATTAAATACATGAAATGTGCAGTTTGTTTCGTTGAGTTATATGCTCAGATTCCAGCTGGGAAACTTCTTATAACAATGCTTTAATACCTATCTTTTAAGCAATGTTGCTTACAAATATGTAAGAAAGTCAAAGTTACATTTGTTAGTGATGTGAGGTCAAATGTCATGTTTTTAATGTGTAAAGGAGGTACAATACCTGCACAGTTACACAGAAAAGGTGTTTACCCTAGGGATAACCACTCACTGGAAATGAAAATATGTGCAGCTTTTCAATGGCTGCGAGGGTCAGAAGGAACTTGAATCTCATAAAATTATCACTGAATTAAAATAAATCTATGAAGACTTACATTAGGATATTTTTGGTCACATCAGTATGTCACTGAGCCATTACAGAAATTCAGTTGCAAATATGAAGCATTTTGGCATTTTGAAGAAGAAATGAATCTCCGGAAATATAATTACATGAGTGATCTGTAAAGATAGTTCTGAAATTGTGTATACTTTAAATACTTCATACACAATTACCACGTGGACATTAAATGAAGTCTCAATTTGTTGGATGTATTCCAACATCACTCTTTATGAATTGCCTTAGACAATGAAAACATTTTGGGGTTGAATTAAGTAAGATAAATATTATAGACAAATCTGCATATTTGCACAACATACATATTTATTAAAATATTTATTCACTTGGACTACAGGCATATGGATTCTCTATAGGCTAAATAAAGTGATACCTACTTGTAATTCTAGCACTTATAATGCCTTGGAAAATGGATGCAAATTTGAAGTCAGTCTTTGCTGAACGTGATACTTTTGAAAAGAATAACAAGTACAGAGGGTGTTATACATGCAGACATAGAAATTTCATAGGATAGACTAATTCCCTATAAACATAAATTAATCATGTTCTACAGCATTTTATATTTAGCTACCACGAGAAAAAAAATTCATTTCTATCTACTACATTCGTGGCAAAATCATCAACTTTCATAAAGGATTTTCAGTAAAATATAAAATATTTATTACTTTAATGTATTTAATATTCTAATATCATCTGTCTAAACTTACTTAACAGTGCCCTGTTCCAATGGGAGATATCATATATTTTTTAATTTTATTTTATCAATTTATATTTCAAAGTACTCCTTCATTAAAGTTCCTAAATGTCTTATTCTTCAAAAGTTCCTAATATATGTCAGACAGTGGTCATGACATTAGTATAACTAATATGCTGCGGGCATGAAACATGATTAATTAAACACATATATTACCTGTTTGGTAAAATATTATGTGAGATTAAGGATTATGAAGAACAAAATACCACAACGTTGGAATGCACCTA
Source organism: Microtus oregoni (assembly GCF_018167655.1). Lineage (NCBI taxonomy): Eukaryota > Metazoa > Chordata > Mammalia > Rodentia > Cricetidae > Microtus > Microtus oregoni. The sequence continues at coordinate 599,706 of NW_024543224.1, read as the reverse complement.
ATTTTAGAGTATATGAATCAGATTTCTCATAGTCACAGATAATGGAATCAGTAACTGAACAAATTGGGGATAATAGAGAAAGCTCCACTGGACACAATTTTTGAATGATTTATGCATTGTGTCCTCCAATAATTTGAGCATAATTATCTACCTGACTCATGTAAGCTGGTTAAAGAGCCTTACTTCTAGAGATACAGGGTGGGAAGGACAGACAGAGTTCTTTCAGAGAACGAATAGGATAAATATTTAATTTGTCAAGTGATAAACATTTACAGGAGCCATGTTAATGCAAATTGTAACATACATATACATCAGACATGATAAAAATGACACTTGGATAAAAAAATCCACAAAGGCTTCTATCAATAATGACTGATATAACCAAATCTTGTTTGGAATTTAAAGACATGTCAACACTTGTAGCACATTTTTATAATGCAAATAAAGTTAGACATTATGGAGAACATTTTGGAATTTTCTAAAAATGAAACACAGAAATGCCTATGATTTAGCAATTATCCTGTTGGCAACATATGCATAGGAAAAGAAGTCAGTATTAATTCATAACATTACTATGATTATTGTATCCTTATTAACAACACCCAATATAAGGAACCAACCATAAGTTCCATCAACAGTGTTGTAGTTTGCCATTGCAGTAAAAAACAGCATGAATAAAAGAAATATGGGAGAAAAGGGTTTGTTTGACTTATATATTATAGTTCATCACTGAGAGAAGCTAAGACAGCCACTGGAGACAGGAAATGAGGAAAAGAAAAACTGAGCAAGAATGCAGATTCCTAGCTTGGATTTTAACTGACTCTGGATCCACTAAAATTGACATCCAAGTTTTGTATCACCAATAGATGATTGTATAAAGAAAGTATAGCATAAATAGGCTAAAAATGATATTCAGCCATAAAATAGAAGGAATTTCTGGCATGTACAACAACATGGACAAAGCTGAGAGACAATATCATAGGTTAAATGAACTGGGCACAAAACATAATAAGCAAAATCTCATTTATACTAAAATCGAAGACAGATTTACAGCACAATGGTGGTTTCTAAAACACTAAGATGTAGCAGACAGATATTGGTCAGGAGACAAACATAGACCTGACTTGAGATTTATCATACAAATTTTACCTATAGATAATAATAGAAACATACTGCATTTCAAAATTGTTAAAGCACATTTTAAATATAGTTACCACAAAATACGTGAAGTGATGAATTAATCATTTAGTTTAGTCATATCTGTCTATCATCTTGCTTTTTATGTATCTATATATCTATATGAACATTTATCATCTTTTTCTTACATCCATCATATCATCATCTAACTCAAAACTATATGTAATTTTAATTCATTATCAATGAAAGACCTTTATTAGAATATTACAAACTGAGAAGGAAACTTTCATATGCATTTTACTCTATTTCACATGTTGATAAAGGTAGGAGCTTAACTCACCTAGCTGTAAATTGAAATAAGAATTCAGAGAATTTATAGCAGATATGCATTTGAGTGACTTCCATTAGATTCTCACTAGAATATTGATAAATACTTATAATTATTTTTATGTTGATGAAATATGAATTTATAACTCTTAGTTTATTTTTAAATATTTGCCTACATGCATAAAGAAAATAAGTCCATTGTAGAAATTGACAGTCTATAGATTGATGCAAAAGAAACCAAATGCTACATAGTCAATGAAGTGGTAAACATCATGTAGTATTGATGAGTAAAATTTGTTCTTTGTAATTTCACTTTGAAAGACCACTGGGTCCTTAGATTAATTTCTCTTTCTACATACAATTTTTAAATAAAGGCATTTATCATAATTTTGAAACTCAGATATCAAAACTTGTTTCCCTGTGCTTTGAGTTCTTGCCCGATATCATACATAAATTTTGTTATGCTTATCACTGACACCCAAAAGTGAGTATCTTGATCATTAATTTTCATTATTTTTAAGCAGCAGAAAAGAATCCTGGAGGGATAGCTTAACAAGCAAGAGCACTTATTGCTCTTGCAGAGAACCTATGTTTAATTCATAGTATCTACATTATGGCAGACAACAATCTCTAACTTAATTTAAGGGGAGCAAATGCTCTCTTTTAAAACTCTCAGGAATCATGCACACACATACTGCAGATACACATATGCAAGCAAAGCAATCATGCTTTTAAGTGATCAGACAAACACATGGTGTACACACACAGGCAAACAAACATTAATGCTCTTCAGAGAACAGGTATATATGTGGTGTTCATACACATAAGCAGGCTAAATGCTCATACACATTAACCTAAATACATTTTAATTCATTTAAAATAGAGAAAGTTGTCTTTCAAATTTGATTAAGTGATTTAGTTTTCAAAGATGACCTGAAACATACATACAAAGGTTTGTATCTGTGTCAGTTATTAGATTCTGCATTAGAGCAGTTCATAGTTCTCATCACAATGAACGGTAGATGTTGCAGGAATCAGAAGGAGCACTGTGGATAAGCGAGACTCCAGAATATATTAGCTGTATTACATCTCAGTTTGCATGAGGATGATGAAATTTTCATAAGCAAAAGCTAGAAAAGTATTGACTTTTTCTGTTATAAAATTTCCCACACTATAAAAATAAACTATATTGGAAGAAGTAATATTTTATATTTTGATATGATCATAATTTCAAAATCTAAGAATAAGTTGAACAAAAATGTCAAATATAAATTACAATCCATCCCTTTCCCTAAAACCATACTTACCTTCATCTTTTGAAACTTTCCTGCTCTCAGAGAATGTTGAAGTTTTTGATGCCTGAAAATTAAATTGCTTTTCTGGAGATGACAACTGTGATGAGATCCTACAACAAATTCTTGGCAACAACCACTATGTTATCCTATATATGAGGATATTTAGTTTGCAAACTTGTATGACTAGATAATATAAAATACCCCTTCATTCTACTGTATTCTCAAATAATATGAATAGTCTGAGGTATGCTTCTCAGAAGTAGAAGAAAAATAGAAATTATAACATTTAGTAATATTTCAGGGAGTATTGTTTTCTGTCTACACACACCATTTATAAAGAAACATGAAGAATATTTTAAGTTATTACCAGATTATTTGCAGAGTACTAGCATTTCTTGTGTTTTAATAAACAGTACCTAGAAATGTGTGTATCATTACCTATAAATGTAGATAATTGATGTGTAAAATAAATAGAAAATAGTATTTTATAGCAAGTGATGTATAGGCACCTTTATATGATCACTTGCAAGGATACCCAAAATTTTATAAATAATAAAAAATAAATTATATAAGTGATGCCACTTCAGAATTTTTGCCCATGAAACAATGAGATAAGTAATAAGGAAAGTGTACATTTCATTTTACATTACTTGAACTGCAAAATTAATCAAAATCATGCTAAAGTCAGAAAGTATGTGTGTAAAGTGTGCTACAATGTATCACTTTCATCATCTTTTGTGACATTTATAAAGATCTGACATTGAAAACAAAGAGGAGGAACAACAGTTTAATAATACAGATATAGATTATATTTTTTGAAAGAAATATTTTGTTTAAAATATTCTATCCCACCACTTATTAAAACTAGCTCCTTTATCTTTTGCAGATAGTAGGACATTTTATATTCTTTCCCTCTCTTTCAAGAATCAGGCAGCTGAGTAACAACGTGACCAATTTTCTTCTCCTTGGCTTGACATAGGACCCCAGGAGAAAGAACATAGTGCTTGCCATTTTCCTGTTCTTTTATATGGGGACATTAGTGGGTAACTTGCTGATCATTGCCACCATCAAGACAAGTCAGGCACTTGGGAGTCCCATGTACTACTTCCTGTTCTACTTATCCTTGTCTGACACCTGCTTCTCTACAACTGTAGCCCAGGATAATTGTGGATTCCCTGATGGAGGAGGCCTCTATTTCTTTCAGTGAGTGCATAATCTAAGTCTCTGCATGACATTTATTTGGCTCCCAGGAGATCTTCATCCTCATCCTCATGACTGTTGACCGCTATGTAGCCATCTGTAAGACCCTTCACTTCACGACCATCATGAGCCACCAGGTCTGTGGGATGCTGGTGCCCATAGCCTGGATAGGATCCTGTGTGCATGCTTTAGTTCAGACTCTTCTGGCCTTGAGTTTACCCTTCTGTGGTCCCAACAAGATTGACCACTATTTCTGTGACTTGCAGCCACTGTTGAAAATTGCCTGTTCAGACACATATATGATCAACCTTCTCTTTGTGGCTAACAGTGGGACCCTTTGCACAGTGAGTTTTCTCATGCTCATGGTCTCATATGTCATCATCCTTTATTCCTTGAGAAACCACAGTGCCAAAGGGAGGAAAAAAGCCCTCTTCACTTGTGTCTCCCACATCATTGTAGTCATCTTGCTTCTTGTGCCTGGCATATTTATATATACACGTCCTGCAACCACCTTCCCCATGGACAAGATGATATCAGTGTTTTATACAATTTGTACACCCCTTCTCAACCCTCTGATTTACACACTGAGGAATGAATGCAGAGGTGAAAAATGCCATGAGGAAGCTTTGGAGCAAAAGATACCTCAGGTGACATATAAGAAATTAAAATTTGAGTTTATTTTAATAATGAAAATCTTAGCTTCCAATTACATGGTTAGAATAACACTGTCCTGGGAATGGTGATTTGTTTCCTTCTAAAGAATGAGCAAAATGGATGCTTCCTGAAGTAAATACCAAGTTATTGTGTTTTTTTTAAAAGAAGACAGGAGGGAGAAGTGAATATTTATCTGACTGACTTTGTTTTAAATGCTGATCCCTGTTAGGCCCATGTTTAGGGCAAACAACTTATATTCAGAGCATGTAATGTTTACCCTATCTCAAATGATTTACTTTATTATAGATTTTTTCTTTTGATTCTATTTACTCATGACCTTTCTATCCATCTTTCTGTCAATCAAAGGAAAGCACTGTAATCACAAATTTATAGAAGATTTCTTTCAAGGTACAGTGTGCATGTGTTATTTGTGAGAGATAGTGTGCGTGTGTGTTTGTGTGTGTACATGTATGAGCACAATCAAACTTTAACTTATTTCTTATTCTTTTTAAAAAATTATTGATTATTGTGGACTTCACATAATGCATCTCAGGACCTCTCATTTCCTCCCATTGCTTCTGCCCTATGCCTTTTCAACGGTGTCCCCAAAACAAAATTTTAAAGGTAAAAAAGTATTAATCCCTCAAAAAATTTTTTAAAAAATCTTGACATGGAAGCTGTAACGGTTCCCAATGAGTCATCCAATATACTTTTTAGTTAATACATCTTTACTTGTAAGTGTTGATTGCAGAAAGTCATTGGTCTGTTTCAAGGCCTCTGGCTTGTGCTACGCCACTGATGGTGGTCTATCACTGAGCCTCTTGGATATCCTATTGTTGCCTTGTGTCCTGGAGTTCCTGTAGCTTTGGATCTGCAGGTCCAGTCCCTTTATATGCTCCAGCAGTAACTAGATGAGGTGGGTGTAGTGATGGGCTACCTCGTAGTCCGTGGTCTTGGCCTGGGTGGTAGCTGGGTTGGTCAGTCTCTCAATTTTTTCCCATCGCCATTACTCAGGTAAACTCTGCAGCACTAACCCACATATCTCATCCAATGTAGCATACAGTAAGGAGCTGAACCAGTTCTCTTTCTTTCACTCCTTGGATCCAAATCAACTGCATTCATACAACCAGAGTCAGCTCTACTGTTTTGCCACTGTGGAGGCACATACCTTAGTCATCAACTTGGTCACAGGTTGTGGACTAGACTCTGCCTTTACCAGGGCCCTTGGTGAAAAGGGGAGCCTCAGACATCAATAAAATGCATCAGGGTCACAGACCAAGTAATGGCCATTGGCAGCAACCCAAATTGAGACATCTGGTTCTGGGTGGCAAATAGGGCATCCACCTCAGCCAATTCCTCACCACTCTCTCCTCTTCAGATCTGCCTCTCTCCTCAGCACATGAAATGTTCTGTCTCTCTCTTTTACCCCCATTTCTTCAACCTGTACTAATTCACCACAAAGGTGTCCATTTGCCCACTGTGATAGGCACTGGACAAACTCCTGGGTGAAATATTCTCGCCCCAAGTCTAGAGACCTGGGGCAGAGCTGTGCTTGTCCTCAAATGTCTGCCTGGCTTGAAAAATGCCAGAAGCTTCTTGGGTTAAATTCTTCCTGCCTTTACTCCTTATTCTTATAAACTAACTAGGGAACACCTCTAAACTTAATTGATATTATGATTGTTGCCATGGTTAGAATATATATGAATATATCTGTCTGTTTCTCTCTCTCATTTATTGTGATTTTTATTTAAAATTGTCAGATGGCTATAAATATGCATTTTATACTCTTTTTGTCAAGGAGTTTATCATATAGTGAGGATTTCTACTTATATATTCACAAAGTTTAAAAGTAGTTGTCATGGATTTCTCCTCATGTACTTTTGAGTGTCTTTAGCATTTTTAATGTTACAGGTCTTTTGACATTTATTTAATTCATGCGTATGTGTGCACGTGCATGTATAGGTCTTTTACATCTTATAAAAACCACAAAACTACTGTTTTTACATCCATTTACCTTCGTAGAAACTGATCATATATTATTTATACAACCTGTTGAGGTTAGAACTGAGCAGAGAAACATTTCACAAACCCAGTTAAACGCCTGCAAGAGCTCAAATGAGTATTCCCATCATCTTGTTTAGATTTTACCATGATAGGGATGGCATATCAACTGTCATCAGAGTTTTATTTATGTTTTTTAACTTTTTATTTATTAAATGACTTTCACATCATGAATCATGATCCAATTCATTTCTATATCCTTTCACATCTGCCCTCTGTCCCTGCATTTTTCATCAATGACAAAGTTTAAGAGAAAAAGGAAAAATTTAAAGATCTTGTCCCGGAAGCTGCAATGAGACACAGTGAGTCACACAATAAAACCCTTTGTCCGTATATATTTACTTGCCAGTGTTCATTGCAAAGAGTTATTTGTCTGGTTCAAGGCCTCTGGTTTCAACTACACTAGTAATTCTGGGCCCTCAGTGAAACTCTTCTTGGATATTGCGTTTTTGTCCTGTGTTGTGGGGATCCTGCATCTTTGATGAGCAGGTCAGGTACCTTAACACTCCAGCAGATCATAGATGGGGTAGATGTTTAGGAGGACCATGTTATAAACCTTCTGGGTGTGGGTTGCAGGGTTTGCTGAGCTGCCAGTGCTTTCCTGTTCTCGCCATCAGGATGAGATCTCCAGCATTGCCCTGGCTAATTTACCTTTGCAACAATAAGCTACAGTTGGGGCTAGTTTCCTATTCTCATACCCTCAGGGCTGGTTCCCCTTCAACTACAACATACTGGCCATCTCTACTGTGTTGCCAAGACAAGGTGTAGGGACTTCTCACTCCAGTCCTTCATGAGCAAAGTTTTAAATGTTTAATATGGTATCACTTAGCTAGAATCACTAGAAGGTATGAATCCTTAAAATGTACTCACATTGTTCAAACAAAGATTTGTAACCTCTGGCTAGCATTTCTCCTTATCATTTATTTCAGTGCTACCACGACTGCTTCACTTTCTGACTACATCTTTTAGATGCCAGCTGCTTAAGCTCTGGCATAGGAATTCATATGAATTTGTAAATTTTGCAGGGAACTTTGCAACCATTCAAATATTTCTGAATATGCAACAATCAAAATTTGATTAAAAATTGTAAATGATGAATTTGAGATGTTGCTGACAGTGCTTCTCCAAGTTTTACTTGACATTTCACTGCTGTCTTAGTTAAAGCCAAAAAACATTACCTGAAAAACCTAAGCTTTCTGTTGAGGCCATTGCATGTGGTGATATCTTGTTTGTATAAATACAGCTTGCCTGAAGATCAGAGGATACAGCTAGCCACTAGTTGATAATAGATGTCTGAAGGACTGTACAGACAGTGATATGTCTGGGTGGAGAGAGGAAGTGATAAGATGGAAGAAAACAGGAGCTCAGTCTTTTTTTGGCTGGGAAGTTGAGTAGTACGGTGACTGTGGTTTGCTCCTTTATCTCTCTCATCTCTCAACTTTTTTCCCTATATCTGACTCCAGGCTTTTTATTATTGACGCCTGTTAAAACTTGTGCTATAAAATGTCACCCAACATAAAGGCACAAATTTATGAAAAAGTTGCTGGCCTGTGTCTTTTCAGTAACCTGCACAGGCTGAAGGTGCATGCTGGAGTTGCACATGGTACTTCCACCAGAGTCACCATCTAGCTGTCTAGGTTGTTCTCTCTGCTGTAGGAGGTTGGTGACCCACCTGGTCCAATAATAAACACAGAAAAATTGTGTTATTTGCAATATTATTGGCCAATAGCTTAAGCATATTTCTGGCTAACTCACATATTTTAAATTAACCCATCTCCATTAATCTGTGTATCACCACAATGCTGTGGTTTACTGGGTAAAGTTCTGGCATCTGTCTCTGTGGGGCTACATGGTTTCTCAATGACTCTGCCTTCTTTCTCCCAGCATTCAGTTTAGTTTTCCCCAACTAGCTCTGTTCCCCTATAGCTCTACTATAGGCCCAAAACAGTTTCTTTATTAATCAAATATAGTCACAGCCTACAGAGGTGAAGCCCACACCATCTCTTTCTCCCAAAACCTCCATCTGATCTTCATATTTTTTGTTGTTGTTGCAGCCTCTTTGCAACAAACTCCACAGGTCCAAATTCCACAGATATCTGTGCTCCAACTTCCACAGGACTGACCTATCCTAGACCCATTGGCTCTGCCTTCATGGGTAGCCCCTACCACACAGGCATTTTTCTGCACAATTCCACGTGTCACCCACTTCTTGGAGACGGAGAATATGTTGATGCACAAAGGCAACCTCTATATAATGACTGTGTCCTGGATTTATGTCACACAGAAGCTTTAAATTTTTGAGACAAAATTGTAGGAGTCAGAAAAAAAATGAGTTATTTACTAAAGTTATATAGTGCCTAAAGAAAGTCATCACAGATTTCTTAAGATTAACTTCAGCAATAAATAGAAAACCACCAGATTCAGAAGCTGGATAAATAATAATTGAATCTCTGACCTTTTAAAATACCAGTGCAAAATCCAAAAAGATCATTAGTTCATTAAAGATAGATCAGCACCCATGGAGGAATGGACCTAAGATATAATCAATGTTGAATCTCATGACCATGATGATTAATGGATAGGAGAGGTGATTTTCAGGGGTTTGAATAAAAATCAAAATGTCAAGGGTTTCAATTGTAATAAACATGATCACCTAAAAGGAAATTGTAGACAGGATGTTCCTATAAACAATATTGTTTCTAAGCATATTTCAAACAGAATGTGTGTCCCTTCTGGATTATGCAGAAGTTGTGGCAAAGTCATATATTAGACCAATGAAAGTATGTCAATAAGGGTCAGTCAAGGTAATGCTTTCCTTTTGGGAAACTCCTTGAGGGGCCTCTTGCAGGCCCCCAGGCCAAATTAGGTTCAGTCATTTCCTGTAATCATGGAGGAAATTCCTTCCTAGAGCAAGTAAAGAACCTAGTGCCTGTAATAAGAAACCATACTGCTCTGGATGATAGAAAAGCTATGGAGGAGAGAACTAAAATTCAGGAAAAACCATAAAGCAAATATTTTGTCTAACTTCTATATATGAACAAAGATGAAAATTAAAATCTATGAATAAATGACATTGTCATTGAAGGCCTTGTAGACACAGATAGAGATATGACATTAATTGCACCAGAATCTTGGCATTCAAATTGGCCTCTTCAGGAGGTAAATGTTCAACTTTTAAGAATTGGAAATTTATTTCAGGTAAAACAGAGCACAGGATGGATCAAATGTATAGGAATAGAGGACAGAGAGGAAAATTATAGCCACTTGTGGATAACAGCAATAAACTTAAGGAGATGCTATTTGTTACAACAATGAAATACTCAGATTAACTTTCCTCTAATCTCAGAAACAAACCATAAATTAATGTATATTATGGAAAAAATATATTAGAAGGCATTATAAAGAACAGTCATGGACCATTCAGGTTGTACAAGAACAAAGCATAAGAGCTGCTGATACATGAAAGACACCTACAGCCCTACCTTTAAAGGTTTACAGGAAAACCTGTATGGGTTAAGCAATGGCCTTTAGCAACAAATAAATAGCAACACTTAAAATAACAGCACAGGAGCAGGCCAATAATCAGCATATTGAAAAATCAACTAGTCCTTGAAATTTTCCTGTATTTGCTGTTAAAAAGAAACATTGGAAATGGAGAGTGGCAACAAGCCTAAGTGCTATTAATGGAGTGATTTAGCCAGTGGGTTCTCCATTGTGCCAAATTCCTTTGCCTTCAGTATTATCTAAAGGATGACTTTATAATGTTTTTTGATTTAAAATATTGTTTTTTCACTATACCTTTACAAGGAAAAGACAGAGAAAATTTTGTCTTCATGATGACTACTTATAATAATTCTTAGCCTGCTAAGAGATATCAACACTTAAAATAACGGTGGGGAAATGGTCTGTATTCTGTCAATTAGATTTTAAATAAATGCCTATTGGCCAGTAGCCAGGCAGAAAGTATAGGTGGGACAACCAGACAGGAAATAGAGGTGGGTCAATAAGAACAGGAGAACTCTGGAAAGAAGGAAGCCCATTCCTTTGCAGTTGTGACCCTGCCACCGAAGAAGCAATATGTGACTGCTTCACTGAATAAGGTACCAAGTCACGTGGCTAGCATAGACAAGAATAATGGGCTAATACAAGTTATGAGTTAATAAGAAGCCTGAGCTAATGAGGCAATCAGTTTTATAACTAATGTAGACCTTTGTGTGTTTTCTTTGGAACTTAATGACTGTGGAAACCGGGCAGGACAAAAAACCTCAGACAACAGAAGATTCGCCCAAAGTGAATGTTAAATAGCCTCAACCTATGACAATATTTTGTAAGTCAGTCATTGGAAATAATACATAAGCAATTTCTCAATCTATAATTTACCATTATATCAATGATATTTTACTAGTTGACTCAAATATAGATAATTTATAAAGAATGTTTGAAGAAGTACAGATAATTTTTCTTTTTGGGGATGACAAATTTTCCTGAAAAAATATACAAAAAGGAGATTCTATTAATTATAGAGGATATAAAATAGGTCTATAGAAAATTAGACTAAAAAAGTTTCAATTAGCATCAATTGATTGCTGAGTCTTAATGACTTTCAAAGATTGTTAGGAGATATTGTTTATCTATGGCCTACTATTGGACTAGAAATAAAATGCACGCTGTAATTTTCTCAAAACCTTAGTCAATGACAAGGAATTATATAGTCCAAGAGAATTATCAGTTGAATTTGAGAGAGAATTGACTTTGATTAAAGAGAAATTGCAGAATGCACATGTGCTTTGTATGGATCTGTAGCTTAATTGAACTCTGGTCATGTTACCCTCTAAGCATTCCTTACAGGAATTTTAATGCAGAGGAATAAAATTCTTTAAGAAAGGATCTTAATACCACATAAACAGAATTAAAAAAACTAAAAACTTATGTGGAAAATATCTCTGAGTAATTCTAAAAGAAAAATTGCAACTTTATCAATTATCAGGAATTGACCCAGCAGAAAGTATAGTACCTATGAATAATGATTAAATTGACAAATTATGGGCAGAATGTGAACCCTTTCAAGGAACATTTAGTAATTTTTAAAGAGACTAAGAAAAAATATCTCAAAGGCAAAATATTTCAAATTATAAAGAGATCTACTAGACCCTTCCATGCATTTTATGAGAAACACCAATAACTGGGGCACCTTCATTCTGTACTGATGAAAATAAATAAAGAAAGACAGGCGAAAAATCAGAAAATTAAACTGAATCAAAACCCTTATGATTCAGTCCAAAAGAAAGACTTATATGCTATTCTCATGCTGTTAATAGATTTTACAAAAACTTTCAATATAGTTACTGACTTGCAATATGCAGAAAGAGTTTTTTTTGCATATTAAAATCACTGAATTTTTACAAAATGATACAAAATCAACATTATTATTTATTCATTTACAAGAAATATTTAGGAATAGGAATCATCCCATATGTATAACAGACCTTTGACCCCATAGAAGTCTGCCAGACCCTTTAGCACAAGGTAATGCAGAAATTATTGGATGGAAATGTACTGAAGGCCTCAGAATTTCATTAAAAAATCATGTCAATAGCAAGGTTTAAAATAAAACAACAAAATAACCTGGTATTTATATAAAAACAGACAGGAGGTCCAATGGAACCAAATTGAAGACCCGGATACTAATCCATACGTCTTTGAAAACCTGATTTTTGACAAAGAGGCAAACAATATCAAATGGAAAAAAACATTTTTAACAAATGGTGGTGGCCTAGCTGGATAATAACATGTAGAAGAATGACAATAGACCCATATCTATTACCATGCACAAAACTCAAGTCCAAATGGATCAAAGACTGAGAAATATAAATGTTGTTCAAGTGCTTTCGTTTTCATTGATGTTTTAAAGTGTAGAATTTGCTCCTTTTGTAAAAAATGGCTTACTGATTGGAAACTTTGGAAAAATATGTTTTTGTTGGGTGGGTATGAGAACAAGTACTTCCTCTACCTTATTCTGAATGTTTTGAAGAAATGAGAGTCTGCATGCACACAGGGAAGCATATATATGAAGAAATGTGTACATGCATCCATCCATACATAGACCCCATCGCTAATTATCTTACTGTACTCTGTAATGTGAAAGGTAATATTTAATACAATTAATGAGTACTATTAGTGACTCCATTATAATAAAATCTCAATTAAATATATTTATTTTTGTAATTGTAGACTGGACTTTCATTTCCCGGCCACACAGAATTGAATAATCAAATAGAAACTATATTAACAACAACACTGTTTAGCCAACGGCTAAGAAATATCCTAGTTATTGTTTATATCTTAAATTAACCCATTTCTATTAATCTATTTATTGCACAAGGCTGTGGCTTGCCAATAATGTTCTGGCATCTTTCTCCTTTGGCATGGCATCTCTTTTACTCCACCTCTCTCTCTCTCTCTCTCTCTCTCTCTCTCTCTCTCTCTCTCTCTCTCTCTCTCTCCCCCCCCCCCCCCCCCGTCTGTCTCTCTGTTCAGATTATCAGTCTGGCTTTACTCTGCTAATCCATTGGCTGAAACAACTTTATTCATCAACCAATAAAAAGGACATCCCACATTGAATATTTATGTCTATTTTCCGTTAGTCATTTAGCCCCTGGATAAATTATACTCTGCAAAAATTTATTTAGTTACTTGTTCTAAAGGGAGCTCACCAAATCTAGCTCAACCAGATCTGATTGAGCATGTGATCAAACAGGACTCTCTGATTGTGGCTGACAATGGGGGCTGACTGAGAAGCCATTGATAAAGGCACTGGGACTTGTTTTTATGGCATGTTCTGGCTTTTTGGGACCCTAGTCTATATGGATGCATAGCTCCCTAGGCCTGGATATAGGGGGCAGGGCCTTGGACTTCCCACAGGGCAGGGTTCCCTGCCCTCTCTCAAGCAGGGAGGGGGAGGAAGGGGGGATGTGTGGGAAAAGGAGGGGATTGGGAGGAGGGGAGGAAGTGTAAATAATTGAATGGAAAAATAAAAAAAAGAGTAACATTCAAAGAAAACATGCTAGGCAAGTGATTGTGTCATAAAAGTACCCTTCATCTACAAATTAAAGTGCTTTTTTTAAAAAAATTATTTAGTCATATTTTAATATTACATCTTATTTAAAATAACATGTTACTGTGACCATGATAAAATAAGGCTTTTTATAATACTTTCAGGCTGTTATAATCAAAGAAAACTATGTGATAATACTTTTAATAAATTTTTTTTATTGAGAAAAGAAGAAAAAAAAAAGTTTCCACCTCCTCCCAGCCTCCCATTTCCCTCCCCCTCCTCCCACTCTTCTCCCCCTCCCCCCACTCCTTTTCCCCTCCCTCTCCAGTCCAAAGAGCAGTCCGGGTTCCCTGCCCTGTGGTAAGTCCTAGGTCCTCCCCCCTCCGTCCATATCTAGGAAGGTGAACATCCAAACTGGCTAGGCTCCCACAAAGCCAGCACATTAAGTAGGATCAAAACCCCGTGCCATTGTCCTTGGCGTCTCATCAGCCCTTATTGTTCGCCATGCTCAGAGAGTCCGGTTTTTTTTTTTTTTTTTTTTTTTTTGGTTTTTCGAGACAGGGTTTCTCTGTGGCTTTGGAGCCTGTCCTGGAACTAGCTCTTGTAGACCAGGCTGGTCTCGAACTCACAGAGATCCGCCTGCCTCTGCCTCCCGAGAGTCCGGTTTTATCCCAGGCTTTTTCAGTCCCAGTCCAGCTGGCCTTGGTGAGCTCCCAGTAGATCAGCTCCACTGTCTCAGTGGGGGGGTGCACCCCTCGTGGTCCCATGGAGATAGAGACAGAGACCCACACTGGAGCACTGGACTGAGCTCCCAAGGTCCCAATGAGGAGCAGAAGGAGGGAGAACATGAGTTTAATAAATTTTTATTGAGTTAAAAATTAAGGTTTTCTACCTGTAAGCTTGAGATTTAATTAAATTTTTTTGATATATTTAAACTAAAAAATTATCCTTTAAAATGATAAATGTCCATATATACTTGTGTGTATACATACACACACATATATAATTTCAATAGTATATGAAAAAGTCCATTGTTGCAATGTTAAGTTTTGTATTTTCTTTCAGCTGTTTATTTAAACATTTGTAACTTATGAGATTGAAAAAAATCTTCAATGTAATTTATTATTATTTTGACCTAGAATTTCTATAAAATTATTACCATGTTTAATTGTGTTATTCATGTGTTTATCTCTAGGGGTGTATGTATATGTGTCTGTGTCTCTGTATGTTCTCATGCTATGACACTCATGTGAAGGCCGGAGAACTTAAGTCTCTCCTTTAACCATGTGGGTCTAAAATTGGATCTCAGGTTGTCAGGATCTCTTCAACTGTTGCATCTCACTGAACATATGTTTTTATACTTTAGAATCTTATGTAATAATTGAAATTTAATAATGTCATAATATAAACACACTTTCTTTTGAGAAACATGCTGCTTGTAATTTTTACTTTCATAAATAATAATTTTATAAGACAACAATTTCTGAAGTATTAAGAATGTTACCTAATGTTAAAGGAATCATTGTTATTTGTAAATGTTAACTGTTTTTCAATATTTTATATTACTTGGTTAGCTATTAACTTACCTGGCTTGATAAAATCACCAAAGCAAACATTTAAATAGAACTAGTTCTAGTCACAACTTGGCAACAGCGCCACCTGCTGGATAATAAGTAATATGGCAGTTTTCGTTTCCAACGCAAATTTTACTGCTTTGTTTACTAATACAATGGATTATATCATGTGAGGTTTATATGACTATTGGGATACCTTAATTTACTGGTCACTGGGTTTCAGTTTTCTTTTCCATATTCTATCATTAAGGAAGAATATGGCACTCCTAAGAAGGATACAATCTCTACGGACCAATAATGAACAACTAGTTGAAAGGATTAAAATTATTGAAAATCAGAGGTTATCTGAACAAGTGGATACTATGATAGACAAAATTGACTCCATATCCAAGGGTATTAGGAAGTTACCTGAAAGGGTTCAGGCTGTTGCATTTGATGTTCAGATGTTATCACAAAGTTTTGATAAGGTAACAGACAGAATGTACCTCCAAGATGGGAATCTATATGAAAAGTTTAAGGAGGACATGTTATCTTTGAAGGAAAAAAATTGAAGTCTTGGAATCACAGGTGCAGAATGGGGTTATAGAAAGATCAAATCATACTATAAAGAATATGCTGAACAAACAGAAAGGGATGGAAAATACCCCCAGAAATAGATTGCATAATGCTTTATTAACCTTGAATTTTCACACTAATGAGAAAGGAACAACAGTGGCAGAGAGACATTGGATAATGGAAAAGTCTGCTGAACTAAATAAACCAGTTTATTTCAAAGATGTGCTGACCTCTCAATGGAAGCCAGGAGATGTGTTACATTGGGGAAGGGGTGTTGCTCTTGTTTCCACAGGAGAAGAAAAATTGTGGATACCATCAAAATTAATAAAGGTTCGATTTGAAGAGGAGAAACCTCTTGGAAAGGAGAAATGACAGCTAATCCACAAGGATGATATTCATATGGGTGGTAAGAAAAACATATAGAATGGGGGAAGGGTTCTGTTCTTATCTCCACAGGAAAACACTCATCTTTGAAAAATTCAAGGGACCCTGGATGTTTGGACACTGACAGATGGAAAAATAACTGCCCAAAAGGGACTATCAAGAATACTGAATAGGTTCTGTAAGTAAAATATACTAAACCATATTTCTAAATTTATAGAGCTGGTTTTGGAGTTGGACTCTGGCTCAGTCCCTCTCTAATTCCAAGCCTGTTGTTAAGAGAAAAACCCAGAGTTTCTGGAGTTTCTGTCTCATGTCAAGAGCCATGATATGGGACAGAAAGAAATATGAGTTTAGAAAACATCTTTGCTTTTCTTCATATCTATCATACCTTTCATTGAATATATCTATCATGCCTTTCATTGAATATACATACATACATACATACACACATATATATATATATATATATATATATATATATATATGTCTGTTTATGTCTATGTGATTAATGTTTAAGTTTTCCACAATGAACAATGAGTTTTTCCTACGGTGATATTTGAAGTTTCCAGGAAGAAGATGGGGCCCCATAACAACAACTCTACCTGGTTTATATGACGTCATGATACTGATAGTGCTACTACAAGACCTGTTTTGGGTACCAGCTGCACAAGAAGGTTCCAACTTGGTTAGCTGAAATGGTGCACATCTTGTACAACATTCTGGCCAGACCTGCACAAAATACTCAGAGACTATTTGCAACTTTAAAAGACATTGACCTTGAAATTTAACCATCATTTTACTTTCACAGGATCCCCCAGAAAGAATGTCACCTCCATGACAGCTGGAAGTAATTCTAGAGGACGACATCGCCTCTCCCAGTAAAGTTTGTCCTTGAGTTTAGGGACATCATTTAGGGGTTGATTATAATTAGTATATGATTGAGGGTTGGGGGAGGAATTTTATAAGCTCAGGGATCTTTTTGGAAAAAAAAGAGGGATAATTGGATGATGGGATAATAGATTGGTACTTGTGAGTTATTGTTTTTAGACAATTATATTGGTATCGATTCTTGTATATTGATACAAAGTTAAATTATATTGACTATTGTATGCATGCATGCTTCTATCTCTGCTTAAAACATTTTTATGTGTTGATATATATATATATATTGTATGGATATATGTATATTTACCATATTGCAGTGTATATTTCCACCTATGATTAAGATACTTATATATTGTTTATGTATTGAGATATATTTACCATACTGCAATGTTTATATTTGGAGGTCATATTGTCCTCATTTATTGCACAGTTGTTTATTGTCTTAGTCTTTAAGTTAGATAGGTATTGAGAATTATATAGATCAATAGTCATCTAAGTTTGTTATTTATAATTAGACCAATCAGGTTTTTTAGATACATAGAGATTATATTCAGTATAGATAATCTTCAACCTCTTCAGAGAGCTGTAGAAAATGGCCTTTAATCTAACTCAGAGTTTCGTGGTGGTGAGACACAATTGCTCCTGGCAACACCTCTATTCCCGAGAGAATGTTGAGCACCAAAGACACTCCACCTGGAGCCTTTCTTCTTGGCAGAACTGGCCCTTGGGCAAAGAAATGCCCATACCTCAACCACTGACAGAGATACAGAGTATCCATAAATGGATAAAAAAGGACTGTCATATCCTGCCAAGACAGGATAAGATAGTTTTGACAAGTTTCTTGCCTTTGAAAACGGTATGTTGATGTGGGAGTGTCATATATCAATCTGTTGATTTCATTGGTTAAGCAATAAAGAAACTGCTTGGCCCTCATAGGTTAAAACATAGGTGGGAGGAGTAAACAGAACAGAAGTCTGGGAGAAAGAAGCTGAGTCAAGGAGTTGCCATGATTCTTCTACTCCAGGCAGATGCAGGTTAAGATCATTCCTGGTAAGCCAGCTCGTGGGCTACACAGATTAATAGAAATGGGCTAGTCCAGGTGCAAGAGTTAGCCGAGAAAAGGCTAGATATAATGGGCCAAGCGGTGTTTAAAAGAATACAGTTTCCGTGTAATTATTTCGGGTAAAGCTAGCCGTGTGGGCGGCCGGGTGCTGGGGACGCAGCCCCGCCGCTCCTACTACTACAGTATGTCAGTTACGTTAGGCTTTAGCCAAAGTTGGTTGCTTCAATGCTGCAAACGTGACCTTGGGTGATTGCCCAGATAGCTAGTTGTCTCTGTGATTTGCTGCATGTTTTGGAAGTTGTTTAATTGCACTTCCTAATTACTCAGGTAACATTATTTCCTTTCTCAGATCTTTGATGGGGTTGAAGACTATATAAATGTAGTTACTTTCCTCTCATGACTTGGCCAAATTATTTATTATACAAGACTTAAGCTAGTTAGAATAGGTTATTTGTACTTATTGTATATAATATCGTAGTACGTTTAAAACTCTCTTACTTAAACAAAAGGGGGAGGTGTTGCAGGAGCTCCTTCCGCTCCTTCAGCCAATAGCTGCTGAGATACCAGCCCATTGGGGTGTGGTCTCTCTCTTTAAAAAAGCAGCAACTGCCCTCTGCTCACTCTGGTTTCCGGCTCTGCTTCCAGCGACTAGGCTCCCTTCCTGATTGTGCAGAGGGCTGTTGTCTGGGACGGTGATCTGTAAGTTTTTCCCCCTTAAATAAATAATCATTCTATTAATCATAATTTCAAACTGGTGACTTACCTTCATCTTTTAGGTTATTGTGGTGTCTTTAATTGAACCCTGCATGGAAGACTTGAAGGCTAGAACTTTAAGGCTCCCATTACATTTCCCCAGCCTGGCACCCCAGGGTCTCCCATGGGGAGGCCAGGGTCTCCCATGGGGAGGCCAGCCATTGAAGAGGGGTACAGTGACCCTGGCTTGGGAGCCCTGAAAGAGTGGTCACATCTTCCCTGGCCTGGCATCCCAGGGCCTGATTGTCCCTGGTGAGGCCGGCCCTGGATGAGGCAGTGCATATTCCCTGGCCTAGCACTCCAGGAAGCCAGCAGCCCAAGGCTTCACTGACACAGGGGAGGTTAGCCATGGAAGAGGGGGCACATCTTCCCTTGCCTGGCTCTCCAGGGCTTGGCCAGTCCTGCTTTGGCACACTGTAATCCATACCTGAATTGGTTTTTTTTCACTTTCTTTCCTGATACTATGTTCCAGATTTCTGGGGGAAGTGTCTTAAGGTTCTTTGGTTTATGTTTTTTTTTCACATTCTTAGAGTGAAAGTCATGAATATCTGCATTAGAAAATTTTCCGTTATGATCCAATTTAATATGGCATTTATCTCCAACTTCATATTGTAATGTAGCAGCAATGAAATAATCACATTTTTGAACTTGTTTGGACTTCATCCAAATTTCATTTCTATAGACTGCTGGGTTGAACCACTTAAGAAGAACCTTTCTGAACAGAGGAAGGCCAGCCATGTTTTCATTTTTCTCTGGGTTCTCCCTGCCCCAAGACCCAATTCCATTCACATCAGTAGCAGCAGTACTCTTTCTCTTGCAGCTATCATCCTCAAAATCTCACATTTCACTATTGCTTTCACCAGTCACTTCAGATGTTTCTAGTCCCATCATGATTTTACTAACATCAGTTTTAAATACCTTTTCTTACAGCAATTCATAAAGGAGAGACTGACACATCGCAGAACTATTTTTATGTTTGTTATAGGATAGGAAATATCATCATTTCCATTTGAAAAACACAGTAACACCTTTTCAGGAAAATTATTATCAGTTACTTGTGAGAAATATTTGGCACCTGATATATTCCAAAATCTTTCCTGTACATAAGAGAAAGGGGACTTTCTACCCACTTGTCCTACCCATTCCTATGGGTTTTCCAAACGTTTTAAATATTCTTCAAATGATGCTCTATAAATGCTTCAAATTTCTCTCTGTCCTCTCAAAGGTAGTGAATACAGGCCATTCCAACTTCCACATGGCAAGACGGAGAATACAATACCTGCTAGCTACAGCTCTGAACAAGTAAAACCCGTTCTTTGCAACCAATTTCTGATACAAGCCGAGTTTGGGCAGATAGGCATCCATGGGCTCCTTGAGCAGCCCCATGCAGCCCTGGTCCTTGCCGTTGGGCATGCCCATGGTTAAAAACCCTAACATTTAACCCTAATCCTAGCCTAACCCTGAGTACCCTAACCCCATAACCAACCTGAACCTGAACTCAAAGTTTAAATCCTAACCCTAACCCAACCTGAACCCTAACCCAAAACCCTCTCTAACCCTTACCCCTAACCCTAAACCCTTTTGCTGCTGCTGAGTTCTGCTAACCCTAACCCTCTAACCCTAACAACCCTAATTGTTACACCCAACACTCTAACCCCCTAATTCTAATACCTAACTCTAAGAAATCCCGAGTAATGGTAAATTTTAACCTTGCTCCCTTATCCTGACAAACCAAACATTTTGTTATATTGTTTAATAAACAAACTCTCAATTAAAAAAGTCTCATTTTCCCTTCTGTAACATTCAACATGCTATTTACAACTTGGCATGTGGTGTGTGTGTGTGTGTGTGTGTGTGTGTGTGTGTGTGTGTGTGTGTGTGTGTTTGAGTCTATGGATGATAGACTGTCCCAGCTAAGGATGATAGTTTTGGATACTTTCAGCATGGTGGGCTACATACCCTCTTTTTTAGTTATTTTTTATTTTCATCTTATGGTTTCTGGAATTAAACTCTATGCTTTAAATCTTCACAGAGAAGAATTAGGTCACACTTTTCAGTTGTAGTGATATTTCATTTTTATTTTGATAAATAAAGTCTACCTGAAGATCAGAGAGTAAAACAGCCCCACTGGTCAGTCTTATAGACCAGGCAGTGGTAACACATACCTTGAATCCCAGAAGCCACACCAGTTTGCCAAAGAAATCAGGCAATGCATGCCTTTAATCCCAATGGTACACAACATTAATCATAGCCCTAGGGAGGATTATAAAATGGGATGGGACAGCTCACAGACACAGTCTCATTCTGAGATTCTTGGAGGCAGGATCACCATTTTGGACTGAGGTAGAGGTAAGAGCCAGTGGCTGGCTGTTTTGCTTTTCTGACCTTCAAGCTGAACCCCAATTTCTGTCTCTGGGTTTTTATTATTCATGCTACACTCAGTATTTCAACATAAATAAAATTATTTTTCTCCAAACACCATGTTTAAATGTCTTTACATATAACTAAAGTAAGAACTTCTAAAACAAGAAACTCAATGTATTAACTTTTATTAATGTTTTCAATTTGTGCATCATTTACAATGAGAAATATGCCGAAAAAAGCATCCTTATACATAAATAGAGCAAGGAACGCTTAAGTAATTAATCCCTATAACATGCACATTAATTTTATTCTAGTGTGTATAAGAAAAGGAAATAAATTTTAAGCCTTTAAGTTATTACTTGGGAATGTCAAATTTTTTTGGAGAATGAATGTATTTCCTAATAGGAAATAATTATATAATTACTATGAATTAGTGCTCATAAAAATGTCTGGAAAAATTGTGTTATGCATGATGAACCAAAGATTTCCTATGTGCATTAGGTGTATCAAATAAATCAAACAAATAGCATGAAAATAGAAGAAGAGGTACCAAGGGTCTGATTATAGGACACATACATACATATTCAAGGCACATGACTAGGCTAAACAGTTGGATGAGTCCAAAACACTAGTTCATTGTTTCATTGAGAAAAGAGTAAAATGCAATATCACTTCTATTTAATTTCACCTATGGATAAATAAATGCAATTACATCTCGGGCAAAAATGTTTTCATTTCAGATAGATACCAACTACTAAATTACTGATGCCAGAGTAGATGAAGCATCATAACATTCAGACTTTCTTATTCTATAATAGATTTATGTTAAGATATTTTGTACTATATCATTGTACTGTCTATTCTCTTTCAGCTTTACAACTATTCAAAATTAGATTAAAGAATTTGTTAAACCACAAAGAAAGATCAAACTATTATTCAACAGAAGTTAAATCCAAATCCTGGAGTTGACTTCTGATTGTATTCATTTTGGGCTTTTCCCAGAATGGAAAAAAAAAACTTCCCACATGACTGCATTTTGTGAGGCTACAATGCTTGCCCTTTTATTGTGGTTCCCTTCTTTTTCTTTGATGAGTTAGAAATATCTGCCTCCCGTTTCCTCTGTTATGAATTTTATTAAAAATATGTTTGTCCCAATTATGCACAGAAGAAAAATAATATCTAAAACCCACAATTCTCAACTTATTTAATTCATTTTCTCAGTTCGACTTTGTAATGGAGAAGCAGAAGATATTAAACTATCTGCAGTATGAATGAATAATGCACTAAACTTTATTTAAGAAAGTAAATGCTGGGAGGACAAGGATAATTCTTGTGCTTCTAATCGGCTAGCAAAATGTTTCCCACCTTATTAAAATAAAAACACTAAATACATCACTTGTATGGGCTCCTGGATATAAGCAGCACCAACAATTCATTACAATTCCCAAAATATTCTATATGACTTTGAAGCACCTAAAACTCTCCCATAACGAAAGAGACTAAAATGATATGTTAGCAATACAATCAATCTCCCAATAATTTTGTGTGAGCACAGAAAATTCCTAGACAGTTTTAGCAGACAAATTATAAGATTGGTGGTTTCCACCTTGGCAAAAGCTTTGTGTGTTAAAAACAAAAAATGTCTTTCTAAGTAGAAGTTTATACTTAACAAAAGAAACAAATATCATTTCAAAGATATTCCTGTAAATAATGGTTCAACGTAAAGTTTGTTAAACAATATGAGAAGACAAAGATAAATCTAGATGCATATAATACTATTACGACAAGAAAAAGCAAAAGGAAGATTAAAGGAACTGGCAGATAATTTCCGAAAAATAGTGAAAAGCCTGAGTCACATGGATTGCCTTTCTCTCCTTTCACTCTTATATGCTTGGTTAATGGTAATGTTTTCTTTTTTATTTCTTTACACAGGTTGGCCATGTAAACCCTCCACAGAGAGGTGACACAATGACATAGATGAACACCTGGAAGAAGAAAGAAGGCAATTTTACTTACATGACTCTATCACAAGGTTCAAGGAACACATCAAAGAAACTCTACTGCTATTAGAAGAGTAATGCTCTTCACTACCGTAACCAATAGTGAAACTATAGCAAAACTAAGATTGCTTGTGAGGAAAGATTTTATTATTTTCTGTTATAAAGATGCTGGCTTCAAAATATATGGTGGGATGTGTACAGTTTCAGAATTACATAATAACTTTCACACAAGTGTATGAACACACTGGGCTTCAATCATGAGACTGGATCAATGCTAAAACACATACCGCCTAGCTAACAAATGTTTGTAGAATAGATGAAATTACATATTAATTCCTATATAATTCTGTGTATAGATGAAATTAGTTGAAAGTTTTATATAACAAAAGTGTTTTGTGTGTGTGTGTAGTACATGGGTATGCACACTTGTGAATGTATATACAAAAGCCAGAGTACCTCCAGTGTCTTCCTCTACTGCTTTCCTATTTATTATTTGAGATCAGATCTCTCACTATGCAAGCATATTAGAAGTTCACTTTTTCAGTTAGGCTGCTTAGCCAACAAGCTACCAGGAACTACATGTACACACTACACACGCTGGGGCTACAGGCATGCACGACTATGCCTAGCCTTTTAGGTGGCTGTTGGAGATTTGGACCCAGGTCCTCTTGCTTATAGAAAAAGTGCTTTTAAACATTAAGCCATGTCTTCAACCACAGTTTTGCTTATCACATTTTGTACAAAACTTCTCTATAGGAAAACAGGAGTTTAAATGGAGATGATACTTAATGCTGATTTCACAAGAAAAGATATTTCCCAGTCATGTGTTTTACAATTAAAATGTGAATGTAGCCCATTTCAGAATATCAATAAATAAGAATCCCATAACCTTAAAGAGTGAAAAATAAGCTCATATACTAAAGAGAAAAAACTTACAATCGATACGATGATGATGATGACAGTAAGCTTGATATTCTTCATACACATGGCTCGAGCAAGATTTCTGCTGGTAGTTTTGAAAGTTACAGACTAGAACACAATCATAAGTTGTTTTATTCTTGGCATTGGCTATATGAATTATTCGTAGTAAAAACCTGCAAGCTTTTTTTTAGTCAATTATCTTACATTTTGGTTCTAAGAATGGAACCCGGGGCCTAGATCATGGTAGACAAGTACTCTACTACTGAGCCATACTTACACTAATTTTGTTTAAATTCAAATGTCCTTTTTTTCTTCCTTCTCTTTTCAAAGAGAGACTGGTCATTCAGAATCAGTAGTTAGCCAAAACAGAGTTCATTGAAACCAATATTAAGCAATATGAACTCACTGGCAAGGCTTCACTTCTTTTCCTTCTCTATGTAGCAATGTACATAGTGTTGAATGAACAAGTGATTATTTAGGAAAAAACAATTTCCAATTGGCTTTGAACAATATATATAAATGTGTTTGATTTTCCTAGAAACATATGTATTTACTTGTTAAGTGTCAAAACCCCACAGGATCACATTTCTTCAGTTATCCATTTTCTTTTGCATTGTAATCTTCTCAGGAGATATTAAAGCATTTTCACCAGAACACAAGCAATTTAAAACAAATAGGTAAGCAAATATCAACATGTACTAAATACTCAGCTATTATTATACAAAAGAGATATATGTGAAAGTTCAAAAAATGTTTGGGTTATTATTCATACCTAAAACTGGAAAGTATTAAAATATCAGTAAACCACAATCAAATATACAGTAATTAAAACAGCTTACTAATATATTTATGTAGTCAATCTACATATCATGGATTAATGTCACAATTTTGTCATAAAGAAAAACAGAGTAAATGTTACAGCTTCTTTTTATATTTTTTGGAGACATGGTTATATGCAGTACTGACTAGTCTTGAACTTGCTATGAAGGTAGGGACATTAAAGTCCTGATCTTCCTGGCTATACTTCCAAAGTGCTAGGATTATAGGTATGTACCACCTTGCCTGGTTTAGGTGACTGCGATGGCTACTTTTTATGTCAACTTGATACAAGCCAAAGATATCTGAGAAGAGGGAACCTCAATTGAGAAAATGCCTCCATAAGATTGGGCTGTAGGCAAGCCTTTAGGGCATTTTTAAAATGAGTGATTAATGTAAGAGGGCCAATACGATTGAAGGTAGTGCTACTTCTTGGCTAGTGGTGCTAGGTTCTATAAGAAAGCAGGGTGAGCAAGCTGTAAGAAGCAAGTCAGTAGACAGCACTCCTTCATGGCCTATGTATCAGGTCCTGCTTCAAGATTTTTGCCCTGTTTGAGTTCCTGCCCTGAAATCCTTCAATAAACAGTGAAGTTCCATTGTAAGGCAAAATAAATCCTTTCCTTCCCAAGTTGATTGTGGTCATGGTGTTTCATCACAGCAATAGTAAACCTAAGATAGAAGCGATGGAGATTAAGCCCAGGGCTTTACGCACACCAAGAAGCACTCTACCAATTGAGCTACAGCCCCAGTCCAATAGCTTTTTAATATATGGGATACTCCAAAGAGTGCAGTCAATAGAAGAGGGTAGAAAGGCACCTCTGAGTTTTGATAATACTCTAAATTTAATCTGCATGTTGGCTCAATGAATGTATTTACATGCATTAGTAAATAATTACAAGTTGTATACTTACAGTTAATATACTTTTCAATATGGCTGCTACATTTTAATTAACTGCTTTCTCTACAAAGTCTCTATAGTGCTGCAGGTAACAAAGTATCAGCCTGGGTTTCATTTAGTGCAGAATGAAAAGGATGCCACGCATAAACTCAACTGATACATGAGTATATACTACATGCCCAAAGTAAGTACATTAAGCCCTAAACATTCATGCCAGAAATATGTGCACTGACTAAGGCATATTAGAAGGGATTACAAAAGTACCATATGTAAATGATCAGAGAAAATGGTTCTTTTTTTTTGTTTATGTTTTTTTTTTCAGAGAAAATGGTTCTTAACTGAAAAAAGTTAATACAGTTTATAAGAACATAATGACTCTTAATAATTATATCAGTCAGACTTGTGCAACAATGTGTGCACATATCCAAGATCATACTAAAGGTTAGAAATAGTTTTTCGGCACATGATTCCAGAGAGCTCAGTCCAGTAACTTAGCCCTTTGCTTTGCCAGAACAGTATGGTGATGGTAATGTGTGGTAAAGAATATTTACCTCATGGTCCAAGTAGGGAAAGGGAGACGGGAGAGGTCTAATGATAAGACAACCTCAAGAACCATCACCATTGATGTATACTTCCTTGCACATGCCTTTAATTCCAGCATTTAAGTCACAGTGGCAGATGGATCTCTGGGTTTGAAGCCAGCCTGGTCTATATGGTCAATTTCAGGCGACCAGCCAGGGCTACATGGCGAGACAGCTGTGAGCCACTATATGGGTGCTGAGAACTGAACCCAGGTCCTCTACAATAGCAGTAAGTACTCTTAACTGTTGAGCCATCTCTCCAGCCCTACATAGGAAAGCTTAAGAGTGAAGAACTATAACAAAACATTCCAAACTGATGACCTGAAACAGAGCAAGGGAAATTGTTCTGGAGCACATTTCTACCACCAAATAGAAATTTACATTAGAATCTTAGATGTTCATGGTAACAGGTAAAGAATAAGTTTCCCTATTTGTCTACGTAAAAAGTAGGTTACCATATTTTAATCTGGTAATATTTGGCAGCCATGGAAGAGTGGGTGCAGCTTTTCCGCTTGGCTACCTAGGGCCTATCTGGCCTTGGGGAGGCCAGCTGTGGAAGAGGGGGACATAGTTTACCAGCCTGACCTCCAGGGCCTGTCTGGCCCTAGGTAGGCCAGACTGGAAGAGTGGGGCTCAGTTTCCCTGGCTTGGCACCCCAGCACCTGGCCGGCCAAGGGGAGGTCAGCCGTGGAAGAGAGGTCACATTTCTGCTGCCTGGGAGCTGTTGAAGAATGGGTGAAGCTTCCCGAGCCTAGTACTTGAGCGCGTGGCCTGTCTGGGAAGGCTGGTCATCTTCCCTGGCCTGGCACTCCAGGACTTGGCTGGACCTAGAGAGGCCGATGTGGAAGAAAGGGTGCATCATCCTGGCCTGGCACCCCAGGGCTTGTCTAACCCTGGGGATACAGACCATGAAGGAGGACACAGCTTCACCAGCTTGGCACCCTGGGCCTCGTAGGCCCTCAGGAGGCTGTCCCTAACTCTAGGGAGAAGACAGGGAGTCACAGGTTCGGAGGCCTAAATCCCCAAGGCTTGGCTGGATCTAGGGAGGCTGGTCATGGAAGAGGGGGCACATCTTCCTGCCTGGAACACCAAGGCTTGACTGGCCCAGGGGAGTCCAGCCTTGGAAGAGGAAGCGCATCTTCCCCTACCATGGAAGAGGGAGTGTATCTCCCCTGGCCTGGCATCCCAGGGTCCTTGGTAGCCCTGGGAAGGCCAACTGTGGAAGAGTGGGTACAACTTCCCCAGCCCTACTCATAATTTTACTGAAAATAAACCTTTCAGCCCTTTACTAACCACCTATAAATGTAGCGTAGCACAGTAACCTTCCCCTCTTAGAATTCCCTGATGATTTAATTCCTTTCTTAACTTTCTCCATTAAGGTGTTCACTAGATGTGCACTAGTCACTCCCATGGATCTCTCTGTCTCTGTCTTTGTCTCTGTCTCTGTCTCTCTCTCTCTCTCTGTGTATGTGTGTGTGTGTGTATAAAAACCCTTATCTGATTTCTATGGTGCAAAAGAATTTTGGTCCTGAAGCCTGCTAGGGCTGGAGAATTGCTGCTTTAAAAGTTATATATGACTGTGAACATTGGTAACAGGTAGAACAAGGCAGAACAAGAATAAAGAGAGAAAGAGAGAAGAATAAACATGGGCAGATGATTCCCATTGTGAATCGAGTTCTTTACCCTCAGATTTTTAGTCCCCTTTTAGCTTATCGTGGTGTCTTTAATTGAACCCTGCACGAAAGTCTTGAAGGCTAGAACTTTAAGGCTCCCATTACATTTCCCAAGCCTGGACCCCAGGTTCTCCCATGGGGAGGCCAGCCATTGAAGAGGGGGTACAGTGTCCCTGGCTTGGCATCCCTGGATGAGGGTGCACAGATTCCCGAGCCTGTTACCCAAGGGCCTGGCATGTCTTGGGGAGGCCAACTGTGGAAGTAGAAGTGCAGTTTCCCCAGCCTGGTGGATGTGGAAGAGAAGACATTGCTTCCACAGGCTGGCATCCGTGGAAGAGGGGACACAGTAATTTCATCATGGCACCCAAGGCCCAGGCCTGGTCTGGGGAGGACATCCGTGGAAGAGGGGGTACAGTTTACCTAGCCTGGCAACCATGGATGTGGTGGCACAGCATCCCTCACCTGGCACGCCAGAACCTATCCTGGGGAGTTCAGCCGTGGAGGAAAGGGCACTGCTTCCCCAGCCTGGCATCTTTGGACCTGAAAGCCCTGGATGAGGTGCGCATCTTCCCAGGCCTGGCACAACACAGCCTGTCCTGCCCTGGGGAGGCCAACCGTGGATGAGTAGGCCCAACTTCCTCAGCATGTCACCACAGGGACTGGCTTGCCCTGGGGAGGCAGGCTGTGGAAAGAGGGCACAGCTTCCCAGGCCTGGCACCCCAAGGACTGGACTGCCCTATGGAGGCCAGCTGTGGATGATGGGGAGCAGCTTCCCTGTCCTGGCACACCAGGGCTTGGCGTAATCTAGGGAGGCCAGTCGAGGATGAGGAGGCACAGCTTCCAAGCCCTGCAACCCAGGGCCTGATCTGCCCTGGGGAAGCCAGCTGTGGAAGAGGAGGCACAGCTTCCCTGGCCTGGCACTACAGGGACTGGCCTGCCTGGGGAGGCTGGCCATGTAAGAGGGTGCACATCTTCCCCGGCCTGGGACTCCAGTGCCTGGCCTGCCCAGGAAGGCCAGTCATGGAAGAGGAGATGCGTTTTCCCTGGCCTGGCTCAATAGGGCCTGTCTGCCGTGGAAGAGGGGGTGTATCTACCCCGACTAGGACTCCAGGGACAGGCTGACCCTGGGAAGGCTGACTGGAAGAGGGGGGGACATCTTCCCTGGTCTGGTACCCCAAGGCCTTGACAGCCCAGGGGTGTCAGCTTTGGAAGAGGGGGTGCAACTCCCCTGCCTGGCAGCCATGGAAGTATGGGCAAAGCTTCTCAGCCTGACACTCCAGGGCCTGCCCTGCCCGGGAAAGGAAGCTGTAGTAGAGGGGGCACATCTTTCTTGACCTAGCCAGCCCTCAGGATGCTGGGTGGAAGAGGGGGTGTTTCTTCTCTGGCCTAGCTCCCCAGGGCATGCATGTCATGGAAGAGCAATGCACATTTTCCCCAGCCTGCCTCCCCAGGGTCTGTCCTGGCTGGACCTGGGGAGGCCGGCCGTGGAAGTGGAGGGCACAGCTTCTCTACCCTTAGTCCCCGGAGTCTGCCCAGCTCTTGGAGGCTGGCTGTGGAAGAGGGGTGCACATGTGCCCAAGCCTGGAACCCCAGGGCCTGCCATGGGGAGGCCAGCCATTGAAGAGGGGGTGCAGCTTCCCTGGCTTGGGAGCCCTGGAAGAGGGGTCACATCTATTACTACATTTCTATCAAATGTTTTATGTTCAAAACATAGGTTTTGGGGGATATATATCTTTGTAATTCTGCACTAGAAAATGTTGTCAGAGGTCATGACAGAGGAGCTGTCATCAGTAATGGAGCTTAAGGAATACAGCCAACCAGAGAGCAAAGCTAGGATGTGAGTACCTGGAGGGACAAAGCCCTGGGGAAGTCGTCCCCAGGTACCCCTTGCTTCTACTGTACTTTCTCCTACTTGCTACCTCATGTTCCTTTGGTATTTGGCATGGTGTGATTACTATGAGAAAGGATCCCACTGTGTCTAGTATAGTGATGGTTTCATGGGAAAATCCCACTCCTCACTGGGAAATTTAGTTGAAGATAATAATGAAGATGATTTTTATAAGAGCAATGATGATTAGTTAGATCAATAATTTAAAGATTCATGTGGTTAGGACAGTTAATAAAAATGATTAGGGAACTGTTATAGGTAATTCTGCCAATTATTGCTCCAACAAGAGATACAAATAAGGGAAAATTAGGCTAGAAGTCACTTTCCCCTTTCTTAGATTTGCAGAGAATGGAAAATAAGAACAAAGAAGTTTCATGCATTATAGCTCCATGAATTATGCCTCTGGAAAAACAGGCTGATGATCAAAGAAAGCAATTTATACCTACACCCAAGGTTAGGCCTGAGTTTCTTGGTCATGCAGCTTACAGAATTAATCACAGGCCCAAGTATACACCTTGAAAAAACAAAGTTGTGAAAGGAAATTAAATGACCCTATTGTGTATAAAGAAAAACAGATGGCTAGCTAGACCACTTGAGTAAAGTTTTGTAGAAGAGAAATAGGATAGAAATCTGCTACACTGAAACTGTAAATAGCTGCCTGCTAGTACAAAAGGAACAAGCTGAAATATACTTGGCTTGTTTAAATCTTTGTTAAGGATCATTGCTTTGGGGTGAAGATGTTATGGTAGGAATATTAATACAAAAAAAGTTTAAGTGCTTATGGACTTCTAAGAAAAACATGTAATTTGTGATCATAATGTGATTTCATTCAGTGTGAAGACTAATTTGATTTTGAAAAAAAATGTAACTTGTGATTGTGACATAATCTTTTCTTGTGTAGAAATTTTTGTCTTAGGCGATATAAAAGGGATAAGAGAAAAGTAAAGATACAGATGAAGAGACTGACTGACTTGTTTCTCTGACCTGCTGGATGTTGGTTCTCTTAGCAAAATGGTTTTCAAGCAATCACATATGCCCAAAACTAAGCTGTCTGCTGATGTATTTCCTAATTTTGTTTGTACTGATTTGCTACTACTGCATCTTATGGATCATTTAGTTCTGTAGCTGCCAGCAGAGCTTGTACTGACAACAACATGCTACCATCCATTAATTTTTAAAGATGTACCCCTTCTGACAGAACTAATATCAGGGTGACATTTTAGTGATAAACCAGACTTTATGTGGGACTAAATGGATGTGATACTTTGACTGAGAAATGTCCAAAATAGGCTATGGCATTTGAACACTTGATTCCCAACTGGTGACACTGCTTAGGAATATTTAGGAGTTGCAGCATTGCTAGAGGAAGTATATCACTGGAGGTAAACTTTGAGAGTATACAGCCTTGCCCGACACTTTCAGTTCGCTCTCTGATTCATAATGTAATCTGTTTCCGGCTCCTGCCACTATGACTATTACTTGCATCCATGCCTCCTCACCATAATGTGCTGTAGGAATAATGAACGCTGAGACATTTGACTCTAATACTGAGGCTTGGGTAGGAGAAGCAATTTCCAAAGGTATGAGGAGACATAAAAATGGCAAATGTTTCAATTGTGGTAGAATAAGACATCTGAGAAGGGACTGTAGACAAGGAATTCCTAGAAATAGTGTCTCCTCTGGGAATGGCAAAAATAGAAGGTCTCCACCTTCTAGATTATGTAGAAGATGTGGTAAAGGCCGACATTGAACCAATGAATGTAGATCAACAAAAGACAGACAAGGCAACCCAATACCATGGGGAAACTCCTCGAGGGGCCTCTCATGGGTCCCCAAGCCAAAAGTGGTCCAGTCATTCCCAGTCACCATGGAGGACATATCTCACCAGGAAAATTAAAATATCCATTGCCTGCTGTAAAAAACCATACTGTTCTGGATGATGAAATAGACATGGAGGATGAATCAAAAATTCCAATAGGAAGTATATATGTTGGCAGACTTCTATAAATGATCAAAGACCAAATCTAAGAGTGTGTATAAATAATATTATAATTATTACTAGAAGAACACAAAGCAACTAGCAAACCTTTAGAGGTACCAATGGCTCTACCTTTAAAATGGTTAACTAAGAAACCAATATGGGTTAAACAATAGCCTTTAACAGAAGAAAAACTGCAGGCTTTAGAACAGCTGTTACAGAAGCAACTAGATGCCCACTATATTGAAGAATGAACCAGCCCTTGGAATTCTCCTCTATTTGTTGTTAAAAAGAAATCTGGCAAATGGAGAATGGTGACAGATCTAAGAGCTGTCAATAAGGTAATTCACCTTATGGGCCTTCTACAATCTAGAATTATTTTGCCTTCTCTATTACCTAAAGGATGGTCTCTTATAGTTATTGATTTAAAAGATTATTTCCTCACTATACCTATAAGAAAAGGGCAGAGAAAAATTGCCTTCACAGGACTATCCTCCCTTAGGCAATGCTTTGTGAGTCAGCCAGTGGAAATAATATGTAAACAATTTCCTAAATCTATAATTTACCATTACATGGATGACATTTTGCTATTTGATTCAAATGCAGATACCTTAGAAAGAATGTTTGAAGTAAAGAAAGTTTTGCCTAAATGGGGATTACAAATTGCTCTTGAAAAAAAATAGAAAGAGGAATTGGGGTGAGTTTCTGACCCCGCAGTGCCAGCCCGGGACAGGGAACTCAGGGGTTCCTCAGCCCCCTATCCTTCTTGGGCTCTCTGCAGGGCCTCTACTCCCTGCATGCTGCCTCTTTCTTCCTATCCCACCCAGCTTGCATCCAGAAGCCTCCCCACTTCGGCCCCACGGCCCTCTTTTGGCACATAACTCACCCAGCCCAGCCTGTCTGGGCACTGGGTCCTAATCCTCAGGGCACCCAAGCGGGCGGGAGTTCCTTTGTTTCTATAGCCTGCCTACACAAAGCAAGGTAGGCGCTTTGTTTGCGAGCTACCCAACCAGCACGGAGACCTGATCTCTTGGTGCCAGGAGAGCCAACATTGGGGTGAGTTTCTGACCCCGCGGCGCCAGCCCTGGACAGGGAACTCAGAGGTTCCTCAACCCCCTATTCTTCTTGGGCTCTCTGCAGGGCCTCTACTCCCTGCATACTACCTCTTTCTTCCTAGCCCACCCAGCTTGCATCAAGAACCCTCCCCACTTCGGCCCCACTGCCGAAAAGATTGACTGCATGAAAGTGATTGACGCCCTTAAACAGCATGTAAAAAATGCCCTTATAGAAATGGATGAGAAATATAACAGAAAGTTAGAAGAATTGAATAAATCAGTGAATGATACCCTAGAAAACCAAGGAAAAACAATCAAACAGATAATGGAAACAGTTCAAGACTTGAAAACTGAACTGGAGGCAAAGAAGAAAACACAAACAGAGGGCCGGCTGGACATGGAAAATTTAAGTAAACAAACAGAGTCTACAGAAACAAGCATAACAAACAGAATACAAGAGTTAGAAGAAAGAATCTCAGATTCTGAAGATACCATAGAGAAAATAAACACACTGATCAAAGAAAACAGCAAGTCCAACAAACTCTCATCACAAAACATTCAGGAAATCTGGGACACAATAAAAAGACCAAACCTAAGAATAATAGGAGTAGAAGAAGGAGAAGAAGTGCAGCTCAATGGTCCAGAAAATATATTTAATAAAATTATAGAAGAAAAGTTTCCCAATGCAAAGAAAGATATACTTATGAAGGTTCAAGAAGCATACAGAACACCGAATAGGCTGGATCAAAAAAAAAAAAAATCCCCTCGCCATAAAATAATCAAAACACAAAGCATACAGAATAAGGAAAGAATTTTAAAAGCTGCAAAGGAAAAAGGCCAAGTCACTTATAAAGGTAAACCTATCAGACTTACACCTGACTTCTCCATGGAAACCATGAAAGCCAGAAGGTCCTGGATAGATGTAATGCAGAAACTGAGAGACCATGGATGCAAGCCCATACTACTATACCCAGCCAAGCTTTCGTTCACTATAAATGGAGAAAATAAAATTTTCCAGGATAAAAACAAATTTAATCAATACGCAGCCACAAATCCAGGCTTACAGAAAGTAATAGAAGGAAAATCACTAACCAAGGAGTCCAACAATGACCACAATAACTCAGACATCTAGAGACCCTTCATCAACACAACTCAAAGAAGGGAAACACACAAACTCTACGACTAAAAAAGTGACCAGAGTTAACAACCACTGGTCATTAATATCACTTAATGTCAATGGACTCAACTCACCTATAAAAAGGCACAGGCTAAGAGATTGGATAAGAAAAGAGGATACAACATTCTGCTGTTTACAAGAAACACACCTCAACCACAAAGACAGGCACCTACTCAGAGTAAAGGGCTGGGAAAAGGCTTATCAAGCAAATGGACCTAAGAAACAAGCAGGTGTGGCCATACTAATTTCTAACAAAGTTGACTTCAAACTTAAATCAATCAGAAGAGATGGAGAGGGCCATTTTATACTCATAACAGGAACAGTTCATCAGGATGAAGTCTCATTCCTGAACATCTATGCCCCTAATATAAAAGCACCCACGTACGTAAAAGAAACATTGCTAAAACTCAAGGCAGCCATCAAACCGCACACACTAATAGTAGGAGACTTCAACACTCCTCTATCACCAATGGACAGGTCAATCAGACAGAAACCTAACAGAGAAATAAGAGAATTAATGGAGGTAATGAAGCAAATGGACTTAACAGACATCTATAGAACATTCCACCCAAATAGGGAAGAATATATGTTCTTCTCTGCAGCTCATGGAACCTTCTCAAAAATCGACCACATAGTCGGTAACAAAGCAAACATCCACAGTTACAAAAAAATATTAGTAACCACCTGTGTCTTATCAGATCACCATGGATTAAAGTTAGAATTCAACAACAATGCTACCCCCAGAAAGCCTACAAATTCATGGAAACTGAACAGTCAACTACTGAACCATACCTCGATTAAGGAAGAAATTAAGAAAGAAATTAAAGTCTTCCTGGAACTGAATGAAAATAAAGAAACAACATACTCAAACTTACGGGACAATATGAAAGCAGTCCTAAGAGGAAAGTTCATAGCATTAAGTGCCCACTTAAAGAAAACAGAGAACGCTCACATTGGAGACTTAACAGCACACCTGAAAGCTCTAGAAAAAAAAGAAGCAGACTCACCTAGGAGGAGTAGAAGACTGGAAATAATCAAACTGAGGGCTGAAATCAACAAAATAGAAACACAGAAAACAATACAAAGAATCAATGAAACAAAAAGCTGGTTCCTGGAGAAAATCAACAAGATTGACAAACCCCTATCCAAACTAATCAAACGGCAGAGAGAGAATTTGCAAATTAATAAGATCAGAAATGAAAAGGGGGACATAACCACAGACACAGAGGAAATTCAGAGAATCATTAGATCTTACTACAAAAGCCTATATGCCACAAAACTGGAAAATGTAAAGGAAATGGACACTTTTTTGGATAAATACCATAGACCAAAGTTAAACCAGGACCAGGTGAACAATCTAAATAGACCTGTTAGTCGCGAACAATTAGAAGAGGCTATCAAAAACCTCCCTACCAAAAAAAGCCCAGGACCAGACGGTTTCAATGAGGAATTCTACCAGAACTTCCAAGAAGAGCTAATACCTATACTCCTTAATGTATTTCACAATATAGAAACAGAAGAGGCATTGCCAAATTCCTTTTATGAAGCTACAGTTACTCTGATACCAAAACCACACAAAGACTCAACCAAGAAAGAGAATTATAGGCCAATCTCACTCATGAACATCGACGCAAAAATCCTCAACAAAACACTGGCAAACCAAATCCAAGAACACATTAGAAAAATTATCCATTATGATCAAGTAGGCTTCATCCCAGAGATGCAGGGCTGGTTCAACATATGAAAATCTACCAATGTAATCCATCATATAAATAAACTGAAAGAAAAACACCATATGATCATTTCATTAGATGCTGAAAGAGCATTTGTCAAAATTCAACATCCCTTTATGATAAAAGTATTGGAGAGATTAGGGATACAAGGGTTATACCTAAATATAATAAAAGCTATATACAGCAAGCCGACAGCTAACATCAAATTAAACGGAGAGAAACTCAAAGCCATCCCACTAAACTCAGGAACATGACAAGGCTGTCCACTCTCACCATACCTCTTCAATATAGTGCTTGAAGTTCTAGCAATAGCAATAAGACAACATAAGGGGATCAAGGGGATTCGAATTGGAAAGGAAGAAGTGAAACTTTCGTTATTTGCAGATGATATGATAGTGTACATAAGCGACCCCCAAAACTCCACCAAAGAACTTTTACAGCTGATAAACACCTTTAGTAATGTGGCAGGATACAAGATCAACTCCAAAAAATCAGTCGCCCTCTTATACACAAAGGATATGGAAGCAGAGAGGGAAATCAGAGAAGCTTCACCTTTCACGATAGCCACAAACAGCATAAAATATCTTGGGATAACTCTAACCAAGGAAGTGAAAGATCTATTTGACAAGAACTTTAAGGCATTGAAGAAAGAAATTGAGGGGGATACCAGAAAATGGAAGGACCTCCCTTGCTCTTGGATTGGGAGGATCAACATAGTAAAAATGGCAATTCTACCGTGGGCAATTTATAGATTCAACTCAATCCCCATCAAAATCCCAGGAAAATTCTTCACCGATCTTGAGAGGACAATAATCAACTTTATATGGAAAAACAAAAAACCCAGGATAGCCAAAACAATCCTATACAATAAAGGATTGTCTGGAGGCATTACCATCCCTGACTTCAAACTCTATTACAGAGCTACAGTGATGAAAACAGTGTGGTACTGGCATAAAAACAGAGAAGTCGACCAATGGAATCGTATAGAAGACCCGAATTTTTAACCCACAAACCTATGAACACCTCATTTTCGATAAAGGAGCTAAAAGTATACAATGGAAGAAAGAAAGCATCTTCAACAAATGGTGCTGGCACAACTGGATGTCAACCTGTAGAAGAATGAAAATAGACCCATATCTATCACCATGCACAAAACTCAAGTCCAAATGGATTAAAGACCTCAATATCAGCCCGAACACACTGAACCTGATAGAGGAGAAAGTGGGAAGTACCCTACAACAGATGGGCACAGGAGATCGCTTCCTATGTGTAACCCCAGCAGCAAGACATTAAGGGCAACATTGAATAAATGGGACATACTAAAACTGAGAAGCTTCTGTAAAGCAAAGGACACTGTCACTAAGACAAAACGGCAACCTACTGACTGGGAGAAGATCTTCACCAACCCCGCAACAGACAAAGGTCTGATCTCCAAAATATATAGAGAACTCAGGAAACTAGACTTTAAAATGCTAATTAACCCAATTAAAAAATGGGGCACTGAACTGAACAGAGAATTCTCAACAGAAGAAGTTCAAATGGCCAAAAGACACTTAAGGTCATGCTCAACCTCCTTAGCAATCAGGGAAATGCAAATCAAAACAACTTTGAGATATCATCTTACACCTGTCAGAATGGCTAAAATCAAAAACTCCAATGATAGCCTTTGCTGGAGAGGCTGTGGAGGAAGGGGTACACTCATCCATTGCTGGTGGGAATGCAATCTTGTGCAACCACTTTGGAAATCAGTGTTTCGGTTTCTCAGGAAATTCGGAATCAACCTACCCCTGGACCCAGCAATACCACTCCTGGGAATATACCCAAGAGATGCCCGATCATATGACAAGAGCATTTGTTCAACTATGTTCATAGCAGTATTATTTGTAATAGCCAGAACCTGGAAACAACCTAGATGCCCTTCAATGGAAGAATGGATGAAGAAAGTATGGAATATATATACATTAGAGTACTACACTGCGTTAAAAAACAATGACTTTTCGAATTTTGCATGCAAATGGATGGAAATAGAAAACACTATACTGAGTGAGGTAACCCAGACCCAAAAAGATGAACATGGGATGTACTCACTCATAATTCGTTTCTAGCCATAAATAAGGGTCACAGAGTCTACAATTGGTGAACCTAAAGAAGCTAAATAAGAAGGTGAACCCAAGGAAAAACATATAGTTACCCTCTTGCCTATGGGAAGTAGACAAAATTGCCGGGGAGGAAAGTGGGATCTTGGGGGGTGGGGTGGGATGGGGGAAAGGGGAGATGGGGAGAGAAAAGGGAGTAGGGGAGGATGGGGGTAACTTGGGGAAACAGGATGATTGGGATAAAGGAAGGCTGGATAGGGGAGCACGGAAGCACAATTCTTAGTTAAGGGAGCCACCTTAGGGCTGGCAAGAGACTTGAACCTAGAGTGGCTCCCAGGAGCCCAAGGCGATGTCCCCAGTTAGTTCCTTGGGCAGCTGAGGATAGGGAACCTGAAATGATCCTATCCTATAGCAATACTGACGAATATCTTGCATATCACCATAGAACCTTCATCTGGTGATGGATGGAGATAGAGACAGAGACCCACACTGGAACACTGGACTGAGCTCCCAAGGTCCCAATGAGGAGCAGAAGGAGGGAGAACATGAGCAAAGAAGTCGGGACCACGAGGGGTGCACCCACCCACTGAGACAGTGGAGCTGATCTATTGGGAGCTCACCAAGACCAGCTGGACTGTGACTGAAAAAGCATGGGATAAAACTGGACTCTCTGATCATGGCGAACAATGAGGGATGATGAGAAGCCAAGGACAATGGCACTAGGTTTCGATCCTACTTAATGTGCTGGCTTTGTGGGAGCCTAGCCAGTTTGGATGTTCACCTTCCTAGATATGGACGGAGGGGGGAGGACCTAGGACTTACCACAGGGCAGGGAACCCTGATTGCTCTTTGGACTGGAGAAGGAGGGGGAGAGGAGTGGGGGGAGGGGAAGAAGGGTGGGAGGAGGGGGAGAAGGGTGGGAGAAGGGGGAGGAAAATGGGAGGCTGGGAGGAGGCGGAAACTTGTTTTTTTTCCTTTTCTCAATAAAAAAATGACAAAAAAAATAAAAAATAAAAAAAATGTTTGAACAAAAAAAAAATAGAAAGAGGAGATTCTGTCAATTACCTAGGTCACAGCATAGGTTTATGGTGTAGGAGGTTCTTCTGTTTGTGTGTTGCTTTCATTGGTTGAATAAAGAGACTGCCTTGGCCTTTTGATAAGGCAGAATTTAGATAGGTGAAGTAGACAAAATAGAATGCTGGTAAGGGAAGTGTGGCAGATACCATGATTCTCCTGCCTGAGACTGATGCTGGTTGGAATCTTTCCCAGGTGTGCCACAGAGATTTCCTGACTCAGCAATAGCAGCAGAAAAACAGCTGCACCATTTTAAAACAAGGCTTCTTGGGCCCTACCACCGGTACAATCTCCAGTTATGGAGCATTTGTCGCCCCGGATGTTTGTGTGCCCACTTGGGGTCGGGATCAAAGCAAGTGAGACCATGCCTGTGGTTTGGCATGGCTTGGCGCTCCCTGCCTGGGTAGGCAGCAGGATCAGGTCTACTAGAAAGTGGCGGTTTTAAAATACCAATTTCTGGGCTGTGCTGCCAGAGTGACCTCTGTCTCTTGTGGGAGACAGAGCATTTCCATGGGGTTTGTGAGTAAAGTGCTATGGTTCATTTGATGGCCTCTGAATTCGCTGTGTGCCTAAAAGGGGAGCATTACGTGCGGCTCAGAGGCACAACTGACTCCAAGGCACAAGCAGCTCTGCTATGCTAGTGGTGCACACAGCTCA
This sequence comes from Microtus oregoni, assembly GCF_018167655.1. Lineage (NCBI taxonomy): Eukaryota > Metazoa > Chordata > Mammalia > Rodentia > Cricetidae > Microtus > Microtus oregoni. The sequence continues at coordinate 559,853 of NW_024543224.1, read as the reverse complement.
GAGGCATAAGCAGCTCCGCCATGCTGGACTGGGCGGGGCAAGCCCACAGTACCTGTTTTTGACCTAGGAATGTCACAGCTTAGATTCTTAAGCCCTTAGCAATTTAAAACTGCAAAACAAAACTGCTCTTGGACAGTAAAGAATTACAGATCCACAATAGGACAGATTCAGACATAAAAGACCTCTAAATGGGTCACACTGTTAAATAAATATACATAGGCTTAGAAGAGAAAAGATAGAGTATAAAATAAAGTTAATGTTTTTTAAAAAGGGTAAAGTCTTTAAAGAGATAGAGTACAGATAATTATAGATTAAAAGAAATAAAGAAAAATAAGCGACATAAAAATGGAAAATTCACAGAAAGCCTGAATTCTGTGTATTATTGTGTTTTCTTTAAATTTTTTGACTGTGAAGGAGCTAAGTACAGAGAGACATCTCATTATATGGGCTGCCAAGCTAAACCAGCATGGATATTATAAAGGTTTAACACAGCTTTTTGCTGTTTGCTGGCGGCATGCCGCAGCTCCTTTAAGAGAGATTTTCCTGACTCAGCAGCAGCAGCAGCAGCAGATAAAAGCCATACCATTTTGAAATGCAGGCTTTCTGTGCTATGCTGCCAGCGAGACCTCTGGCTCTTGCGGGAGACAGAGCATTTGGATGGGGTTTGTGAGCAAAGTGCTGTAGCTTGCTTAATGGTGTCGTGGACTGGCAATGTGCCTAGAAGTGGGTCGGTGCGCATGGCTCAGAGGGACAAGTGGCTTCACCATGCTGGACTGGGCAGGGCAAGCAGGCACTGACATATTACCAGAGCAATAACACAGCTTAAGTTTTTAAGAAATGCTTAGCATTTTATGAAGTGCTCCTAGACAGTAAAATATTACAGAAACATAGTAGGACAGATTCAGACATAAAAGACCTCTAAATGGGTCATAGTGTTGGATAAATGTACGTAGGCTTGGAAGAGAGAAGAAAAAGAGTATAGAGAGTCATAAAATAAAGTTAATGCTTTAAAAAAGATAACATCTTTAAAGACACAGAGTACAGACAGTCAGATTAAAGGAGTAAAAATAAAAAAATAAACATTAAAAAGTAATAGAGTAAAAACAAGCCATGTAAAGACGAAAAGTTCACAGAGAGTCTGGATTATGTATATTATTGTGTTTCCTTGAATTTTTTGACTGTGAAGGAGCTAAGTACAGAGAGACATTTCATTGTATGGGCTGCTAAGCTAAACCAACACATATGTTTTGGTTTCTAGCCATAAACAAGGGTCACGGAGACTACAATTGGTGATCCCAAAGAAGCTAAGTAAGAAGGTGAACCAAAGGAAAAACATATAGTTGTCCTCTTGGCTATGGGAAGTAGACAAAATGGCCTGGGAGAAAATTGAGATCTTGGGGGTGGGGTGGGATGGGGGTAAGGGGAGATGGGGAGAGAAAAGGGAGAAGGGGAGAATGGGGGGAACTTGGGGAAAAAGGAGGATTGGGATAAAGGAAGGTTGGATAGGGGAGCACGGAGGCACAATTCTTAGTTAAGGGAGCCACGTTAGAGTTGGCAAGAGACTTGAACCTAGAATGGCTCCCAGATGCCCAAGCCAAGGTCCCCAGTTAGTTCCTTGGGCAGCTGAGGATAGGGAACCTGCAATGATCCTATCCTATAGCAATACTGACGAATATCTTGCATATCATCATAGAACCTTCATCTGGTGATGGATGGAGATAGAGACAGAGACCCACACTGGAGCACTGGACTGAGTTCCCAAGGTCCCAATGAGGAGCAGAAGGAGGGAGAACATGAGCAAAGAAGTCGGCACCACGAGGGGTGCACCCACCCACTGAGACAGTGGAGCTGATCTATTGGGAGCTCACCAAGGCCAGCTGGACTGTGACTGAAAAAGCATGGGATAAAACTGGACTCTCTGAGCATGGCGAACAATGAGGGCTGATGAGAAGCCAAGGACAATGGCACGGGGTTTTGAACCTACGTAATGTGCTGGCTTTGTGGGAGCCTAGCCAGTTTGGATGTTCACCTTCCTAGAAATGGACGGAGAGGGGAGGACCTAGGACTTACCACAGGGCACGGAACCCTGACTGCTCTTTGGACTGGAGAGGGAGGGGGGAGAGGAGTGGGGGGAGGGGGAGAAGGGTGGGAGGAGGGGGAGAAGGGTGGGAGGAGGGGGAGGGAAATGGGAGGCTGGGAGGAGGTGGAAACTTGTTTTTTTTTCTCCTTTTCTCAATAAAAAAATGGAAAAAAAAAGCATCTTAATTCCAAAATTTGAGTCTAAGGATATGTTGCTTTTAGAAAGGAGGCTCTTCTATTGTTTCCACATAAGATGAGAACCTGTGGAATACTTCCAGACAAATATGGTTTGATAGACCACGCACCCCTGAAAGGTTGTCATGAACACCCTCTTTTTTTAAATGTGTAAAATTTTACCCTGTAATATATCTCTATATGTTTATCATTGTTTTCAAAACACTTTTACAATGAACTGCACAGAAAATGTAAAGATAGATACCACTGACCCTACCCCTACAAAGCCAGCAGACATCCCTGTTCAGGTGTAGGCCATACCAGGCAGAAGAATAGACCACCACAGATTAAATCTGGATATCAACAACAACAGAAACTGCAAACATCCTACAAACTCATTGGAAACTGAACAACTCCATATAAATCAACTACTGTGTCAAGGCAGAAATCAAGAAAAAAGAAAATAAAAACTTCCAACCACACAAAGATTCAACAAAGGAAGAGAATTACAGACCAATCTCATAAAAATTTATGCAAAAATACTCAATAAAATACTCACAAATCAAATTCAAAAACACATCAAAAAGATCATACACCATGATAAGTAGGCTTCATTGTAGAGATGCAGGCATGGTTCAACATACGAAAACCTGTCAATGTAATTTACCATATAAACAAGGTGAAAGAAAAAAACCACATGATCATCTCTTTATATACTGAAGATACCTTTGACTAAATCTAACATTCCTTCATGATAAAGGTCTTGGAGAGATCAGGGATACAAGGAACATACCTAAACATAATTAAGGCAGTATACAGCAAGCCTACAGCCAACATCAAATTAACTGAGAGAAATTCAATGCAATTTCACTAAAATCAGGAACAAGATAAGGCTGTCCACTCTCTCCATATGTATTCAATATAGTATTCAACGTTCTAGCTAGAGCAATAAGACAACAAAAGGAGATTAAGGGGATATAAGTTGGAAAGGAAGAAGTCAAAGTGTTGCTATTTGCAGATGATAAGATAATTATCACATAAGTGATACCAAACTTTTTACCAGGGGACTCCTACAACTGATAAATATCTTCAGCAATGTGGCTGGATATACAGTTAACTAAAAAATTAGTAGCACACCTATATACAAATGACAAACAGGATGAGAAAGAATTCAGGGAAACAATACCCTTTACAATAGCCACAAAAGTATAAAATATCCTGGGGTTAACTATAACCAAACAAGTGAAAGACTTTATAATAAATACTTAAAGTCTTCAAAGAAGAAATTGAAGGAGATATCAGATGATGCAAAAGTTTCCCATGCTCATGGATTGGTAGGATTAACATACTAAAAACAGCCATCCTACCAAAAGCAATCTACAGATTAAACACAATCTCCATCAAAATTCTAACACAATTCTTTATAGATCTTGAAAGAATTAATGCTCAACTTCATATGAAATAAAAGACCAAGGATAGCTAAAACAACCCTATATAATAAAAGAACTTCTGGAGGTATCACCATCCATGATTTCAAGCTATACTACAGAGCTGTAGTAAAATAAACCACATGGTACTGCCATAAAAACAGACATGTTGATCAATGGAATTGAATCAAAGACCCAGACATAAATACACATATCTATGGACACCTAATTTTTGATAAATAAGACAGAAATATATAATAGAAAAAGGAAGGCATCTTCAACACATGGCACTGGTCCAACTGGATGCTGGTATGTTGAAGAAAGCAAACAGATCCATACTTACCATCTTGCACAAAAAATTAACTCCAAATGAATCAAAGACCTCATCATAAGACCAGATACACTGAACCTGATAGAAGAGAAAGTGGGGAATAGCCTTGAACTATTGGCACAGAAGACAACTTCCTGAACAGAACACCAAGAGTGTAGGTACTAAGATCAACAATTAATAAATGGAATCTCATGAAACTGAAAAACTTCTATATAGCAAAGGATACCATCAATAGGACAAAACGACAGCCCACAGAACAGAAAAGATTATCACCAGCTTCACATCTGACAGAGGGCTAATATCCAAAATATATAAAGAACTCAAGAAACTAGACATCGACAAACCAATATTAAAAATGGAGAACAGACCTATTTTGTTTTGTTTTGTTGAGAAAGTATTTCTCTATGTAACAACACTAGTTGTCCTGGAACTAGCTCTATAGACCAGGCTGGCCTTGAACTTACAGAGATCCTCCTGCCTCTTACCTTTGCCTCCTGAGAGCTAGGGTTAAAGGCACGTGCCACCACTGTCCTGCTGGACTACAGATCTAAACAGAATTTAACAGAGAAAACCAAAATGGTCAAGAAACAAAGAAATGTTCAATATCATTAGCCATCAGGGAAATGAAAATCAAAAAGACTCCAAGACTCCATATTATGCTTATTAGAATGGGTAAGATAAAAAACACAAATGACAGTTCATGCTGGAGAGGATGTAGAAGAAGGGGGAACATTCCCTCCACTGCTGGTGGGAGTGTAAACTTGTAAAGCCACTTTGGAAATCAATATTGCAGTTCATCTGAAAATTGGGAATTGATCTATGTCAAGAACCAGCCATACTACTCTTGCGCATATACCCAAACGATGCTCAACCACAGGACACTTGCTCAACTATGTTCATAGCATGTTTATTAGTAATAACTAGAACCTGGAAGCAACCTAGATGTCTCTCAACTGAAGAATGGATAAAGAAAATGTGGCACATTTACATAACAGAGTATTTATTACTTAGCTGTTAAAAACAATGACATAATGAAATTTGCAGGCAAATGGATGGAACTTGAAAAATATCATCCTGAGTGAGGTAACCCAGACACAGAAAGACTAACAAGGCATGGATATTAGCTTTAAAGTAAAAGATAATCATACTAAGGTCCACAGACCCAGAGAGTCTAAGAAACAAGGCAGGCTTAAGGGGGGAACACAAGGATCTCCCTGGGAAGAAGTAATAGAACAGCTTTTGAGGATGGACTGAGGGCGAGTGGGGTTGGAAACAGGAGAGATCAAGTCAGAATGTGGGAGAAAATACTGGGAATTGGGAGGAGCATTTGGGGGGGGGGTGAAGTGAAAACAGTTCAATGGAAATTCGATGGAATTTACAAGAGTAACCATAGCAAAGACTCCTAATAATGGGGGACACAGAGTCTGACTCGTTCATCTTTTATAGCCAGACAAGGCCTCAAGTGGAGGGATTGAGGTAGCAACCCAGCCACAAAATCTTCAATGTATAGCTTGTCCTGCCTGCAGGGTATTCTGGGACCAGAGCCTAGCAGAATCATCATTAAAGAGACCAGAGAGACTATAACCAGTAATTGACTGGAGCAGTTAAACATTAGGCAGAGATCAGGGGGACTTGAGGAGGAGGGGAAGGAAGGATAGGAGTAACCAGAGAGGACAAGGACACCACAAGAACACAACCCATAGAATCAACTGACTGGGACTCATGGGGGCTTACAGAGATCAGGGATCCTGTACGGGTCTGACCTAGATCCTCTACAATATGTTATGGCAGAGTAGCCTGGTGTTCTTGTAGGATTCCTAAGAGTGGAGTGGGGGCTGTCTCTGACCCTTTTCCTCCTACTGGGTCACCTTGTTCAGCTTTGATATGATGGTATGTGCATGGTCTTATTGTAGCATATTAAGCCATGTTTGATTGATGGCCTTGGGAGGTCTGCTCTTTTCTGAAGGGAAACAGAAGGGGGATGGAACTAGGGGACAAGGGAGGTGGGGGAAGCATGGGGAAGGGGAGGGAGGGATGTAATATATGAGAGAAGAGTGAAAAATATAAAGAAATATGTGAGAATAGAACAAGTAACACACAGGGACATACTTATCTCAGTTAAGGATTAATGGCACATTTCAACTTATACCTTTGGCTTGATATAAGGAAAAAAATCAAGTTAACACTATAAACACCAAAAGGAATTGCATAGTTTCAGGATTCACAATGAGTCACACACACCAAGCTGAAACTTACAGCAAAAGTACATAATGAATTATTTATCAATTGAAAAACTTTGCCTCAATCCAAACTTTTAGGAAATTAATTCTAAACATTGAGTATATATATATATATATTTTTTTTTTGGTTTTTCGAGACAGGGTTTCTCTGTGGCTTTGGAGCCTGTCCTGGAACTAGCTCTGTAGACCAGGCTGGTCTCGAACTCACAGAGATCCGCCTGCCTCTGCCTCCCGAGTGCTGGGATTAAAGGCGTGCGCCACCACCGCCCGGCAAATGTGTAGCCCAGGCTGGCCTCGAACTCGTGATCCTCCTGCCTCTGCCTCCTTCAGCAAATCCTACCGGCGTGCGCCACCATAACCGGCAAAAAAAGCTTCATTGATGGCTGCTGAGAGATTGTTTTGTATGTCTCACTTTTACCCTTCTTATCACAAAATAATGACATAATAGATATGAGAAATGAAACAGAGAAACAAAATACCTCAGCCTAAGATTTAAGGCATTTCCATATTTTCTTAGACATAAGTGCAGTTGTTTTAAAACCCTGGAAAGAAATATCATATTCTATACTTACTGAATCCACAAGGTTTTCTGTTTTGTCTATCAGTAATTCCAATCTTTCTCCACGTTGAGCAACCAAATCTGGAAATATTTTTACAAATAGAAATGATGTTTTATATTAGAAATAAAGGGACCCACTCACCAAAGCCAAAAGCCCTAAAACTGAGTTCAAAGTTCCATGAAGTTAACTATTTGACTTCAGAAGAAAAGCAGCTGACCTCAATTCAAGACAACAGATAGTTGCATAGAAACAACAGACTATATTTTCAAAAACAGCTTATTTAAGGAAAACAGCTAACCTCCCTATTCTGCCACTAATGAATGCTTTCCCATTTCACTATCATTACAAAACTCCCATCTTGGAGAATATGAACTGTGCCCTTGGAACTATGGTCACTGAGTGACTGGGTCTTTTGCCCTGATCATGGTGAGGCTAGTACTCAGGATGGCACCTCTCCAGCAAAAAAAAAAAAAAAAAGCCCTCTCTAGATGTTTGAGGTCATCTAACTTCTCATCTTTTTTTATTTCTTCCTATAAACTTAATCATTACATATCCTTACAATAAATATGCAAGTTTGAGGTTAGCAAAACAATCCAGAAAGGTAAGGGTGTTTTTTGTCAAGCCTGATAATATGAGTCCAATCTCCAGAACCCACATATACATAGGAGAAAATAGGTTCAATCGAGTTGTCCTCTGCCATTCACACATACACAGTGGCATATTCCAGTTACCATACACAAATAATTAAAAAATAAAAATCTGAATGTAACAATATGAGATTAAGCCAACAATTTCAAAACTTTGAATAAAAAAATCAATGCCTGGATAAATTAAAAGATGAATTCTATATAAAATATTTCAAGAAAAATACACACTACTTTAACATAAACTTCTGTTTTTTTTTGAACAGGGTTTCTCTGTGTAGCTTTGGAGACTGTCCTGAACTCACTCTGTAGATCAGGCTGTCCTTGAACTCAAAGAGATCTGCCTGCTTCTGCCTATCGAGTGCTGGGATTAAAGACAAGTGCCACCACTGCCCACCTTTCACAAACTTCTTGAAAAAGACAAAAGAAAAAAATATTTCTCAACATATTAAATGGGTTCATTATTATCTTGGTTATTAAAGTCAAACAAAGGCATCACAAGAGGATCTGGAGATGTGGCTCACTTAGCAGAATTCTTTGCTAACATGCAAAAATCCTGGATTTAATCATTAGCGCTACATAAACTGGAACACATCTATAATCCCAATATACTGTTGGATAATGGTCTTTTATCCTGTCACTTGTATTATTTTTAATAAAACGCTGATTGGCCAATAGCCAGACAGGAAGTATAGGTGGAGCGACCAGGCAGGAAGTATAGGCAGGACAACTAGAACAGGAGAATTCTGGGAAGAAGAAAGGTCAGTCTGCAGCCATCACCCAGACACAGACAAAGCAAGATGAGAATGCCTCGTTGATAACAGGTACCAAGTTACGTGGCTAACACAGACAAGAATTATGGGCTAATATAAGTTATGAGTTAATAAGAAGGCTAAGCTACTAGGCCAACCAGTTTATAATTAATGTAGGTCTCTGTGTATTTTTGGGGTATTGAACAGATGCGGGACGGGGCAGGACAGAAATCTCTGCCAACACTAATACCTTGGAGGTCAAATCAGCGTTAGTTTTAATTGACAATTTGATACAACTTAGAATCACTTGGGAAGACAGTATGGATGTGGTGGTGGCACATGCCTTTGATCCCAGCACTTGGGAGGCAGATGCAGCTCTCTCTGAGTTTGAGGCCATCCTGGTCAATATAGCTAGTTCCAGAAAAGTCAAGCCTACACAGAGAAAACCTGTCTCAAGAAACAAACAAGGAAGGGGTACACTCATCCATTGCTGGTGGGAATGCAATCTTGTGCAACCACTTTGGAAATCAGTGTTTCGGTTTCTCAGGAAATTCGGGATCAACCTACCCCTGGACCCAGCCATACCACTCTTGGGAATATACCCAAGAGATGCCCGATCATATGACAAGAACATTTGTTCAACTATGTTCATAGCAGTATTATTTGTAATAGCCAGAACCTGGAAACAACCTAGATGCCCTTCAATGGAAGAATGGATGAAGAAAGTGTGGAATATATACACATTAGAGTATTATGCTGCGGTAAAAAACAACGACTTCTCGAATTTTGCATGCAAATGGATGGAAATAGAAAACACTATACTGAGTGAGGTAACCCAGACCCAAAAAGATGAACAAGGGATGTACTCACTCATAATTGGTTTCTAGCCATAAATAAGGGTCACAGAGTCTACAATTGGTGAACCTAAAGAAGCTAAATAAGAAGGTGAACCCAAGGAAAAACATATAGTTACCCTCTTGCCTATGGGAAGTAGACAAAATTGCCGGGGAGGAAAGTGGGATCTTGGGGGGTGGGGTGGAATGGGGGAAAGGGGAGATGGGGAGAGAAAAGGGAGTAGGGGAGGATGGGGGTAACTTGGGGAAACAGGATGATTGGGATAAAGGAAGGCTGGATAGGGGAGCACGGAAGCACAATTCTTAGTTAAGGGAGCCACCTTAGGGCTGGCAAGAGACTTGAACCTAGAGTGGCTCCCAGGAGCCCAAGGCGATGTCCCCAGTTAGTTCCTTGGGCAGCTGAGGATAGGGAACCTGAAATGATCCTATCCTATAGCAATACTGACGAATATCTTGCATATCACCATAGAACCTTCATCTGGTGATGGATGGAGATAGAGACAGAGACCCACACTGGAACACTGGACTGAGCTCCCAAGGTCCCAATGAGGAGCAGAAGGAGGGAGAACATGAGCAAGGAAGTCGGGACCACGAGGGGTGGACCCACCCACTGAGACAGTGGGGCTGATCTATTGGGAGCTCACCAAGGCCAGCTGGACTATGACTGAAAAAGCATGGGATAAAACCGGACTCTCTGAACATGGCGAAGAATGAGGGATGATGAGAAGCCAAGGACAATGGCACGGGGTTTTGATCCTACTTCATGTTCTGGCTTTGTGGGAGCCTAGCCAGTTTGGATGTTCACCTTCCTAGACATGGACGGAGTGGGGAGGACCTTGGACTTTCCACAGGGCAGGGAACCCTGACTGCTCTTTGAACTAGAGAGGGAGGGGAAGAGGAATGGGGGGAGGGGGAGAAGGGTGGGAGGAGGGGGAGGGAAATGGGAGGCTGGGAGGAGGGGGAAACTTTTTTCTCCTTTTCTCAATTAAAAAAAAAAAGTGCTGGTAGCTCTTCCAGAAGTCATGATTTAAATTCCCAGCAACCGCATGGTGGCTCACAATCATCTGTAATGAGATCTGGCGCCCTCTTCTGGTGTGTTTATATATAATTAATAAATAAATCTTTAAAAAAATAAATAAAAGAAAACAAAACAAAAAACAAATTAAAAAAGAAATATCTAGATCAGATTGGCCTGTAGGCTTATCTGTAGGAATTTGCCTTGTTTACCTTAATTGATGTAAGACTCAGTCAAAATGTCGATAGCACTATACCCTAGTTTTTGGCCCTGCGACATTTAAGCGTATGGTAAGATAGATGAGCACTAAGCATGAATGCATTTATTTTTCTGTATTCTTAAATGTAGATGTGATATAACTGGCTACTTCAAGCTTGTGACTTCCCTGCTATGATGGCTTTGCAAACTAAAACCTTTTCTTTTTTAAGTTGCAAACCTTTTCTTCTCTAAGTGCTTTTCTCAGGATATTTTATTTAAATTATAGAAAGAATACTAGAATACAGGAAAACCAGAACTTTAAGGTCATCATCAGCTAAACAGTAAGTTTAAGCACAGTCTTACATGAGACTGTCTCACAAAAGAAATGTACACCATAAATTGAGAAAACAAATAGACTAACAACCACCAATACACACACACATACAAACACATACATACACACACACACACTCACACACACATACACACACATACACACACACACATACAAACACACACATACAAACACATACACACACATACACACACACACACTCACACACACATACATACACACACACATACACACACACACTCACACACACATACATACACACACACATACACACACACATATACACATACACACACACACACACACACACACACACACACACACACACACACAGAGGCTGGTGGTCCTGGTTCTATAAGAAGAACAAGCTACAGAGAGCAAGCCATAAGCAGCACCCTTCCATGGCCTCTGTATCGGTTCTTGCTTTCAAGGTTGCAGCCATGCTTGAAGTCATGTCCTGACTTCCTTCACTGATGGGCTATGATGTAGAAGTGTAAGCCAAATAAACCTTTTCCTCCCCAAGTTTCTTTTTGTCATGGTGTTTTATAGCAGCATTAGTAGCCATAATCAAAATACTGCCTGATATACAGGCCAGGGAAGCAAACTAATTGCAGATCTTCAACGTTCCCTTTCTTCCAAATCTCATCCGCTAGTCTTACCCCCAGCTCTATAACAGACAACCTGCTACAGCCTGCCCTCCCTTTTAGTCACCATTTCCAGAGGATTATATAGATCTTCTCCAACATTCTTCCACATTCATACCTTTGTCTCAGAACCCAACTCTAGCAGGCATTCCCCTGGGAAGCTACCAGTAAAGCCATTCAGAGAACCAAGTAAGCCAGTGAAGAAGGTAGGTGAGCTTCAGATCTTTACTCCCTATCCTTTCCTCCAAAATCAATACCCAAGTTTCATCCCCAGATCCACAGCAAACTACCTTCTGTGGCCTCTCCTGATTATTTGCCTCCATTCCTAGGGAACTAAACAGATTATGGTAGAACACCTTCTTCTCCTCCTTCCTGTGGAGCCACCCAGCCTCTCTTCTAGCTCATTCCCATTTCTAAGTATCAGTTCCCAGTACCTAGAAATGCACTGAACCAGGAAGCCCCTTGTCCATACTTAGCAGGATCCCAGAAGCATTCCCTATCAAGCAATACACAATCACAACACCCACCTAAGAAGCAAAGTGGGCAATAGAAACCAAGGAACAAAACACCCACCCAACAAAGGCAAGACCAGGTATCAACACCTAGATCAGTGGCTCTCAACCCTCACAAGGGTTGCATATCAGATATCTTGCATATCATATATTTACATTACAATTCATAACAGAAGCAAAATTACATTTATGAAGAAGCAATGAAAATAATTTTATGGTTGGGGGTCACTACAACATGAGGAACTGTATTAAAGGGTCACAGCATTAGGAAAGTTAAAAATCACTAATCTAGATGGTGAAAACAAGAAAATGCTGTTTCTGCCTCCCTACAATAGTCTGTCTCCAATCAAATAAACCAGTGTTATTTGTGTTCATATGAATGAAACTATGCCACTGAAACGTACCTATGTTTCTGACCATGATTCCTTTTAGTTCATCCACTTGGGCTTGAGTCTCCATCATTCTGTCTTGCCCTTTATTTTCGGAATGATGCTTCTACAAGATATTAAGTTTTAACTTACAATATTAAGACATAATTAAAAAACGAAAGTGTAACAACCTATACTGAGGAATGCTATAGAATCATGGTTCTATTATATAAAAGATACATATACCTGAAAAATGTTTACATTTAGAAAATTATTGGCAAGGAAGTCAGGACCACGAAGAGTGCACCCACCCACTGAGACAGTGGGGCTGATCTATTGGGAGCTCACCAAGACCAGCTGGACTGTGACTGAAAAAGCATGGGATAAAACCGGACTCTCTGAACATGGTGAACAATGAGGGATGATGAGAAGCCAAGGACAATGGCACCGGGTTTTGATCCTACTTCATGTTCTGGCTTTGTGGGAACCTAGCCAGTTTGGATGTTCACCTTCCTAGACATGGATGGAGGGGGGAGGACCTTGGACTTTCCACAGGGCAGGGAACCCTGACTGCTCTTTGGACTGGAGAGGGAGGGGGAGAGGAGTGGGGGGAGGGGGAGGAAAATGGAGGGGGAGGGAAATGGGAGGCTGGGAGGAGGCGGAAACTTTTTTTTCCCTTTTTATCAATAAAAAAAATAAATTAAAAAAAACAAACAAAAAAAGAAAATTATTGGCAGTATAAAAACTGCTCTCATATGGAATGCACTTTAGTATAAAACATCTTATTTTAAGTAAAATTCAGTGAATGTATTACAATATTTGAAATATATGAGACTCTTAGGGCAGAGGTGAGAGGATATGTAATCTGTGCTTATACAGGAAGAAAGGAACAAATTAAAAATGACTATAGTTGGGATGGGGAGAGGCAGGATAGGATAAAAGTACTCTTGATTTTTCTTATTTCTTGAATATGACAGAATAGGGGCACACTCAGTTCGTTTAATATCTGCCCATCTAGCTGCTGGGATTACAATATGTATCTTACTTTCATTGGCTTCTCTCAAGATCTAGAATATAATAGACTGATGATAGTATACATTTTGAAATTATCACTCAAGACGAACAACTATAAAGTACTTAATGCACAATATTACAGATATTTCAGTATGGAAAGTAATTCAGAAAATATATTAATTAATTCCCTATAAAACTCTATGATGTAGATATTTTCATTATTTCTATTTGCTATAGGGAAGAAATTAGTAATTCAATGGATCACACACAAATCTGGAGCTAATAACAAAACAGTTGTTAATTTGCTGCTACTCAAAGTATTTTTTAAAATAGAAAAAGTGAAAACTGATTAAAATGTATAGTTTCCATATGTCTTTGTACCCAGATACTTTTACAGATAAAAAGAAAGCATTTTGAAAGGTACTTGCCATCATTCATATCATGAAAATGCAGATTAAAAACACTATGAGATACCAGTGCATATCCACTAGAATAGCTAAAATGACAGACAATAAATGTTGACAAAGATGTAAAACACTGGAATTGCCAATGAGAATTTAAAAATGGTACATTCACTTTGGAAAAATAAGGTGATAGATTTTTAAATTAAATATTACCATATGACCCAGGAATTCCATTCCTAGGTATTTATTTACCAGAGAAATAAAAACATATTTCCACACAAAGACATGTAGAGATTCACAGCAGCTTTACTTGTAACAGTTAAAAACAAACAGCAACCCAAACATTGAGCAACAGATAAATGAGTAAAACAGTATGTATACAGTATTGGTCAACAGAAAACAAAAATATGCTGCTGACTTATTTAAGATGGATGAGGGCTAGAAGTATTATAATGAGGAAAACAAATAAGACACATCAGAATACTTACTTTATGAGTGCATTTATACAAAATTCTAGAAAAAACTAATCTATAGAAACGAAAAATAGATCAATAATTTGCTGGGACAGAGTATTGGGTAGATGTCTTACTAAGAAGGGGAATGGGGGAAAGTTTAGGGTTAATGGAAAGATTTTTTTTTTAAATCTTGACTAGGGTGGCATTTCAGATGTGCACACACATCATCATCATCAATTCAGTTGAGAATGAGGGAGTTAGGCAGATGAACAAATTTTAACATGTCTAATTTGAACTATTCAAATATCAAACATATCGTGGATAAGGAAAGGGTTTATGCATGGGATAAAATGCCAGTTCACATGTTTAGTGGATCTAAACATTAAATGAGTAGTCAAACCAGTCTATCTTTAACATTCTTCCAAATCCTGAGCTATGCTGACTATTAGTAATAGAGAATGTCACCAATCAGCTTTCTACACTAAAATGACCCCTTTATATTTTTAATAGGGAAACTTTATTATGTTGGCTTATAGTAACGCAATCATAAAAGTGTTCTATAGTCCAGGGCCCCTATATCCATGGTGTTTAAAGGTAATAAAGAAGAAAATATACATCAAAACACTATATCCTGAGAAAAATCTTACCAGCTGTGCAGCCAAAACACTCGAGAACTCACTATTCATAGCATATGGAAGTGCAGTCTGTGCTCTGGAACCATAAGTAGTTTGGAACCTCTTCTTTACTTCATTCAGAAAACTGAAGGCTCGAGAACGCTCAAAATCCTGTAAAGTGACCCACATTGTACTCATATTTACAAAGCAAACAAAGATATGTGGCAGATTAGCAAAAACAACAATACTGTTTACTGATTCATGACTCCATTAGGAATAACTAGAAGTGACCCTGTTTCATAGATAAGGAACAAAAGCTTCCAAAAGACAACTAACTTGCCATTTGTCATACAGCAAATAAATTAAAAAGCTGAGAACAAAATCCAAACTAAAAACAATTGTATGTGGGGAAAAAAAAATCAACAAATTCCACAAAGAAAGCCAAGAGAAAAAACAAACAGGTGAAGGAAACAGATCAAGACTTGAAAAAACTGAAATAGAGACAATAGAAAACACAAATATAGGGAATTCTGTAAATGGAAAACCTGGGTAAAAGATCAGGAATTACAGATGCAAGCATAACCAACAGAATGTAAGAGTTAGAAGAAAAAATCTTAATGTGGGATGTCCGTCTATATGTGTTGCTCTTATTGGTTAATGAATAAAGCTGCTTTGGCCTATGGCAGGGCAGAATATAACCAGGCAGAAAGAGATAGAGAGAGAGAGTAGGCAGAGTGAGGAGACACCATGTAGCTGCCAAAGGAGAAAGACACTGGAAGACTTTCACAACCTTGTGGTGATACACAGAATAATAGAAATGGGTTAATTTAAGATGTAAGCTAGAAATACACCTGAGTCATCAAACAGTGTTGTAATTAATATAGTTTCTGTGTGGTTATTTGGGTCTGGGCAGCTGGGAAATGAACAAATAGTCTCCATTTTTTTTAAAAAGGGGGTCTTCTAGACCCACAAAAATGGGAGCCAAGTGCAGCTTCTTGGTAGCTGTATTTTTCAGATAGGCTGTTTGCTGGCAGTGAGCAGAGGCATGGTTCCTTTAAGAGAAGGCTTCCTGACGCAGCATTAGCAGCTCTTATCTATTTTAAGTATTTCACATAGTCCTTTTAGATAACAGATAGAATTTATTGTGAAACCAGAGGTAATATCATTGTGATGATCAATGTAATTTGATGTCATTCCAACTTAGCTTCAACCAAGGATTCTTTATTGTTTTATGTGCGGGGGTGTTTTTACCTACGCACCATGTGTGTGGATTGCCTCAGAGACCACAAGAGGGTGATAGATCTCCTGAGGCCACAGTTATGGAAGCTTGTGAGCTGCCATGTGGGTGTGAAGGATCAAACCTGGGTCTTCTGAAAGACTAGACAGTACTCTTAACCACTGAGTCATCACTCCAGCCCCCAAGGATTCTTGAACTGGGATCAATGGTCAGAATTCTAGAGGCACTTGTATTAGGATACATAGAAATATTACAGAGTTATTTTCATCATTCTTTAGGTTAAATTTCAATTTTGAATATGAGCTAACAAAACAAAGCTTAGTCATCTCCAGAAATTATTTATTAATATGCTATCATAGTAACAGGTATTTTGAATGGTCTATATGCATCAACATTTCAAAAGTATTATTATTAGTCTGATGGCCAGCTGTTATCAATGATGTTATAAAGAAGTATATTCATTAGTATATCCTTTAAAATATATTGAGTGTTATATTAAGTAAAATTGATTTTGTTTAGACTTCTGTGTATTCTACTTCATACATTTAACAAGAAAGTTACAAACATTGATTTATAGAAATCATGTTAATTCCATGACTGTCAGACACCTGCTTAAAAATAAGCACATGGCCAGTATGACATAAAAAGAAGTTAACATCAAAAGAAAAGAGAGGGGCATAGTTTCCTCATTCCTATGATAAGAGATCAAAGAACACAGTTTCTCTTCTTTATACATAAATAAACAGCCATGCAGCTACATGCCACCATAAAGGGAACTTGCAAGAAACTGACAATGAGTAATGAAAATGAGAGAATGTTTCTTGATGACATTAAGTTACTGAACATTCAGGACTTGTAGCATACTCAGAAAACAACCTAATTAATGGAAACTACACATTTACATAGTTGATCATAACATATGTACTATGATACTGTTTTTCTAAAGTATAAATACATAAAAACTTCATTAATATTGACTGAAGGAATTAATTAATATTCAATTTCAACATTTTGATAAGCTTTAATAACAATAATAATCTTTAGGAAGAGAGAGGCCAAAATGGATATCTTCATTGGGTCTCTCCCCTTGGAGTTTGGGGAACCCTATGAAAAGAAGGGGGAAAGAATTATATGTAGGTGCCAGAGGGGTCAAGGATACCAGGTGAACATAGCCCACAGATATTAACTAAGTTGGGCTCATTGGGGCTAATAGAGACTGGAGCAGCAATTAGAGTCTGCATGGGTTCACAATAGGTCCTCTGCATATACATTATGGTTATTAGCTTGGTGTTTTTGTGGGACTCCTAACAGTGGGAATGGGGGTGACACTGACTCTTTTATCCTTTCTTGGGGCCTGTCTTTCTACTGGATTGCCTTTACCAGCCTTTATATGAGGGGTTGTACCTAGTCTTATTGTATCTTATTATGCCATGTTCAGTGGATAGCCCTGGCAGGCCTGCTCTTTTCTAAAGAGAAATGGAGCAAGAGTAGATCTGGAAAAGAGAGGAGATGGTGGGGGCAGGGAGGAGTTAGGGGTCTGGGAGTAGTAGACGGAGGGGAAACTACAGTCAGGGTATATTGAAAACAAAAAAATTAAAAATACAAAAAATGAGTTAAAACAAAACCAAACAACAATCATAATCACAAATACCAATTTCAACATACTGTATAGTAATAAATGTTTAGAGATATTAAGCAGAAAGTATCAAAACTGAGCTGAATAATACATATTTAAGCATCAAACTTTGTCATAAGGTGCTTTTTATAACAAATACAACATGTAGAAAACATTTCTAGGTATAAATTTTTTTTATCACCTTAACCCATTATAGGTAAAGATAATTAATAATTGACTGTATTAGTAGACACAGTTAAATAGCAATACATCTTCAAGGTACTTACATCATCAGTGATACAAAGATACACAATCCTGTCTTGGCAGATGTAATGAAACAAGTAACTGTAGAATAAAAGATATAAAACATATTGTGGTTTTAAGCATCATCTATTTCACTTCTAAGTTCTATCTATATATAAGCCAGTTCAGTATGTCCAATTTCACTATACTGATACAAATACAACACATTCTCATCCTCCCCTTCCCAATACATTTCTATCTCTAGTTAAACTGACAAAAATGAATAAAATATGAAAATAAGTTCTCTTTCCTAAATATAGTAACATATGCATTAACCATTAAAATGTTAGCTACAAAGCATAATTGGATTTTTTTACCACATGTAGTATCTTTTATTTCTTTTCCAGAGAAATTTGAACTAGTCATTGACTACAAAAAGAACTAAAAGTGTTCTTGTCAAGAAAAAATGCTGACTTGGTGTGGGAGGCAGGGTATGGATAAAGTGAAGAGTCTTTGCTATAAATATCCTAGTAATTTAGAATTACTAAATACTGATGGGTGTGGTGGCATAAGCCTTTAATCCTAGTGCTTGAGTTCAAGGTCAGCCTGATCTATATCGCAAGTTCCAGACCAGTTAGCATACATAGTGAGATCCTGTCTCAAAAAATAAAAGAATAAAAGAATTATTAAATGCATAATTGGATTCTTAAGGCCTAAAGAAGAGATGGTATCTTAGAAGGGACACACAATTAAAATTTATCTCCAGTGAGCCACAGAATTTTTGTTTTTGTTTAGCTTTTTCCTGGTATGACAAATACAAACACCTTTGCTACCAAATTCTCAACAATAACAATTGAGGATCTATTTTAATGAAGTTAATCTGCAGGATAATAAAGATACAGAATATAAAACCATCAGTCCCTGCTTTTTTAGGGATTATAAAGACTAATAAAGCAGCATGGCAAACAAGATAATAACAAAGTTGAGGGTAGTATAGAGTAATGAGGTAATGGAGATTTACCAATGGGTAAAAGTGATATGTGATCTGAATTCTAAAGAATAAGTAATAGGAATGCAAAGAGTAAGCAAAGACTAGACAAAAGTACAGAATTAGGCAGTGTAAGGATGTGAAGATAAAAAGAGCACATGATAGATACAGATATAGGAGAGTAAGATCAGTTCACATGACAAAAGGATAGAATATGCAGGGGAAAGTGTAATTGCCTGGACAGATGACAGTACAAAAATAGGTACATAATAGATTATACAAGATTTTATAAACTGCATTGCATACTGCTTTGAGAACAATGAAAATATTCAAAACATTTTTGCCTGGGGAAGGTAGCATTATTACATTTGATGATACCAAAACTCAGTATGTAACCCACCACCTGAGCTCCAGTCCTGCATATGCTACTGTCTGTCATACTTAACCTTTTTAAACCTGCTTTTGTCTTCCTGAACAGATTTTTACAAACATAAGTATGGTGACCATACACCAATAAATAAAGAGAATTATCACAAATGTTATGAAGAAACGAAGAAATTAGCATTGAATAGTAACATGTTAAGTGTAGGTAGAAAACAAAAATGAGGACTAAAGTAGTAGAAGACAAGGTCACTGAAGAAAAATGGAAATAGAGAAGAAATGGGCTGACAAACTTGTAGAAGAAAGGTAAATATTTGGTGAAGAAGTGAAATATGATTCTGAAGTTTTAGGCTTAGCTAGCTGAAGATCTAGTGAAAGTATTCAATTTAGTAAAAGTTACCTTATTGAGATAACTAACATTATATGACTAAAACCAGGCCATAAGTTTTTTTTAAAAAGTCAGTGATTAAACTTCATCCAACAAACATGGGAAAAGCAGTGAAGATTTGGGTAGAAATCGCAGCATGTATAAAGTATTTTCTTCTTCTAAAACTTACATTGTAGTTAAATTCTTAGGCTGCCTTATAGCTAGATGTGGGTATGTTTCTAAATTCTGGTTCTAATAATATTACTGGAAGATATAATCCTTTCCTCCAAATAAAAGAATTCCGTATTTTTTCAACAGTGATGGCTCTGAACCACTCATCTCAGGACTATTTTCATATATGTCAAATTGTATCATGGTGTCTTTTCATAGTAGCTTTAAGTAACCTGTAAAGGGGCTTAATTCTAAAAAGTAATAAGGATTTCCTGACATTAAAACCTAAGGAAAAAGAACCTAAGGAAATAAGGATTAAATAAAATATTTTACGCATCAATGAGGAAAGTTAATGCACTTTTTAACATGATTACTATGATTTCCCATCTATGTCCTCTTTAATACAACACCATAGTGATATTTCTACAGCAAAACCTGTCATACCTTAAAAACCTTCAGTACCTTTCCACTGCCTACTGGTAAGCATAAACTCTTAACATGCCCTATGAAGCCATGCATAACTTTCTCCTACCCATCACTTTAGTTTTATCATCATCATCATGCTGAGTACTAGTCACAGAGAATGACTATTTCATAAATACTCTGTATAACGCTGTTCCTTCTAACTTAAATGCCACCATTTTGCAGTCTCTACTATACTTATCTACAGATTTCATCATTAAGCTATAATCTTTATGAAGGTAAATACTAAATTTCTTGTTATATCACTTTCAACAGGTAAAGTATCTATCAATAGTTAAGTACTGTGTTAATATTTACTAAAAGAATGAAAACAAATACTTTTTATATTATCTGTATCATCTCACATATCTTAGAACTTGATAGAAAAGCTATTTTTATATATAACATTGCCATAAATTTTTTAATATATAATTTCAATGATAAAATAAAATAACCATAAGTTAATAAATAACAAAACCAGATTTTTTTTTTACTGTTCTGAGGTAGAGTTTCATCCTGTGGTTTAGACTGGTTTGAACTCACAATGGGAGCAAGTAGTAGGATTAGAGGCATGAGTTACCACCATGCCTAGCTTAGTACCACAAATTGTCTAAGCTAGTCAAATTATTGTTTTGTCAAATAATCTACCTAAAAACTTATTTTCTACTGTTTTTACTACAATAAAATTCCTTCCTTCCCTCTACCACATGCAGATCAGAACTCACTTGCCATGTGAGTAAGTTAGTTTATTATTTTCAGAAGGTATCTTAGCCAGAATCTGCTCTGTCACCTCCAGGAAGTTTCCTCCACACCAAGCATGTTTGGCAAGGATAGTGGTTCCCCTGGCAACAACAGCAAAAAGAATGGCCATGACTTCAATCTATTAAAAGTAAAAAAAGGACACAGATTTAGAATATTACTTAGGTGTTGGCAGAAGGTTTCTCTCCCACCCAGTCCCGCAGCCATTCAGTCCCAAAGAAATACACAGAGGTCTACATTAATTATAAACTCTTTGGCCTATTAGCTCAGGCTTTCTTATTAACTAACTCTTACATCTTACATTAACCCATAATTCTTATCTGTGTCAGCCACATGGCTTGGTACATTTATCAGTGAGACATTCTCATTTTGATTCCTTTGCATCTCGGTGATGACTTGAGACTGAGCCTTTCTTCTTTCCAGAATTCTCCTGTTCTGATTGCCACAACTATACTGTCTACCTGGCTACTGGCCAATCAGCATTTTATTAAACCAATACAAGTAACAAATCTTTACAGGGTACAAGATCATTCTCCCACAGCACCAAGGCATAAGCTTTCAAAACTAAACTTATCATTTATCTACATTCATCTACAGATAGTATTGAACAAGCCACTATAGTATAAAAATCAATGAAAGTTAATAGGAACTGGAACACAGCTCAGTGGTATAAAATATGCTTAGTATGCCTGTAACCCTGGGCTTGATCCTCAGCAATAAGAAAAAAGAGAGAGAACAACCTTAAGGTTTTCTACAAGCTTATGATTTATACTGCTTATAGCTATGTATGGTGCATACACAGGCTGTATTTATAAATTATATAGCAGAAACTTGATACTGTTTTGAAAAGTAATGGTAATAGACAGCAAAGTGACATGATGTCCACGTCATCACAGTTTAATGAAATAATCCCATCCTTAAAATTTATCTTAGGGAAATAGTTTAGCAGAAACTAGATTCTAGATTAACAATGATAACAACAACCCATATTTATTGAGTATTCACCTTGGAACAGATATCAGCTCATTTAATTTGCATAACTCAATGGGATTATATATAGTTATGATGCTATTATAGATAAGGAAACTGAGGCATTGACACCATAACTATTTTTCTCAAGATTACAAGGCTACAGTGATAGGATGACTTAAACCCAGACACTGTGATTCTAGAACCCACATGGCTGTATATAGCCAATAATATGTACATTATAGAATTTATGACTATATGAGAATTACCTCTAGTAGAAAAGCATTATTCATAAAAGCAACCAAATGAAATTAACACAAATCTTCCACAAAAGAATAATGATTTTATAATTTATGGTAGGACTTTCATAAACAAACTATCACCAAAACAATATGGCATGAGTTGAAAATAACTTTCCTGATATTTGGATATGAATATGCTCATTTTTCTTCCTACATTAGGCCAGATTTCTCTGATTCATGGTTTAAGCTATAAAAATTAAAATTAACCCTTCAAAGTAATATAATTTAACACGACTATTTTTACCAAGTGTATCAGTGGTTCTCAAACTATAATGAGACTATAAATCATGTTGGGTAGCAGAATGAATGACTTGACATAATCTCTTAAAATCTGATTTTTAAGTCAGAGGTTAGATTCTGAAAAATGTAGTTAAATAATCTGGCCTAGAAGAAAATATTTAACATAGCCATACTTCAGTACATAAAGAAGAAAACTATGAACTACTTAGGGTCAGGGAATCTGCTGAGCACTGATTAGAATCTCAGCACTGAAGGACAGTACACAGAGCAAAAGGTATTCATTCATCTATCTTTTAAGCTGAACTTCTAGTAGAATCTCATGTTCATTCCTAATGCCTAAATAAATTTGTTCCCTAGAGTTATGTCTTTAGCAGTCTTCTTTCCAGACTCCTCTGAACAAATATGTAGGAAGTTACACTTTCCAAACTGTCTCATACTTTTATCTCCCTTGATCTAAAAGCCTCCCTTGACCATGTATCACCACTCTGCATTTATCATTCTATTTCTCAGACTTTTGGCTATATATTCTTTGTTTCTCTACATCCTTTTAACTCAACTTACTAAACTCTGGCTTTTGCCCTTAAAAATCCAAAATATAATAATTCCTAAAATCACAAACAGCCTCCTTCTATGCTATAAAATAATAATCATTTTTCTATATTCACCTTAATTCATTTCTCAAGAACTACCAACATGCTAACTGATTGTCATTCTTGAAACTTTCCTATGTATTTGACTTCTCTGGCTTTCTTCTTGGTGACTTTTTCAACCCCTAACTCACCACTAAATGGTGAATTCTTTAAGGGGCTGATTCTATACCCTTTTATCAAAGATGAGTTCATGTGAATTTGACATTTAAAATATAATTCATAAAAGATACAAAAAATAGGGTCAATGAAAAACACAAGACATAACCAACAATTAAAGGAAATATAAGAGTAGAGACCCACAAAAAAAAAAAAAAAAAACTCAAGAGAACCAAGTGGGTAAATGTGTCCAAAAGGGAAAGAAAAAATGAAAAGGAACAAGTTTTAGTGGTTGGATGTATTGCCTCATACAAAGAATGAAGACTAGAAAATATTGACTTCAATTTCAAAAGGAAGGAAGCTAGGGCCAAAGAGACAAATAGTTGAACAAATGAAAGCACAGAGATATAGAGATAAGAATTCATATGGTATCCAGACAGAGAGATGAAAGTGGCAGCTTTGGTCACTCTGCAACTTCAAGAAAAAAAAAAAAAACAAGATTTGCAACAACATAAAAAAAGACTAATTATGAACCAAGGGCATGAGGTAACTGTTTAAAATGCTTAAATAATCTTACATTATATTAGGAAATGGGGTAATTGGCTCTAAGTCCTACTATTATTCCATGCTATGTTAGTTATACTTTACAGAGAACACTGAATTTCGTTCTAGGTATCTCGACTGTACAGAAGGGAGAGACTACATGTGAGAAATTTGGAAATTATGTTATAAAGGGGATGACTTAAAAAACAAAAGATAGTTTAAAAAGAAAAGGAATGTAAAACATCTTTTAGATTTATATAAAGTGTATATGTATTGGAATAAAGAGCACACTTTTGAGAGTAAAACTGGGAATAATGAATATAAGCTACAGAGAAGTAGTGCAATAAATAGTATAAAATAGAAATTTTTCCCACAATAAAAGTAGTTCCAAATTAAAATTACATTGTTAAACATTGCATATATACCAACAAAAACCTTATTTTCTTTCCAGATGTCACTAATAGGAATTTTTAAAATGATGTCATATATTACTAAAAAAAACTTCACGTACAGTCAAATCTTGCCCAACCACATTATAACTCTTTTGCAATTGAATGTGTTAACATATTGATGAGTGTTGAGATAACATAAACAACATAGCAGAAAGAACACTCACTGTATTTGAAATAAGGAAACCTAGATTGACTAATTATAAGCACTATGTGACTATTTAACAAACCAAGAAATGCTGTATAAAGTAGCATTCAGAAAGAAAAAGCATCAAATAAGCCAGATAGAGAGGCAAAATAATAGAAATACCAGATTTTCCTCAGTGCTGCTTCTCCTAATTTTCTTAGACATTTATCACTTAGGCCAATAGCCATTATCCCAATTCTACTTACATCTTGCTAAAAATTCTAAATTAGTTTTCTGTGGCAGTCATAAAAATTATCAAAAACCAGGTGGATTACCACTGACAAAAATTTTATCACCTCAAAGCTTAAAAGGCCAGAGGGTGAAAATCAAGACATTGGTAGGACCATGCTCCCTACAAAATCTGTAGGGAAGAATCTTTAGGTTCTTCTAGTTTCTAGCAATTAGCTAGCATTCTTCTTTGGCTTGCAGTTTAATCTTTGCCAATCTAGTCACATAGTGCTCTCTTGTCTTCAGATAACATTGTTTCTGTGTTCCTTCTATCCTTTGAGACCAATCATATTAGTCAAGTGTCTACTATACTCCAACATGGCATCTTTATTTACAAAATCCTATATGCAGTAAGGTACCATGCACAGGTGTCAAAAGTCAGGACTTCAACATAGCTTTATGGAAGACACAATTAACAGTATTCTGTGTTCTCAAATCAATCCTATTCTCCATTTTCCATATAATTTACATTCTTCCAAATTGCCTCTTCTACTTCTAAAACCAACTACCTCATCTTTTTCCTCAGTGATTTTAGAGACCTGTCCTTATAGCTATGAGGCAATCTACTATAGTTTGGACTTAGAAAAGCATGTTGTAGCTGGATGTGGTTGTGCATACCTCTGATCGTAGCACTTGGGAAGTAGAGGTAGGACTATCAAGAAGAGTTCAGGGTAAGTCTCAGCAATATAGTGAGTTCAAGGCCAGCCTGGATGTGACAGTCAAAGCAGTAGATAACGGAGTTATGAAACCGAGGTAAAAAGGACTCCTATACTATAAAAGGAATCATAATACAGAGCGAGACAGACATAAATAAATACAATAAGATGTAGAGAATGAATAACCTAAGAATAACCACAATTGTTTAAACTGTTCAAAACAAGATTATGTAATTATGTGATTCTAATCTGACAAAGAATGACTAGTTACAAATCTATGTATCAGCATTTTCCTCATATACTGTTAACATTTTTTTCCTTAAAAGAGAGGTCAAAGTGTTTGTTTTACCTTATCTATCCAATTCTCAGAAAATCCTTGCACAGAATATTTATTGAACAGTTAAGTCAACACTGGGTGTACTTAAATTATTCCAACTAACAGATAACTTTATATTCTATAGAAACAGGCAAGAAGAGTAATTTTTTTTTACTACCAAACTCCCTCCGTAATTCAGGTAGACAGTTTGTTGATAGTAATCCAGTCACCAACTCTTCAGTATGAGACATAGCAAGAAATAAGTCAATGGCAGATAAACCACAAGTTGTTGTATATTGCAATTTGTAGGATAACCTTGCAACAGATAGCAAAGAAAGAACACTGTCAAGCTAGACAACTAAAAAGAAGGGGTGTTTACAAAAAGTCAAGTAACAGATAAAGATTACTCCTGTTGCTATCACAACTATTGTTTCTCGAAAATGATTTGAAGTCCAACTCAATCCCTATCACTTTCTCAGGATAGAATTTTATTCTGTCAAACCAACTACCTTTAAAGTTTTACATTTATCCACACACACGACCATACTGATTTACTATTCCTACTTATCCCTGTTCCCCAAACATGCAAGTTCCTATAGTAGTCACCTCCTATGTCTTGTTTACTACCATGCATCCCATGCACTTAAAGGAGTATTTAATATGTATTCACCTTTTAATAAATATATGTTAAGTACACTGCTTCAAGACATAGCTATTCAAAGGAAAAGAATTTTCAAAAGAGAATGGTGATATATGTCATAGTGTGATTAATAAAATCCCAAGAAAAAGACTTGATAATTCATTGGTTATGAGAGTCAGAGTCATAGTAACCAACGAGTCAAGTACATGATCAATTTGGTAAATATTGGTCATCAATAAAAATAACAGTAATACGCTCAAACAATAGTTTTCAGTGGGGATCTACTGCCTACTGGAAACGAGAAAGTGCAATGTCAATACCGTTACGAGTGTACGGGGGTTAGGGGGATGCTAGGAACTCACAAGGAAGCATGAATAGGAGAAAAACACGAAGCAGAAAGTGATGTCGGTGAACATGGGTGAAAGAGTTTTTATGGCTATAGAAAAGTCTGCAGAACGCGAATTGAGAGAGACTTAATATTTTCCACCCTGTAATTACAACTTAAATGGCGCGTTCTGACACTAACCTGAGACCTCTTCAGCAGTGTAAAACATACTTTGCCCAAACTGGACCTGCTCAACAATTAGAACTGAAGACAACAGAAAAATTCAAGTCACACTTGCCCTGCCTTTTGCTCCAACCTAGCACCGTCTAGTTTACACCACCCCTCCGCTCTCTCTCCGAAGTGTGCCCTCACCTCCCACAAAAATGTCCCACTCCATTTACCTGTCCGGGTACCCTCTAGCGGAAACTCGGCCTCCTGGCCAAGGGGAGCAGATCCTCCCAGTGTCGCCCACTGCCGGAAACGAAAGAAGGACAGGACCTGACGCCCCAAGCTTCCGTGTAAAGGGCCCCGCCTACGCGTGGCCTCCTGGGAACCTGATCTCTCCTCCAATGGGAGCAAGCTAGAGGGCGGGATCTGAGACGTTTCCTACCCTCCGCATTTCCCAGGACTTATACTGCACTCTGGGAGTGGTAGTTCCGACTACGATGTCGTCACGTCTGCCCTAGGTAGGCTCAACAGCTGGTAAACATCTAACGCCGTACTATATAATCCCAGAAAACGAGAGGATGCAAGACATCACAAGTAATCTGTCAGTATAATCAGCAGGATAAATGAGGAGTTGAACTTCCCCCACCATCTCCCAACTGAGTCTCAGGAGTTAAAGTCGCCAGTTATAGACAAAACAGAATTCCTCTGGCAGGCACCCCTTTTGCCTTAGCTATGAAAAAAAGATGTAGTAGGATCAAAACTGCACGTATGGGCTTTGTAGGAGCCTAGGCAGTTTGGATGCTCACCTTACTAGACCTGGAAGGAGGTGGGAGGTCCTTGGACTTCCCACAAGGCAGGGAACCCGGACTGCTCTTTGGGCTGACGAGGGAGGGGGACTTGATTGGGGGAGGGGGAGGGATATGGGAGGCGGTGGAGGGGAGGAGGCAGAAATCTTTAATAAATAAATAGATTTAAAAAAAAGAAAAAAAGATGTAGCTTCCTTGTGTTCTTCACCAATCATTTTCCCCATACTTTGGCAGCAAAAATAACAGCAGTAGCAGCAGCAGCAGCAGCAGATAGTTTCCTGTGATTTGAATATACTATGCTATATCCTTTTTCTCCTTTGATGAACTCGTCTTACTCATCACCACCACCACCTCTGCCACTGCCCCGACAAGGTCCCTGCTTCCTGACTCTTTATTACCATCATTTAGAGACCAAAAAGCACCCTTTTCAACCCCACACTTCCAACCTCCTCATCACACACAGACTTAAGTGAATGATCATTCTCCATCTCTCCATTTCATACAAAGTTCTCAACAATGTTACTAAGTACTTTTCAGCCTTTGCTAAAATTCAACTCTGCAAGACACATACTCTGAATATTCTCTCCTTTAACCCTTTTTTTTCTAAAATCTATTCTTTCAAAGATACTACATTCACCAGGTTTGCTTCCCACCTCTATGCCAGCTCATTTACTTTTGGAGTGTACACGTTGCATAGGCCTATGGTCTGCACTTTGTTTTCTTATCCTTCACACACTTCTTGGTGTTATCAGCTATCCCCATTACACTGCTGTCATTCATATCTTGATGATTCTCATGTATAATACAGTAAGCCCAGACAATACTCCTGAGTCCCGGTATCAACTGGACATCTTGGGTACGTAAAACTTAATAATAGTTCCCAATCTACCTAATAGATTTTACTTCCCCTGTTCCCTAACCTGTTTGTCTCTCTCCTCTAAATCCTATCTCAGTGAATGTCACACTCAGAAATTGGTTGTCAGTGAATGGACAACCAATCAGTTGTTCACTCCAGAATGCTAGGTGTGACTTTGAATGCATATATTTCCTCAAAACTCATAGCTAAATATCAATCCATATTCAACTACTCACTATTTCATTTCACACAACTTTGATTTTCTCATTCTTTTTCGGAGATTGCTAATGATTAGTGAATAATAATTCTAGTCAGAGGATAACATTACCTATAGTATCTCATTGGAAATACAAAGACCCTCCATTATCTAGCTTTTCTTTAGATTTCCCCTTTTATTTTCTTTATTGTACTATGGAGGTGCCCAGCATGCACAAGATCTACACAAGTTTAAATTAGACAAAAATCCCATCACTAGTAAGGGAGAGTGGATACAAAGTCCCACCTCTAATAAAAAAGCTATTTGTAATTTATACATACTTGGAAAAAATGAGTTTTCTCTAATCAAGTCTCACTGAGTATATCAACCATACTTCAGGCTAAAGGTCTGGAAGCACCCCATAGAGTTACTGGTGTGCATCTACATTGAAGAGACTAAAGAAGTTGGAATCTAATTTCCACAATTACTACTTAGTAAAAATGAAGCAAAATGAAACAGCACACAAGAAATATTTTTGCATTTTCTATATTAGTTTTGGAAAGGGAAGAGTGAATATAGCGTGAGGAAAGAGTATTTGGATAAAAATATAGCAACAAAAATTCAACAGTTTTATTTAAAATTTTTCAAATTATATACTTTTTATATGAAAGGATGAAGCAGTGCATTTTGGATTCAGAAGAGGGAGGACTCTTTCTATCCACCATCTCTCTGTGTGTGTGTGTGTTAGTGTTATATTAGTTTTATATAAATTTTTGTTCTTTTTACTTCACTGAATAAATGGAATCAATTTTTTATAATTATGATTATAGTAGCTCTGTCTGTCTATAAGTATTAGGAATGTGAGTTCTATTAACTTAAGGATGAGTAATGGACTCGCTGTTATTTTTCTAAAAACTTGTGATGTTAATAAAATGAACATAAATAGGTAAATTGGATTTTCTGTGTACATATTGATTTTCTTGAAAGAAGACCACCAATTTTGAAGTTACAAAATAAGAAACAATTCTTCAAAAGCAATGCTTGTTTTTAAAACAATGTTTCAGTTACCAGTGACCTTGAATAAATATGTTAGCATGTACATTTGTTGAATATATGTTCTCTTCATTGCCCACGGCTTATGTAATCATTAGCAAACTATTAGATGTAAAGAATTAGGAATGCCCAGAGTAAAAATTAGATCAATAGGTCATTTGTATCATAACCAGTCACTAAATATTGATCTTGCAGACAACAGTCTTTTCTATACTACATTTTTATAGTAATCATATCTTGAAGGTTTTTTTTTTTTTGGTTTTTCATGACAGGGTTTTTCTGTAGCTTTGGAGCCTGTTTTGAACTAACTCTTGTAGTCCAGGTTGGCCTCGAACTCACAGGGAGTTTTACATGTAACTTTTCCAGAAACATAACACATCAAAGTACTTAAAATATATACACAAATGAGGACTCACCATGACAAGCAGGGAAGCTTTATGAATTGACACAGTGAAAATTATAGGAAAGAGTTTTGTGAGGAAAGACTTTAGAATCCTCAGTGAACCAACTAAACTTCAGGCCATATTCAAGAAAAAAAGATCAGAGGCACTTGGGATTAAGACAGTCTGTCCTATTTCCAATCAATGTATGTTACATGACTCACATTCCTACCATATGATATTCAGATTGTCTTTTTTTTACTGTTCCATTCTAATCATTGTGTGAGATGATAAATGTAGCTAATGCCCAAGCAACGTCTATCCTATATTTTGCTTGCAAGGAATACTTGAATAAATGAGTGTGATATTGACTACTGTCATGTTCCTGACCTTTCCTGTTCTTCACTCTTATTGAATGTATTGTCTAATAGTGGAAGAGCAATGTTAAGGAAATAAGGGTATTCTTTCAAATTGGTACTTTTTTAAGTAATAGTTTCTGTCACTAATAGTCACTTACCTTCCCTGAAATTCTGTTGAAAAACAATGGTTTGACCCTTGTAGATTAAAACTAGAAAGGATGAGATGGAACAAGACATTCACTTTTTAAAATGCACATTTCTGGCACATAACCAGAACTTTTTAGGTAGGAGCAATTTTGATCTCAAGCTTTTTTGATTTAAGAAGTCTCAAGTTCAAGTTTCAGTAAAGGTACTATATAAGTTTTGTGTTTAAAATCAGGCCAGGTGCGGTGGGAAACACCTTTGTTCACAGTACTCAGGAGGCAGAGACAAGCAGATATCTATGTCATTAGCTAAATTGATTGAGCTCCCACAATATTTCACCTTTTTTTCTAATTAAGAAGGTTCTGATCCTAACATAAAACTATATACAATAAAAACAACTATCAAGTATTTTCCAGAAGATAAAAAAGGTAATAGCACAAACAAAAATGAAACTAAAAACAACAAGAACACCATCAAGCAAGAAACACATTTTAAATGTGCAGATCATAGGAAATTGGAAAATTTCAGAGATTACTCCAATAGCTGTTCTTTTTTTTTAAGTATGTGTGTTTGTTTTTTATTAATTAATTAATTAATTTTATACAATATTCTGTCTGTGTGTATGCCTACAGGCCAGAAGAGGGCACCAGACCCCATTACAGATGGTTGTGAGCCACCATGTGGTTGCTGGGAATTGAACTCAGGACCTTTGGAAGAGTAGGTAATGCTCTTAACCTCTGAGCCATCTCTCCAGCCTTTCCAATAGCTGTTCTATGCGGAAGAGTCTTAAGTCTTGTACCTAATATGCCCTCAGCTAAGATATGAGATGACTGTAGTTTTAACTATCCAGTCTTCAACCCCATCAAAGATCTGAGAAAGAAAATGATATTACCTGAGTAAGAAGGAAGGGCAAGCAAGTGACTTCTAAAAGACGCAAGAAATGACAGAAACCACTGGCTTTTTGGACAGTCAGCCAAAGTTTCTCTGTAACATTGGGACATCCAATTTTGACTATAGGCCTAGATTATCTGACAGATCACTTTCAGAAGCAGGAAAATTTGAAAGACTGTCCTAACCTGTCTTGGCAAGATTAAGCAGCCACTTTTCCTTGTATTCTGATTGTCCAGATTTGACAGCATGCCTACTGTCAGCAGTAGATGCAAGCACAGTTCTTTGCCTAATAGGCCAATTTCACCAGGAAGAAAACAGACTCCATATGGAGTGTCCTCAGTGTTCATCATCCTCTCAGGAGTAGATTGCTGCTTCCAGAAGCAGTTTTCTCCCATGTTAACAGAATTCTAAGTTATTAAAACATTTGAACGTCATATTCTGTAGGTCTTTGAAGTGTTTGAAAATTACCTATCTATAAGGAACATATCTTTGTGTATCTAGAAAATCTAACTAACATAAGTATGACAAATATGGGTGACTATTAACCTGTAATTATTAATAACCAATATAGCTTAAAGACTAAAGCTTCAAATTATAAAAATAAATGATCTGTAAACCGATGTACAATATAAAGACAATTACCTCGAAGTTGTAACAATATACAAAAATATCTTAATTGATGCATAAATGTATAGTGTAATATATCAAAAAATCCTTATTTTGCATCAATACACAAAACATCCTAAACAGAAGTAGAAACATACATACAGAATGATAAAATTAATTTTATATTTGTGACAATATACAAAAATATTTTAAACAGAAATAGATGCATGTGCAGAATATAGCAAATATAATTTTGAATTTGTATTAATATACAAATTACCTTAAACAGGTATAGAAAAATAATTTTACTTCTGTACCAATATACAAGAATCCATACCAATCCAAATTATCTAAAACTGATTATTGCTATTTTATTTTACAAGAAAATACAATAATCTACCTTATTATTCTATCTTACCTATACCCCATTTTTCTATTTTAAATAAGATTAATCTTTATTGCTCTGCCCCAACCCTATAACAGCTTATAAACAACCCCTTACAGATGACAATTATTCATAACCTTGAGAAAAATAAAAAAAAAAAACATCCATCCCACATATTGGAAGAGAGGGTGCCATGTTCTTGGAATTGATTCCTGATGTCTAGGGGGTAACAGTATCTCTATGTATTCCTGTAAAAAACTAAAACAATGGTTAAGTCTCATGAGGACTAGCTGTAACATATGTAGCCAGTCTCAGAGTAATGGGTAAGGCTTATCTGAAGTTTTGGCTAGAGTTGTGTAAAAAGGTGAACCCTATCAACTAGCCAACTTGGAATTGTCCTGAGCAGTTTGTGGTCCAAAACTGATTTTTGTGTGGTGTTTATTGGCTCAATGGCATTATATATACCAGGTAGATTCTTTGTTGTGGGGTCCCATCATCTTTCTGGAGATGTCAGAGATCACTGTTAGGAAACTTTATTGTTCACTGTGTAAAATTTAAACATTATTAATATCAAAGCAGAAAGTTTAAATTTTAAGATAGCAATATATCTAAAGAAAGTTTCTAAAAGAGTCAAAAATAAGTATGTGGAGAAAGCGATTTGGGACAATAATTCCTAGATTTTGGTTTTTCTTCTGTCTGTACCAGGTGGCTCTTCTGTTATGAGAAAAAGACTCTGAATTTTTCTTTTAACAACCTGTTTGGATTTAAAGAAAAAAAGATCTACACTCTAACTCTAAAGCCAGCTTTAATTTTTAATTGAGTTGTGACTTCAACCTTTTCAAAAAATTTAAGAGATATTAATTTTTAGGTTGTGAGATTTTAACCTATAGGGAATATTGGTACCACTAGGTCAGAGTTTTCTTTGCTTGGCAATAGTTTTCCTTTCTTCTTTAGATGTCCAAGGTCTTTTGACTTCTTGAAGATGGGTATTTCTATTTAGCTGTAAAGACAAAACAACAACAACAACAACCAAACAAACAAAACAAAAACCACAAAAAACAGAACCCTGTCCCCAACCCTTATGGGGTGAGTTTTCTTTTTGACATGTTGAATTGCCCAAATGTCATTTGCTAGATGGGTTGAACTCCCACACCAGAGAAATGTAATTAAATAAAATCTCAAAACATTTATCGGCCCTATTATTCTGTTATTTATCTCTTTGTTCTGAAATAATTGTATTCAGAATATCCACTTATTTATTTATTTATTTGTTTATTTATTTATTTATTTATTTATTCATCTTTACTCCATATCATTTACAACTTTGTTCTTACCAGTTTATCAAAACTGACCTTCTACAGATCAACAATAATACCAAAGGATACCTGTATTATTAAATTCAATAACAGATAATATTGTCCTTTATTACTTACTTTGAAAGGTAATTTTCTTGAAATATAATTTTACAGAAAATGAAGTGAACACATTTTAAGTTCAAAATTTTCTAATTTTGTATAGGTAATCATTATCAGAATTGAGAATGACAATGATTAATCATCAATTATCACACAAAGTTTCCTCCTGCCTATTCACAATCAATACCACAGATATCTCTCTTTGGTCAGAAGCAACCTTTGGTATCTTTCTGTCACCATTGCTCAGTCTTTTGTATAATTTAATATTAATAAATTCACATAGTATATACATTATTCTGTCTATATTTTCTGACATAGTCTAATTATTTTTAAATATGCAAAATTATAGTGTATATCAATAACATGCCCCTTTATTTCTGAGTAGTTCTCAATTTTTAGATGTATGAGTTTGCTTATTCACTCATCTTTTTAAAAATTATTTCTTTAAGATTATGATATAATTACATAATTTCCCCCTTATAGTTCTTCCGTCCAAACACTCTCATATAACTTCCTTGTTTTCTTTCAAATTCATGGCCTCTCTTTTGATTAATTGTTGTTGCATACATATATGTGTATTATATATATTAACAAATGTATTTAATATGTATTCATATCCGGGTCTTTGATTTGATTCCATTGGTCAAAGTCTCTGTTTTTATGCCAGTAACAAGCTGTTTTCATTACTATAGCTCTGTAATAGAGTTTGAAGTCAGGTATGGTAATGCCTCCAGAAGTTCCTTTATTGTATAGGATTGTTTTGGCTATCCTGGGTTTTATTGTTTTTCCATATAAAGTTGATTATTGTTCTCTCAAGATCTGTGAAGAATTTTGTTGGGATTTTGATAGGGATTGCATTGAATTTATAGATTGCTTTTGGTAGAATTGCCATTTTTAATATGTTGATCCTACCCATCCAAGAGCATGGGAGGTCTTTCCATTTTTTAGTGTCCTCTTCAATTTCTTTCTTCAAAGACATAAAGTTCTTGTCAAACAGATCTTTCACTTCCTTGTTAGTGTAACCCCAAGACACCTTATGCTATTTGTGGCTATCGCGAAAGGTGAAGTTTCTCTGATTTCCCTCTCTGCTTCTCCATACTTTGTGTATAGAAGGGCTACTGATTTTTTTGAGTTGATCTTGTATCGTGCCACATCACTGAAGGTATTTATCAGCTGTAGGAGTTTTTTGGAAGAGTTTTTTGGACTCTTCATCAAAACAATGGACTGAGCTCCCAAGGTCCAGTTGAAGAGCAGAAGGAGGGAGAAGATGAGCAAGGAAGTCTGGACTGCGAGGGGTGTGTCCACCCACTGAGACAGTGTGCCTGATCTAATGGGAGCTCTCTAAATCCAGCTGGACTGGGACTGAATGAGCATGTGATCAAAACAGACTCTCAGAATGTGGCTGACAATGGCGGCTGACTGAGAAGCCATTGATAAAGGCACTGGGATGTTACAGGAGGTCCTTCCGCTCCTCCAGCCAATAGCCGCTGAGATACCAGCCCATTGGAGTGTTGTCTCTCTCCCTTTAAAAATGTGGCCACTTCCCTTCTTGCTCTCTCTTACTTCCTACTCCGCTTTCGGCAACTAGACTCCCTTCCTGATTACGCAGAGGGCTGTTGTCTGGGACTGTGATCTGTAAGTTTTTTCCCCTTTAAATAAATAACCATTCTATTAATCATAATTCTAAACTGGTGTGAGATTGTTTTTGACTTACGCCTTCGCCTTCACTGGGACTTGTTTCTACTGCATGTACTGGCTTTTTGGGACCCTAGTCTATTTGGATGCAAAGCTTCCTAGGCCTGGATGTAAGGGGGAGGGCCTTGGACTTCCCACAGGGCAGGGTTCCCTCCCCTCTCAAGGAGGGAGGGGGAGGAAGGAGGGGGAGTTGGGGAGCGGGAGGGAATTGAGAGGATGGGAGGAAGTGTAAATATTTTAATGGAAAAATAAATAAATAAAAATTTAAAAATATATATTCATGTACATTATTAAATGCATAATACAACTTGTTGAGTCTGTATAATGTTAATTGTACATTTGTGCTTTCAGGGCTGATTATTTGCAATTGCATAACATAATTGTTGTGATGTTCTTCCCTGGGAAAGACTTTTTCTCCCATTCTTAGCATTCCTTAGTTGTCTATAGATTTTTGTGTGGTGTTGAGGCCTTGTGAACTTCCACATCCATGTTTTAATGGACATTTGAGTTGTGTAGTGCTTGGGGTTTTCAATGAAGTAATATGAGCATGGGGTTGGTTCTGATGTTTCATAAATGTCCTTGGGAATTAGTTTTTATTTCTCTTGATCAAACATCTATAAGAGGAATTTCTGGTTATACATAATCAGTATAAGATTAACTTCTAAGAAATTGCCACACCTTTTCTTAAAGCGGTTATAGCATTTAATATTTTGACTGGTAGTGCAATTACTCTAAGTCCTCACTAACATCTTGAATAATCAATTATTTTTAATTTTAGTCATTCTAATAGGCTTATTGCAAAATTTTTTTTACATTTGTGTGTGTTTGTCTGTGTGCCACAGTGTATGTGTATGTGCAGTCAAAGGACAACAATCAGGAGTTGGTTCTTCCTTTCTACTATGTGGGTTCTAGGGATAAAATTCTGATTGTCAGGTTTGGTAACAAGTATATTTGATGACTGAACCATTTTGCCAGCTCCTAATTGTGGTTTTAATTGCATTTTAAATGTAATGATACTGGGTATATTTTTATGTTCATACATGCCATTTGTATATGTTTATTTGGAGAAAGCATCTACTTATATATTTGCATTTAATTGGGTTTTGTCTTATTTAATTGTAATAATTGTTTATATATTCTACATATTATTTTTTGGTATTCTGAATACTTTCTCCTGAGTTTACAACTTGCCTCATTTTTTCTAGAGAAAAATTTAAAATTATTTTAGATTAACTTATAGATTGAGCAACAAGAATTTTATAAGAGTGTTGATTAGCTTCTTTTGAAGATCCTAGGGAAGGATCTGTTCTAGAAGTCTTTCCTAGGTATTTCTTGGCCTGTAGATGGCCACCTTCTCCCTGTGTCTCTTTATATTGTCTTCTCTGCATGTATGCTTGTATCTAATAGTTTTTTTTAAAGGGCATTCAGAATACTGGATGGCTCTACCCTAATACCTTCATTTAACTTGCGTATCTATTAAAGACTATACTATAAATAAGATAACATCTTTTTGGAGGACATGAATTAATATATAACAATAAAATACCTTGAAAGCTATGAATGAAATTAGTACTTAAAATTATAGAGCTACTTATGAAAATGAGTGGCCTCACCAGCTCATTCAGAGTTCATTTTTTGTTTCATATGCTTTTTACTATAAATTAACATGTATCCCACAGGTCAGGGAACCCTGATTGCTCTTCGAGCAGATGAGGGGGGGGGACTTGATCGGGGGAGGGGGAGGGAAATGGGAAGCGGTTGTGGGGACGAGGCAGAAATCCTTAATAAATAAATAAATTTAAAAAATAAAAAAAAATAAATTAACATGTAAATGTGTTTGAAATAAGTAGTTATGAGATGTGTGGCTGACTTTGATGGTTTCACTCAACTTTATTTTTACTTTTGTTTTCAGTTGTAAAACACACATAACATAATATTTACCATCTTAATATCCTTCACTTTACAGCTAGTATCCACTTTTGAGTGAGTACATACCATGTTCATTTTTCTGGGTCTGGCTTACCTCACTCAGGATGGATTTTTTCTAGTTCCATCCATTTGCATGCAAATTTCAAGATGTCATTATTTTTTTTAACCTCTGAGTAGTACTCTAATGTGTGAATGTGCCACATATTCTTTATCCATTCTTAGTTGAGGGGCATCTAGGTTGTTTCCAGTTTCTGGCTATTACAAATAATGCTGCTATAAACATAGTTGAACAAATGTTTTTGGAGTATGATTGGGCATCTCTTGGGTATTTTCCCAAGAGTGGTATTGCTGGATCCTGAGGTAGGTTGACTCCCAATTTTCTGAGAAACCATCATACTAATTTCCAGAGTGGTTGTACAAGTTTGCATTGTAGGAGTGTTCCCCTTACTCCATATCCTCTCCAGTAGAAGCTGTCATTGATGTTTTTTATCTTAGCCATTCTGCCTGCTTACCTGAGCTAATGGGGGCTAACCAAATCCAGCTAGACAATGAAGGAACCAGCATAAGTCCAAGCTAGTCCTTCTGAATGTGTTTGATAGTTGTATGACTGGGGCAGACTGCAGGGTCACTGGCAGTGGCACCAGGATTTATCCCTACTGCTTGTACTGGCTTTTAGGGATCTTATTCTGTTTGGAAGGATCTTTGCTCAGCCTAGATATAGTATGTAGGACATTGGTCCTTCCTCAAAGCAGTGTGCCTTACCCTCTCTGAGGTTTGGATAGGGGGTAGGGTGAGGGGATGGGGGAGGGAATGGGAGGAGGGGAGAGAGAAGGAACTAGAATTGATTATGTAAAATGAAAAAAGATAGTTGTTTTATTTTAATTATTGTTTTTCTTTTATTTATTTTTTATATTTATTTATTAAAATTTTCCACCTCCTCCCATTTCCCTCCCCCTCTCCCCCCCTTTCCAGTCCTAAGGGAAGGCAGGGTACCCTGCCCTGTGGGAAGTTCAAGGCCCTACCCACTCCATCCAGGTCTAGGAAGATGTGCATCTAAACAGTCTAGGCTCCCACAAAGCCAGTACATGCAGTAGAATCAAATCCCAGTAACATTATCATTGGCTTCTTGTAGCAAGCTGCGTGGTATCACACCTGATGGAGATGTATAATCAACTGAGATGGCTAAGACCTGACCTATGCTTTGATCACGCAATGATTATCAGCAGCTTGCATATGCGTGGGCCTATGGGCAGTGCCCACTTGGCAATCCGGGATTGGCAGGCAGCCCATGCCTACTTAAGGCCTGGAAGAGGGTTTTCCCGGAGAGAGAGAGAAAGAGAAGGAGAAGGAGATAGATTGCTGTGAATCAAGTCCTGGAATAAACTACAGTGAGAAGAGCTCCTGTGGTCGCGTCATCCTTGCAGGACGAGGGTGGCCGTGACAGCTTCTCAGTCAGCCCCCATTGTCAGCCACATTCTTAGAGTCCCATTTGATCACATGCTTGTTCAGTCCCAGTCCAGCTGGCCTTGGTGAGCTCCCCTTAGATCAGTCCCACCGTCTCAGTGGGTAGACGAACACTTCGCGGTCCTGACTTCCTTGCTCATCTTCTCCCTCCTTCTGTTCTTCATCTGGGCCTTGGAAGCTCAGTCCAGTGCTCCAATGTGGGTCTCTGTCTCTATCTCCATCCTTCGCCGGATGAAGGTTCTATGGTGATATTCAAGATATTCACCAATGTGGCTATGCAACAAGACCAGTTCAGGCACCCTCTCCTCTACTGCCCAAGGACATAGCTGGGGATATCCCCTTGGATACCTGGGAACCGCTCTAGAGCCAAGTCTCTTGTCAACCCTAAAATGGCTCCCTTAATTAAGATATCTTCTTTCTTGCTCCCATATCTGCCCTTCCTCCATCTCAACCATCCCACTCCCCCAAGCTCTCCCCAATCTTCCCCTTCTCCCTTCTTTTTCCCTCTCTCCCCTTTTATCCACCCCACCCCCATGCTCCCAACTTTTGTCCGGCAATCTTGTCAACTTCCAATTTCCAGGAATATAAATATATGTTTTTCTTTGGGTTCACCTTCTTATTTAGCTTCTCTAGGATCACGAACTATAGGCTCACTGTGCTTTGTTTATGGCTAGAATCCACTAATGAGTGAATACATACCATATTCATCTTTTTGGGTATGGGTTATCTCATTCATTAAAGTTTTCTATTTCCATCCATTTGTATGCAAAATTTAAGATGTCATTGTTTTTACCACTGAGTAGTACTCTAATGTGTATATTTGGCACACTTTCTTTATCCATTCTTCCATTGAGGGGCACCTAGGTTGTTTCCAGGTTCTGGCTATTACAAATAATGCTGCTATGAACATAGATGAACAAATGTTTTTGTAGTATGATTGGGCATCTCTTGGGTATATTCCCAAGAGTGGAATTGCTGGATCCTGAGGTAGGTTGACTCTCAGTTTCCTGAGAAACTGCCACACTGATTTCCAAAGTGGTTGCACAAGTTTGCATTCCCACCAGCAATGGATGAATGTTCCTCTTACTCCACATCCTTTCCAGCATAGGTTATCATTGATGTTTTTGATTTTAGCCATTCCAACAGTTGTAAGATGGTATCTCAAAGTGGTTTTGATTTGCATTTCCCTGATTGCTAAGGAAGTTGAACATGATCTTAAGTATCTTTAGGCCATTTGAACTTCTTCTGTTGAGAATTCTCTGTTCAGTTCAGTACGCTATTTTTTAATTGGGTTATTCAGAATTTTAATGTCTCGTTTCTTGAGTTCTTTATATATTTTGGAGATCAGGCCTTTGATGCAGGGTTGGTGAAGATCTTCTCCCATTCAGTAGGTTGCCTTTTTGTCTTAATGACAGTGTTCTTTTCATTACAGAAGCTTCTCAGTTTCAGGAGGTCCCATTTATTCATTGTTGCTCTTATTGTTTGTGCTATTGGGGTTATACATACAAAGTGGTCTCCTGTGCCCATGTGTTGCAGACTACTTTCCATTTTATATTCTGTCAGATTCAGTGTGGCCAGATTTATACTGAGGTTTTTAATCCATTTGGATTTGAGTTTTGTGCATGGTGATAGATATGGATCTATTTTCATTCTTCTACAGGTTGACATCCTGTACCAGCACCATTTGTTAAAGATGCTTTCTTTCTTCCATTGTATAATTTTAGCTCCTTTGTCAAAAATCAGGTGTTCATAGGGTTTTGGATTAATATTTGTGTCTTTGACTCAATTCCATTGGTCATTGTCTCTCTTTTTATGCCAATACCAAGCTGTTTTCATTACTGTAGCTCTGTAATAGAGTTTGAAGTCAGGGATGGTAATGCCTCTAGAAGTTCCTTTATTATATAGGGTTGTTTTGGCCATCCTGTTTTTTTTTTTGTTTTTCCATATAAAGTTGATTATTGTTCTCTCAAGATCTGTGAGGAATTTTGTTGGTGATTGCATTGAATCTATAGATTGCTTTTGGTAGAATTGCCATTTTTAATATGTTGATCCTCCCCATCCAAGAGCATGGGAGATCCTTTTATTTTCTGGTATCCTCTTTAATTTCTTTCTTCAAAGACTTAAAGTTCTTGTTAAATAGATCTTTCACTTCCTTGGTTAGAGTTACCCCAAGATACCCTTTGCTATTTGAGGCTATCGTGAAAGATGATGTTTCTCTGATTTCCCTCTCTGCTTCTTTATTCTTTGTGTATAAGAGGGCAACCGATTTTTTTTTTGATTTGATCTTGTATCCTGCCACCTTACTGAAGCTGTTTATCAGCTGTAGGAGTTTTTTGGTAGAGTTTTTGGGGTCACTTATGTACACTACCATATCATCTGCAAATAACAAAAGTTTGACTTCTTCCTTTCCAATTCGAATCCCCTTGATCTCCTTATGTTGTCTTATTGCTAAAACTTCAAGCACTATATTGAAGAGGTATGGAGAGAGTGGACAGCCTTGTCTTGTTCCTGATTTTAGTGTAGTGGCTTTAAGTTTCTCTCCATTTAATTTGATGTTAGCTATTGGCTTGCTGTATATTGTTTTTATTATATTTAGGTATGACCCTTGTATCCCTAATCTCTCCAAGACCTTTATCATAAAGGGGTGTTGAATTTTGTCAAATGCTTTTTCAGCATCTAATGAAATGATCATATGGTTTTTTCTCTTTCAGTTTAATTATATGATTGATTACAATGATAGATTTGTGTATGTTGAACCAACCCTGCATCTCTGGGATGAAGCCTACTTGATCATAATGGATAATTTTTTGATATGTTCTTGGATTCAGTTTACTAGTATTTTATTGAGAATTTTTGTGTCAATGTTCATGAGTGAGATTTGTCTGTAATTTGCTTTCTTGTTAGAGTTTGTGTGATTTTGGTGTCATGGTAACTGTAGCTTCATAAAAAGAGTTTATCAATGACTCTTCTGTTTCTATTTTGTGAAACACATTAAGGAATATAGGTATTAGCTCTTCTTGGAAGTTCTGGTAGATTTCTGCATTAAACCTATCTGGTCCGGGCTTTTTTTGGTAGGGAAGTTTTTGATGACAGCTTCTATCTAATTCCTCACAACTTATAGGTCTATTTAAATTGTTCACCTGGTCTTGATTTAATTTTGGCATATGGCACTTATCTTAAAAAATGTCCATTTCTTTCACATTTTCCAATTTTGTAGCATACAGGCTTTTGTAGTAAGATCTAATGATTCTCTGGATTTCCTCTTTGCCTGTGGTTATGTTACCCTTTTCTTTTCTGATCTTGTTAATTCACAAGTTTTCTCTCTGATGTTTGATTAGTTTGGATAAGGGTTTGTCAATCTTGTTGATTTTCTCAAAGAACCAGCTTTTTGTTTCATTGATTCTTTGTATTGTTTTCTGTGTTTCTATTTTGTTGATTTCAGCCCTCAGTTTGATTATTTCCAGTCTTCTGGAATTGATTATGTAAAACGAAAAACGATATTTGTTTTATTTTTAAAAGAGAAAAATAAAATAAATTTAAAAAGAAAAAAGTCATTATTAAAAATTATTATCTTAGGAATTGCTAAGTATTCAGTTCAGTATTATTAATTCATTTATTCACATGGCTGTAAATAAATTTTTATTGTAATAGTCTTATGAATTTTCATGACTCATTCTTCTGTATTGTTTGACAATGTTATCTAACTCAGTATTGGAAAATATTTTGCACCATTTTTCTTTTAGAAATTTCATAGTTTTAATATTTATGTTTAAATATGTAACACTTTAAATTAATATTGAAATGATATAGAATGCTTTATTCTTTTTATATGAATATCAATCACTTTTTGAAAGACTATCTTTTCCTTCAGTAAATTATATTCATGTCCATGTTTAAAGTCAATTGACCATAAATATAAACATTTATTTTGGTGCTATCAATTTTTTTCTATTGTTCTATGTTAGGGTAGGTAGTGTCACATTGTCTTAATCACTACAGCTTTATACTAAGTTTTAATGTTGAAAATCAAAAGTACTGATGCTTTGAACTTATTCTCTAAAAATATTTTTGCTTTTTTAGATTTTTGCACTTGGGGACCTGCTTGTTAATTTCTGGAAACCCT
Source organism: Microtus oregoni (assembly GCF_018167655.1). Classification (NCBI taxonomy): domain Eukaryota; kingdom Metazoa; phylum Chordata; class Mammalia; order Rodentia; family Cricetidae; genus Microtus; species Microtus oregoni. The sequence goes on along the minus strand of NW_024543224.1, from coordinate 516,919 downwards.
ATGAGTATTCTGATAAAAATAGCACTAAATCTGTCAATATGTATGTGGAGAATTTGTATCCTATTAGTACTTAATTTTCCAGTCACTCAAAATACCTCATAATGCTTTTAGATTTTCTTTAATCATGTATAAATGTTATACTTATTTTTTATATTTCTAAAAATAATTTAATCATTTTAATACTACTATTAATGAGATATTTTCTTTATTTTATAGCTTTCTTTGCTAGTGCAATTTATTTTTGTATGTTTATTTTGTATTTGTGAATATAAGAACATCTATGTCTCTTTCAGATCTTGATTTTAATTCTTTGAGGTACGTACTTGGAAGTGAGATTGTTAGATCACCTACTTTTTATTTAAGGAATTTTAATACTGTTTTCCATCATTATTTGATGTGGGAAATGATGTATGTTGTGAATATGTTTTATTGCCATTGGTTAATAAAGAAACTGCTTTTGGCCAATGGCTTAACAAAGTAAAGCCAGACTGAAAGAGATATATAGAGAGAGTAGGCAGAGTCAAAAAGAAGCCATGTAGCTCCACCAGAGACAGACACAGGACACTGGATGGAACTTTACCTGGATTGGGAGGGACAGAAACCTCTGCCAACACATTGGCATGCTGCCATGTACCAGCTAAATCCACATAAAACTTGAGAGAACTTGGAAAGGAATTCTAGACACAAAAGAACAGAGTTAAGCATGGCTTCTTGGTAGCCAGCATTTTTTCTCGGACTCTGTTTGCTGGCTGTGAGTTTAAGAGAGGTCTTTCTAACTCATCCTTGGCAGCAAAAACCATGTAGTTCCTTTAAGAAGTCTTTGTGTTTCATGCTAGCTACACAAACAGCTCTGGCTCTTTCGGAAGACTGAACATTTCAGTGGGGTTGTGTACAGCATGCTACAAAATGCTTAATGGTGTGACATAGACCTAATGCATACTTGGAACAGGAGCAGATTGCACAGCTAGCAAAAGCAGTGAACATGCTTCCACCATGTTGGACTGGGAAAAGCTAAAAGGCAAAGGATCCTTAATCCTAGTCACATCTCTTAGCATTAAAAAAAGAGCACTCCTGGTCAGAAAATAATTACAGATATGCAATAAAGACAGATTCAGACAGAAATAAACCTCTGAACAGGTCACAGTGTGTTTAAAAATGTACGTAGGCTTGAGAGAGAAAAGAAAAATAGTATAGACAGTTATAAATGGAAGCAAATAGTTTAAAAAAATAAAACAACATCTTTAAAGAGACATAGTAAGGCAGTCATAGATTAAAGGAGAAAAGAAAAATAAGCCACGTAAAGATGGAATATAGAGAGAGTCTGGACTATATATATTCTGTGTTTCCTTTGAATTTTTTACTGTGAATGAGCTAAGTACAGAGAGACATTTCACTGTACAGGCTGCTAAGCTAAACCAAAATATATACTTTAAAGGTACCTTGATTTCGAAATTTTGATCTAAGGATATGTTGCTTTGGAAAAGAGGTTCTTCTTTTGATTCCACTGAGGATGAGAACCTGTGGATTCCTTCCAGGCTAATGTGGTTTGATGGACCAATACCCCCCCAAAATTTTCTGTGAACTCCCCCATATTACTTCACCCAACAAAAAGCAGGAAGCAGTTCAGGGTGAACTATGCCCAAATTCCCAAATATTGCTTATAAATGTTTATTTACATTTAAAGGGGGATATACTATAGAGATATACATTGTATTGATGTGGATCTTAGTCTATTGATACAAATTTAAATTCAATTTTGTTATATGTATATTTCTGCTCTTGATTAAAGTATTATGTTTGTGCAGCTCATTTAAAAATATAATGTATAATTTAAAATACAGATTAACAGTCATCTATGACAGTCAAGCTTGTAGGCATGCTAGTTAGGTTTTCTAGATGTATTTCAGATGGATATTTATTCTCCAAACCTTTTAAGGACTAACAGAATATGGCATTTAAAATGTATAAGAACTTAGGACTTTTCATGATAGTGAGACTCATGTGCTCCTGGCAGCACCAAGCTACTTTAAGAGGGTGATGGGCATTGAGGAGTCTCCTCATGGAGTTTGCTAGCCATTTGAGCAAGAAACTGCTCTTGCCTGAACTGTTTGACTGGATTTGCAGGACCCACCTACATTTGTAAAAGAAACATTACTTAAGCTTAAATCACACATCAAACTTCACACACTAATGGTAGGAGACCTCAACACCCCACTCTCCCTGATGGACTAGTTAACCAGACAGAAACTTAACAGAGAAATAAGAGAACTAATAGATGTCACGACTCAAATGGATTTAACATACATCTATAGAACATTTCACCCAAACACAAAAGAATATACCTTCTTCTTAGCACCTCATGGGACCTTCTCAAAAATTGAACACATACTCAGCAACGAAGTGAACCTGAACAGACACGAAATAATTGGAATAAGCCCCTGTATCTTAGCAGATCAACATGGCTTAAAGTTAGAATTCAACAATAACACTAATTGCAGAAAGCCCACAAACTCATGGAAATTGAACAATGCTCAACTGAATCACACTGGGTCATGGAAGAAATAAAGACAAGGAATTTTTCTAGAATTCAATGAAAATGAATCCATAACATACTCAAACTTATGGGACACTTTGAAAGCAATGTTTAAAGGACAGTTTATAACACTAAGAGAACCTTTATGTAAGAATAGCTACATAAAGAACCTGGGGAAATCCCACATTAGCAACTTAACAGCACACCTGAAAGCTCTAGAAAAATGAAGCAGACTCACCCAGGAGGAGTAGATGCAAGGAAATAATCAAATTGAGGGCTGAACTCAATAAAACAGAAAGAAAACAATACAAAGAATCAGTGAGACAAAGAGTTGGTTTTTTGAGAAAATCAACAAGATAGAAAAACCTTTATCCAAACTCCCAAAAGACAGAGAGAATATGCAAATTAACAAAATCAAAAATGAAAAGGGGGCATAACTGAAGCATGATCAATAAAAACTCAGGGAGAGAAATTGAGTATCAACCTGAAGATCCAAAAAGCAAAGCAGTTAGCCACTGTCTCTTAACTTGAATCTCAGTCTGGAAATGGTGATCCTGCCTCCAGGAATCTCAGAATGAGACTGTGTCTGGGAGCTGTTTCCTCCCATTTTATAATCCTCTCTAGGGCTGGTATTAAAGACATGCACCACAAGGATTAAAGGCATGCACTACCCAGTTTTTATGGCAATCAGTGTGGCCACTGGGATTAAAGGTGTGTGTTACCACTGCTTAGTGTAAGACTGACCAGTGTGGCTGTTTTACTTTCCTTATTTTCAGGCAAGCTTTATTTATTAAAATACAATTTAAATGCCACTACACAGAACAACAGATACTGAGGAAATATAATCATCAGATCATACTTCAAAAACCTGCACTCCACAAAATTGGAAAATTTAGAGGAAACAGACAATTTTCTGGATAAGTACTACACAACAAAATTAAATCAAGACCAGATAAACAACTATATCCACTAAGGAAATAGAAACAGTCTTCAAAAGCTTCCCAATCAAAACAAAAAAAGCACAGGACCAGATGGTTTTGGCACAGAATTCAATAAGAACTTTAAAGAAAAGCTAATACCGATACATACTAATAGAAGGAACACTGCCAAACTCTTTTTATGAGGCCACAGTTACCCTGATACCTAAAGCCACATGAAGATGCAACTAAGAAAGAGAATTATAAGTCAATCTCCCTCATGAACATTGATGCAAAAATACTCAATAAAATACTGGCAGATGGAAACCAAGAACACATCAGAAAAATCATCCACCATGACCAAGTAGGTTTCATCCAGAAATGCAGGGATGGTTCAACATATGAAAATCTGTTAATATAATCCACCATATAAACAAACTGAAAGAAAAAAAACACATGATCATCTCATTAGATGCAGAAAAGCCTTTGGAACAATCTAACACCCCTTCATGATAAAGGTCTTGGAGAGACCAGGGTTACAAGGAACATACCTAAACGTAATCAAGGCAATATACAGCAAGCCAACAGCCAACATCAAACTAAATGGAGAGAAACTCAAAGATATTCCACTAAAATCAGGAACAAGTCAAGACTATCCACTCTCTCTATAGCTATTCAATAAAGTACTTGAAGTTCTCGCTAGAGCAATAAGAACAAAAGAAGATCAAGAGGATAGAAATTGAAAAGGAAGAAGTAAAAAATTCACTATTTGCAGATGATATGATAGTATACATAAGTGACTCGAAAAGTCTACCAGGGAACTCCTACATCTGATAACCATCTTCAGTCATATAGGAGGATACAAGATCAACTAAAAAAGAAAAAAGAAACAGTAACTCTCCTGCATACAGAAGATAAACATGCTGAGAAAGAAATCAGAGAAACACCACCCTTCACAAATAGCCACAAACAACATAAAATATCTTGGCATAACACTAACCAAACATGTGAAAGACCTGTATGACAATAAATTTACATCTTTGAAGAAAGAAACTGAAGAAGATACCAGAAAATGGAAAGATCTCCCATGCTCTTGCATAAGTATGTTCAACACAGTAGAAATGGCCATCTTACCAAAAGCAATCTACAGATGCAATGCAGTCCCCATCATAATCCCAGAATTATTCTTTACAGACTTTGAAAACGCAATACTCAATTTCATATGGGAAAAAAAACAGGATAGTCAAAAAAATACTGTACAATAAAGAAACATCCAGAGGCATTACCATACTTGACTTCAAGCTCTACTATAGATCTGTAGTAATGAAAATAACTTGGCATTGGCATAAAAGCAGACAGGTGTATCAATGGCATTGAATCAAAGACCCTGATATTCATCTACACACCCATGAACACCAATTTTTGACAAAGTAGCTAAAATTATACAATGGAAAAAAGAAAGTATCTTTAACAAATGTTGCTGGCATAACTGGATATCAGCTTGTAGAAGAATGAAAATAGATCCATATCTACTGCCATGTACAAAACTAACGTCCAAATGGATCAAAGACCTCAACATAAATCCAGTCACACTGAACCTCATAGAAGAGAAAGTGGGAAGTAGTCTTGAATGCATTGGCACAGGAGACCACTTCCTGAATATAACACCAGTAGCACAGACACTGAGAATGATAATAAATGGAATCTCCTGAAACTGAGAAGCTTCTGTAAGACAAAGGACATAGTCAACAAGACAAGATTGTAGCCTACAGAATGGGAAAAGATCTTCACTAACCCCACATCAGAGGGAGGACTGATCTCCAAAATATACAAAGAATTGGAGAAACTAGACATCAAAATACCACCAAATAATCCAATTAAAAATGGGGTACAGACCTAATTAGAGAATTCACAATAGAGGAATCTCAAATGGCCAAATGGCACTTAAGGAATTGCTCAACATCCTTAGTCATTAGGGAAATGCAAATTAAAACAACTTTGATATACCATCTTACACCTGTCAGAATGGCTATTACCAAAAATACTGATGGCAGCTTATGCTGAAGAGGATACGGAGTAAGGGGAACACTCCTCCATTGCTGATGGGAGTGCAAACTTGTATACTCACTTTGGAAATCAGTATGGTGATTTCTCAGAAAATTGGGAATCATTCTACTTAAAGATGCAGCAGTATCTCTCTTAGGTATATACCCAAAGGATACACACTCATACCACAAAGACATTTGTTCAACTGTGTTCATAACAGCATTATTCATAAAAGCCAGAATCTGGAAACAACCTATGATGTGGGAAGGTCATTTGTCTATCTGTTGCTTTCATTGGTTAATTAATAAAGAAACTGCTTGGCCTGATAGGTCAGAACATAGGTGGGTGGAGTAGACAGAACAGAATGCTGGGAAGAAGGAAAGTGAGGCCAGATGTGATGGAGTCAGCCACCAGGTCAGACATGCTGAATCTTTGCTGGTAAGCCACCACCTCATGGTGCTACACAGATTATTAGAAATGGGTTAATCAAGATGTGAGAACTAGCCAATAAGAGGCTGGAACTAATGGGCCAATCAGTGTTTAATAGAATACACTTTCTGTGTTATTATTTCGGGGGCATAAGCTATCCAGTCGGCATGGAGCCAGGTGGGATGAAAAGCAGGCCGGCCCGCAGCTCCTTCTACAGAATGGCGCCCAGATATGGCTAACTGAATCCACAGAAAGCCTGAGAAAGCTTGGGAAAGAATAGAGTAAAGCATGTTTTCTTGGTAGCAGCAATTTCTCAGGTCTTCTCTGCTTGCTAGAGGCAAGCAAGCACTCTCATCTAAGAGAGGCTTCCTGACTCAGCTTCAGCTGCAAAACTCTGCAGCTCTTAAGAGGTCCTGCCACGAAACACTTAAATGGTGTTGATAAAAGCTGACTGCATGCTTGTTTGTTTTCAGCCATAGCAGGAAAAAAGTTGTGCTGTTTTAAAATGCCGGCTTTCTGGGCCATCCTGCCAGGGCAAACTCTGACTCTTTCAGGCAGGCAGTCTGACTGAGTGTGGTCTGTGAGCTGAATGCTGCAGCTTGCTTGCTGGCAGGGACCTTGAAATGCCATAGAGTTGGGCAATAAAAATGGCTACAACAGGTACCTCCATCTTGAGGCTGGAAAGCTAAGGAATGGGCTAGATCTAGTCAAAATCACGGCTTTAATCCTCTCCAAAAAGACTCATATGGTCAGAAAGAGAGAGATACAGTAAAGAGAGATTCAAAAACAAAGAAAACCTCTAAATGATTTACAGTGTGTTAAAAATATATACAGGCTAAAAGTTAAAGTTCTTAAAGTAAAAAACAAAAAAAAAGAAAGAGAGTAGTTGGGTGTGGTGGTATACACCTTTAATCCCAACACTTGGGAGACAGTGGTAAATTGACCTCTGAGACTTCAAGGGGCAGAGGTAGATTGACCTCTGGTGACTTCAAGGTGTGGTAGCACACACCTTTAATCCCAATACCTGGGAGGCAGAGATCTCTGTGAGTTCAAAGACAGCCTGGTCTACAGAGTTATTCCAGGACAAAGATATACAGAGAACCTGTCTCAAAAAGTAAAAGTAAAAATAAATGAAATAGAGGTTAAAATAAAGCCACACAAAGATGGAAAATACACGGAGAATCTTGATACTGTATGCTATCATGCTTTATTTGAATTGTTTGAATGCTGAGGAAGGAGCAAGAGCTGCTAAAAGATATTTGTTTATAAATGCTGCTGAACTAATCCAACATAGATATTTTGAAAATACCTTGACTTCAGAATTTGGATCTAAGGATATGATACTTTGGAAAAGAGATTCTTCTTTTGTTTTCACAGAGGATGAGACCCTATGGATTGCTCCTATCCCAATATGGTATGATAGACCATGCCCTCCTGAAAGGTTGCTGTGAACACCTTCAGAAAATTACTTCATTCAACTGTCAAATGAGATGAACCTAGCAGACAGGTTATACCATGAAAGACCTGAACAAAAGCACCCCCATTTAGCACGAAGCAGTTTGGAGAGAAATAACTACATCCATATTCCCAAATATTGTTTATAAATGTTCTTTTACATTTAAAGGGGGATATGATATAGGTATGAATAATTTGGATTGGTATAAATCTTGACTTATTGATACATGTTTAAGGTCAATTTTGTTATATGTATATGTATTTCTGATATTGATTAAGGTATTGTGATTGTGTAGTTCATGTAAAAATGTAATGTATATAGGTTGTTAATGGATAATCATCAATAATAGTCAAGCTTGTAGTCATATTAGTTAGATTTTCTAGATGTGCACAGATATATTTCAGATAGGCATTCTTCATATCTTTCAAAAACTACAGAATATGGCATTTAATGTTTTAATAACTTAGGGCTTTTCATGACAATGAGACACGTCTGCTCCTGGCAGCACCAATCTACTTCAAGAAGAAGATGGGCATCGAAGAGTCTCCTTATGGAGTTTGATAGCCATTTGGGCAAGAAACTGTTCCTGCCTGGACTGTTGCATAAACTGGACACAAAGAACCTGCAGAAAGAGAACTGCTGAACTTACCTAAAGGTGAGATGATTCTTTGAGGTTCCTGACTCATGAAAGAGTCTGCGAGACATTCTGCAGGACACAGCAGATAGTGACTGAACTGCCTTTGAAATTCTCTGCTTCATGGAAAAAGTCTGCTGGATACTATGGGCCTGAAGGCTGAAGATGGATGCCCCAACCGTACAGAGGAACTTTGGGTGACTGTTCAGGCAGCGAGATGTCTCTGTCATTTCTAGAGTTTGGAAGTTGCTTATTTATTGTTTGCTTAGGTAATATTGTATCCTTCTGGAGACTTTGATGGAGTTGAAGAATAGATAATTATAGTTATAGTTTTCCATTGTTATGATAAAAGATAAAGTAGATATAAATATTGTAACTGTAATTCTTGCTTGATAACAGTTTTGTTATATGTAATTTCACTATGTTAAAGTGAAAGCCTTTCCTTTTTGTATAAACAGAAAAAGGGGAAATGATGTGGGAAGGTCATTTGTCTATCTGTTGCTTTCATTGGTTAATTAATAAAGAAACTGCTTGGCCTGGAATTCACAGTAGACATGTAGAAGTTATGATTAAAATTTTCCCTAAATCACAGTCATTCTGGAAATGAAGGGCACTTGTGTATTAGATACCTAGGGAGTAACTTTGCTGCTATCCTTTTTCCCTTTTTTCTAACAAAAAGAATAGATTAAATAGGCTCTGAGAATTCCATTAAAATATACTTTTCACCACTTTTTATTCTTCAAACTGTTGGGAGAGGGGAGAGAACTGTTGGATTGCTTTTACTTTTTCATCTTAACAATTAATTCTTTAGTTGATTAATGTTCTGCTGGCAACTACTTCATCTTAGTGGAGATGATTTAGTATTTCAGCAACTGTTGGATTATTTTTATAAATGTGCCAGCTTGGTGTACTGAAATTAGTAAGGCTCTTAAAAGGCATTCAAAATTGGCCTTAATTAATTAAAAGCTTGGTAGATGCAGTCCGAGGTTAACCACTTAATAAATTGGCAACCAAATAAAATATGAAAACAAATATTTTGAACAGCTTACTAGAAGGGATTTCGGCTCTCCACCAAGAGATTCTTTAGCAAATCTGGCAGGGGTGTGTCATTTTCAAGTTCTTGACTCATTGTCACTATACTTTCACCTAAGACTGAACTCTTCCCTCTGTTGCACAGAACTGCTTCATCTGTAGCAATAACAGTTGCATTACTGTTCACAGGTCAAAAGAAAATCTTCACGTGGCATATAATAATTGAGGTAAGTATCTTTAGTTTACTGTGCATTTGGACATAAGAATATTGTAAAGGAGAGTAGTGTTGGGAATTAACTCATTGGTATATGGAAAAGTCCTTTGCAATTTCTCAAAACTTGTCTTTAGTTGAAGGCTAGATCAAAGATAAAAGGATGTTGGTTAGAAAAGGGATCATAAAGTAAGATAATTGATCCCATTTAAAAGACTGTTGGATGCTAAATTATTGAAGATTTGAAATAAGTAATTAAATACTGGCCATGTACCAAGTGAATACATTAATTCGAGAAAATTTCCATTTTCTGAGAAACTAAAAGGAAAGGCATCATTATTCAGGTTGTCAGAAAACCATATTTGTAACAAAACAAAATAAATCCCCCTGAATATTCTATTAAGACATTTTAAAACCAAGAAACATAATAAACATATTAAGGAGTTATTTTTTCTCAATTGTGTGCTCAATGCTACAGAGAATATGAAAAAGAAGTGATAAACCTACCTGAGAGTATTTATACTGACATCATGACATAAAAGAAAAAGATACAGAGTCACAGTTTTTGGATTTTATCGAGTTTACTCTTTGACCTCAGTCAAGAGACTTCTCTCTGAGCTTCAGAGTCTCAGACCATTGAAACAAGATTCAGAGAGATAATGTGTGCAAACATTTCAAAACATACAAAGTGCTAGTCAAATGGTACAATGAAAATAAAGGTAATAATAATTAGAGATAAAGATATAGTAAAAAGAGCAGAGACTCTGATAATCAAACTTGGCCTTGAATCCCACCTTTCTTACTAGCTATGTGAATTTGAGTGTTAACTAATCTCTCTGAGTCTTTGATTCCCCTTTTGCAAAATACAATAAAAATGACCAATATATACATGCTCCATAATGTTGTTTGTCATATAGAAAGTATTTGATAATGGTCACATCTGTACTAAATCAATATATTTAACCATTGACTTGTATGGAATAAATTGTAAAGGTAAATGGGAAATTTAAAAATACCACCTCAAAATATACTGTGAAAAAAGCTGCTATGATAACAGAAGTAACATAATAGGTCTTCAGTACAGATGAAAGTATATGTTATGAAATGATGTAAAACTAAGGCAAAAATACTAGAAACAGACATGAGAGTTGTTGAGAAGTTATTTGGTTTGCAGGAAAAGGATGAAAATAGATATAATCATAATACTAATATTAAGCTAATCATAGACAAATATATTTTCTCTTATTTGTGGATTCTACATTTTATATAATCATAGAAGATCATATATGTATATATAAAGTGAAAATAAAAAATTGTCTAAAGGAACAAGGAACAAATGGATTGGAAAAAAGCATGAAGGAGGTGTAGAAGGTAAGCTCCATATACAGCACACCTATATGAAGCTCTCAAAAATAAACAAAATATTTTCTAAGGATTGGTTCATTTAGAAAGGAAAAACACAGCAAGTAAAAGAAAATAGCTCCCAAGTTTCCCAGTGATTAGGCAGATAATAGTGGCATGTAGACATTTAACAAATATTGATCATCAGATTCTACAAATAAGACAATTCTCATCCATGTTTGTGTTATAGTGTAGTGTGGAAAATAGGATATAACACAAAAATCAATCGACTTAGTTCTAACTGCAATGAGTACTAAGAGCAGAAGTAGATGGTTCTATGCAAAACTATGCCTGGGAGGTATAGTAGTGAGTTAAAGGTTGACAAAGATCTGAGTGAAAAGAATTATTTTGTTGTTGATCATGTTAAGTATTGACATACTAGTAGGAAACAGAGATTATCTCAGTCATGAGAAGATATCCATTTTTTAAATATTTATTTATTTATTATGTATACAATATTCTGTCTGTGTATATGCCTGCAGGCCAGAAGAGGGTACCAGACCCCTTTACAGATGGTTGTGAGCCACCATGTGGTTGCTGGGAATTGAACTCAGGACCTTTGGAAGAGCAGGCAATGCTCTTAACCTTTGAGCCATCTCTCCAGCCCCAAAGATATCCATTTGGTGTAAGATCTATGTAGCATATATTAAAAAATTAATTCATATGTTATCTAAGTTGTAGGAATACATGAATCTACCTATAAACAATTTATAGATCAATATATCTGGGTAAAATATGTATATCTAGGTTTGTTCTGTTTTTATAGAAAAATCTTTTGTTGAGATACATACTCTAGAATCCAATTTTTTTATTATTCCATGTTTTCTTAAACCTGAACAACTTAATAATTTATTAAACCAACTTGGCCTCTGAAAATATTTAGGATTTAAATTTCTGGTATAGCAATACAGAATAGTGAGATTCTTAACACTAATATTCAAGACTAAAGATAACTTTGAAAACACTTTTAATATTATGTGGGGGGCTTTTCTTTCCCTCTTGGCCTGTTGGTCACCAGGGCAAAAGGCAGTAGAAGTGACAGAAAGCTTTGTATGTAGCCCATGAGCATGAACAAGACAGCTCTCTGGGAGACTTCGGTGAGTCAGCTCAACTTTATTCCAGAGTATAAGGCATATATTGAGGAGCCCAGAGAAAAACTCTAATTTGCATTAAGTGGCGTGCTGTAGGGATAAGTCCCGCCCCTTAGGGGGCGTGTTCGCCTCGGGCTAATGTCTGCCTATAAATTTGGCAAGCAAGCTCCGAGCCCTTGCTTCTGCTTTCCTGGTCTCCGCGGGAACGGTGGTTCTGTAAGTCTATTTCTACATTAAAGCTATATATATATATTTTTACACTCTGTCTGCATTCATTTACGCCGCTACATTTTGGCGTCCAACGTCGGACTATTTTGCCCCCGACTCAAGCGGGTAGCCGCTACCTAACACAGCACCCTCCCGGGTGCTGTTTTTCAGTTCGTGACTCCGGCCCCAGTGCCGAGTCCGAGACCCACTCGGCAACACAGGCCCATTCTGCGTGCCTTGGCTAAGTTTTGCAGCGGAACCCCACTGCCTGAATTAGCAGAAGCTCAAGTACTTGCGGTTTTGCAACAAAAGCTGCCACAGTGTCAGATTTGGTCTGTTACAAAGTGACTTGGCCGGTTGTGGTGGCCCACGCCTGTAGGATTTGCTGAAGGAGGCAGAGGCAGGAGGATCACAAGTTTGAGGCCGGCCAGGCAGTGGTAGAGCACGCCTTTAATCCCAGCACTTGGGAAGCAGAGGCAGGCAGATCTCTGTGAGTTTGAGGCCTGCCAGGCCTTGGTAGTGCACGCCTTCAATCCCAGCACTTGGGAGGCAGAGACAGGCGGATCTCTGTGAGTTCAAGGCCAGCCTGGTCTACAAGAGCTAGTTCTAGGACAGGCTCCAAAAACACAGAGACCACCACTGACAGGAACTGATCTTTGCAGGTAAATTTTTTTTCTTTTATAAATAAAATGTCTGAACACATTACTGTTCAAGAATTTAATGATTTTTTTAATTGTACCATGTGGGAGATTTTACAAGAGGTGTCTATCACCCCACATATATGGATCCTTCTGGGATTCGTAGTTTTCATTGGCATCAAATGGTTGGATAATAGAAATATGATAAAGTCTTTACGAGACGAATCCAGGATTCTTAAGGTAGAGATTGAACGCTTAAAAACAATTGAGAATGACAACAATCTTCTCAAGAATCAGTTTGAAGTTCTCCAGGATGATAACAATCTTCTCAAGAATCAGTTTGAAGTTCTCCAGGCTGATAACAATCTTCTCAAGAATCAGGTTGAAGTTCTTCAGACTGATGTTAAGGAGAAATTCATTACTATGGAAGAGGGAACAGCTGATCTGGACCATAAGATTCAGTCCCTTTCTGTAGGAAATGAAACATTAACTGAGAGAATCAAAACTGCTGAATGTGACAATCGGATTTTGTCTAAAGCTTATGACAGATTGACGGAAAGATTGTCAATACAAGAAGGCACGGTTTATGCCATAAAAATTATGTCCAAAGATGAGATGTTATCTCTAATGGACAAACTTCATACATTAGAATCCTCAATGAAGGCTTTGGAACATAATTCTGGACAGGAGATTCAGACATTGCAGAAGGCAATGGTGAATAGAATTGAAAAGATTGAGGAATTTCTAAATTCTGATGAAGAAGAGCAAAGGGTAGAAAGGAAAATTTTAACTACATCTGTGGGTAAGTCTCTCCGGGACAATTTCCACAAAGCTCTACCTACAGCTCTACCTGCCTTTCCAGTAATAACAACAGAGAAGGTGATTGGTTCCAAAAACCCTAGGGTCATCAAGGAGGATACATGGGAGCCTGTGCGTATGAATGATCTCAAGGAAATAAAACAGGCTGTCATGACTTTTGGGATGCAAGCCTCTTTTGTTAAAGAGATGCTAAGATCTTGGGCCACGACAAGCAGAGCAACCCCCTCAGACTGGCTCCAGCTGAGCTCTGCGGTACTCGAGAGTGGACCACAATTGAAATGGAAATGCTTATTCAGGCAAGAGACTCTTAGAACAGCAGGAAAAAGCGAAGGGAATTGACATTTCCCTAGATCAAATTCTAGGTGAAGGGCTCTTTTCCGATCCTCAGGAACAAGCTAATTTGGATGAAAACACACTCTCCATGTGTACTACAGCAGCCTTAAGGGCTTGGGACAGGGTACAAGACCCAGGACAGAGAATGGAATCATTTGTCAGAGTTAAACAGGGTCAGAGAGAACCCTTTAGTGACTTTTTACAAAGATTAACTAAGGCTGTACAAATAGGAATATCTGACCCAGAAGCAAGACGTATAATGATTGAGTCTTTGGCTTATGAAAATGCAAATGTGGAATGCAAAAGGATTTTGGGTCCTTTAAAGCTCAGATCAGCGCCGTTGGAAGAATGGGTCTTGCATACACTCAGTGTTGATACATTTGATTATGGCACTGAAGCATGGGTAGAAGAAGCAATTTCCAATGGTAAAAGGAGACACCAGAATACCAAATGTTTTAATTGTGGAAAAATGGGTCATATTAAAAGGAATTGTAGACAACGGATTTTCAGAAATAATAATAATAATAATAATGCATCTTTCAGAAATAATAATAATAATGCATCTTCTAGAAATAACAGAAATAGGAGGACTCAGCCTTCAGGTTTATGTAGAAGATGTGGAAAGGGCAGACATTGGACGAATGAATGCAGGTCTACAAGAGATAGACAAGGCAACCTGATACAGCCGGGAAACGTGAGAGGGGGGGCCTCACAGGCCCCCATGGCAAACATGGTTCATTCATATCCAGTTTCTGCAGAGAACGTGCCTCATCAGGACAATTAGGAAGCCCCATGCCTACTGTTACAAGCAATAATGATCAGAAAGATAAGTTACGTGTGTTTTGGCAAACTTCTATAAATGATCAAAGACCTAAACTGAGAGTGTGTGTAAATGGCATTTTTATTACTGGCCTGCTGGACACAGGTGCTGATGTAAGTATCATTACCCCAGAATCTTGGCATCCGTATTGGCCTCTTCAAAATGTAAATGTTCAGCTCCTGGGAATTGGAACCCTATCTCGAGTAAGGCAGAGCACGAGATGGGTTGAATGTATAGGGCCAGAGGGACAAATAGGAAAATTAAAGCCATATGTAGCCAATATCGCAATGAATTTATGGGGTCGTGACCTATTACAACAATGGAATACTGAAATTAACATTCCTGCTAAATCTAGAGCCTATATTTCTGAGAATAATATTAAAAGATATTACAAACTGAGAAAACCGGCCATTCGGGCTGTAAAAGAACAAGCAATTGATGTCCCTTCAGAGATACCAACAGCCTTGCCTCTAAAATGGTTGACTGAGAAACCAATATGGACAAAGCAATGGCCTTTAGCTGAGGAAAAGTTACAGGCTTTAGAACAGCTGGTACAAGAACAATTAGATGCTGGACATATAGAAGAATCTACAAGCCCTTGGAATTCTCCTGTATTTGTGTTTAAGAAAAAATCAGGTAAATGGAGAATGGTGACAGATCTCAGGGCCATCAACAAGGTTATTCAACCTATGGGCCCTCTGCAATCTGGAATTCCTTTGCCCTCTTTATTACCAAAAGGATGGCCTCTCATAGTTATTGATTTAAAGGATTGTTTTTTCACTATACCTTTGCAAAAAGAAGATAGAGAAAAATTTGCCTTCACAGTGCCTACTTATAACAATTCTCAACCTTCGAGGAGGTACCACTGGACCGTTCTCCCCCAGGGTATGTTAAATAGCCCCTCCCTGTGCCAATATTTTGTGAACCAACCATTGCAAATAATACGCAAGAAATTTCCCAGATCTATAGTATACCATTACATGGACGACATCTTGTTATCCGATTCAAACATGGATACCTTGAACAGACTGTTTGAAGAAATAAAGATACTTTTACCTAAATGGGGATTGCAAATAGCTCCTGAAAAGATTCAGAAGGGAGATTCTGTTAATTATTTAGGTTATAAAATAGGTTTGCAAAAAATTAAGACACAAAAAGCACAAATTAGGAGAGATCGCCTACGGACTCTTAATGACTTTCAAAGACTGTTAGGAGACATTTCCAGTCTACGACCAGCTATTGGAATAACACCTGATCTAATAATTCATTTGAACAAAACCTTGGATGGTGATAAGGATTTAAACAGTCCCAGAGAATTAACAGCTGAAGCAGAAAAGGAACTGACAATGATTGAGGAAAAATTACAACAAGCACATGTGGACAGGGTGAATCCAGAGCTCGATTGTATTCTCGTCATACTACCATCAAAAATTTCTCCTACAGGAATTTTAATGCAGAGAGATGATATTATTTTGGAATGGATCTTTTTACCACATAAACCAAGTAAGAAACTGAAAACTTATGTGGAAAAAGTCTCTGAGTTAATTATAAAAGGCAAGCTGAGACTTCGTCAACTAGCAGGCATAGACCCAGCAGAAATTATAGTGCCTTTCACTGCTGATGAACTAAAGAAATTATGGGAAGATAATGAACCATGGCAAAGAGCTTGTGCTAATTTTTTGGGAGACATTAATAACAACTATCCAAAAAGCAAGCGGCTTAACTTCATAAAGAGAACTTCTTGGATTCTTCCTCGAATCATCCGTGATGCTCCAATAACTGGAGCCCGTACATTCTATACTGATGCCAATAAATCAGGGAAGGCAGGTTACAAATCAGAAGACTTGGATAAGGTGGAACAAAGTCCGTATACTTCTGTCCAGAAGGCGGAATTATATGCCATTCTTATGGTGCTAAGGGATTTTAAAGAACCTATTAATATAGTTACAGATTCACAATATGCAGAAAGAGTTATTTTACATATTGAAACTGCTGAATTTATACCTGATGATACTGAACTAACCTCATTGTTCCTCCAGGTTCAAGATTTGATCAGGAACAGGCTTTGCCCTATGTACATAACACACATCCGATCCCATACGGGTCTGCCAGGTCCTCTAGCACAAGGTAATGCAGAAATTGATCAATTATTGATTGGTAGTGTGCTACAAGCCTCTGAATTTCATAAAAAACATCATGTTAATAGCAAAGGTTTGAAGAAAGAGTTTTCAATTACATGGCAACAAGCTAAGGAGATTGTAAAGAAATGCCCTACTTGCTCTTTCTATAACCAAACGCCACTGCCTGCAGGGGCTAATCCAAAGGGCACCCAAAGGAATGAAATCTGGCAGATGGATGTGTTCCACTTTGCAGAATTTGGCAAATTAAAATATGTACACCACACCATAGACACGTATTCAGGTTTTCAATGGGCTACTGCCCTGTGCTCAGAAAAGGCTGATTCAGTAATCACACATTTATTGGAAGTTATGGCCATCATGGGTATACCTGCGCAAATAAAGACAGATAATGGTCCAGCATATGTATCTAAGAAAATGAAACGCTTTTTTGATTATTATAATATAAAACACATTACAGGTATACCAAATAATCCTACAGGTCAGGCAGTTATAGAAAGATCAAATCGTACTATAAAGGATATGCTGAACAAACAGAAAGGGACTGAAAATACCCCCAGAAATAGATTACATAATGCTTTATTGACCTTGAATTTTCTTAACGCTAATGAGAAAGGAACGACAGCAGCAGAAAGACATTGGATAATGGAAAAGTCTGCTGAACTAAATCAACCGATTTATTTCAAAGATGTGCTGACCTCTCAGTGAAAGCCAGGAGATGTGCTACGTTGGGGAAGGGGTTTTGCTCTTGTTTCCACAGGAGAAGAAAAATTGTGGATACCATCAAAATTAATAAAGTTTCGATTTGAAGAGGAGAAACCTCTTGGAAAGGAGAAATGACAACTCATCCACAACGATGATATTCATACAGGTGGTAAGAAAAACATATAGAATGGGGGCAGGGTTCTGTTCTTATCTCCACAGGAAAACACTCATCTTTGAGAAATTCAAGGGACCCTGGATGTTTGGATACTGACAGATGGAAAAATACCTGCCCAATAGGAAATATCAAGACAACTGAATGGGTTGTGTAAGTAATATTAAACCATATTTCTAAATTTATAAAGCTGGTTTTGAAGTTGGACTCTGGCTCAGTCCCTCTCCAATTCCAAGCCTGTTAGTAAGAGAAAAACCCAGAGTTTCTGGAGTTTCTGTCTCATGTCAAGAGCCATGATATGGGACAGAAAGAAATATGAGTTTAGAAAACATCTTTGCTTCTCTTCATATCTATCATACTTTTCATTGAATATATCTATCATGTCTTTCATTGAATATATATATATATATATGTCTATATGATTAATGTTTAAGTTTTTCATAATGAACAATGAGTTTTTCCTGAAGTGACATTTGAAGTTTCCAGGAAGAAGATGGGGCCCCATAACAACAACTCCACCTGGTTGATATGACGTCATGATACTGATAGCGCTACTACAAGACCTGCTTTTGGTACCAGCTGCACAAGACAGTTCCAACTTGGTTAGCTGAAATGGTGCACATCTTATACAACATTTTGGCCAGACCTGCACGAAAATACTCAGAGACTATTTGCAATTTTAAAAGACATTATCTTGAAATTTAACCATCATTTTACTTTCACAGGATCCCCCAGAAAGAACGTCGCCCCTATGACAGCTGGAAGTAATTCTAGAGAACGACGTCCCCTCTCCCAGTAAAGTTTGCCCTTGGGTTTAGGGACATCATTTAGGGGTTGATTATAATTAGTATATGATTGAGGGTTGGGGGAGGAATTTTATAAGCTCAGGGATCATTTTGAAAAAAAAAAGAGGGATGATGGGATAATAGACAAATATATTGGTATAGATTCTTGTATATTGATACAAAGTTAAATTATATTGACTATTGTACGCATGCATGTTTCTACCTCTGTTTAAAACACTTTTATGTATTGACATATATTGTATTGATATATATATATATATTGTATATATTTACCATATTGCAGTGTACATTTCTACCTCTGATTAAGATACTTATATAATATTTGTGTATTGATATATATTTACCTACTGCAATGTTTATTTGTACATTGTTTATATTTGGAGGTCATTGTCCTCATTTGTTTCACAGTCGTTTATTGTCTTAGTCTTTAAGTTAGATAGATATTGAGAATTATATAGACTAATTGTCATCTAAGTTTGTCATTTATAATTAGACTAATCAGGTTCTTTAGATATATAGAGATTATACTCAGTATAGATAGATAATCTTCAACCTCTTCAAAGAGCTGTAGAAAATGGCCTTTAATCTAACTCAGAGTTTCGTGATAGTGAGACACAATTGCTCCTGGCAACACCGCTCTATTCCCGAGAGAATGTTGAGCACCAAAAACACTCCACCTGGAGCCTTTCTATTTTGGCAGAACTGGCCTTTGGGCAAAGAAATGCCCATACCTCAACCACTGACACAGATACAGAGCGTGCATCAATGGATAAAACAGGACTGTCATATCCTGCCAAGACAGGGTAAGATAGTTTTGAAAAGTTCCTTGCCTTTAATAATGGTATGTCAGTTATGTTAGGCCTTAGCCAAAATTGGTTGACTCAACGTTGCAAACGAGACTTTGGGTGATTGCCCAGGTAGTCAGTTGTCTCTGTCAATTGTTGCACATTTTGGATATATCTCGTTTGTTGAGTAGTGTTTATTCCCTTCTCAGATCTTTGACTGAGTTGAAGATTATATAATTGTAGTTACTCTTTACATTATTTGGACTCCTTGAGATAGAATGTTTAGCAAAGCTTTTGTTCTCAATATTGTTTGTTATATTTATTATTTGTTGTTATTGTATGTAGTTGTATTTGGTTTAGTTCTGTCTTATTTAGACAAAAAGGGGAGATGTAGGGATAAGTCCCGCCCCTTAGGGGGCGTGTTCGCCTCGGGCTAATGTCTGCCTATAAATTTGGCGAGCAAGCTCCGAGCGCTTGCTTCTGCTTTCCTGGTCTCCGCGGGAACGGTGGTTCTGTAAGTCTATTTCTACATTAAAGCTATATATATATATATATTTTTACACTCTGTCTGCATTCATTTACGCCGCTACAGCATGCTGCTATCATAAGGCTCCTGGAACAAGTCTTAGTTATCATATGTACAGCAAGGGAGCCTTCTAGCAGGGATCTGTGCCAGGGTTCAAGCTACAGATAAGTGAGACATCTGGTTTCAAGACAGGCATCTGGTTTGGAGACAGCTTTTAGATAAGGTCAGTCCTCCAAGCCCAGGGACATTCTCCAGATAAGGGCAGGTAGAGGCAGGAATTTCTGCTGGAGGGAGAGAGCCCCATGTTGTTGATCTATTGATAAAGATGCCTGGGCTTGAGGAGACTGTGAACTCTGACTAGCCAGCAATGTCTTCCAATAATATTACTTTAAAGTTACCATACAGAAAAATACCTTTCCCTTTGAATGTATAGTTCTAAAAATTTTAAGACATATATAGACATATATTATTACCACCACATTAAATATCTCCAATGCTTTGTCATAGTTCTTTATAGTTACTGCCCCATGAATAGAAGCTGACAACTTATTTTTCATCATTACAGTCTTATCTTTAGCAGAATGTTATATCAATGACATGATGGCATATGTAACTTTTCACACTAGCTTCCTTTATGAAATAAAATGTCATTACCAAATTCTGTATGTGTCAGTAGTTCTTACTCTTATATGGATATACTAATTTGTTTGTGCATTGACCTACTGAAAAAAAATTTGGTTGTCTGCAGCTTAGGGAAATTATAAATGCAGTTATCATAAATACTGGGGTTCCAACACAAATTTTCATTTCTCTAGAACAGAAAACAGTAGTGGAATTTCTGGGTTACATTGTTAAGTATATATTTAACTTTGTGAGAAATTACAGAACAATTTGTAGAGTTACTGCATTATTTTTCATCTTTCTAGTAGTGTGTAAGAAACCTCGTTGCTCACATTTTTGCCAGGATTTTATATTCTTAATATTTTTTAAGGTGTCATATTGTGCTTCATAAACAAACAATATATACAATTGTGATTGTGTGTTAAAGCTATTTTAGCCGGGTGGTTGGGAATGCAGCCCACAGCTCCTTCAACAGGTGGTAGTGGTGCACACCTTTAATTCCAGCATTTGGGAGGCAGAAGCAGGTGGACCTCTGTGAGTTCGAGGCCAGCCTGGTCTACAAGTGCTAGTTCCAGGACAGGTTCCAAAACCACAAAGAAACCCTGTCCCAAAAAAACAAACAAACAAACAAACAAACAAAAAAAAAACCCCTTGGGGAATGGGATGGTTGGGATAAAGGAAGGGTGGATATGGAAGCAGAGAAATATATATATATATCCTAATTAAGGGAGCCATCTTAGGGTTGGCAAGAGTCTTGACTCTAGAGGGGCTCGCAGGTGTCCAGGGATATGTCCCCAACTAGGTCCTTGGGCAGCAGAGGAGAGAGAGCCTGAAATGGCCCGATCCTATAACCATACTAATGAATATCTTGCATATCACCATAGAACCTTCATCTGGTGATGGATGGAGATAGAGACAGAGACCCACACTGGAGCACTGGACTGAGCTCCCAAGGTCCAAATGAGGAGCAGAAGGGGGGAGAACATGAGCAAGGAAGTCAGGACAGTGAGGGGTGCACCCACCCACGGAGACAGTGGGGCTGATCTATTGGGAGCTCACCAAGGCCAGCTGGACTGTGACTGAAAAAGCATGGGATAAAACCGGACTCTCTGAACATGGCGAACAATCAGGGCTGATGAGAAGCCAAGGACAATGGCACGAGGTTTTGATCCTACTTCATGTTCTGGCTTTGTGGGAGCCTAGCCAGTTTGGATGTTCACCTTACTAGACCTAGATGGAGGGGGGAGGACCTTACACAGGGCAGGGAATCTGGACTGCTCTTCATTCTCTGAGAGGGAGGGAGAATGGAGTGGGGGAGAGGGGGAGATGGGGAGGGGAGTGGGGGAAGGGAGCAAGGTGTGGGAGGAGGGGGAGGGAAATGGGAAACGGGGAGGAGGCAGAAATTTTTTTTTTAATTTTTTTTTTATTGCGAAAAGAAGAAAAAAAACATAAACAAAAAACAAGTTTCCACCTCCTCCCAGCCTCCCATTTCCCTTCCCCTCCTCCCACCCTTCTCCCCCTCCTCCCACCCTTCTCCCCCTCCTCCCAACCTTCTCCCCCTCCCCCCACTCCTCTCCCCCACTCCCTCTCCAGACCACAGAGCAGTCCAGGTTCCCTGCCCTGTGGTAAGTCCTAGGTCCTCCCCCCTCCGTCCATATCTAGGAAGGTGAACATCCAAACTGGCTAGGCTCCCACAAAGCCAGCACATTAAGTAGGATCAAAACCCCCTGCCATTGTCCTTGGTGTCTCATCAGCCCTCATTGTTCGCCATGTTCAGAGAGTCCGGTTTTATCCCATGCTTTTTCGGTCACAGTCTAGCTGGCCTTGGTGAGCTCCCCGTAGATCAGCTCCACTGTCTCAGTGGGTGGATGCACGCCTCGTGGTCACGAATTCTTTGCTCATGTTCTCCCTCCTTCTGCTCCTCCTTGGGACCTTGGGAGCTCAGTCCAGTGCTCCTGTGTGGGTCTCTGTCTCTATCTCTATCCATCACCAGATGAAGATTCTATGATGATATGCAAGATATTCGTCAGTATTGCTCTAGGATAGGGTCATTTCAGGTCCCCAATCCTCAGCTGCCCAAGGAACTAACTGGGAACCTCATCTCGGGCACTAGGGAGCCCCTCTAGGGTCAAGTCTCTTGCCCACCCTAAACTGGCTCCCTTAACTAAGAATTGTGGTTCCGTGCTCCCCTATCCACCTTTCCTTTATCCCAATTCTCCTGTTTCCCAGGTCCCCCCTCCTTCCCTTCTACCTTTTCTCTCCCCATCTCCCTTTACCCCCATCCCACCCCATTCCCAAGATCCCATTTTCTCCCCGGAAATTTGGTCTACTTCCCTTAGCCAAGAGGACAACTCTATGTTTTTCCTTGGGTTCACCTTCTTACTTAGCTTCTTTAGGTTCACCTCTTGTAGACTCCGTGGTCCTTATTTATGGCTAGAAACCAATTATGAGTGAGTACATCCCATATTCATCTTTTTGGGTCTGGGACACCTCACTCAGGATAGTGTTTTCTATTTCCATCCATTTGCATGCAAAATTCGAGAAGTCGTTGTTTTTTACCGCAGCGTAGTACTCTAGCGTGTATATATTCCATACTTTCTTCATCCATTATTCCATTGAAGGGCATCTAGGTTGTTTCCAGGTTCTGGCTATTACAAATAATACTGCTATGAACATAGTTGAACAAATGCTTTTGTCATTTGATAAAGCATCTCTTGGGTATATTCCCAAGAGAGGTATTGCTGGGTCCAGGGGTAAGTTGATCCCGAATTTCCTGAGAAACCGAAACACTGACTTCCATAGTGGTTGCACAAGATTGCATTCCCACCAGCAATGGATGAGGGTACCCGTTCCTCCACAGCCTCTCCAGCAAAGGTTATCCTTGGTGTTTTTGACTTTAGCCATTCTGACAGGTGTAAGATGATATCTCAAAGTTGTTTTGATTTGCATTTTCCTGATTGCTAAGGAAGTTGAACACGACCTTAAGTGTCTTTTGGCCATTTGAACTTCTTCTGTTGAGAATTCTCTGTTCAGTTCAGTGCCCCATTTTTTAATTGGGTTAATTAGCATTTTAAAGTCTAGTTTCTTGAGTTCTCTATATATTTTGGAGATCAGACCTTTGTCTGTTGTGGGGTTGGTGAAAATCTTCTCCCAGTCAGTAGGTTGCCTTTGTGTCTTAGTGACCATGTCCTTTGCTTTACAGAAGCTTCTCAGTTTAAGTAGGTCCCATTTATTCAATGTTGCCCTTATTGTCTGTGCTTCTGGGGTTATACATAGGAAGCGATCTCCTGTGCCCATCTGTTGTAGGGTATTTCCCACTTTCTCTTCTATCAGGTTCAGTGTGTTCGGACTGATATTGAGGTCTTTAATCCATTTGGACTTGAGTTTTGTGCACGGTGAGAGATATGGGTCTATTTTCATTCTTCTACAGGTTGACATCCAGTTGTGCCAGCACCATTTGTTGAAGATGCTTTCTTTCTTCCATTGTATACTTTTAGCTCCTTTATCGAAAATGAGGTGTTCATAGGTTTGTGGGATAAAATCCGGGTCTTCTATACGATTCCATTGGTCAACTTCTCTGTTTTTATGCCAGTACCACACTGTTTTCATTACTGTAGCTCTGTAATAGAGTTTGAAGTCAGGGATGGTAATGCCTCCAGAGAATCCTTTATTGTATAGGATTGTTTTGGCTATCCTGGGTTTTTTGTTTTTCCATATAAAGTTGATTATTGTCCTCTCAAGATCGGTGAAGAATTTTCCTGGGATTTTGATGGGGATTGAGTTGAATCTATAAATTGCCCACGGTAGAATTGCCATTTTTACTATGTTGATCCTCCCAATCCAAGAGCAAGGGAGGTCCTTCCATTTTCTGGTATCCCCCTCAATTTCTTTCTTCAATGCCTTAAAGTTCTTGTCAAATAGATCTTTCACTTCCTTGGTTAGAGTTATCCCAAGATATTTTATGCTGTTTGTGGCTATCGTGAAAGGTGAAGCTTCTCTGATTTCCCTCTCTGCTTCCATTGAATTTTTTTCAACAACTAAAAAGAAATAAACAAAAAAAGTAAATGATGTGTGTGTTTATTTTTAAAGAGGAAATGTAATATACAAAGATAAAATGTACACTAAAAGCCTTCACTGCTTCTCTCAACCAAGAGGTAACTGTAGGTGTTTTCACATTTATCGTTCCTGGAGTATTTAGTTCATTCATTAACATACACAGTTTATTCAGTACTAAATATACCTTGTTAAAAACAAAGAAAATACTTTGTTGTAGTTTACATTTATTTATGGTATAATCCATTTTGAATTAACTTTTGCAAAAGTATGAAGTTTACACTGAGGATTTGTTGTTTTTACCTGTTTACATGCTGATGTCTGATTGTTGCAAAAGACATTACTGTAAATAAGAGACCATTATTCTTTGTGAACACAGATTTAAAAACAATAACAAAGTATTAGAACATTGCATACAATGATAATCAAAACTAACCCAAAGAAACATGCATAACTTATAGGTAAGTTATTAGGTCAAAAGATATGAGGTAAACATATAAAAATCATGTCATACAATATTACTATAAAATTGGAAATAATAATTAAAATTATATTTACAATAAATTTATCAAAATTTTAGTTCTAAATTTAATTAAGAGTGCAAGGGGTAGGTATGCTGAAAACTACAAAAATACCATAAAAAAATTACATACCTAAACAGATAGAGAGTTATAGCAGATTCACAAGTTAATATTCTTCATAGTAAAGGTATAAATTCTCCATTAACTGACTTAAAAAAGTAGTGAAATTCTTATGAAAATCTTGTAATGTTTTTTTTGTAGATATAGGTGATGGTGGGATATACTTCTGTATATGTGTTGCTTTATTGGTTGATGAAGAAAGCTTTTTCAGCCATTGACTTAGCAGAGCAAAACCAGGAGGGAAATCCAAACAGAGATATAGAGAGAAAGTATGTGTGTTTTAGGAGCTGCAGGCTTGCTTTTTGTCCTGCCCAGCTCCCGCATGGCTAGCTTTACACCAGAAATAACAACACACAAATTGTATTAATTTAAACACTGCCTGGCCCATTAGCTCTAGCTTCTTACTGGCTAATTCTTACATCTTGATTACCCATTTCTATTAATGTGTATAGCACCCCAAGGGTGCGCTTACCAGGAAGATTCTAGCCTACGTCCATCCTGGGTTGGAACTTCATTGCATCTGCCTCAGTGAGCAGAGCTAAGGCTTATGAGCTCACTTCCTCTTCCTTCCAGAATTCTATTCTGTTTACTCCACCCACCTAAAGGCTGGCCTATCAAATGGGCCAAGGCAGTTTCTTTATTATCCAATGACTTTCCTCCGTCAGTATGTGGGGTTAAAGAGATGCCATGTAGCTGCCAAAGAAGAAAGATGCCCAGAACTTTTACTAGTAAACTAGAGCCTCGTGGTGATACACAGATTAATATAAATGGGTTGATTTAAGATATAAGTGTTAGTTGATAAGAAGCCTGAGCTAATAGTTCAAACAGTGTGGTAATTAATACAGTTTCTCTGTGATTATTCAGGTCTCAGTAGTCAGGAAACAAAAAAGCAGTCTCTGCCTACAAATGGGACATCAACATGGGGCCACTACATTCACATAAAAACTGAGAGATCTTGGGAAGAAATTCTAGACACAAAAGAACAGAGTTAAACACAGTTTCTTGGTAGACACATTTTTTATCAGATAGACTCTGTTTGCTCATGGGAAGCAGAGGCATGGCTCCTTTAAGAGAAATCTTCCTGACTCAGTGTTAATGACAAAATTTCATAGCTTTTTTAAGATCCAGCTTCCTGGTTCATGCTGGCAAAATGAACTCTGGCTCTTTCAGGAAACCCTGAACTCAAATGGAGTCTGTGAGCAACGTGTTACACATTACTTAATGGTGACATAGACCCATTGCATCCCTGGAGCTGGGGCAGTAAGCATGGCTCACAGAGCTAGCATGAACATACTTCTGCCATGTTGGATGGGGTGGAGTTAACAGGCAGGATCATGGAGTTTGTCCTAGCCAAGCCCACTTTGCTTTATTATTTTTTTTTATAAAAAGCTGCTCCTAGTCAACAAATGATTACAGTTAAGCAATAAAGACAGATTCATACAAAAAAAGACGTTCATGGGCTTATGATAGAGAAGAGTACAGAAAGTCATAGATTAAAGGAGTAAAGATAGTTAAATATTAAATATTTAATTTATATTAATAAATAAATAAATATAAAAATAAACATTAAAAGGTAAAAAGAGTAAAAAATAAGCCACATAAAGATGAAATATACACAGAGAGTCTAGATTATGTATATCATTGTGTTTTCTTTTAATTTTTTGACTGCAGAGAGATATTTAATTCTGGGTGCTACTAAGTTAAACCAACATAAAGGTATCTTGACTTCAAAATTTGGATCTAAGTATATATGGCTTTAGAAAACAGGTTCTGCTTTTGTTTCCACAGAAGATGAGAACCAGTGGATTCCTTCCAGGATACTGAAAGTTGTACATAAACCCTAAATTACTTCAACTAATAAAAAGCAAGAAGCAGTTTTGAATTAAGCTGTTCTGGCCAGTTGCTTAGCAGAGCAAAGCCAGGCAGGAAATCCTGACAGAGATTTAGAGAAAAAGTAGGTGGAGTCAAAGAGATGCCATATAGCTGCTATAAAGTTGAGGCATCCATCTTTAGCCTAAAGACTCATAGTATCTGGCAGACTTCCAAGAAACAGGAGATTTGAAAGGCTGTTTCGCCTATATTGTCGGTTACTTTCCTCTGTGTCCTGCAGAATATCTGGCAGTTTTCTCTGTGAAAGAGGAACCCTGAAGGACTGTCCCATCTTTTGGAAAGTTTAGCCTTTACTTTTCTGTGGGTCTTGCATGTTCAGTTCCTCCAACATACCATTAATCAGTTCAGGCAACAGCAATTTCTAAGCAGTTATCAGCCTTGTCACATTGAAGGCAAATTCCATAATGAGTTTCTTCAATGACCATCAACCACTCTGAAGCAATTGACGTTCCCAGAAACAGATATTTCTCACCATCAAGAAAAGTCTAAGTTCTTAAAACATGTTAAATGTCATATTCCGTTAGCTTTTGAAAAGCTTGAAAAATACCTATCCATCTGAAATATATGTCTGTACATCTAGAAAACCTAACTAACTTGATTACAGTTTATTATAGGTGACTATCTATTAATCTACATTTCTTAACTGTGCATTACATTTTTAAATGAGCTGCACAGACACAATACCTTAAATAAGAGCAAAAATACACACACACACACATATACACACAGTGGAACAAAATTGACCCCAAATTTGTATTAAGAGACCAAAATCAATACCAATGCAAAGTATTAATCTCTAGATCATATCTCCCTTATTTTTTTAAAGAAGAGATTGACTGTGACCATTAACAATTTATGCCCAACCCCTTTTAACTAAAAATAACACCACAATATGCTTTGGTTTGTGTTAACTCTCCTCTACGTAAAAGGATGAAGCCCTATTACCATGATATGAGGTAATAAACCCTGGGATTTCATCTCTCATGGCTTTAATGTCTGTCACTGTTGAATTAAAGAATATATAATGGTAAAATAGTGTCAGTAGTGAAGATATAGACCATAGAGTAGAGCAAATTATTTGAAGTTGGTCTATTGAGCTCAAACAAGTATTTCCTGAAACCCAGTGGAAACATAAACTTTGGTGTAGAATCTCATTCTCACTACATATCCTGATCATTCTCTTCCCCTATATACCAATTTTATGTGGTTTAAGAACAACAACAAAATGAATATGTTGGGAAATTTAGGAGAGAGGAAAGACTCAATATTTTACAGCTCTGCTAGATATGTAGGCAATAATTTGCTGTCTGACTTCACCCCATAAGGGTGACCAAAATATTGAAGACTCAGAGCAAAACTACTGTTGTATGTGTTCGTATTTTAAAGGTACCCATTGCCATCTGGGCGTTTTCTGGCTTCTATACTTCACATAGGTAAACAGTGGAACCAGTTCTGGGGTAAAGAGCCAATTGTGGGGAAAAAACTTTTCTGCAACATTAGCTTATAAATGATATGAATAAAAATCCTTTAGGCATAAGGTAAAAATAATCAATCCCCTTAAGACTTTTAGCAAGTCAGACTTTCCAACATCATGATTTATTTTTTTGTTTGTGGGTTTTTTCTTTATTTTGTATTTTTTCCTACATTATATTTTGGTCATATTCTTTTCCAATGCCTCCAAAATTCTTCCCACCTTCCAACTTCAGGTTTCATCCCCTTAAAAAGGCAAAAATCAAAACATACAAACTGAATACCCAAGGCTACAATGTATAAAAAAAACCAATAAAATAAAAAATACGAAAACAAAAAGAACACACACACACACACATTTATAAAGCCTGTCTTTTGTTCTTGAGCAGGGATACTGCTCTGAAATGTGGTGCGGGAGAATTGTCTGTAGTCTGTCAATCATGTTTTAAATAAATGCTGATTGGCCAGGCAGGAAGTATAGGCGGGAAAACCAGACAGAAAGTAGAGGTGATACAATGAAAACAGGAGAATTCTGGAAAGGAGGAAGTTGATTCCTCTCAGTTCTGCGCAGACCACCAAGGAAGGAGGATGTGATCTGCCAGCTAAAGAAGGTACCGAGACATATGGCAAAAAATAGATCAGAAAAATGGGTTAATATAAGCTACAAGAGCTCATAAGTAGCCTGAGCTAATGGGCCAATCAGCTTATAATTTATGGAGACCTCTGTGTGATTTTCTTTGGGGCTAAACAGCTATGGGAATCAGGCAGGACAGAAACCCCCAATAAGCTGGCCATTCATGTTACAGAAATGTGGTTGATTTATTCAGTGATACTCCATTGGAGAAAATTGATTTTTCCCTTTTCTAACAGGTGTCAATTGCAAAAAATCAGGATCACAATTTATTTCCAACATAATTCTATAAGTCTTAATAAGTGTGGTATATATGAATACTGATTGAAATTTATAGAAATAAAGGTCTGTATTCACATGACATGATCCCCTATCTATAAGTTTCTAAGGAACCTATTTGAAAAGCTATTTGAAACAATAAGGTGTGGTGTGACTTTTCCTAGGTACTCAATGAGCAACTAAAACAATTATTTTACCTAGGATTTAGCTAGGTGAAACAGTAAGTTGTTTGGGTTACTTACATGAGCATGGTCAACTCATAGCCAAAAATCCTCTCTTTCCAGCAAATGTTAACTACTTATATGTCCTTGGCAAGAAGAATTGTGAGCACCATGAGCCTGTATACCTTCATTATCACTCCTTATTTTTTTTAAAAAGGAATGTTAATATATTCACTCTTGTGAGAGACATGTGGGGGTAAGCTCAGCTGAGCTGATTCAAGATGGCAGTAATCACATTCACAGGAGAAAGCACACATAGTACATAAAGTCATAAAATATATTAATAAACAAATATTAGTTGTATCTATATATTAATAAGCAGTTAGAAATTAAAATTTAAAACACTATTTACATAACAAAACAAAAGCATTAAACATGGATAAATACATTAAACAAAAGACATATAAGACTGTACACCTGAATGCAGATAAGTTTGTTGAGAGCAAGAGCAGAAACTGTAAATAAATGAAAATATGCACATGGTCAAGAAATTAAAAGGTTCAATATTTTAAATAGTTCATTTAGCTTTCTATTATTGTGTAAGAAATTGCCACCAACTAAGTGACTTAAAATGATACAAATTTATAATTCAACAGTTTCTGCAATGAGATAGTTACATTCTTTGTTTATGATCTCACCAACCTAGCTGAATTCAAGGTGTTGGTTAGAGCTATAATGTCATATGAGGTTCAGAGTACTCTTCTAAGCCTACTGGTTATTGGAAGAATTAATTTCCTTGCAATTGTGTGGCTGAGAATCAGAGAATCACTAACAAACCCCTGAGGCACTAGAGTAAATAGTTAAATCTAAATTTTAAAGTTAATTTACGGAACCAATTGCACATTGTGACTAATGTAAGACTATGATACAAACCTTCAGTTAAAAAATGACTACGTTTGGGAAAACTATTGTGCAACATCGTCACAATAGCTAGTAATATTTTTAACTTGAAATATTATAAGATGGCAAAATTTCAGTGTCCTTGTTTCCATATTATTTGTAACAACAGAGAATGATATATATGGTTAATTAATTTGATTATGGTACTCATTACAAAGTGTTTGCATAGATCATCATACCATCTATCTTGTATACACACATTTTTGTTATAATTTAATAAAGCTGGAAAAAGTGGAACTACAAAATAGAAGTTCTATGGAAAGCAATTGTTTATGTATAAACTTTCTCATTTTAGGAAGTCAGTTTCTGATGGGTGACTTAGGACTATCTTGAATAAGAATAGTCAGCAATTATAAAGAATTATCAAGGTGAACAAACTGGTTTTTCTGGAGCCCATTCCCTATGGTAGGATACCTTGTTCATCCTTGATACAAGGAGGGGGGCTTGGTCCTGTCTCAAGTTTGTAAGCCAGACCTGTTGACTTACCCCTAAGGAGTGAATGTCAGATGGGAACTGGTGGGGCAGAAGAAGGGAAGGGGGGAACTGGAATTGGTATGTAAAATGGAAAGTAAATTTTTTAATAAAGAAAGAAAAAATAATGAAGGAAAAGGCAACATAGCCATAATAGAGAGAGAGAGAGAGAGAGAGAGAGAGAGAGAGAGAGAGAGAGAGAGAGAGAAAGGAGAGAGAGAGAAAGGGAGAGAGAGAAGGAAGGAGGAGGGAAGGGAGGGAGGGAGAGAGAGAGGAAGGAAGGAAGGAAGGAAGGAAGGAAGGAAGGAAGGAAGGAAGGAAGGAAGGAAGGAAAGAGAAAAAAGAAAGAATTATCAAAACTCAAAGTGTGAAAAATTCTATAGATCAAACGGTTGGTTTCTTCTACAGATACATGGAAAGGAATAAGACTTAAAATTAAAATAAGTTAAATAAATATATTTATTCTTAAATATAAACTGTGTTTGGATTCTGATTCAAAGCAATCATTAATAATAAAAAGGGGAAATTTATACATTGAATGATGTTTGAAAATGTTATGGAAAAGCTATTATCTTTAAATTGATAATATCTTTAGATATAGTTAAGATATGGATGGCTCAATGTTAAAGAGCACTTGATTTTTTTTTTTTACAGAGGATCTGGGTTAAGTTCCTTGCACCCACAATGGGTGGCTCATAACTGTCTGAAAATCTGGCTCCAGGACCTCCACACACATGCATATACATAGGCACACAAACACAAAACACACACACACACATCATTAAAATAGTAAAGGCTAGAAAAATGGCTCACTAAATGGTTAAAAGCACTTACTGCTCTTGCAGAGGACCCAGGTTCAGTTCCTAGCACTGATAGGCTTGCAAGTGTCTTTAACTCTGGTTCTAGGAGATTTGACACTCTCTTCTGTCTTCTGCTGGCACCAGGCTTGAAAGGAAAGTGGTGCACATACATACATGCGGCAAAACACTCATACACCTAAAGTAAAAACAAATAAATCTTTAAAAAGATAAATTTTTAGAAAAGAAATGGTTATCTTTAGATGTGATATTGAGGTTATGTTTTAAATTGTATCCTTATCCTTTATAGATACATGTCAAAATATTTGTTTGTGGGTGGAATGATACAACTTGGTTTTGTCTCAAATGAGGGATAATGAGTGAGAAGGTTCAGTGGAAACAAGACTTATTTTAATTAGGTTTCTGCCTTGAGCAATGACATATATGACAGAACTGGTTAACGAGACAAGGAAAATAGGATAAGAAGCAAGGAATTCTAATGACATAACGGATAAGGCATTTATCCTAAATCAAAAAAAGAAACGGATATTTTTAAAAATTGTTTTCATTGTTTGAGAATATAAGGAGAGTATTTTCTCAAAAGTGAGAATAATCTCAAATTAGATATTAAAGTTTCTCTTATTCAGTAGCTACTCAATGGTGTAGAGCCCTTTCAAAAGTAAATATTCTATAGCTTCTGTTTTTCTTCACCCTTTTGCATATACTAATTATATAATAATGGATTTCATTATGACTTTTTCATACATGTAAATAATATATTTGGGAGCTGGTGAGATGCCTCAGCTGGTAAACACTTGCCATTCAAACCTGATAATCTGAGTTCAACCCCCAAGCCCATAGTAGAAGAAAAGAACTGAGTCCTAGAAATTGTCATCTGACCTCCACACGCAAACCATGGCATGCACATGCATGCACTTACACATCCATCATAGACACATATAATAATAGTGGTGGTAAGTAGTAGTAATCCTAGTAGTAGCAATACCAACAGTAGTAGTAATAAACAAATATAAAGTGTTTTTATCATATTCACACTACCCATTAGCCCCTGTTGTACTCCTTCCACTCTCAGCGATTGCCTTCTACTCAGCTAATCCTCTTACTATGTTCGTGTTTTTTTTTCTCTCTCTCTCTCTCTTTGTGACCCATTTTATCCTACTAGGATCTCTTATAAGATTCAGACTGAATGATTTTTGGTAAAAGCATGGGCTCCTTACCAGTGTAACACCACTGAAGAAAATGTGTCTCTATTCCCTAGCAACCATTAACTGCCTATAGACAACTCTGGAAAAATATGCAATGTTTTACAAATGTTATCCTTGCACAGGAGCCGTTCTAAAATTTTCTGTTACATTCCAATTTTCACATTTGTGCTGACAAAGTAAGCACTCTATAGCTTCTTAAATGTTTCTTGAACAGGGAACTCATTATTTTGTGATCTAAATTGTTAAAAAAAAATTACTGGATATCTACAGTCATACCTTTTAGTTTTCTTAAATTAGTGACTCTATGAACTTAAAAACTGGCTCCTTTTCTGAACAAATGAGCTTCATCTTATTTTTTATATGATGGCTTTTGAATATTTGTAAAAAGTGATACTGCCACACTAAAACCATATTTTAAGGCTAAATTTTCTTTATCTCATTGATTTACAACCCTATCACACCTCTTGTTCCAGTATCAATTCCGATTTACTGATGTTCTACTTAAAGTTGTTGCAGGGAAAGTGTATCTGTTATTGCAACTCATCATTTTTACACATATTAGAGTTAATCTGGAGCAGTTATTCTTCTAATGACCCCATATAATTAACCCTTATGGTGTCTAATTAAAAATAAACATATATCAGTGTTTCTCTGTTTCCCCATGGAACTGTTCTAATTCATCTTTGTCCTCTGGCTATACTTTTACATAAAATATCCATAGGGCAGTTAATTTTGGAAACACATATGATAGAAAATTGCACTTCAGTTCTTAATTTACTTTCAATAAGTTCTCTTTAAACTCTATTTTATTATGTCCATTTATTCTTCCACCTCTAACCTTATGTAAAAGCAATATTGAACATCAAATCTTTAAAATGGTATGATGTAGATTAACCCTATCCTTAGACCTACTCAAGTTAGGTCTTGACACTGAGCCTAGAAGAAAACAGAATCTTTGATCATTTCTGTCTCTCCCTGTCTCTCTGTCTCTGTCTTTTGTCTCTCTGTCTCTCTTTCTCCCTGAAAAGACACAGTCTTATGGACTAGACAAATATAGGTGAGGTCACACCAGCATATCTTGGCATGTATTTGCAGATCTTAAAGGCCCATTGATTATCAGGTTCTGGATCTTTTAGTTAGTTTCCTAGTTGTTATAGACAGTAACACTCTGAATTAAAACATTTTTTCCTTTGATACTGGAAAGTAGGTCTCAAATTATTTCCATCTGTCCCTTGAATTTTATAATCAATTATGCTAATTATGTTAATGTCACACAAAAGATGGATTCATTTAAAGATAGAATGACATCAGAACTACATTCTGCCTTGATAATACATAATTGTTAGGAAGAGTTTTATTAAAATTAGGATGGTTTTCTTAAAATGTAGTCATACTTGCCTGTAAAACCATCCGAACCAGGAATATTTTGTATAGGGATTTTTAAAAATATTTCTCTAAGTCATTCCTCATGATCAAGCACTATTTAAAAATTTTAATTTGATCCCATTCCTCCAAGCTCTCCCCATCCTCTGCTTCTCCCTTTTCTCTCCCCTCTCCCCTTACCCCCACCCCACCGCCAACCCCAAGTTCCAAATTTTTGCCTGGCAATCTTGTCTACTTCCAATATCCAGGAGAATAAATATATGTTTTTCTTTGGGTTCACCTTCTTATTTATCTTCTCTAGGATCACGACCTGCACAAAATACTCAGAGACTATAGGCAATTTTAAAAGACATTGATCTTGAAATTTAACCATCATTTCACTTTCACAGGATCCCCCAGAAAGAACGTCGCCCCCATGACAGCTGGAAGTAATTCTAGAGGACGACGTCCCCTTTCCCAATAAAACTTGCCCTTGGGTTTAGGGACATCATTTAGGGGTCGATTATAATTAGTATACGATTGAGGGTTGGAGGAGGAATTTTATACGCTCAGGGATCATTTTAAAAGAAAAAAAAGAGGGATGATGGGATAATAGATTTGTAATTGTGAGTTACTGTTTTTAGACAAATACATTGCTATAGATTCTTGTATATTGATACAAAGTTAAATTATATTGACTATTGTACACATGCATGTTTCTACCTCTGTTTAAAACATTTTTTTATGTATTGATATATATTGTATTGATATATATATATATTGTATATATTTACCATATTGCAGTGTACATTTCTACCTCTGATTAAGATACTTATATAATGATTGTGTATTGATATATATTTACCTACTGCAATGTTTATTTGTACATTGTTTATATTTGGAGGTCATTGTCCTCATTTGTTTCACAGTCGTTTATTGTCTTAGTCTTTAAGTTAGATAGATATTGAGAATTATATAGACTAATAGTCATCTAAGTTTGTCATTTATAATAGACTAATCAGGTTCTTTAGATATATAGAGATTATACTCAGTATAGATAGATAATCTTCAACTTCTTCAAAGAGCTGTAGAAAATGGCCTTTAATCTAACTCAGAGTTTTGTGGTAGTGAGACACAATTGCTCCTGGCAACACCACTCTATTCCCGAGAGAATGTTGAGCACCAAAGACACTCCACCTGGAGCCTTCTTTTTGGCAGAACTGGCCTTTGGGCAAAGAAATGCCCATACCTCAACGACTGACAAAGATACAGAGCATGCATCAGTGGATAAAACAGGGCTGTCATATCCTGCCAAGACAGGGTAAGATAGTTTTGAAAAGTTGCTTGCCTTTGAAAATGGTATGTCAGTTATGTTAGGCCTTAGCCAAAGTTGGTTGCTTCAACGCTGCTAACGTGATTTTGGGTGATTGCCCAGGTAGCCAGTTGTCTCTGTGATTTGTTGCATGTTTTGGAAGTTGTTTTACTGAACTTCCTAATTACCCAGGTAACATTATTTCCCTTCTCAGATCTTTGATGGGGTTGAAGACTATATAAATGTAGTTACTTTCTCTCATGACTTGGCCAAGTTATTTATTATACAAGACCTAAGCTAGTTAGAATAGGATATTTGTACTTATTGTATATAATTTCATAGTAGGTTTAGAACTCTCTTATTTAAACAAAAGGGGGAGGTGTTGCGGGAGGTCCTCCCACTCCTCCAGCCTATCACCGCTGAGGTACCAGCCCATTGGGGCGTGGTTTCTCTCCCTTTAAAAAAGCGGCCACTTCCCTCTCCTCTCTCTCTTCACTTCCTGCTCCGCCTGCGACTAGACTCCTTTCCTGGTTGCGTAGAGGGCTGTTGCCTGGGACAGTGATCTGTAAGTTTTTTCCCCTTTAAATAAATACCACCCTAATAATCATAACCCCGAATTGGTGTGGCATTGTTTGTGACTTACGCCTTCACTCAATGTCCTTTATTTATGGCTAGAATCCACTAATGAGTGAGTACATACCATATTCATCTTTTTGGGTATGGGTTACCTCACTCACGATAGTGTTCTCTATCTCCATCCATTTGCACGCAAAATTCAAGATGTCATTGTTTTTTACCGCTGAGTAGTACTCTAATGCGTATATATTCCACACTTGCTTTATCCACTCTTCCATTGAGGGGCATCTAGGTTGTTTCCAGGTTCTGGCTATTACAAATAATGCTGCTATGAACATAGTTGAACAAATGCTTTTGTAGTATGATTAGGCACCTCTTGGGTATATTCCCAAGAGTGGTATTGCTGGATCCTGGGGTAGATTGATCCCGAGTTTCCTGAGAAACCACCACATGAAGGAAGGGTGGTTATGGGAGCAGGAAAGTAGATATCTTAATTAAATGAGCCATTTTAGGGTTGACAAGAGACTTGACTCTAGAGGGTTTCCCAGGTGTCCAAGGAGATGTCCCCAGTTTGTTCCTTGGGCAGCTGAGGAAAGGGTGCCTGAACTGGCCCTATCCTATAGCCACACTGATAAATATCTTGCATATCACCATAGAACCTTCATCTGGCGATGGATGGAGGTAGAAACAGAGACCTACATTGGAGCACTGGACTGAGCTCCCAAGGTCCAAATGAGGAGCAGAAGGAGGGAGAACATGAGCAAGGGAGTCAGGACCACGAGGGATGTGTCCACCTACTGAGATGGTGGGGCTGATCTAATGGGAGCTCACCAAGGCCAGCTGAACTGGAACTGATGGAGCATGTGATCAAACCGGACTCTCTGAATGTGGCTGACAATGAAGGCGGACTGAGAAGCCAAAGACAATGGCACTGGGTATTGGTCCTACTGCATGTACTGGCTTTGTGGGAACCTAGCCTGTTTGGATGCTCACCTTCCTAGACCAGGATGGAGGGGGGAAGACCTTGGACTTCCCACAGGGCAGGGAACCCTGACTGCTCTTTGGATTGGAGTGGGAGGGGGAGGGAAATGGGAATAGGTGGAAATTTTTAATAAAAAGAAAAAAATTTTAAGCCGGGCGGTGGTGGCGCACGCCTTTAATCCCAGCACTTGGGAGGCAGAGGCAGGCGGATCTCTGTGAGTTCGAGACCAGCCTGGTCTACAAGAGCTAGTGCCAGGACAGGCTCCAAAGCCACAGAGAAACCCTGTCTCGAAAAACCAAAAAAAAAAAAAAAAAAAGAAAAAAAATTTAATTCGAGCAAGTCAATACTGATAAAGTTGAAGTTTCTTAGTTGTAATAAACATATCGTTCACATCCTTCTGTATAATTTTGTCACTTTGATCTAATTTTTTAAGTGTGTTAACAATCAATCAGCATACAGAATTGTAGAGCCCAGTCCCAACAGATACAGCTACAAAAGAGGTCCTCTACCTAAGGCTCAGAGAATATTGCAGATGATGAGACATAAAGATTGTAATAGTCAGAGGTTTGGGGAGTTTGCTGTGAGATTGTGTCTCCTAAGAATGTCAGATGCTGCCTAAACATGAACTTAACAAGGACAACAGCAGTAAACACACTAAAGTGGACAGCAGAAAGCACAGGCTGCCTCAACTCTTTACAAAGAACTTTGGACAACTAGGTAATATTGAAAGTGAGAGAAATAGTCTTCCACAGGGAAGGGCACAACTAGTTATCCAATACCATATGGTCAGTCCTGAAAGCATACGTACAAATAAAATATGGACTGAGCAGGTTTTATTTACGTATTTAGGAATATATATGCATACATACATGTATGTAATAATAAATAATGAAAAATAGAGGCCATTATTTTGAAAAAGAGCAAGGAGGGTGTGTATGGGGGAATTTGGAGTATAGAGAAGGGGAGAAATGATGTAATTATAATTCCAAAAATTAAAGGAAGTAATTTTTAAAAGAAATATGTTAAAGTCTTTATGCAATAAATTTCTCAGCTTCTTCCTGTATATCTTATCAATTTTACTTCACACCTTAAGTTATTTAAGTTGATTAAAATATACCTAAATTTTCTATGATTTTATAGTTAGTGAATAATAACCATTAGGTAGTCATTTTTTCAACATTAAAAATTATGTTAGACAGCATTTAATCTTCAATATTTGATAAAGCTACATTTTCTCAAACTTCTGTTGAAAATTAATTTTTTGTTGGGCATGGTTTCTAATACTTGAGGTAATTACTTTTGACTTTTATTTACTACTTTTAATAATTTATATGTAACCTTTAAATAGTACATTTTATCTTTTATCTCTACAATGAAGTTAATTCTGATAAATTTTAATCACATATTAATGTAGTGATATTTCATTTTTATTTTGATAAATAAAGCTTGCCTAAAGATCAGAACTCAAAACAACCACACTAGTTAGCCATATAGGCCAGGCAGTGGTGGCACACACCTTTAATACCAGCAGCCTTACTAGTTAGCCAAAGAGGCTGGGCAGTGGTGGTGCATGCCTCTAATCCTAGCACTGCATAGGACTATAAGGCAGGATGAGGCAGGAACTCGCTCTGTTTTCAGTCTGAGAATTTCATGGAGCTAAGAGCTCTCAAGCTGCTTGAATGTATTGCTTTTCTGATCTTCAGGTTGAACTCCAATATCTGTCTCTGTGTTTTTATTATTCATACTGCATATTAATTCTTTAATAAATGTAGGCCCATTTGAAGAACTAATTTGAAACACTTTATTATCATTAAGCCTGAATATAGGCATAATTCATGTCACTAACCATTCTGGTTTACTACACTTTTCTACACTTAAATGGCGAATTTGAAATAAAATGACTGATATTACAAGGTGAACATTTAAAGACTCAATCCATTAAGACTTCATCATTTAATTTGATCACTGATTTTTAAAAAATCAAAGCACTAGAGTGGACTATGAACTGCAAGATAAATATTTTTGCTCGATAAGTGAAATAAAAGTTTACACAAATTATTTTGAATTTTATGCTTAAAATTGAATTTTAGACTTAAAAGTACTCTGAAACTAAAGAGAGAAATAATATGGTTGATTAAGAATCACACAACAGGGCTGGAGACATGGCTCAGTGGTTAAGAGTATTGCCTGCTCTTCCAAAGGTCCTGAGTTCAATTCCCAGCAACCACATGGTGGCTCACAACCATCTGTAATGAGGTCTGGTTCCCTTTTCTGGCCTGCAGGCATACACACAGACAGAATATTGTATACATAATAAATAAATAAATATTTATTTATTTATAAAAAAAAGAATCACACAACACTTCCCTATACTTTCACAAATCTGAAGCAAAATATCTGATATGTATAGCAGGGAGAAGTGGGTAGCCTGGAAAGGCAAAGGAATACAACAGTACACATTAGAAAAAGACTGGGTGGAACCCAGAAATATAAAAATTTTAGATACATAAGAAAAATAAAGAGCAATAACATAGAGTACCAAGCACAATTATAGGGGAGGGAGAAAAATATAGCTCTACAATGAAAATACAAATAAAAGAGAAAAGAAAGCCTTAGGAAGCTTCCGAAGTTCACAAGTCAACCCCTTGTAAAAACAAAGTTTAACACAAAAGATTTATATCCTGCACAGTAAATAGGTGCTGATAAAGGGTCTGCTATATTTATTTACTTGGCAGCACTATGTACAGGAACCATTTTATATCTTATAGTCAAACCAGAAGATCTTGCATTTTTATTTCTCCCAACTCCAAAGGCCTTCCTTCACAGAGAGGGCAAATAGTGACCTCAAGAATTGGTGTGGACTCAGGAAACTGGTTCTAAGTTGAACTCAGATTCAATGACACAGATATACTTGGATAACAAGTAGGAGAAGCAAGCTACACCACAGAAGAAAATCAAGAGCAAAAATGGCAATGGAGCTATAACATTTTGGTAAGATGAAAGAGACCAATATGTGTGAATTAAAACAGGTCTAGGTCTGTGAAATGAGGCCAGGACACAAAAGATAAGCAAAAGTCTATACCTAGACCAGAAAGTACAGACTACCTTGATTTTATTATCTTGTGTATTCTAAGATTACCAGAGAGATTACTGGAAAGCATTTGTTACTTGTACTGGGCTGAGCCCTCTTTCTGCTCTAACTAGTTTGCAATTTAGAGAGAGAAATTAATTACTCTTCCCAATCAAAGTAAATTGGAAAAGACAAATCTGGGGTACAAAATAGACCTGGTTTTCCTTACCAAAGAAGAAATAATTGTTTGGTATACTGTGTGGTGGTTGTTTTTTGTTTGTTTCATTTTTGATACTTTGTATTTCTGTGTAATTATTTTATTAAGCTATTTGTCACAATTATTTGTTACACTTTCATCCCATCACATATATTTCTCTTTTTTATCTTGCTTCTTTTTTTCCTTTTCTCCATGTCCCTTATTTTGTCACCTAATTATTAATACATTCATCTTTAATAATGTCTAAAGTCTTACTTTAGTTGGTAAATACTCTTTTTTTTTACCTTGTTTGTAGTTTAGTAGCATTTCCCTTTCTACTACATTTTAATATCTCCTGTTTTGTTTGTTTCTGTTTGCCTGGAATTAACTATGTCGCCCATGGAAACTAGGACATGTGTTACATTGGAGAAGGGGTTTTGCTTTTGTTCCCACAGGAGAAAAAAATCTATGGATGCCATCAAAATTAATAAAGGTTTAATTTGAGCAAAAACAGCTCTTAGACTAGATGATAGTTCATCAAGCAGCATGGCTGTTTAATATAAACTAACCTATAAAAGTAACAAATGCTTTTCATATGATCAGATATAAGTTGTCAAAAGAGAACTTCCCCAAAATAAGGGTCAGGGAAGGGTTTTGTTTTTGTCTTTTCAGGAGAATAAAGGTATTTAGCTAAGAAATCTGAAGCCCACTGGACAAATGAGAATCTGAAGAAAAAGGGAAAATCATCCAGAAAAATAAAAGTCCCAAGAAATAGAGTCAATTGGCCTATTGGTATATCACATTTATAACAGAATAAAATTTCATAAATCTTCCCAAATGTTTGTTTCTGCTATTCTCTACAGATAATAATACAAATGGTCTTTTTGTAATTCTAGTCCAGTTAAAGATTAGAACTGGGTTTGGAGTTGAAGTGTGACTCTCTCTTCTCTAAACCCAAGCATGCTTATTAAAGTAAAACCCAAAACCTCTGTCTCATGTCACAAGAGCCATCTGATAAGGGATAAAAGATAAACAAATATTTAAGGACTATTTTATTGCCACTGATTTCATAATCCTTTGGTTTTATATTGACAGCTTTTCTTAAGTTATAAACTTTATAAAATTAATATAAGTTTACAATGTCATGATATTAATGGTCATACAGAGTACTAACTAATTCCAGAAAAAGGTTTCATCTACCTTCTTGTATGTGATTTCAGGTTTTAGTCTCTATTAGTTTTTCTTATATTAGTAATAGCCTTCCTATTAATTTTAGACAAAAAGGTGGAAACATAATGGTATATTATTTGTGTTTTAATAAATAAAATTTGCTTGAAGATCAGAGTGCAAACCAGCCACATTAGTCAGTCATACACCAGGCAGTGGTGACACACATCTTTAATCCCAGCAGCTACACTAGTCAGCCATACAGGCCAGGCAATGGTGGCATACACCTTTAATCCCAGCAGCTACACTAGTCAGCCATAGAGACCAGGCAGTGGTGGCACACATCTTTAATCCCAGCAGCTACACTAGTCAGCCATACAGGCCAGGCAATGGTGGCACACACCTTTAATCCCAGAAGCCACACTAGTTACTCATACAGGCTGGGCAGTGGTGGTGCAGACCTTTAATCCCAGCACTAGAGAGGAATATAATATGGGAGGAGACAGGTCTCAGTCTCAGTCTGAGGATTCATGGTGTCAGGATTGCCTATTTCAGGTTGAGGTAGTGGTTGGCCACTTTGCTTTTCTGATCTTCAGCTTGAATCCCAATATCTGTCTCTGGGTTTTTATTATTCATGCTACACTGAGGTTATAGACATGAGATATATCTTGCTTCTCATTTGTCTTGAATTGATTGTTATTGTTATCTTCTTTTTCTCCTAAGAGTTGAAGTAGAGGTGGTGATCTCAAAACAAAGTTGCCCACTATGAATATCTCCACATGGTAAAAGTAACTGCAAGAGATTTCTGCATCAACAATGAAGAAACTGTAATACAAAAACACAATTTGAGATGGAGATAAGAAAATCAGCAACATTAGTAAAAAATTAAATGAGAAAACTGACTGGCAGTGCTGGTGCATGCTTTTAATTCTGGCATTTGGGAGGCAGAGGCAGACAGATATCGGAGTTCAAGCCCAGCCCATTCTACAGAATAAATTCTAGGACACCCAGAGAGAAGCCTTGTCTTGAAAATTGTTTTGGGGGTAGAAAGATGGCTCAGTGGTTAATAGCACTGGCTGAGTTCAATTCCCAGCAACTACATGACCATCTGTAATGGGGTATGTTTCTGCCTAAAGTTGTATGTGCAGATAGAGCATGCGCGCACACACATATGTATTAAACCTTTAAAATAAAAATAAATTAGAAAATTGAGTTTCTGAAAGTGAAAAATAAAAACAGAATTGTTGGAAATGAAAAACTTAATAAGTCAGATTTTAAAAAATAGTGAAAGCCTTATCAGTAGACTAGATCAAGCAGTCTTTTTGCTGACCAACCCCCATTCTGAAGCTGTCTAGGAATATCTAGCCACTAGTCATCACAGTGCACAAAAGACTATCATATCACTTTGGAGATACCTGTGGTGATTTGAGTTAAAATAGCCCCCATAGGCTCATATATTTGCATGCTTAGTCCCCAATTGATGAATTGTTTGGAAAGTATTACGATTTGCAGACTTATTGGAGTAGGTGTGTCAATGGGAGTAGAGTTTGAGGTTTCAATAGCCTATAACAGGCTCAGTGTCTCTTTTTCTGCATGACTTCTGCCTGTGAATCAGACCAGCACCTTTCTACATGTCTACATGCTCACCACCATAATGGTAATAGACTAAACTTCTGAAACTGTAAACAAGCCCTCAATTAAATGCTTTCCTTTATAAGAATTGCTTCGGTCTTTTTTTTTCTTTTTTTTTATTGAGAAAAAAATTTCCACCTCCTCCCAGCCTCCCACTCCTCCCCCCTCCCCCCACTCCTCTCCCCGTCCCCCCACTCCTCTCCCCTCCCCCCCACTCCTCTCCCCCTCCCTCTCAAGTCTGAAGAGCAGTCAGGGTTCCCTGCCCTGTGGAAAGTCCAAAGTCCTCCCCCCTCCGTCCTGGTCTAGGAAGGTGAACATCCAAACTGGCTAGGCTCCCACAAAGCCAGAACATGTAGTAGGATCAAAACCCAGTGCCATTGTCCTTGGCTTCTCAGCAGCCCTCATTGTCCGCCATATTCAGAGAGTCCGGTTTTATCCCCTGCTTTTTCAGTCACAGTCCAGCTGATCTTGGTGAGCTCCCAATAGATCAGCCCCACTGTCTCCGTCAGTGGGTGCACCCCTCTTGGTCCTGACTTCCTTGCTCATCTTCTCCCTCCTTCTGTTCCTCATTGGGACTTTGGGAGCTCAGTTCAGTGCTCCAGTGTGGGTCTCTGTCTCTATCTCCATCCATCGCCAGATGATGGTTCTTTATTTATGGCTAGAAACCAATTAT
Source organism: Microtus oregoni (assembly GCF_018167655.1). Lineage (NCBI taxonomy): Eukaryota > Metazoa > Chordata > Mammalia > Rodentia > Cricetidae > Microtus > Microtus oregoni. The sequence continues at coordinate 473,050 of NW_024543224.1, read as the reverse complement.
GAGTGAGTACATCCCATGTTCATCAACAGCAATAGAACAGTTACTAAGACAATGTCAAAGGATTTTTAATAGCTTTGGTCAGTATATAGGATCAGAGATCAAATATAGTCATGGTAGCATTAAATAATACATACAATGGAAGTTCTGTAAGATTATATCACCTAATGATTTAGTAGCTTTTCTATCTTATCTAGTTCTATGATATTCGTACATCAAAATTGCCTAACAACACATTTCTTAGAACACATTTCTGGTATTAAGTGATTTGTTACTTATAAATAATTCTTATTTTATTATAGTAGCAGAGATAAAAACCCTAGTTATGTCACATTTAAGGAAACTAGTTCTTTCTTTTTACAAACTGTGAGAATTTTCTCCTAAGGTATTCTTAATTTTCAGTGTTTCTCCAAATAGGAATTTCCCACATTTCTCTTTATTAGTCTTCTACAAATAATTATGCATTGTTAATTCTACCAAAATTATAGTTATTACTTACCTAAATATTTACTCTTATGATTTCCTTTTTCTCACTATCTGGGACTCATATAACCCAACTTCTTCTATCTACTAAACAATTACAAGACTTTCTGTTATTATATATATTTATTAATTTTATTTTGTGTATGTATGCTTATGTGCACATGCAAATATGTGGAAATCAGAGAACAAATATAGGAGTTGGTTATCCCTTGGATCATTTGAGTCCAGGGAAATAAACCCATGTTATAAGGTTTAGCAGCAAACACCTTTACCCACTGAGCCATATTTTCTTTTGCATTTAAAATTTTGGTTGAGATAGTTCTTAATTTGTGTTGTAAAATTTCTTAGTTTGCTCTTTAACTGTACCCACTCTTTTTTGTATTCTAGATGTCAATCTTCTGTATCTCAAATATTATATTATTTTATTATAGTTCTGCTTTGGTGTTTGGATTTTTTATTTTTTTAAGTTTAGAAAAATAAAGGCTGTAGAGATAGTATAGTGGTATATTATTTGCATTTTAATAAACAAATATTGCCTGAAGACCAGAAGCAAAGCATCCAAGCCACTAAAGAAGTCTTATCTCTACCAAGGCTGGGTGACCTTAAACTAGGCAAAGACTCTCTCTCCTCCCATTTTACATTCCCTCTAGTGCTGGGATTAAAGGCATGACTTCCTAGTACTTGGACTAAAGATGTGAGCCACCACCACCTGGATTTGTTTCTGCATTGATCTTGAGCAGCCCAGGGTGGCCTTGAACTCACAAAGATCCCTAGACTGTCTCCAGAATCCTGGGATTAAAGGTGTGTGTTATCTGGCCTCTAGTGGTTTTAGCTTCACCTATTGTCTTCAGATAAGATTTGTTTATTAAAATACAAATAAAATACCACTAAATTTTCCCTTGTTGTCTAAAATAAAAAAGAGGGCTATAAATAAGAAAAACTATATACAATGATTACAATGACTCTATGCAATATATACAAGCAATAAATACATCAACAATGTCTAGTTTATTTGCATTTGACAAATTTAGAGAGAATACTTCATATCTATCCTCTCTTATTGTCAAATGTTATAATTATGGCAAATAAGGTTTTTTATTATTTGTACTACAAGACAACTCAGCAGTTTAAGAGCACATGATGATTAAAAATGCCTAACTCCAGTTGCAGGGAATTCTCTGACCTCTGCAGGCACTGCATAAACCTGATGCACAGATAAAAATGCAGGCAAAGCACTTGTTAAGTGTAAAATATTTAAAAATCTAGTTAAATGACATGATTTATGTACACTGAAATGCACCCATTATAGTTTGATGAGATTTGAGAAATGTTTATAATCATTTAACAGTCATTACTATCAAGGTGTTGAACATTTCTATCACTCACAAAATACTCTCAATCTTCCCAGTTTTCAGCTCCATCTACTTTCTGCCACTCTAGCTAAGTTTGCATTTGAATTCTATGAAAATTGAGTCATATAGCACAACTTTTTTGTATCTGACTTCACATTTAACATTTTTGTAACTCAATACTGTTTTCTTTTGTGTATTAGTGGTCACTTTTTTATTACTCTGTGAGTTTCCACTGTATGGACATATTACCATGTGGTTACCCATTTCTCTATTGATTAAAAATTTGACTTTTTTTTCAAGTGAATGTTAATATAGTATGTTAATTTCTCATTACTAATGACAAAATGCCTGGTATAAAAAATAAAAACACTGAAGGATTACTTACTTCACGATGAATAGGAAACATAGAAAAGAATATAGGAAAGGGCCAGGGTAAGTTATTGTCCTCAACTAGAATCACCTCCTATTTGTCATTACTTCCCAATAGTTATATCATATTATCAATCCACCAAAGAATTGATGTAGCCATTAAATCAGAGCTCTCAGTATCTAATCACTTATAAAATACTCATCAGCTGGCAATCAAAATTTCAGTACTTGAGCTTATAGAGACATTTCATATTCAAACTATAACAAATGGAAAAGGTGGTATGAATATTTTAATACAAACTTTATGGAAAGACGTCTGGGATAAATATCTGAAAGAAATCACAGAGTTGTATAAGAAGGATGTGTTTAGCTTTATAAAAACTGCTGAGCTATTTTCCAAAGTGGTTGTACAACTTAGCATGCTCACATATAGGATATGAAAGTTTCAGCTTTTCTACATTATTATAAATATATGATATAAAAGTACACTCTGATTTTGGTCATATTTGAATATATTTAATAACACATTGTCCTTTCATTTCCATGTTCCTGATGACTAGTCTTGTAGACAGTCTTTTCGTTTATTAGCCACATATTCTTCTACACAAAAATGGAAAATATACAAAGAAGCTTTCTATAAAAGGCTTTTTTCACATTTTGACTAATTTTTGTTTATTATTATTATTATTGTTATTATAGTTTTTATTATTTTCTTATAATCATTTGTATATTATACACCTAAGTTCTGTATGTTAGTCATTAGTTTTACAGGTATATGCTCTATGTTTATTTGTGTTTTAATTTTCATAGTATAGATTTTTTAAAATTATAATTACATCATTTCCCCTTCTGTTTCCTCCCTCCAATCCCTACATATACCCCTCCATGTTCTCTTTCAAATTCAAGGGCTCTTTTCGTTAATTGTTGCTTTTTACGTATATGTGCATATATATTCCTAAATACATAAACCCAACCTACTCAGTTTGTATAATGTTACTTGTACTTATATGTTTTGGGGCTTGAGCATTTGGCATTGGATGACCAAAAGTGCTCTTCTGTGGGTAAGACTATATCTCCCACTCTTAATATTCCTTAGTTGCCTACAGTTCTTTATGTAGGGTTAAGGTCTCCTGTGAAAGTTAAAAATATGGATGAATTCCAGTTTATTACTGTTTTTATCTTTTATGAATCATGGTTTTTATGTGCTAAGATATCTTTAGTTTGTCAAAACTTCAAAACTTTTTACTTGTGTTTTGCTATAGCCCATTTCATTTTTGTGTGCAAGAAGAATCAGGTTTGTTGAGTTTTCTTGGTTATTATTATTTTTATATAGACATTCAGTTATTCCAATACCAACTGCTATAAAGATTATTCATTTTTTCATTCAGTTATCTTTGCACCTTTGTAAAAAATAAAATCAGTTAATCTTCAATGTGTGAAATTCTTTCTAGATCTTCTATTATGTTTAATTTACCTATGTGACTATAATCCAGATCTGTTTTATAAATATTTAAGTATAGTATTATATATACTAATATAAGTTATTAATAAATACTATGAGGTATGAGTGTTAACCAACACAAGAAATTGGTACATTAAAAAAACCATTACTAAACTAAAAAGTAGACTACATTAGTTAAGATCACAGAATCTTTGGAGTCCTGAATCCTTGGTTTAAAACCAGCCACAGAAAGGCTTAATGACTCGACAAAGGTTTCATACCATATAGTAGAGTCAACTGTAATTTTTTTGTATTAAACTCATCAGTATTAGTGCTAGATTTTTTCAGTGTCACAATCTTATGCATTGTTACATTTATCTGCTGATTCTAAATTCACTATTGATTCTGTATATCAGGTAATCTCTAACCTTTTTTTTAGTTTATTTATTTAATAATTGCACTTTATTATCCTTTGAAGTTTTAATCTATATCTTGTTTGTATGAAGCATTTTTAATTTTGTATTAATTCTTAGAGAATTTCATACGTTGTATTTTGATTATATCCAGCCTCTGCCTGAAAGCAGAGCTTCTTTTGGGTCCATAGGCCAGCTGCCAAATAATCGCACATAGATTTAATATTAATTATAAATACTCAGCCGACAGCTTAGGCTTGTTACTAACTTGCTATTACAACTTAACCCATATTTCTTAACTACATTCTACCATGAAGCAGTAGCTTTTTTCAGCACTGCATGTTCATCTTGCTTCTCTCTGTGTCTTCTGGTGACTCTGCCCTCCTTCCCTGAACTCTCTTTTTGTCCACTATGGAGCTCTTTTTGTTTTTAAATTTATTAGATTTTTTTTAAAAAAATCAATCCAAGATCCCACTCCCTCCACTTTTCTCATTCCCTCCTCCCACCCTCCCACCCCACCCTATCTAATCCTCAGAGAGGGTAAGGCACATTGGTTTGTGGAAGGTCCAAGGCTCACCCTACTATGTCTAGGTTGAGAAAGGTATACATCCAAAGAGAATAGGATTCCAAAAAGCCAGTACATGCAGTAGGGATAAATCCTGGTGCCACTGTCAATGGCCCCTCAGTCTGCCCCATCCCTGCAACTATGAACCACATTCAGATCGACTAGTTTGGTCCTATGCTTGTTCCTTCCCTGTCCAGCTGGTGTTGGTGACTTCCTATTAGCTAAGGTAAACTGTTTCAGTGGATGAACCCATCATGGTCTTGACCTCTTTGCTCACATTCTCACTCTTCCTACTCTTGAACTGGACTTTGGGAGCTCAGACCAGTGCTCTGATGTGGATCTCTGCCTCTGTTTCCATCAGTTGCTGGATGAAGGTTCTATAGTGATATTTAAGATAATCATCAGTCTGATTATAGGGCAAGTCAAGATTCAACCCCTAGTGGATTCCTGAGAATTTCTCTAGTGCCAGGTTTCTGCTAACTCTACAAAGGCTCCCTCAACCAATATATCTCTTTCCTTGCTCTCATCTCTGTCCTTCTCCCATCCCGACTATCACATTCCCTCAAGTTCTCAGCACTCCCATTCTCCCCGCTTCCTCTCTACCCTCCCTTCTCCCCTAAACCCCTGCTCCCAATTTTATCAGGTGATATTTTCTGCTTTCAATTTCCAGGTGGGTCTATATATGTTTTTCTTTGGGTTCACCTTATTACTTAGCTTCTCTAGGATCATGATCTGTAGGCTTACTGTCCATTGTTTATAGCTAATATCCACTTATGAATGAGTACATACCATGTTCATCTTATGGGGTCTGGGTTACCTCACTCAGGATAGTGTTTTCTAATTCCATCCATTTGCATGCAAAATTCAGGATGTCATTTTTTTTCCACGAGCACTATTCTAATGTTTAAATGTGCCACATTTTCTTCATCCATTCTTTGGTTGAGGAGCATCTAGTTTGTTTCCAGGTTCTGGCTATTACAAAAATTGCTGCTATGAACATAGTTGAAGAGATGCTTTTGTAGTATGATTGGGCATCATTTGGGTATATGCCCAAGAATAGTATTGCTGGATCCTGAGGTAGGTTGATTTCCAATTTTCTGAGAAACCACCATACTGATTTCCAACGTGTTTATACAAGCTTGTATTCCCATCAGCAATGGATGAATGCTCCCCTCACTCCACATCTTCTCCAGCATAAGATATCATTAGAGTTTTTTGATCTTAGCCATTCTGACAGGTGTAAGATGTTATCCCAGAATTGTTTTGATTTGCATTTCCCTGATAGCTAAGGATGTTGAATATTTCCTTAAGTATATCTTGGCTATTTGAGATTCTTCTGTTGAGAATTCTTTATAACATGAGGGGTTGCTGCTTGTTGGGGTTTCTGTTCCACTTGGTACCCCACAGCTGTCAAGTCCCAAAGAAAATCACACAGAGGTCTCCATAAGTTATAAACTGATTGTCCCATTAGCTCAGGCTTCGTATTAGCTCTTATAACTTACATTAGCCCATTATTTTTATCTATGTTAGCCACATGGCTCACAGTACCTTTTTCAGTGGAGCAGGTCACATCTTGCTTCTTCCATCGTCTGGGTAGGATTGGGGAGGAATGGGCTTCCTCCTTCCCAGCATTCTCCTGTTCTCCTTGCCCTGTCTCTACTTCCTGTCTGGTTGTCCCACCTATACTTCCTGCCTGGCCAATCAGCATTTATTTAAAACATGATTGACAGAATACAGACAATTCTCACACACTACTTCCCCCTATTTTTTTTAAACAAAGGAAAATATCCATAGTCTATTTTTTGGTAATGTGGTCATAGTATTCCAGGCTACTTCCGGCTGGTTGAGGGCGCTGATAATCCTATGGGGACCTAAAGAAAATTTTGAAGTATGATCAAGTCCTGACTGGAGTATCCTGTGAGTGTTGATCATCTCAGGCAGAAGTTTTGAATCTGTACTGGATGTAGAACTCAGACATCCAGGCCATCTGTTCCTACTGGAGATTTCTCAGGTGATCTTCCTTGATCAAACCTGAGTTTTCTTAACTCAGAATGAATCAACAGCCTCTCATTTCCTTTGGAAAGAAAAGACAAATCTCTTTTGACTTCAATTTTGAAGTTAAGGTATTTTCAAAATACCTATCTTGGATTAATTTAGCAGTATTTATAAGCAAATATCTTTTAGCAGCTGTTGCTCCTTCCTCAGCAATCAAACAATTCAAAGAGAGCATAATAACATACAGTATCAAGATTCTCTGTGTAATTTTCATCATTAAATAGTTTTATTTTAACTTCTATTTCTTTTATTTTTACTTTTAACTTTTGGCTTTTTGAGACAGGTTCTCTGTGTATCTTTGTCCTAAAACTCCCTCTGTAGACCAGGCTGTCCTTGAACTCACAGAGAACCGCCTGTCTCTGCCTCCCCTGTGCTGGGATTAAAGGTTTGTGCTACAACACCTTGAACTCAAGAGATCTGTCTGTCTCTGCCTCCCAGGCATTGGGATTAGAGGGATGTACCACCATACCCAACTACTCTTTTCCTTTCTTTTTTATTTTAAGGACTTTAACCTTTTTCTTTTCTCTCCCAAGCCAGGATATATTTTTAACACACAGTAAAACTATTTAGAGTTTTTTTCCCCCTTTGTATCTCTCTTTACTGTATCTCTCTCTTTTTCTGACTACAGGAGTCTTTAATTTATCAAACCATATAGGTAGGATTAAAGACGTGGCTTTGATGGGTGGATCCAGCTCATTCCTTAGCTTTGTGAGATTCGAGGCTCATGGTAAAGGTACTGGCTGGAGCCATGTTTATTGTCACAACTCTATGGTATTTCAATGTCCCTGCCAGCAAGCAAACTGCACCATTCTGCTCACAAACCACATTCAAATGCTCCATAGTTGTACCACCTTCTGGAAAAAGTCAGAGTTTCCCCTGGCAGTATGGCCCAGAAAGCCAGCATTTTAAAACAGTGCGGCTTTTTTCCTGCTATGGCTGAAAACCAAAGTGCATGCAGTCAGCTTTTCATCAACACTGTTTAAGTGTTTCGTGGCAGAACCTTTAAAAGAGCTGCAAGGATTTGCAGCTAAAGCTGAGTCAGGAAGCCTCTCTTAAATGAGACTGCTTGCTTGTCTCTAGCAAGCAGAGCAGACTCGAGAAATTGCTGCTACCAAGAAACCATGAGTAATACTGTTATTTTGTTCTAGAATTACTTCCCAAGATGTCTCAGGCTTTATGTGGATGCAATTATCCACGTGGCTGCCATTCTGTAACATGAGGGACAGGCTTGTTGGGGTTTCTGTCCTGCCCAGTTTCCATAGCCGGCAAGTCCCAAAGAAAATCACTCAGAGAGTCTACATTAGATATAAACTGATTGGCCCATTAGCTCAGGCTTCGTATTAGCTCTTATAACTTACATTAGCCCATTATTCTTATCTATATTAGCCACATGGGTCGGTACCTTTTTCAAAGGGGCAGGTCATATTCTGTTTCTTTGGTGGTCCGGGCAGGACTGCTGAGGGAGCTTCCTGCTTCCCAGAATACACCTGTTCTCATTGCTCTACCTCTACTTCCTGTCTGGTTTTCCCACCTATACTTCCTGCCTAGCTATCAGCCAATCAGCATTTATTTAAAATATAATTGACAGAATATAGACTATTGTCCCACACCAAGTGCTTAGTTCTGTATCCCACTTTTTAATTGGGTTTTATAGAATTTTAATGTCTAAATTATTGAGTTCTTTATATATTTTGGAGATCAGTCCTTTGTTCAATGTGGGGTTGGTAAAGATCTTTTCCCATTCAGTAGGCTGCCTTTTTGTCTTATGGACTGTGTCCTTTGGTTTACAGAAGCTTCTCAGTTTCAGGAGGTCCCATTTATTCATTGTTTCTCTCAGTATCTGTGATACTGGGGTTATAATTAGTAAGTGGTCCCCTGTGCCCATGCATTGACTACTTCCCACTTTCTCTTCTATCAGGTTCAGTGTGGTCAGATTTATATTGAGGTCTTTAATCCATTTGGACTTGAGTTTTGTTCATGGTGATACATATGGATCTATTTTCATTCTTCTATAGGTTGACATTCAGTTATGCCAGCACCATTTGTTGAAGATGCTTTTTTTCTTCCATTGTATAATTTTAGCTTCTTTGTCAAATATTAGGTGTTCTTGGGTGTGTGGATTAATGTCTGGGTCTTCAATTTGATTCCATTGATCAATGTCTCTGTTTTTATGGCAATAGCAAGCTGTTTTCCTTACTGTAGCTCTGTAATAGAGCTTGATGTCAGTGATAGTGATGCCTCTGGAAGTTCCTTTATTGTACAGGATTTTTTTTGCTATCTTAGGCTTTTTATTTTTCCATATGAAGCTGATTATTGTTCTTTCAATGTCTGTGAAGAAATGTGTTGGGATTTTGATGGGGATTGCATTAGATCTATAGATTACTTTTGGTAGAATTGCCATTTTTACAATGTTGATCCTACCTATCCAAGAACATGGGAGATCCTTCCATTTTCTGGTATTTTCTTCAATTTCTTTCTTCAAAGACTTAAAGTTCTTGTTAAATAGATCTTTCACTTCCTTGGTTAGAGTTACCCCAAGATACCCTTTGCTATTTGTGGCTATCGTGAAAGGTGATGTTTCTGTGATTTCCCTCTCAGCTTCTTTATCATTAGTGTATAGGAAGGCTACTGATTTTTTGAGTTGATTTTGTATCCTTCCACATCACCAAAGGTATTTATCAGCTCTAGGAGTTTTCTGGTAGAGTATTTTGGTCACTTATATATACTATCATAAAATCTGCAAATAACAAAAATTTGACTTCTTTCTTTCTAATTTGAATCTCCTTGATCTCCCTTTGTTGTCTTATTGCTATTGCTAAAACTTCAAGAACCATGTTGAAGAGATATGGAGAGAGTGGATAGCCTTGTTTTGTTCCTAATTTTAGTGGAATTTCTTTGTGTTTCTCATCATTTAATTTGATGTTGGTTGTGGGGTTATTGTATATAGTTTTGATTATATTTAGATATGTTCCTTATATCCCTGATCTCCCTTATTATGAAGGGGTGTGGGATTTTGTCAAATGCTTTTTCAACATCTAATGAAATGATCATATGGTGTTTTTCTTTCAGTTTATTTATATGATGGATTACATTGATAGATTTTCGTTTGTTGAACCAGCCCTGCATATCTTGGATGAAGCCAACTTGATCAAGGTGAATGATTTTTTGATGTGTTCTTGAATTCAGTTTGTCAGTATTTTATTGAGTAGTTTTGGATCCATGTTTGTAAGTGAGATTGGTCTGTAATTCTCTTTCTTGGTTGAGTCTTTGTGTGGTTTTGGTATCAGGGTAACTGTAGCCTCATAAAAAGAGTTTAACAATGTCCCTTCTATTTCTGTTATGTGGAACACTTTATAATACTATAGGTAATAGCTCTTCTTGGAAGTTATGGTAGAATTCTGCACTAAAACCATCTGGGCCTGGGCTTTTTTTTTTATTTTGCTGGGAGGTTTTTTATGACATCTTCTATTTCCTCGCAGTTTATAAGTCTATTTAAATTGCTCACTGGTCTTGATTTAATTTTGGTATATAGAATCTATCTAAAAAAATTGTCCATTTCTTTTACATTATCCAACTTTGTGGAGTGCAGGTTCTTGTAGTATGACCTAATGATTCTCTGAATTTCCTCAGTGTTTGTTATTATGTCCCCCCTTTCATTTCTTATTTTGTTAATTTGAATGTTCTTCCCCTGACTTTTGATTATTTTGGATAAGCGTTTGTCTATCTTGTTGATTTTCTCAAAGAAAAAATCTTTGAGAAAAATGCCGGGCGAGGGCAGTGCATGCCTTTAATCCCAGCACTCGGGAGGCAGAGGCAGGTGGATCTCTGTGAGTTTGAGGCCAACCTGGTCTACAAGAGCTAGTTCCAGGACAGGAACCAAAAAGCTACGGAGAAACCCCGTCTCAAAAATTCAAGAAAAAAAAAGAAGCAGCTCTTTGTTTCATTGATTCTTTGCATTGTTTTCTTTGTTTCTCTTTTGTTGATTTCAGCCCTCAATTTGATTATTTCCTATCTTCTCCTCCTCCTGGGTGAGTCTGTTTCTTTTTGTTCAGAGCTTTCAGATGTGCTGTTAAGTCCATAATGTAAGCTCTCTCCGTTTTCTTCTTGTGTGCATTTAGTGCTATGAACTTTCCTCTTAGTACTGCCTTCATAATGTCCCATAGGATTGGATATGTTGTGCCTTTATTTTTGTTGAATTCAAAAAAAGTCCTTTTTATTTCTTTCTTGACACAGGGATGCTTCAGTAGTTCACTGTTCAATTTCCATGAGTTTGTAGGCTTTCTGAGTGTGGTATTGTTGTTAAATTCTGACTTTAATCCATGGTGATCTGATAAGACACAGGGGGTTACTGCATTTTTTTTTGTATCTGTGGAGGTTTGCTTTGTTACCGAGTATGTGATCAATTTTAGAGAAGGTTCCATGAGATGCTGAGAAGAAGGTATATTCTTTTGTGTTTGGGTAGAATGTTCCATAGATGTCTGTTATGTCCATTTGATTCATTATATCCATTAGTTCTCTTATTTATCTGTTAGGTTTCTGTCTGGTTGACCTGTCCATTGGCAAGAGTGGAGTGTTGAAGTCTCCTAATATTAGTGTGTAGGGTTTGATGTGTGATTTAAGTTTTAGTAATGTTTTTTTTTTTTTACAGATGTGGGTGCTCTTGTGTTAGGGACCTAGATGTTCAGGATTGAGACTGCATCTTGAGGAATTGTTCCTGCCATGAATATATAGTGTCCTTCTCCATCTCTTCTGACTGATTTTAGTTTGCAATCAATTTTGTTAGGTGTTAGGAAAGCTACATCTGCTTGTTTCTTAGGTCCATTTGATTGGAAAGTCTTTTCCCAACCCTTGATTCTGAGGTAGTGTCTGTCTTTGAGGTTGAGGTGTGTTTCCTCAATGGTTGAGGAGTCCAATTGATATTAAGTGATATTAATGACCAATGGTTGTTAATTCCGGTTATTTTTCAGTAATAGTGTTTATGTGTTTCCATTCTTTGGGTTATGCTGGTGGGGGGTTATCAGATGCCTGTGTTTTTGTGGATGCAGTTAGTTTCCTTGGGTTGGGGCTTTCCTTCTAATGCTTTCTGTAAGACTGGGTGTGTGGATATGTATTGTTTAAATCTGTTTTTCTCATGGAATATATTGTTTTCCCCATCAATTGTGAATGAAAGTTTTGCTGGGTATAGTAGTCTTGGCTTGCATCTGTGGTCTCTTAGTGTCTGCAGGACATCTATCCAGGACCTTCTGGCTTTCATGGTTTCCATTGAGAAGTTGGGTGTAATTCTTATAGGTTTACCTTTATATGTTACTTGATCTTTTTCCTTTTAGGCTCTTAATATTTTTCTTTATTCTGCATGTTTTGTATTTTGATTATTATATGGCAAGGAGATTTTTTTTGATCCATTCTATTTGGTGTTCTGTAAACTTCTGTGCCTTCATAGATATATCCTTCTTTAGGTTGGGAAAGTTTTCTTCTATGATTTTGTTAAATATATTTTCTGGGCCTTTGAGCTAGGGTTCTTCTCCTTCTCCCCCTATTATTCTTAGGTTTGGTCTTTTCATGGTGTCCCAGATTTCCTGGATATTTTGTGTTAAGAATTTGTTGGATTTAATGTTTTCTTTGACCAGTGTGTCTATTTCCTCTATAGTATCTTCAGTGCCTGAGATTCCTTCTTCTATCTGTTGTATTCTGTTGGTTATACTTGTCTCTGTAGCACCTGTTGGTTTACCCAGATTTTACATATCCAGAATTCCTGGGGTTCATGGTTTCTTTATTACCTCTGTTTCAGTCTTCAAGTCTTGAACTGTTTCCTTCACCTGTTTGATTGTTTTTTCTTGTTTTTTTTTTTTGAGGGATTTATTAATTTCTTCCAATTTTTTGTTTGTCTTCTCCTCCATTTCTTTAAGGGAATTTTTTATTTCCTTTTTAAAGGTCTCCATCATTTTCATAAAGTTACATTTAAAGTTGTTATCTTCTACTTCTCGGTTAGGGTGAGCAATTCTTCCTATTGTGTGACCATTGTGTTCTAGTGTTACCATGTTACTTTTTAGGTTGTTGGATAAATTATTGAATTAGCACCTACCCATCTCTTCCTTCAAATGAGGCTGGCAGTGTCTTTGCGTCTTTGTCCAATCCTTGCAGTGGCTGTCTCTTAAGTCCCCTCAGTACTGGAGCAAGCTGTGTTTCAGAGTTCCACCAAGATTGCAGGAGGATAGGCGGGTCTCCAAATGGATCTTGCACCATGTTGTAGCTTCCACACCCAGGCACACTCTTCTCACAGTTCCCTGAAGTAGTACTCACAGCACAGCACACAATTTACTAGCAACTACTCTGCTTTAAAATCAAGCCTGCAGGCCGGGCGATGGTGGCGCACGCCTTTAATCCCAGCACTCGGGAGGCAGAGGTAGGCGGATCTCTGTGAGTTCGAGACCATCCTGGTCCAGGACAGGCTCCAAAGCCACAGAGAAACCCTGTCTCGAAAAACCAAAAAAATAAAAAAATAAAATAAAATCAAGCCTGCAGGGCTGGAGAGATGGCTCAGTGGTTAAGAGCATTGCCTGCTCTTCCAAAGGTCCTGAGTTCAATTCCCGGCAACCACATGGTGGCTCACAACCATCTGTAATGAGGTCTGGTGCCCTCTTCTGGCCTGCAGACATACACACAGACAGAATATTGTATACATAATAAATAAATAAATATAAAAAAAATCAAGCCTGCAGTATCCACCATTCAGCTCTTTATTAACCAATGAGAGTAATACATATTCACAGTGTACAAAAAGATTGTTCCACAGCATCCTCCCCTATCTACTCCCAGATCTGCCTGCCATTCCATATACATCCAACTTTTGAGTCCTTTTTTTTTTTTAAAAAAAAAAAGCTTTTTAAGTCCCATTATTGATGCTTGCATACTCTTAGATGATGCTGAATGTGTCAAATGGGGTAAGTCAAATAATCCCAAGCTAATTCTGTTAGAGTATTTTAAGGATTTTCTTTATTAAAAGGGAACTCACAAAACACAGTGAGAAAATAGGAATGGTGTCCAACATCCAGGTATGGCTCATGGGAAAAAGAGAACTTGTGGGTTGGGACTGTGGCTTTTTGGTACCTAAAGTCACACTTCAACCTGGTCCAGCCTCTTAAAGGCCATTGGCTGGAGGATGTTCCCTATCACCTCCCTTTTTGTCTAAATAAAAGAGTTCCAAACTCAATACAAAACTATATACACTAAGAACAGATATCAAGTATAAAAATTAGAATTACAACCAACCAGCATAAACAATATTAAGCAAGGAACATATGCTAAATGTTTTAATAATAATTTTATCCTAAGGAGTCTAAGTCTTAAATTAGAAATGGCTTGGTTACATCATAAGAGGAAGGTAACTATGACTATCTAATCTTCACCCTCATTGAGGGTCTGAGGAAGGAGATAATAATACTTGAGTAGGCAGGACTTTTTTCTTGTATTCTGCTTGTCCAGTTCAGACACTGTGCACTTTGTCAGTGGTCAAGGCATAGGCAGTTCCTTGCCCAAAGGCCAGATGTACCAAGAAGAAAACAAGTTCCAAGCGGAGTGTCTTTAGTGCTCAACATTCTCTCAGAAATAAATTGGTGCTGCCAGGAGCAATTGTGTCTCAAGTCAACAGAAACATAAGTTACTTAAATGCCACATTCTACAGTTCTTCAAAATGGTTGAAGATTACCTATCTATGCAGAATACAATCTCAATGTATCTAAAGAACCTAATTAGTCTGACTATAAGTATGACAAACGTGAATAACTATTGACCTATAATACTTAATGTCTATGTAACTTAAAGACTTTAAAACAATCTTTAAACAACTGTGCAGTAAATGAGGACAATGACTGCAAAATATAAATAATGTATAACTTTCTTTATCAAAGGTAGATATATATAATGCAATATGATAAATATATCCTAAAATTGTACCAATATACAAAATGTTTTAAACAGGTGTAGAAACATGCATACATACAATCTGACAAAATAACTTTGCATAGATGTACAAATATTATAAACAGAAACAGGAGCATATTGAATATAACAAATATAATTTGAACTTGTATCAATTTACAAGAATCTATACCAATATAAATTGTTTATAAAAATAATAGTTCATAAGTATTCACTCTATTACTCACTATTATTTTTATTAGTGTGAGTAAGCTCACACTAATCTACCTATTATCCCATTCAATTTCCCTTTTTTTTCAAGGAGATCTCTGGGCCTACATAATTTCTACCCCAACTCCCAACCCTATATGAGTAATGATCAACCCCTAAATGATTACCTTAGCCCTGAGGACAGACTTTGTTGGGGGAGGGGACATCATCTTCTATAACTGCTTCCAGTTGTCATGGGGGTGATGTTACCTCTATGGGACCTGTAAAAGTAAAATGATGGTTAAGTTTCAAGATTACTGTCTGGTATTGTTGCAAATGGTCTCTGAGTAGTCAATAGGGTTTTTCTGAGGTTCTTATTTGGCATAATTGCCAGAACGTTGTAAGAAGGTGTACCATTTCAGATAACCAAGTTGCAATTATCTTGAGCAGCTGGTACCCAAAACCAGTATTAGAGTAGTGCTATCAGCATCATGATGTCATATGGCATGACATAGACCCGCTGTATACCTGGAATTGGAATGGTGTGCATGGCTCACAAAGGCAGTGAACAAACCTCTGCCATGTTGGACTGGGCAAAACCAAAAGGCAAAACAGCCTTAGCCCTAGCCACACCCACTTAGCCTTAAAAAGAAAAATTGCTCCTGGTCAAAAACAATTACAGATACTCAATAAAGACAAATTCAGATGGAAAAGACCTCTAAATGTGTCACAGTGTTGGATAACTGTATGTAGCTTGAAAGAGAGAGGAGAAAGAATATAGACAGTTATAATATAAAAGGGTAGAGACAGTCATAGAATAAAGGAGTAAAGATAATAAAATAAATATTAAACTTGTAAAAAAAGTCATAGAATAAGAAAAATAAGCCATGTAAAAATAGAAAATACACAGAGAGTCTGGATTATGTATATTATTGTGTTTTCTTTAGAGTTTTTAATTGAAGAGGGACATTTGATTTGGAGGACTGCTAAGCTAAACAAACATATGTGTTTTAAAGTTATCTTGATTTCAAAATTTGTGTTTAAGGATATGTTGATTTGGAAAGGAGGTTCTGCTTTTGTTTTCACAGAGGGTGAGAACTTGTTGATTCCTTCTAGATTAATGTGGTTTGATAGACCAAAATCCTCCAAAAGGTCTCCATGAAAACCCCCAAAATTACTTTGTCCAACAAAAAGAAGGAAGCAGTATGGAGAGAACTACACCAAATTCCACAAATGACTGTTTATAAATGTTTGTTTACATTTGAAGGGGGATATGCTATAGAGATGGATACTTTGCATTTGGTGTGGATTTTGGTTTCTTTTTCTTTCTTTTTTTTTTTTTGGTTTTTCGAGACAGGGTTTCTCTGTGGCTTTGGAGCCTGTCCTGGAACTAGCTCTGCAGACCAGGCTGGTCTCGAACTCACAGAGATCCGCCTACCTCTGCCTCCCGAGTGCTGGGATTAAAGGCGTGCGCCACCATCGCCCAATTTAAGGTCCATTTTGTAATATATATATATATATATATATATATATATATATATATATATATATATTTCTGCTCTTGATTAAGGTATTGTGTTTGTGAAGCTCATTTAAAAATCCAGTGTATAATTAAGAAATATAGGTTAATAGATAATCATCTATAATAGTTTAGCTCCTAGTCATGTTAGTTAGGTTTTCTATATATACAAAGATATATTTCAGTTAGAAAGGTATTTGTCAAATCTTACAGAGACCTTCAGAATATGGCATTTAAAATATTTTAACAACTTAGAACTTTTTATGACACGAGACAACTTTTTATGACATGAGACACATCTGCTTCTGGCAGCAGCAACTATTTCAAGAGGAAGAAGGGTATTGAAGAGGCTTCTTATGGAGTTTGCTAGCCATTTGGGCAAGAAACTGCTCCTGCCTGAACTGCTCAACTGGAATTGCAAGACCTACAGAAAAATGACTGTAGAAGCTGCCTAAAGAAGGTAAAACAATTCTTCAGGGTTCCCGCTTCATGGAAGAGTCTACCAGATATTCTGCAGGATACAGAAGAAAGTGACTGGAAAACTGCCAACATAAGTGGAACAGTCTTTGAAATTTCCTGCTTCATGGAAAATTCTGCCAGATACTATGGGCCAGTAGTCTGAAGATTGGATGCCCCAATGTTACAGAAGAACTTTGGCTGACTGTCCAGGCAGAGAGATGTCTCTGTCAATTCTAGAGTTTTGGAAGTTGCCTACAATGCACTTCTGTAGTCTGTGATGAAATTGAAGAATAGATAGTTAAATTATTCTTTTCCTTGGTTATGATAAAATACAAAGTAGATATAAGTATTGTAAGTGTAATTCTTGCTTGTTACCTGCTTTGTTATATGTAATTTTACTATGTTAAAGTTAGAACCTTCCTTTTTATTTAAACAGTAAAGATGAGGTGCTGTGGGATTCCCCCTTGTATGCTGTGAATACCATTGGTTAATAAAGAAACTGTCTTGGTCCTACACAGAGCAGAATAGAGCTAGGTAGGGAAAACTAAACTAAATGCTGGGATAAAGAAGGTGGAGTCAGGAGATACCATATAGCCACCAGAGGGGAAAGATGTGAGCTGCTAGCCAGAACCTTGTCGGTAGGCCACAAAACTTGAGGTAGAGTATAAAATAATAGAAATGGGTTAATTTAAGAGATAAGAGTGATCTAGAAATATGCAAAAACTAATAGGCCAAGCAGTATTGTAATTAATATAGCTTATGTGTGATTATTTTGGTTCTGGGCTGTCAGGAAAAAAACAAGTGGCCTCTTATAACAGTAGATATAAATATTGTAACTGTAATTCTTGCTTGATACCTGTTTTGTTATATGTAATCTTGCTATGTTAAAGTTAAAATCTTCTTTTTTTAGACAGAAAAGGGGAGGTAATGTAAGAGGTGATGTATGCTGTGAATATGTTTTGTTGCCATTGGTTTATAAAGAAGCTCCTTTCAGCCAATGGTTTAACAGAGTAAAGCCAGGCTGAAAGAGATCTATAAAGAGAGAGTAGGCAGAGTTAGAGAGAAGCCATGTAGCCACCAGCAGGATACAGACACACTGAAACCTTGCTGGTAAGTCCCAGCCAAGTGGCAATACACAGATTAATAGAAATGAGTTAATTTAAGATATAAGAGTTAGCCAGAAATATGCTTAAGCTATTGGCCAAGCAGTATTGCAAATAATATAGTTTATGTGTGTTTATCACAGGACTGAGTGGGACAGAAACCTCCACCAACACTTAGATGTCTGTCTGATAACTGAGGTGAGTGCCACACACTTAAAGAAAGCTAATTTTCCCTCTTTTGCAGCTAACACTCATCAATAACTCCTCAGCTGGGGTAAAACTTCAGGTCCATCTCCCTTGAGATTGGGTCTCATGTAATCCAGACTAGCCTTGAACTCTCTTTGTAGCCTTGAACTCTTAATTTTCCTGCCTCTACCTCCCAAATCTTGAGATCACAGGCTGTACAAAGCATTGTTGAAGTAAATTTGAGGTTCTTCCTACTATTAACAACCATGGCTAATAACACAATTTTGGTCCTTTCTTTAAAACTGCAGATTAAACCTTGTTTTTTTCATTCTGTCCACCTACTACTTTATGCAGCTCATTTTAGGATGTTATGACAATTATTATTAGGAAAAGTATTTATTTGGCACTGAAACTATTAATAAGGAACTTTCAGTGTAATATGTTTCAAAAAACACAGACAACTAAAATAGATCATTTAAATAATTTCTAAGAAAATAAAAGTGGCCTTCTTTTGAAATTTCTAGTATCTGTTATGGACAGGATAGAAATGGGTATGTGTAGCGATGAGGTGAGCAAGCCTGCTTTTTGTCCCACCCAGCTCCCATACGGCTAGCTTAGCCCCAGAAATAACAACACACAAATTGTATTCTTTTAAACACTGCTTGGCCCATTAGCTCTATCCTCTTACTGGCTAACTCTCACATCTTGATTAACCCATTTTTATTAATGTGTGTAGCACCACGAGGTGGTGGCTTACCAGGAAGATTCTAACCTGCGTCCATCTTGGAGAGGAGAGCTATGGCGTCTGTCTGCCTGAGGCAACTGCCTCATTGCCTTCTTCCCAGCATTCTGTTCTGTCTATTCCGCCTGCCTAATTTTCTGTTCTATCAAAGGGCCAAGGCAATTTCTTTATTAACCAATGAAAGTAACACATAGACAGATGACCCACCTACATCAGGTATGGACATGCTATTCTGGGTCTTCAGAATTTATAAAAATGCCTTTCCTCATTCCAGGTTACTCCAGGAGTAGTAGATCTCTAGATGTGTTTCTTTAGTCAGCTGTATCAAACAAAACAAAACAAAACAAAACCCTTTCCCTACTACTTGTAGAAACTCCTTAATAAGTAGTTTTCCATGGTTACTATCTTTTTAAAGAGACATTTTTATCCCTTCCCTCAAACCCAGGCTAGCCTCTGGAATAAGACCTAATGCATTCCATAGAATTTTGGGTTTAGCCTTAGGCGAATGCTGTAATTGAATGAGATAGGCAATCTAGATCTGTTATTTTTCTGTTTCTCTCAGACCAGCAAAGGGAAGGGCAGTCCTCAAATATAAATTTAATTGCCACTGAAACCAAATTTAGTTTTTAAAATACACACAATTTGTGAAGGTGGTTAATTTTGATGTATGCTATCTGATAGATAGTCAAGTGATTATCTATTACGTACCATAATAACTATAGTTTTTTTTAATTTGTTTGTTTTTTTTTTCAGACTGTAATAAGCAAGGTTTAATCAGCATAATACAAACATGTTTGGAACTCATCTCCATCCTTATTACAAAGAGATAGAGAAGAGTTGTATCTCCTCTGTGGGGTAAGCTTTTAAAGGCATAACTACAAAGAGAATCTTTGAAGCTGCTTTGGCACAGATGCAAGGAATTTTACTCCCTCCCATTCTGTTAAGACAGCTTTTTTCTTGTTATTAGAGCAAGGCCCCTGTTCCTGAGTTAGGCTATCTTTATCAGCCTGTACCAGGTGGCTGGCTTGGCTGAGCTCAGTGACCTTGTGTTCAGAATCTCCCAGGTGGGAGAGGGGAAGGCCACTATCTTCCTGGGAAAACACTCTGCTAGGAAATTTCTTCTTGCCCCTTTGAGAATAAGGGGTGAGGGTTTCACAATTATAAATGACTATTAAGCTTAATTTTTAATTGTGCATTGCATTTTTTTTCCTTTTTTTTATTGCGAAAAGAAGAAAAAAAAACATAAACAAAAAACAAGTTTCCACCTCCTCCCATTTCCCTTCCCCTCCTCACACAATTCTCCCCCTCCTCCCACCCTTCTCCCCCTCCTCCCACCCTTCTCCCCCTCCCGCCACTCCTCTCCCCCTCCCTCTCCAGTCCACAGAGCAGTCCGGGTTCCCTGCCCTGTGTTAAGTCCTAGGTCCTCTCCGTCCATATCTAGGAAGGTGAACATCCAAACTGGCTAGGCTCCCACAAAGCCAGCACATTAAGTAGGATCAAAACCCCCTGCCATTGTCCTTGGTGTCTCATCAGCCCTCATTGTTCGCCATGTTCAGAGAGTCCGGTTTTATCCCATGCTTTTTCGGTCACAGTCCAGCTGGCCTTGGTGAGCTCCCCGTAGATCAGCTCCTCTGTCTCAATGGGTGGATGCACGCCTCGTGGTCCCGAATTCTTTGTTCATGTTCTCCCTCCTTCTGCTCCTCCTTGGGACCTTGGGAGCTCAGTCCAGTGCTCCTGTGTGGGTCACTGTCTCGATCTCTATCCATCACCAGATGAAGATTCTATGATGATATGCAAGATATTCGTCAGTATTGCTCTAGGATAGGGTCATTTCAGGTTCCCAATCCTCAGCTGCCCAAGGAACTAACTGGGAACCTCATCTTGGGCACTAGGGAGCCCCTCTAGGGTCAAGTCGCTTGTCCACCCTAAAGTGGCTCCCTTAACTAAGAATTGTGGTTCCGTGCTCCCCTATCCACCTTTCCTTTATCCCAATTCTCCCGTTTCCCAGGTCCCCCCTCCTTCCCTTCTACCTTTTCTCTCCCCATCTCCCCTTACACCCATCCCCCCCCAAGATCCCATTTTCTCCCCGGAAATTTGGTCTACTTCCCTTAGCGAAGAGGACAACTATATGTTTTTCCTTCGGTTCACCTTCTTCCTTAGCTTCTTTAGGTTCACCTCTTGTAGACTCCGTGGTCCTTATTTATGGCTAGAAACCAATTATGAGTGAGTACATCCCATATTCATCTTTTTGGGTCTGGGACACCTCACTCAGGATAGTGTTTTCTATTTCCATCCATTTGCATGCAAAATTCGAGAAGTCATTGTTTCTTACCGCAGCGTAGTACTCTAGCGTGTATATATTCCATACTTTCTTCATCCATTCTTCCATTGAAGGGCATCTAGGTTGTTTCCAGGTTCTGGCTATTACAAATAATACTGCTATGAACATAGTTGAACAAATGCTTTTGTCATTTGATAGAGCATCTCTTGGGTATATTCCCAAGAGTGGTATTGCTGGGTCCAGGGGTAAGTTGATCCCGAATTTCCTGAGAAACCGAAACACTGACTTCCACAGTGGTTGCACAAGATTGCATTCCCACCAGCAATGGATGAGGGTACCCGTTCTTCCACAGCCTCTCCAGCAAAGGTTATCCTTGGTGTTTTTGAGTTTAGCCATTCTGACAGGTGTAAGATGATATCTCAAAGTTGTTTTGATTTGCATTTCCCTGATTGCTAAGGAAGTTGAGCACGACCTTAAGTGTCTTTTGGCCATTTGAACTTCTTCTGTTGAGAATTCTCTGTTCAGTTCAGTGCCCCATTTTTTAATTGGGTTAATTAGCATTTTAAAGTCTAGTTTCTTGAGTTCTCTATATATTTTGGAGATCAGACCTTTGTCTGTTGCGGGGTTGGTGAAGATCTTCTCCCAGTCAGTAGGTTGCCTTTGTGTCTTAGTGACCATGTCCTTTGCTTTACAGAAACTTCTCAGTTTAAGTAGGTTCCATTTATTCAATGTTGCCCTTAATGTCTGTGCTTCTGGGGTTATACATAGGAAGCGATCTCCTGTGCCCATCTGTTGCAGGGAAGGAACGGGAGGAGAGGAGGGAGTCGGAACTGGGATTTGGTATGTGAAATGAAAAAAAAATTAAAAAAATTAAATTCCTTAATGATACAAAAAAAGAGTGGTGGAGAAAAGAGATCCTTCAAAGGATACACAGAAAGGGCAGTTAGTGAAGTAAGAGGAAACCTAGAAGAGCATACTATTCTAAAGTCAAAATAATGAACATGTTCTTAAAAACAATATAATCAGATGTTCATGATGGGTCAGATACATGTTAAGGACTGTGAAGCAACCTGGATCTCATAAAGTAGATATAATAGGTAGAATAATTTTGCCAGATTATTTTGAGTAATAATCTAATTTATTCATTCAAATTAATTTATTTTCAGAATTCTCTTATGCTTTTACTATATGAAGAAGCAAGGATTAAATTAGCATAATGCAATGTATGCTTTGTTGCCTTATCAATAAAAATAAAAGTGTATCAATGCTGTGTTTTAGCAAATGCTTTGATTTTATGTAAATACTGTCTATAGAATGCAAGGAACTATTATGTATCAAGATAAAGGATACTGTTATGTTTTAAATGTGTCTGTGGTGTCATAAGTAAGTGTCAGGGAGACTTTTAAAACTAGTAGTCATGATTTGCATATGATTCTCCCAAAGGCCGATGAGTTAATATCTTGGTCACCATCTTCAGGTATTAACATGTGGTGGTAGAAACATTTTTGCAGGGCTAGGAATAGAACCTAGGAATTTTTATATTCTAGGCAAGCACTCTACCACTGAGCTCCATTCTAAAATCTTGAATCTTTAAGTGGTGGAGACTAATAGGATGGATTTCAGATACTTGGACATGCCTTTAAAGTGACTATTTGGACAGTGGTCCCTTCCTCTTTCTCTGTTTATTATTCACTATGAGGTGAGTCACTGCTTTTTCTCAGCTTTCCTGCCGTAATTTACTGCCTTCTAAAGGTCTCAAAAGCAATGACCAGCCACTATGAACTGAAACCATGACCCATTTTTTTCTTTCAAATTTAAGTAACCTCAAAAATCTTGTCACGTTGATAAAGTTGACAAATATACCAGTCAACAAATTATTTTCTTGTTTCAAAATACCTATTTTAATCAATTTTGCTGAATTTATCACACAATATTCCTGTTATTATGTTTATTAATCTAAATGAACATATATATACACATTCTTATAGTAACTATTTGAATAGTTCATTAAAATGAAGTAAAATTCTATGCTAAAAATAAGGACATTTTGAAATTTTTCAACTTCTTTAGTTGAACTAGGGACTTCATGTCCCTGTTGGGGAAAAGGACCTTCAAAACAAGACATTTGTGAGCACACTCTAGTTCTTTGTTATTTAGAGACAGTAGATTGCCTCTAACTCGCTTTAAAAGAATACAATTACATCTGGGCAGTGGTGGCCCATGCCTTTAATCCCAGCACTCCAGAGGCAGAGGCAGGTGGATCTCTGTGAGTTCGAGGCCAGCCTGTCTACAAGAGCTAGTTCCAGGGCAGGCTCTAAAAAACTACAGTGAAACCCTGTCTCGAAAAAAAAAAAAAACCAAAAAGATTAAAACCAGACGTGGTGGTACACTCCTTTAATCCCAACTCATGGGAAGCAGGCAGATCTCTGTGAGTTTGAGGGCAGCCTGGCCTACATAGTAAGTTCCAGGCCAGCTCAGAACATACATTGAGACACTGCCTCAAAATAGAAGAATGTGGCCTAAGATGTAGGCACCAGTCTGATAACACCTTAAATCTATAATTCTTCATATCCACACATATACCTTGCTTTCTCTAGCAGAATAACAATGTCTCTTCATTGCTGCCAAGGTTACTTGCATGGACCAGTCTCATTTATACTATCTAGCATAATAGACTAGTTGTTATCACATAAGAAAGTGTCTATAAATAATATGAGAGTTAACAGATAAATATCCCCAATATGGAATGTATAGATATGTAGTAGTTTCATAGGGACTGTTATAAGAGATTGAGAAAATAACTGGTCATGACAGTGTTATTATACTTCCTAATAGTTGTTGTCCTTTCCATAACTCATTACTATTGTCCTCACTTCTGTTTGTATGGATTGTATATCAACTTTAGCTTCAAGTTCTACTTTCTAAAAAAACCCAAGTTACGATACCTGAAAATTTTAAAATGAAAATAACTCTGGACTCGAGTCAGAAGTTTGTAATTCCATCATTTTTGGGTGCAATACAACTAAAATATGTGTGTAACTGTTGCTTTGTTCTTAACATAGGAATGTGTATATTTTAACTCCAAGGTGATAGAGTATAACTACGAGAAGAACTAATCACCAATGGGGCATGTTACTCTGTACTTGTTTACATGGTACTTCAAATTTCTGTACCTGACTCTGGAACATTAACTTGAGAGTAAAGCACCTAGGCTCAAATCTTAGCTCCAGTTTTAATAAGCTACCTAATTCTGTGCTTCATTTTCTCATGTGTGAAATGGAGAAGGGAATAGTACCAATATCATACAATTATTCTGAGAATGAAATATTATAAATAATGCTAAATCTAAGCAATATACTATCATGCTTACCACATAGTAGTATATATGGTGCACTATATTTATTATAGCTATTATGATAAAGGAATAATGAGTTGAAGTTAAAGGAAAAACTTTCAGCTAATGGCATAGAGCACCTATCAAGTCACCAATATGTGGAAAGCAGTAGAATTAGGTATAGAATGATTTAACTGCAAAGAAATACCAAGCAGGAAACACCACCTACACATTCATGTTTATGCAGTACATATTACAAAGCAGGGAAATAATGAAAACAGAGCCATTCTGAAGGATTTAGTTATTTTGTATATATTTTAAATATACATGTGCAATACATTAAAATATATAGAGATGTGTGATTATATATTTACATATATATACATATCTGTATGAAACCACAGAAGGGATACATATGTGCACTCACATGTGTGTGTGCATACCCCAACAGGACCCATCTCTATGTAAACCAGATGCAGTCCATATCAGGCCAACTTGGACATAAGTGAAAGCCCTGACTCGGCAGCAAATTGCATTCAAGAACCCTTTTTTATTCTACCAAGTATAAGGCCATTTAGAAATACACTGAGAAGAACTCCTCTGGGTGTATGGCAGAGCCCAGGGCTCTTCTGGCAGTGCACAATTTGCCTGAGTAAGGACTGCTATTAAGAAGGGCCTTGGAACTAATAAGCAAGCATCCATAGAGTAACTTTAGCCCCAGAACAATGCACAAATATCAAAGAATCCTTAGATATCTGGACTCTAAGCAAATTTTGGGCAGAAGCAGAGAGAAATGTGTGTTGCTACTCATCACCATCTAGTGTGACCCAGACAACTGGGTATAGCTTTTAGGGGTAGACTAAAGTACAATTAGGCAGATTTTTAAGATTAAACACAAACTATTTAAATTTAAAGGATTTAAAAGCAACATAAGAGGTTTCAGGTATTTAGGTATTGGTTTAAGGTTTATAAATGTTTCAAGAAGCCTAACCTTATATATGGCACCATTTGCAGCAATATCACTAACAATATTAATAATCATCATAACATATTTATATATACAAAAATAGAGCAAAGCAATTCTACAAGAGGAGATGTAAGTGAAGGTATGGGTCTGTGTGCAACCCAATGTCAATACACTTCAGGAAGTTTCATAGCCAATAAATACTCTGTGGCATATATTTCTGCAGTATATATCCAATAAAGGGACTTGGAATTTCCTTTCTTCCTCCTGTGCATGACTATACACTTCTCACTTCACCCTGCAGCACACATCCATGCACACTTTAAAAGAGATGATATGTAGAGTCTGGAAGTCTTAAACTAAGTTGGAGCACCTTGACTTCAAGCAAGTGCCCCCAATATCTGATTTCCTTGATAAATTTTGAGTTTATTTACAGAGGGAAACTATAAAATTCTCATGTCTCTTAGTAGCAGTCTTTTGCACCCCTGCCATCACCATTGCAGCCTTTTCCTTATTGACAGGGGTTCGCAGCACAGGCTCTTTGCGTACATTTTAAGAGGGGAGTCATTTTTGTGCATTACATATCTTTCATCTCAGTTGTTCACTGTTGCTGAAATCTAGGTTCTTAGGCAGCTACTATTGCAGACAAAGCCAGGAAGGAGCACAGTGTGTGCAGCAAAGAGTAGATGCAATGGCGAAGATAAAGCTTGGGTAGGGCTTCTTTATGTTTTTCCCCACATTTGAGCTTCTACAAAGTACAGAGTCAAAGGTGATGTCCACTGGGGGCAGCCTCAAACCCAGTAGCTAATAAACTACCCACCGTACACTGCGGAAAGACCACCACACTAATTTCTCATGATTTTCAAAAAGTAATTGAAAGGGAATCACTTTCTGGAATTGGTAACAGAGTCAGAAGAAAAAGTTCAATAACCCAGTGTAATGAAAGGGAGGAACAATGAAGGAGTCAGAAGGCCCATGTTTCTGTCAAATTCTGCTATCAACTCAAGTGTGTGGCCTTGGAAAATTCCCTTTCTATTTTCAGACCTTAGTTTCCCCATCTGTAAAATTACAACATTGAACTATATTTTTATTTAAGATTCTTTCCAGCTCTAAAATTTTATGACTTTTTATGTCCTTTATTAAGGCCTGAGCCATGCAGTCTCAGGGTGGTTAGCTTCTACGAGAGAACATACCTCTGTAATATCCTTTGCTTTGTTCATTTAGCTATAAAGCAGTCTGCCTTTGGCACTTGGGTCAGACATACAAAGTTATGAGCATCCTGATTTACTATCCTACTCAGCATGCTAGTAGAATCTGTCAGTACTATAAGTTGATTAGCAGGAAAAGGAGACAAACACTCCAATTAATTGAGTTTGGAAATATAGAGGAGCCTCATATGCCCACAAACAGGTGAATGTGGTTGTGAGTGCATACACACATTGAGATACCGTCTATTGCTAGCAATCAACTCATTACAACAATCCATTTCCCTTAATACAATTTAGTAAATAGTATAGCATAGCAAAGTTTGTCATCTAAGGAAACACCTATGGAAAAATAACACTTTTGAGTGTGTCAGAGAAAGAAAGGCAGTAAAAGAGAAACAAAAATATCAAACGAAATAAAAATATGGACAAAGACTAATCTTAGAAAGCAGAATAATAGGTAGGAAATGAAAAACAAATGTGACAAAGTAAAAGGAGGAGAACAGAACAGGAAAATGAAAGAAGAGTCAGGGAGATTGAACGTAAGAAAAGATGTAAGAGGGAGAAAGTAAGAAAAAGAGGAAGGGAGGGAGGGAGGGAGGGAGGGAGGGAGGGAGGGAGGGAGGGAGGGAGGGAGGGAGGGAGGGAGGGAGGGAGGGAGGGAGGATCAGATTCCCTGGAAGGTTGAA
Organism: Microtus oregoni; assembly: GCF_018167655.1. Classification (NCBI taxonomy): domain Eukaryota; kingdom Metazoa; phylum Chordata; class Mammalia; order Rodentia; family Cricetidae; genus Microtus; species Microtus oregoni. The sequence continues at coordinate 445,766 of NW_024543224.1, read as the reverse complement.
CACTGTTCCACATGCACCTGTGATGACCATCTTAGAAGAAAGTCTTCAAAGGCACTGTGGAAAGCAGAATGACAATCAGAGTCTGCTTCGAGAGGCAATACCTTGGGGAGCCCCTAAACCTTCACAATGCTGGCTCTGTCAGTCCTCAGTGTCCAAACCTCATGCCCATATATCACCTGAATTTGCCATGACAGCCATAAAAGCTGAGCAGGCCGGGTGTAAAAGATTGAAGAAGAGTAAGATAGATTCTGTGAAAGAGCAAGGCATCCTGCACTGGGATATACTTTGCATTCTCCTGATACTGCAGGAACAAAAGAGGCGAGGCCCTAACTTTGGCTAGTTTATTATCTCACACCCTCCCCAAAACATGAGGCTTATGCTTTACTGAAGAGGGCCAGAAGGAGAACACTCTGGATCCATCTTGTAGGAAGGTCATACAGACTTCTCCTGGGCCTTAGGGAAAGGTGCGCTACCAGAAGAGATTTTTCTGCACACAGTGTTGGTGTGCCTCTTACAGCGGCAGCCGGGTCGCCGGAGGCTATCATAGCCTTGCTGGCACAGATGGAGGCATCCACGGGTAGGCAGGTAGCAGCACAGGCAAGGTAAGAAGAGGGAGATTAGACTCATGGCTGCCCAGCGAATGAAGCAAGAGCTAGGCCCACAGGAGCAGGGCTCATCAGAGCAGTTGTCTTCATCATCAGTGGAGCAGTGGTAGAAGAGGCCCTTGACACAGCAGAGGCAAGTGCCACAATCAAGGAGGCTCTCAGCAGAGCAAAGGCAACGCTGGTTGCACATCCAGCAGGAGGGAAGAGGGCGAACCGCTGTGCATGGGACACACTTGCAGCGCCCGCACTCCTCGCAGATAAAGAGGTGATCATTGGGATGCCCTACAGATAGCTCAGCTTCTCCCTTCAGAGCACCATCGACCTTTGGGTGGGCCCTTGCTCCAGGCTGGGTTCTGATGATGGACTGGCCTGACGGAGAGGGCGTAACGCTGGCCAAGAGCCTTTGATCAGAGGCAGTGGTGCTTTGGGACATTGAGCTGGCAATGCTAGATTGGCTCAGATGCTGAGGCAGGGGCTGCAGCTGATGGCACTGGCTGATACTGCGTGGGAGAGCAGTAGGCATGGTAGCCAGGGACCAATCAGACTTGTGGGTTTGCACAATAAGGGAAGGGCTGGAAAGAGCCTGTTTACAGGGTGCTGGAGGCCGTTCCACATAATCATTGCTAGCATGAGTAGAGCGCAGCTGTTCAATAGGCAGAATTTGTTGGAGCTCATCTATAGCTGTGGCATCCATTTTGCCTAGATTTTTGAGCTCTAAGTGATTTGGGGTCGGGGTGGCACTTATGGTGATTTAAAAAAAGCCCTTGTCGTTATATGGACCTCAACACACATCAAAAAAATGTCCTAGAAGAAAAGAAATAGAAACAATATATGAGAACATACATGTCACAAATTCAGGAAAACTAAAAAAAGTTAGGACTTATAATCACTACTTCATCTTTCAAATGCTGTATTGTAGGTTTCATGTAACACCTTTATTTTGTAAGTGAACTCACTTAGTTTCAGACAAGTATGGTCTTTCTATTCAAAGGATAAATCAGTTTTGAAGCAAATGTTATAACAATTTGCATATAAATACAAAACGTTAATTCTTTTTGTATTCCATCAAGTGACTAAGTTCACAGAAGCAACTAATCTAAGGTCTGAACATCTGCATTCTGGTAAAAATGGAGCCAAATGTTAAAGTAAAGGTCATTTCCTAATGCATATTGATTCAGTAGAGGAAACTTCACAGGTATACCAAAAGAACCTGCTCATATGTTTATATAGATATGTATATATCCAATCATTTTCCTGCTTTACCTTCCAGAGTAGCCAGAATGTAGGTATGCATCACCACACTCAGCTTCCAAAATCAAACATTTTTTAAATATTTTTTAACACTGGGCAATAGGACAACCATATAAAACTATAATACAAGCCCTGAATTATTTCAAATATCACTGTAACTATAAAATTGCATTTATCAAACAAATTCTGCATAGACTGCTTTCTCTATCTCTTACTTTACACCAGAAACAGGATTTTTAAAGAGAAAAAATATTCTTATACTGTACTTAAGCTTAGTTGAATATTAGAAAACATATTCTTACATCTTCATTGTGCCAAAAATGGTTGTGTAGTCATTCTCCTGAAGGCGTTGATATAGTGTAGAATCAATAAATGGTGACCTTGAAAAAATATTTCACAAGTAGTAGACTCCCGTACCTAGAGGACTGAATGTTTAGAAAAGAAATGAAAATATAAATAAAAAGGCAACATGGAACACCAGGACATAATGATCATTAGCATGAATACAGTACATATTTGAAATCTAGTGGATTTTAAGTATCCTTAGAATGAATCAATTACTTGTACTGGTTTGGATAGATTGAATAAATAGTAAATAAAAATGAACAAAGAACTGGAGAATAGTGTTTGTCTAGGTTTCCTCAGTAAAAATAAAGATACAGTTAATAAACAGTTCAGCAGCTAATAATGACTACATTTTGATGGTCTTTGATACTATATTCTCATATAAATATGATTAGCTAAACTTACACTGTTTAAAAATTAGATAAACATAATGTATGTCCAAAAACTCAAATATGAATGATACTTTTGTCAAATCATTTGATTTATTTAGGCCTCAGTTTCACTACCTATATAATTATAGAGGTGGGCTACATGATCTCCAAGAATATTGCCTAACATTAGTCTGTATTTTTATTTAAAAGAATTTAATCATTCTTTTCATCTGCACCATCTACATTTTCAAGTTTCTTGAGAATAAATTAGGCAAAGTGCCCTTGTTTATTTGGAAAATTCAAAAACAAAAATAGATTCACTTCCTTGCTCTTAAAGTCTTTGTAACCTTCAGTCCATACATAGCTTTATTAAATCTTTATACAGTCATAGTCTTGGCATTGGAAAGAAATATACAGTATTCATTTGGGCATCTGAATAAACAAGGATATACTGTTTAGTTAACTGTAGATTATATGTGAATATAGAAACTTTGGACTATGAAAGGTATTTGACAAAATTATAAGAAAAGTGTTTATGTCCAACTGATCAAATTAAAGGACTAGATGACAATTTTCTTGCCATTCTGGGGCGGCTGAATCAATCTAGCTAAAAAAAAAAAAAGATGAACTGAAATAATCAGAATATTACACACACACACACACACACACACACACACATTAAAGCAAAAGGTAATGAGGAGGGATGCTAAAAAACAAATAAGCAAGATACTACTTGTAGACTAGATGAGAAAATGTGTGTAGATTAGATGAGAAAGTACCATTGTATGCATGTTTATAATTTAGGAGTCCACCCATTAAAACACCACTTTTTGTGAGCAGTAACACTTAATAAACTGCCTGTGGTCAATTTGATATTTTGATATATGACAAAGAATATACATATCACATATTATTAAATAGCAGTCAGTGTGTTTATGAATCTTGGCTATATAGGGAAGGAATCTAGTGATTTTTGTCACGTAGTGCCTCTGCAGTAATGAATGATGCATTGTAAACCTACCTCCATCAGTCTTGCTGGCCAGGTGCTCATGGCTTTCTGAATAGTTTTTCTATAGCCATGAAATTTTCTATATACAACCTAAACAGAAATTCCTTTTCTTACTAGAAAGCTAAACCTATTCATGAAATGGTAATGTTTTTTTAATGAAAGAAAATGTATTTTTCTCTCTAAAACCTAAAATCTGCCATGTTGAGACAAAAGTTGAAAACTTTTCTGTCTAAAGCTATTTGCTGTCACCTTAAGACATTAATGATGTCTATAATAAATCTTTTTTGATAGAGTGTGATTCAAGGCTGATTTTTAAAGAGAGGAGAGAAAAAAGAAGGAAGGGCTGACTACTGTTTTCTCCCACACTCACAGGCTCAATGCTGTTTTGTACCTTACTGTGTAATGGCTGTGGGGTGTGTTTTTCCCCTGTACTCTGCTGTTATACACTTGTTCTCAGAATAACTGAAAGCAAATATAGGGGGAATTTCTGTGATGGCTTTATATGTTTTCTTAATTCTACTATACCAAAGTCTGTTCTCTAAAAATCCTTCTCTGTGCAAAAGCATTTGCATCTCTATCAAAGCACACCCCCCTTTACAAATACCAAGTTGTATATAGTTTACATTACTGACCTCTCTGTTACTGACTGGGCCTCCCTCCTACCGCATACATCTTGCTAGAGCTGCCAGATTCTCACCACATTTAACTCTTAACTTGTCACGTTGCTACCCCAATCCTATTCATTACTTTAATAGTTTCATTAAGACTCATAGCAGTTTATTTCAAGCCCCTGAGCCTTGCAGTTTTAAGACCTTGGCATTATTAAAGATATAGGAGTTTTAGTGATGAGTGATAGAGAGAAAAATTTTAACACTGAATAAATTCATATACTTCTAATGGTGAGGAAAATTCTAAGAAATGAGTTGTTCATTTAAGACACTGGGATCTTTATATAAGCCCCAAATTATTTTCTAAGACACAAGAAACTTAGGATATAGTCTTAATGCTAGCTTTATTTTGCTGTGTTACTATAGGTAAGTGACCTCTCTGTTTCTTCATCTGCAAAATGAAGAGGTATGTAAGAAAGATTTTTAAAGCCCATTTTGCCCTGGTCTAAATTCTTTCCTGGGTTTAGACTGCACATCTAAGTCTCAAATTCTTTCATGAAGAATTAGTCTCCTTTCTTTTCAATCGTTGGTTACTTACTATTCAATTCTGAACAAATATCTCTAAATACAAACCACTCATATCATTAGATTATCTTTCTCAGATAGAGACCTAAAAACAGAGCATAAAGAAATAAAATGTCTAGAATTTTACAATAAGATCTTAGTGTATGTTTGTTAGATTCAAATAGACAACAATATACTTAACTGTGGATGAACTGCTAGTCTGCCTTATTTGTATTTTTGCATGTAGCTGTCTTGCTTTAACACCTTACATCACATTACAGCAAGGTTTTAATATGGTGCAGAAAATCAACAATAATTTGCATTTCAAAATGCATTATCTGCTTAAGAGTTCAATTTGTTTTCTGTTCATGGAACTTGATTTGAAACATTCGTAGGTGAGTGATAGTTAGATGTGTTGAAGAAAGTGTACTGTAAATCGGTTCCCTAGGTCCTATCAAATGTCTTTTGACTAACTATGCTCACAGGTTCTTATTTTGGACAAAATTCCCATATGCCATATAAAGATATGTACACATGTACCCAGGCATGATTCCAGAAATTTCTAAATCATTGCTCTGACTCAATGTAAGTGGGGGGTTATGCCGTGTCAGCTTGCGCCATTTCTACCCAAGGCAAGGTGATGTGATGAAATCTGAACGATGCACAGCCCAGACTTGTGAGCCAATAGCAGACTAGCCCCATGCTGACAAGGATGCCCGCTGGGCAGCCAGACTGGCCTCAGCACGGGCTCTTCCTATGTCCTCACCTTGGGTGGTTAGGCTGCGCAGTAAGGGGCTTAGGTAAGCACCAAAATGCATTAAAGGTCAACAGACTAGGCATTAAATTGGCAAAAAAAAAAAGGATCATATTGAATTCCTATTTTGATTTTTAAATTTCCAGTATGAATAATTTTCTACGAGAGCTGATTCATTTAAATGTCATTTTAAGGGTTTTCATTTTATTTTACCCAGGCACTTTCGTGTGTGTGTGTGTGTGTGTGTGTGTGTGTGTGTGTGTGTGTGTGTGTGTGTGCACGCTTGCGCGTGCGCGCGCGCGCGCACACACACACACACACACACACACACACACACACACACACACACCGAACGCTGGAATGAATGGCAATCTGTGCATTGCATAGAAGGGATTCTGAAGTCTTTAGGAGCTAATCCCCGTGGCTTACCTTGAGAAAATGGTTTATCCATGCCGAGAAAAGCAGAAGAACTAACCCTCGATCTGGCTCAAAGGATCTCTTCTCCCGAGTCTTCACGTTTTTCCACCTCTCTTCGGAAAGTCTGAATGAAAACTCCTTTAGTGGAAGAGAAGATAAAAACAGAGATAGTTCTGTCTCGGTCCTTCCGACACAGCAGGAGAAGGAGAAAGGAAGAGAGGGAGAAGGGAAGAGAGGGAGAAGGGAAGAGAGCAGAGGGAGAGGGAGAGAGAGGGGAGAGAGAGGGGGGAGAGAGAGGGAGAGAGGGAGAGAGAGAGGGAGAGAGAGAGAGAGAGAGAGAGAGAGAGAGAGAGAGAGAGAGAGAGAGAGAGAGAGAGAGAGAGAGAACGGCAGCATTAAGGAGGGGGTTGAGAATCAGACCTGTAGTGGCAGACACTCTGTGGATTTTACATGCAGAGCTGAATCTTGATGCACGTATTCCCCAAAGAAAGCTCAGCAGGGTAAGTTCACCTCCTCCTCTTTCTCCTCCTCCTCTTCTTTCTCCTCCTCCTCCTCTTTCTCCTCCTCCTTCTCTTACTCCTCCCCCTTCTCCTCCTCCTCCAGTTTCTTTCCCCCTCCTCCTCCAATATTTTCCTTCCCCTTCTCTTCCCCTCCCCCTCCCCTTCTCTCCTTCCTTCTCCCTTACCTACTCCCCCACCTCCCTTTGCTCCCCCCCTCCCCCGCCTCCACATCCACCTCAGTCTCCTCCAATCTGTCAGAAGAACCGAAGCAGCAGAAACTGCAGTTGTAGACACAGGGTATCTCAACCAAGCAATAGATACCGCTAGTGTGTGATTATTTATACAGCTCTGGGTGTGTTGGTATATGATCTGCGGCAGTATGTGTGTAGGGTGAGGTTGCACTCTGTGTTCAGCTCAGCTAGCTGGTTGTTCTGTGAATGTAGAGGGTTTCTGGAGGTCTTGTGAATGGGTTATAGGAGGAGGATGGGAAGGGATTTATTGCTCGTTGCTATAATTTTTTTCTCTTCCCCGTCTCTGTGTCGTGGCTTTCCCGGAGCTTTAGCTCTTAATGCTTGGCTAAGTGGCGTCATCCAGCTGAAATTGAATCGACCCATTAGAACTCCCCATAGGAATCTCTGTATCCGGTCCCTGGGTAATGACTGAAACAAATTTTAAAGAGGAGTGGGGTTCCAGGGGTGGTAAAAATTTTAAGGGGACCTTATTTAAATATCTCTGCCAATCACAAGACTCTCAGAATTTGCTAACTGACTGTAGCTTCAATCTGATAAAGATTGAGCTTCTCCTTTAAGGGCTTCCCCCACCTCTTTTCCTCATTCATTCCCACTCCCCCCCCCCCCCACCGCACTAATAATGATTGTCCATCCATCATCCTCTGGGAAACCATTACCCAACCTACATTCCCTTTCTTCCTTCAGCATGTCATACATTTAACAACAAATATTTATTAATTGCCTTCCTTTGTGCTAGGTGTTCTGAATTCTTGCCTTTATGGAGCCTCCTTGGGACTTTCTGGCTTCTGAAAATAAAGCAACAAAGCAGCCTTAATTTACTCTTAGAGAGAAAGACAAATCTTTCTGTAAATTATCTTCAGCTCATTATTTAGTTCAGTAAGAAGGGGGGGATTGTCCTTCTCACACCCAGACAGAAGCATTGGAAGAAATTCAAGCCTTATATTTAAAATTAAAGTCCTGCTTAGGTGGACTAGTGGCAGGAACTTGGCCATCAGCATTCTTAGGATGCTTTGGTTACTCTATCTATAAAATTAAGATGGTAAATGGTGACAGTTCAGACTAAAACAAACTCGTGAGTCTGGAAACTCAGATTCTTAATCTTACTCTAATTCCTTGTGTGACCTTTGTAATTTGCTTCCTCTCTAGAGCCCCAATTTCTACATTAACAGAAGGAAATCTTATTTGGTAATTGCCCTGTCTAGCTTTGCCATTATATTATCTACACCCTTTCATGAATATCAGAACAAAAGAAAACAGAAACTATAAAAATGTATGGATGTGTGTTTGCGCATACTCTGTAAAAGTTCTTCAGATTATTCTGTTGCTATATATCATATATGTGTATAATACTTATATTCATATATAATTTATAAGCAAATCTAAATGTGTTTTTAATCATAATTATCAGTCAAGAGATTTTTCTATGTAAATTCTTCTCTTTTATGGCTCAATACTGTTCTCTTGAGTTTATTGAAATTATGAAAACCATAAAAACTAAATCATAGGTTTGTCTGCAGATAATAGATTAGTAATCTATTCCTTTAACAACTATTTATTGTAATCAACTATGTGCCAAGAACTTACTACTAGCTAGATACAGGCCAACAGATCAACATTAACAATTTTGACTTCTCAATTTAGGAGGTATGTATTTGACTTTGGAAAATTCAGTTAACCCCTATGAACCTATTTCTTCATGTTTAAAATAGAGACAAAATTCTACATCATAGAATTATATTGTTGCTCTGTAATTTGAATAAGGTTTTACATTTAGAAATTCTATTAGATTGACATATAAAAAACACTCAATGAATAGTAAGTATAAATTAAAAAACTGTTTTCACCTTAATTCAGTCCATAAGCATAGCAAGAGATGGTTTTAATTAAATGTCCTTTTAGTTTTTAAAAGTTTTAAAACCTTTTCATTTTATGTGTATGAGTGTCCCATCTACATGTAAGTGCAACATGTGCATGCAATGAAAACAAAAAAGGACATATTATAAGCTACCATGTAGGTTCTGGGAAACTGAACCAGGGTCATCTGTAAGAACAAGTGCTCTTAACCTCTGAGCTATCTCTCCAGCCCCACCTTTTATTGTTTTAAGGTACACATTTAAATTTGAACAGGTGGGTTGCCTAATTATTTCCCCCTTTATTCTTTGAGTCTATATTAAGGAAAAAAAATCAACCAAGATTATTCAACCTTACATTTTAGGATACCTATGCCAAAACAATTATGTTACAGATCATTCATTCCACAGTGTTTTCAATGGGCCAACCATTAGTAAATTTCTGGTATTCCAACAACTAGATGTCCTGTTCTTTCAGAATTGACATTTAATTAAGTAGGGAGACATTTTTAAAATCTGCAAGATACTATCTTAAGTATTTTATGTGCTTCAACTCATTTAATTCTTACAACAATCCTATGGAGTTTACGTACAAAAGAGAAATAAAAATTTAAAGAAATTAGGTAATTTACATGACTTATAAGTTTCAGATCTGAATTTAATTTACTACAGGGCTTGCGTACTTAATCATTATGCCATAGTGCCCAGTCATGTGCAAATCCTCCTACACATACATATGCAACATTCTTCCAAACTATTTGGCATTTATTATGGTTAGAATATATGTGTCTCCCCAAAATTCTTATGTTGAAAACTAATCACTAATGTTGTGTTATTAAGAGGAGAGTCTATTGAGAGTTAATTAGGTCATGAAATTGGAGCCCTCATGGAATTAGTGATCTTATACAAGAATCCCTGGTGAGCTAGGGTGTCCTTTTCATGATATAAAGATTTAGTGAGAAGGTTCCTATGAATCAGAAAGTTGGACCTCATCAGACACTACCAATAACTTTATATTAAACATCCCAGTCTTTAGAATACATCTACTCTAAGATATTTTGTTATAGTAGGTAAAACAAATAAGACATTAACTCTGAATATTTTGTATTATTATATACTTCTTTGTCTTTGAATATTCTGCTCAGTCTTCTTGAAATACTTCACTAATGTTTATTTTTATACCTAGGTGTCAAAGTCCCACATTGTAGGAAAACTTTGCCTAATCATGTCAGTACTCTTCTTAAGGTTCCAGTTGGCTTCCTTATACTTTAATACAATCAATCACAGAGTTTGCCAGCTTTTATTTATGATTATCTGTTTTCCATGTTAGACAGTTATCATTGGTGGTATATTGTATTTGTCTTTATTGCTTTATCTCTAGGGACTGATATACTACCCACACAATTAATGATTATTGTATGAATAGTTAAATGATTCTTGGAAATAAACCTGGATAACTTCTTGACCTTCGCATTTTAAGATACTATGTTCTCAAATTACTTTTGTAGTTCAATGATTTTTGATAGACCATCAGACAAGGATGGCTCTATACAGAAAACTCCTGATGAGCCATTACAAAATTCAACATGTATTATCTGGCATTTTGCTTTATGAAACCATTAGATTTTTATAACAGTACATTTCAGGAAATATGTTAATGGTTTACTTTTTGGTAAAAGACAGATTCATTAAATTGCTGAAGATAATTCAAGTAGTTTGCGACAGTGTGGGAACTAGAAGCAAGCACAGCTTTCTTGTTTCTTAATCTAGGAATTTCTTTTTGTTTATAAAATACCATAATGACAATTTCATTCCAAGTGAGTTTGTAGATACTATTTCAGCACAAATCAGCCACGTATTTTTTTTCCAAAAAATAAATGAATAACCTTGAAGAAGACCATAAAACTACTCTGCCCTCAAAATATTTCCCTTACTACTCTAAAAATCTCCCGATTGTGATTTTACAATAAATTAATCACATCTTTAAACACTTTATAGTAACTGATTGTTCAATTCACTTCTCGTATGACAGCTAACTCAACGATATCTTAAAGATGAAAGAATATGTTTAAATATTATACAAATTAAAAAAGATTGGTTGCAAAAACAGTGAAAGACTTAAAGAGATATTAGTATCTGGTCAAGAAAAAACTGAATAAACATACCTACCTAATTTACATGAAGGGCACATTTGGAAAGTTCAGTTGTCAGAAACTGACTAGCACATGGAGTTCTGAGAAGAATGATATATTCAAACTGTCTTATGTAAGAGATATATATTGAAAATAGGAACAAAATGTGTAATGTTGGAGAATAACTTGAATGACAGGTAGAATAATTTAGAAAATGTTTTAGGAATCAGAAATAATTTTTTGAACAAAGTAATAAAGTATAAAATTAAACCATATTAAGAAAGATATATTGGAGGGAGAGGTAGTGAGATTGTTCAGCAAATAAAAGTGCTTGCTGTCAAGCCTGAGGACCTGAGTTCAAACCTCATAACCCACATGATAGGAGAGAACCAGGTCTTGCAAATTGTACTTTACCTCCCCATGACACACACACACACACACACACACACACACACACACACACACACACACACACACACACACAATAGATAGATGTGAAATTAAAATTTAAAAAGAAAGACATACAGGACATGATAAATTGGTTAGGAATATTTGAATTAAGTCAGCTAATTTAGAAATTTAAAGCATCTTGGAGAAATTAAAAAAAAAGAAAACAAAAGGGGCTGGTTTAGGGAATTGACAGTGAAAATGGGAAGTTAGGCTGGTTTAATAATAACTATACGAAAAACCAAAAAAAATAATAATAATGATACATTGTCATATGGAGACGTAGGAAGGTGAGCATGAGTTTAAAACAATATTGGTGCTAGAAAAAAGCTTTAGAAACTAAATTATCAATCCTTCATTATAAAATTGTATTCAAAATTCCAACCTATCTGCTTATCCTAGTTTCTTTTTTATAGTCATCTATGTAATATTATTCTGCCTTAAAGATTATTTCAAGTATGATGTCCTGTATAACGTTTTCAATATCTTCTTTGTACTTCCAAACTTTAAAAACAGGAGAGTTGTGGTTTTGTAGAATTTATCAATTTTTAAAAAGATTTGTTTTATTTTTATGTGTCTAGGCTGGTCTTGAATACCTCTATAACCAAGGATGATTTTAAACTCCCAATCCTGCTGTCTCCACTACTTCAGTGCTGGAATTACAGGCATATGTCATCACACCATGTACATGCTGTGAATCAAGGGTTCCATACCTTCTAGAGAAGCATTCTACTGAGACCTATATTTCCCAGCCAGGTATTTATCACTTCCAATTTGTACTGTAATAGTTTATGTATGTCTTATCTTTACAACTAAAATTATCTCACTGAATATCCAACTATGTGTTCCTAAGGTACTTTTTATTGTGATTATTATAATTACACTGTATTATTGAAATAAATGAAATGAAAAGAACCCAGGACTCCTGATGCTTGGGCCAACATTCTTTATGCTGTACAACAAACAGAAAGGATGGTAAGATTTTTTTTGAGTTATTTGTGAGGAAGTATAGAACTTGAGGTGATCATGAGACGTTTTCAAGTGAGAACATTTAGAATAAACTTATTGATGTGCGACTAAAATTTGAGTGAAACACCAGAATAGAAATTTAGGGGCTACTAACATAGAAGAGATCATTGAATTTTTGAAAATGGATGAAACTTTGGAAGTACAGGAAAGTAATAGAGAGGATTGTGTATCATGTAGAAAGTTAGAGAGCAAAAAGATAAAGAACTAGTGGGGAAACCAAATAACAAGTTATCATATGTTGGAAAGTATTCAGAGCAGCACGATGTTATAGAATTGCAGAGAAAATATAAATAAAGACAAAAATTTGAAAAAAATGATTTAAAATATGACTTAATTTACACATAGGACTATAGGTGAATAATTGAAAAATCCTAAGCATCAATAGGTTGAGAGGAACAAATCATGACATGGTTATAAGATTTTATCAACACAGGAAAGCTAGTGAATTGTGAAATAAAAGGAAGGAATTAGTGGAAAAAGAGATGAATAGGAGCTTTAAAGTGTTTGTTGGAGCCAAATTCCAGTGGAATTTGCAAGGATTGACATTCTGAAGCAAAGTATGTTGTGTACTTTAGAGCGAAAGATAGTCACAAGTCTTACCTTTGTTACATTTTAAAGCAAAAGATAGTCACAAGCTTTGCTCTTGTTACAATTTTACCTGGAATTACACTGCTGAAGAAAGAACTTAAACACCTGAAGCCTGGATAAGACTATGACAACTAAGGAGTTTCCCGTAGCTTGATCCTAGTGAATTCCAAGGGTCACAGAAAACATCTCTGCAACTAAGCCAATCTAGAGAAGGCTTTAGAGTCAGATCTAGGTTTACAGCCAGTTCCATTAATTAGTAGCTGTGTGATGTTTGGCTTAGTTACCTAAGACTTTTGACTCTTACGGTGTCCACTTGTGAAACAGACATTAATTTATTTGTTAAAAACCTGAGTAATTTGAAATAATGTGAATAGTAAGTAAACTAAGTACTCAATACATGGTAGATATTACTATGATTCTTATTTTCTGAGAGACTACTTCAGACACTGTGAAGAGTCAACTTAAAATTGCAGCAAACTCTCAAGATAGTCACTGGCATGTGGAGCAAGTATACACATTAATACAGTGACCACAGCACATGCAGAATATATTACTCATACAAAAGAAGTCTTCTATAAATATTAATTATGGAAAAGAAGTAAATATATCTAACTAGCAAACATAGTTCAATTTTTCTCTTTATCATACCTTGAGATAATTAAATATTCGGTTATTTTCTTTAGTCAAATATGAGATACGTGATTAAGTAAACAATCAGCAAACATATTGAGAATCAAATTTATATTAGGTTTGGGGGGTTAGAAGGAAACCAAAGAATAATAGTAAATTAATTAATGATATGCATTTATTTTTAATTTTTGAGACAGGATCATGCTTTGTAGCTCTGTCTGATCTGGCCTTTGCTGTGTAGCACAGTCTGCTTTGAACTCATGGCAATACTTCTCTCCCAGCTTCCCAAGTTGTTATTACAGGTATGTGACTTTTTGTCCATCTAAATTCTATAGTAACAAAAATACAATAATATTGTGTAATTATATGTTATTAATTAACATAGAAACAACAGATGAATATATTATTCCATAGATATCATAATCTAGTAAAAAGATATAAAATAGATAAATATATTAAAGTATATCAAGTGTTTTGGAGAGAAGCAGAAAGAAATATATCTAATTCACTGTTGAGAGTAATGATAACATAACATTTAATATAAATTTTGGGGGGCTAGAGAAATGGCTCAGTGGTTAAAAGTTCTTTTTCCAGAAGACCCAGTTCAATTCCCAGTATTTGCATGGCAGCCCTCAACTCAGTAACTCCAGTTCCAGAAAATCTTGAGCCATCTTCTGATCTCCACACAAGATAAAATTGTTTATAATAGAGAATTAGATTAGTTTTACAGGTACACTTTCTGATAATGATTATTTTAAATGTTGTATTAGATTAAGATATAATGTTGGCTCTAAATAAGCTCAGTGTGTTCTAAGAATTTAAGTGAGATATGCATTGTGGTGACTTCTAGAGAAAAATTTTGCCTCTGTGATATAGTGTGTTTCAATGTAATTCAATAAAACAAATATATATAAACCATATACTTAACATTATATAATATGCTTGATGTGAGAGATGCAGTGATGAATGTAGCCCAATATACTATGCTATAAAGCACCAATGCAAACTGATTGAATGAGTGGATTAATGGTCTTATCCTCATTATTCATAGCGTACAATAATGGACATATAAAATATAAACTGTAATATAATATGTCAATAAACCAGAATGAGATACAATTATGGCCATAATTATGGTAAGGACAGTATAGACAAAGATAAGTGAGTGACAAGTAAAAAAAATAAAAAGAACTACGGAGACTTAGCAACTTACGGTTTATCAAAAAGTTTCATGAGATTCTTGCTTTCTAACACTTCTAGACAACTACAAACACTAGCCATCTTGCCTGGAACAGTGGAAACTTCCAGACCTGGCTCAGACTTCCTAACTGAACTCTAGATCTACATATCTAACTTTATATCAGATATCTCCATTCATTGTTTTTCTTTCTCTTGACATTTTGGTTGTCAGACTAACCTTTAATGGTTGAGCCATCTCTCCAAGCCCTTCCTTTTTCTGTCAAACAATATAGGAGCTGAGGGGAATTGTTATTTTGTATATGGTAGTAACGGAAGGCTTCTCTCATTTGGATGAAATTTGACTCAAGTAAAATAAAAACCCTGAGATAGCAAGGACTTGGGGGTGTAACCCAGTGGTATATTATAAACCACAGATAGACCTCAGTAATGCACATTCCTGAGGCCAGAAGTGTGAAAAGATTAACTTTCTATTCTTATAGTGGAATACTGGAGAAAGACTGGTAGTATATGAGATGCAGCAAAGGCTCATAATTTGGAGTTCTGAAAGTGATGTTAAAGATTTTGTATTTTACTCAAAATGGTCTGAGAAAATGTTAAATGTTTTCGCACAGAGCACTAATAAAATTTGAACTATAATATATATAATCATATAAATATAATTTTGTAATGCTCTCTTTAGATGCTCTGTGGAGTATATATTCAAGATACAGGCTTGGATTGGAAGTTGGAAAAAATTAGGAAGCTATTGAAGGAGTCTAGATGCTAGAGTAGTAAGAGTAGACATGAATCAAGTTATTCAAGGTACTGAGTTTAGCCAATATGCACATCCATGTATTCTATATGCATTCTGGGATTTTGTAAACTTCTCTGAGTAAAACTGTATAGATTTCACTTCAGGTGTTAACAATGGCTAATAGCTGCATTTTTTAAAAGAGAGTTTAAAGCAACAATATACAGACTGAAAAGGTTAATAATACACTCATATGTATAAAATAAATGATGAAAAAGAGGTCATGAACTTGCAAAAGGGCAAGGAAGTTATATTAAAGGGTTTAGAGGGAAGAAAGGGAAGAGAGAAATGGTGTAATTAAAATCTCCAAAACAAAAAAAAATTAAGTAAGAATATAGAATTGATTGGAATTTTGGCTCTATTTTAGTCCTTAAATACTTATATGGTGTTTTCTCCTATATTTTCCCAACAGTGTGTTTGTTTGTGTGTGTGTGTGTGTGTGTGTGTGTGTGTGCATATGTGTATCTAAATAAAGCATAATTCTCATGTCTTTTCAAAGGGAAACAGATTAAAATTGCTCTTAATGGAAAGGATGAAATACCTCCTGATTTCTAATTTCTTCATGTGCAGTTTTGCTTTGATAGCCCAAATAATGAATTGTCTCCTTTTTACTTATATATCCTGTCTTGGACCTGGGGGTGTGTCCTATATAAACTCCTTATGTCCCATAGAGATGACATCTTCATAGGAATTATCTCTATGATACTTCAAGATGCTTCAACTATTTCCTTTTATATAATGTATTATATTGCTACTGAGTCTTTTTGTCTACTTTCATGTCTTAGAAGTGTATCAAGAAAGTAGTTAATACTACATTAAACATCTGACTGTATGGTATTGAGATTCTGGTTTCAACTTAGCAGAACACTTTCCTCCTCCACATATGTACCAATATTTATCCCACGTTGTTCAAATTATCTCACTTCTTTTTATCTACATTAATTGGAAGTTTTATAATTTGGGAATAAGAAAACAATGGGGCAAATTCCTACAAATATCAGATATCTGATACATCCATATTGTACTCTTGTTTACAAGCAGGTCAGCCTAGTGTAGGTGACAACAGCATTGAAGATTGCTTTTGGCTCTGGAAGAAGTTTGTTTTTAGAACTCACATCCTACCCAGAACTAAATTTAACCATTACTTTCATTTCAAATAATTTTGACAAATTCAAATAAGTTTTAGCTTTGTGTTTCAAGGTCTCCCCCACCCCCTCCTACTAGTCATGAACATTATTCATGTTAAACTTCTTCCCCACAACCACATCAGGTTTCTTCTCCCTTGCCATGCTTGTTTCTTTACTTTCTGGTTGGTTTTATTTTCTATCTTTCTTCTCTCATTTCTTTTTTTCCTATCCTCTGATACCATTTTCGTCTTGATGCTCTTAACTTAAAAAGAATCCCTTAGTTTTATTCCTAGTGCTTGAACTGGCATTAGGAGTCCATTCTTTTTGGAGGGATACCTTGATCAGCCTAGATTTAGCGGGGGATGGCCTTGATCCTACCTCAAAGTGATGTGTCAGACTTTGTTGACTTCCCTTGGGAAGCCTTATACTTTCTGAGGAGTGAATAGATGCCTGGGGAAGTTAGAGGGAGTGGAAGGAAGGAGGGAATGGGAACTGAGATTGGTATGTAAATGAAAAAAGAATGTTTAAAAAATAAATTTAATAAAAAGACTCCCTCAGGAATACTCTTCAAACAAGTAAAGAAAGGACACGTGCTCAAGATTAAAAATAAGTTTTGTGCAAGTATTTATAAAATCTTCTCAGGCTGAAGATATTTATGTTTGTCTTCTTGTGTGACATTTGGTTCACACATAACATTAATGACATCTTTGCATTTGTTGATTATTTATAATGTTCAAGGAACTATTACATAGATATAGTTATGAATCTATTAAGGAAAGTGTTAAGGCCATTCTTATTTTAAGATGAATCACTTGAAGCCAACAAAGATATAGAAAACACAAATTAGGTCAAATAACATTTTTTACAGATATTTCAAATTCTGTATACATTATAGGTGAGAAGTATGAAGTAGTTATAACCATACAATGAATCAATATGAAATAAAATAGTTTGTTTTTTCTACTATTGCTAGCGAATAGTCTGAGAGGGGCAGAATAAAAATAAGAATCTAGAAAGAAAACATTGAATTTATAATCAGTTAATTGTCTACAATGGTATAAGCACCATTTAGTGAAAAAAGAATAGTTTTTCCAACAACCAGTGCTAGAAAACGGAATAGTCTAATGGCAAAGAATGAAGTTTGACCCTAACTTCAAACCATATAGACAAAAATTAACTAGAACTAGATCATAGCTAAGAAGCAAAAGAAGCAAATATTTGTGACCTTGGATTGTGTAACCCTTAAATACATAAGCTAAGAAGGCACATGAGTAAATATTTGTGACTTTGGATTGTGCAAACCTCCTTATATACAGCAACAAAGTACAAGTGACAAAAGAAAAGATAGACGAATTGAAATCCTTAAAAATCCTTACAAGCAATTTTTCTGGCAAAATATCACCAGTAAAGTACACATAAAAAATGAAAGAAATTTTTTGCCAATGATATTTGTAAATTTAACTCATATCTATGATAAAGAACTCTTTCAACTCAAGAATAAAAGGGAAGTAAGATGAAAAATGGACAGAGGTCTGATCTCCAAAATATACAAAGAACTCAAGAAATTAGTCATCAAAAGAACACATAATCCAATTAAAAAATGGAGTACAGACCTAAACAGAGAACTCTCAACAGAGGAATCTAAAATGGCTGAAAGACACTTAAGAAAATGTTCAACATCCTTAGTCATCAAAGACATTCAAATCAAAACAACTCTGAGATTCCATCTTACACCTGTAAGATTGGCCAAGATCATAAACACGGATGACAATTTATGCTGGAGAGGTTGTGGGGTAAAGGGAACACTTCTGCATTGCTGGTGGAAATGCAAGCTGGGACAGCCCCTTTGTATGTCAGTGTGGCGATTTCTCAGAAAATAAGGAAACAACCTTCCTCAAGACCCAGTAATACCACTTTTGGGTATATATCCAATCGTGCCACAAGGACATATGCTCAACTATGTTCATAGCAGCATTGTTTGTCATAGCCAGAACCTGGAAACAACCTAATTGATCCTCGATTGAAGAATGGATAAAAAAAAATGTGGTACATTTACACAATGGAATATTACACAGCAGAAAAAAAGATAACAACAGCTTGAATTTTGCAGGAAAATGGATGGAGCTAGAAAACATTATTTTGAGTAAGGTAACCCAGACACAGAAAGACATTTATCACATGTACTCACTCATAGGCGGTTTTTAAACATAAAGCAAAGAAAGCCAGCCTACAAACCACAACCTCAGAGAACTTAGACAACAATGCAGACACTAAGAGAGACTTACATAGATTTAATCTACATGGGAAGTAGAAAAAGACAAGATCCTGAGTAAATTGGGAGCATGGGGACCTTGGGGGAGGGTGAAAAGGGGGAGGGTGGAAAGGGGGAGGGGAGAGACAGGGAGGGGAGCAGAGAAAAATACAGAGCTCAATAAAAATCAATAAAAAAGAAAAATAGACAAAGGAATTGAACAGAACCTTCTTAAGTAAGACATATTAACAACCAATGTGTGTATGCAAAACACTCAATATCAATAGTAATTAGTAAGATGCAAACAAAAAAATAATTACATACAACTTTACAACCATTAGAATGGCTAATATCAAAACAATTGATAGCAACAGTGTTAGTGGGGAAGTGGAGAAATTAGAAAAATTTTATATTACTGATGAGATTGTAAAATGATGCAGTCACTTTGGAAGCAGTTTGAAAGTTATCCAAAATGTTAAATATAAAGTTATAATATGATTTAAGAATTCTAGTAGCATATATACATTTGAAAAATATTGAAAATATATATCTATATAAAATATATGCATAGGCTGGGCAGTGTTGGCCCACACCTTCAATCCCAGCTTTTGGGAGGCAGAGGCAGGCAGATCTCTATGAGTTTGAGCCCAGCCTGGTCTACAAGAGCTAATTCCAAGACAGTTAGGACTGTTACACAGAGAAGCCCTTTCTCATAAAAACAAAAAAATTAAAAAATAAAATATTATTTTTAGCATTAATATTTAATATCTTGGTTATTTAGAATTAGCTAAAAGATGAAAATAACCAACTAACCCTAACTCTAACACTAAGAAAATAGGATGAAATATTTTTCAATCATAAAATTATTAAAATTGATACATAAATTATCCTTGAAGTTAAAAAAGCCACACACAAAAGGTCATGGACTGTATCATCCTGTTTATATGAAATGTCCATAGTAGGCAGATATATAAAGACAGAAAGTAGAATATAGGTTTGGGAGGCTAAAGGAAGAGTTTGGAGTGATTGATAATGAATATATGTTTCTTACTTGGTTGATGAAACTGTTTATATTAGGTAGTTATGAGTGCACAAGTGTGTGAATATAACCCAAACTATTGAATTGAGTACACTAAATGAGTATTTTTTACTATATGTTTTAAAATGATGTATTGGTGGAACTCACTAGTCTTCATGTAAAAAGACTCCTGGCATAAATAACTCTTTTATCAAAATGCCAGTCAGTCTCTGAAAATCATTTAGCAAATTTTCAGATTTGATATTATAAATAGAAATACAATAAATTGTTGTAAGAGCTGCGGGCTATGTTCCTGCCTCCCCAGCTCCTGGTCACCTGGCTAGCTTATGCCCCGAAATAACAACACACAAATTATATTCTTTTAAACACTACTTGGCCCATTATATCTAGCCTCTTCTCGGCTAACTCTCGCTCCTGGACTAGCCCATTTCTAATAATGTGTGTAGCACCCCAAGGTGCGCTTACAGGGAAGATTCTAGCCTACGTCCATCCTAGGTTGGAGCTTCATCGCGTGTGCCCCTAGAGCTGAGCTATGGCATCTGTCTGAGGCATCTACCTCACTTCCTCTTCCTCCCAGCATTCTGTTCCGTTTACTCCTCCCACCTATGTTTTAACCTATGAGGCCAAGCAGTTTCTTTATTAATTAACCAATGACCTCCCTCCATCATTAAATATCATATATATACATATTGAGCTTTATACTAAAATATCTATAAGCTAAACTTCCAGACAAAAAATGATGGGCAAAGAATACATATTTTTATTCTGGTGAATGTTGTCAAATTGCTCTCCAGTTTCCACCAATTTATGGTACCAATAAGGAGTTTAGTAGAATGCTCATTTTTAAAATACTTTGACAACTAACTGTATTATCAAATTTCTGGACTTTGTTCCAATGAAAAGTCAAAAATTGATACCATTGTGTTTTAAAAATCAGAAACAAACATTTAAAAATATTTGATCTTTCTATGACCAGCATTTTAAAAACTGTATTTTCATGTTCTTTGTTCATCTTTATATTGAATTCCTTTTTACTATCAGTCTGTAAAATCTTAATATACACATTTAAATATAATCATTATTGTATAAATACTAGTATAATTAAACCACTGATATAAACATAAGTTTTACCAGTCTGTAATTGGCTTTTAAACTTAATTTAAAACAGTGCACACTATATATAAGTCATTTTAATAAAATAAAAATACATAGATACAAAAGTTGTACATATTCACATGATACAGTATAATATTTCAATACATGTATATAAAACTTACCTTCATGGGATTATGGCATCAGGGCTTTGTGGCATATTATTGCTTAGTATTCACATATTTTGTATGTTTATATTTTCGATATGTCTGTAACCTGTTTGAGTTTATTGGCTTAGAGATAAATTAGCATTCTCACAGTTATTGCCGCTTGAGACTTAGTGAGCCTTTAAGGATTTAAATCATTCATCAATTTAAAGAAACTATGGTATGTTATTCTATTACTTCTTCAACTCCGTATCTTTTCTTTCCCCAGTTCCTCTTTCCTTCTTTAGCTTTTTTAAATTTTTTTGCTCATGTCTATATGCCATGACACATATGTCATGTCAGAGGATAACCTTTACCCACTTCCCTTTATTTTTTATTTTTTTTCCTTTCCAACTTTTATTAAGGAAATCAATGGGATCTAAAACAATCTTTCTCTCTCTCTTTCTTCCTTTTCATGCTTTACCTGGGAGAATCTCTATGTTCATTCCTCAACTAAGTAATTTTGGTTTTAGTTGTGTAGATTGTTAGTCACTCTTCTAGTAAAGTGTAAATTTTTGGCAATCATTTTAAAATTTAGATGTTTGGAATATTCTTGCATGAGTAGTAATAACAGCCATATATGTTTAGGAAAATCTTAAATAATAATTTGTGTCTTTTTAATGTTAAAATCAAAACTCTGACTTCTGGTATGCGTTGAAACTACAGGGTAGGATTTAAGTTGTACCAATCAGATGCCCTAACATGACACTTAAATGCAAAATTTTCAACACACATTAAGCAGTACTATATGACTTCCATTTTAGTTGTAATAGGAGATGGAAAAGGAACTTGGCTCTGGGGAATGGCAGAAATTGCAAGGGCAAGTTCTTAATAGAGTGGTGGCACAGTGCTGGCAGCAGTAGCTGTTGCAGTAAAGTAAATTTCTTAGCCTCTAATGCAGGAGCAATAGTTTTTCTTATAAGGAAAGTAACATTATTCCTGCCCATTATTTCCAGAAACTAAACTTCAACATTGGATGGGTAGCTTTCCTTTTATAAATAACTGTATTCTGTACATAACCTCAATTTCAAAATCTTTCTCAAATAATCTCTTCTAATCCCCTTTTTTCTTCAGTCCTTATAATGCTCCATTTCTCACATGTTCTGTATCCTAGTGGATCCTGTAATACACTAGCTTCAACAACCTTTTGCAGTCTGTCACCCACTGTCTCCATAGTTTTACTTGTTTTCCTTACTTGACTTTGGAGTTCACAGTCCATAATTACAATAAATTCTCAGCTATATACCACCAGCACTTTTACCCTTTTGGTCCAGCATATTCACACGAGAAATAAAGATGATCTTCAATAAATCCTATGCTCAATCTATTTAATTTCTGTATTAACTGGTTTGTACTTCATTTAATTTTAATATCTTCCAATTCATAGCCTTTAATCTCAATTGTGATTGATGATGCTATATTGTTTTCACAACCTGATATTTGACTATTTTATACCATCTTCTCTTTACTTAAACCGACACTGTCTATTACTTGTTTCTTACTCTAATTAATGGTCTTATTTTATAAACTACTTCTGTTACTATTGCCATTTACTAAATGTTGTCTTCTTCTTAATTGATCTATTACTATCATTCACATAATAGATTATGCTATTCTTTATAAAACTCTTTGCTTGAGTTCCAGGTTAATTATACTTCTCTAGCTCACTGATTCTTCTTAATATTTTCTGGCATTATTTTAGTTTTCAAATAGAAAAAACTGAGGCAATGCAAGCTTTGAACCTTAAATAACTATTAAAAGTATTTGACACTATCTACTTATGAGTAGATATTTTCACTATCATAGTACCCATGATCTTACAACTAATTAAATATTATTTACAAATGTTTACTGCTTTTTTATATCATCCTTATATCAAGTGTTTATCATTTCATTAAGTATAGCTAGCAATTTTAAACTAAGACACACAAACATCTATAACTTATCAGTAACATGAATAATTCCCTTATAACATGCCACAAGAAATTTGTTAAAAGTATCAGAATAGAAAAAAAATTCCCATTCTTCTCCCTCTCTAAAACAGTGTTATTCTACGTGTACTCCACAGATCAGCGTCAAAAGTACTAATGATCTATTATGACATAACTATGATATTTATACAGAATATTCAAGAATGATGAGTATACTAGTAGAGTACATAGATTGCATTTTAGAAAATTTTGTTTCATGTTAATATATATATGCACATTTTTTACTATTTTACCAAATTCCATGGCAGATTACATTTTTTTTTAGAAAGTAGTCCATCATAGAGAGTTGAAAACTCTACTTTTCTAAAAGTATCTTAATAATGCTTTAGGTCAGGTGGTATAGTTTGACTTCTTGTATTTACCTTTGTCTTCCCCATGGTTGGCCTTTAAGTCAAGGGACCTGGCTGCCTTCCCAAAAGTCGTTTCCGCACAGTTTAATAGCTATAGCCAGTGAAAAAAAAGTGCATTTCCTGCCACCATAGTGCAATATTATTACTAATCTAGTAAGGATATTCACTTCTGGTTTTGGCACTGAGGTTTGGGGTACTGCACTGAGCCAGGTAGCTCACAAAAGTGCAACATTTTGAAATGTGGATTAATAGAGATAGAATAACTAGGACTATTTCCTGTTAAAAATATATTGCACTTGATAATTTGGCAGGACAAAGTAAATGTTAGCTCATTTTCAGAAACAATTTTCTAACTGCTAATGTAGGAATTTTTTTTTAATCCAGGAAGTGCTTAATCAATGATAGATATACAAACTATCATTCATGCTCTAATAATAAATCCTGCAACGAGTTGCAAATTAGATGGAACTCTAAAGAAATAGAATAATTTTTGAATCAGCATTCATTAAGAGGTATGTCCTATGATTATCCTTTAATTTGTAGAAAACTTGGGCTATAAGTCAGAAAGCATATAAAACTGCAGTCATAGCCGGGCGGTGGTGGCGCACGCCTTTAATCCCAGCACTCGGGAGGCAGAGACAGGCGGATCTCTGTGAGTTCGAGACCAGCCTGGTCTACAAGAGCTAGTGCCAGGACAGGCTCCAAAACCACAGAGAAACCCTGTCTCGAAAAAACCAAAAAAAAAAAAAAAAAAAAAAAAAAAAAAAAAAAAACTGCAGTCATTTGAGGGGTGAAAGTTTGCTTGGAGTTGTATGTGATATCAGATCCACAGTTTGAGCTAAGAAGTGAAAAAGAAGAAAGAAGTAAATGGAAATTCAATCACACACACACACACACACACACACACACACACGTGTGTGTGTGTGAACCAATGTATTACATGAACATTTTCTGTAACCTTCTTACACATAACATGTTTACTCAGTTATTAATCCTTCAACAATGATCTTTTCTCACAATTCTACTCCAGGTTATTTGATTGCATGGGAGGTGACTTATTGTAGTAATGTGCAGCAGTACATCATAGATCAGCCCATTTAATCTTTCCAGAATTTGAGTGTATCCTAGTGAATTATAATTAATAACACAAATTAACATATTAACATTTACATATTAATGCTATAAGATTTATGCACAATGAGGATAAAGCAAAGTATGAAAAGGAACTGAGTCTACTTTTATTTTTAAGTATATTCATGTTTATTTACTGTGTATGTGCACACACGTCACTGTACACGTGTGAATCAGAGGACAATGTGCAGGAGTTGGTTCTTTCCACCATGAAAGTGGAATTCGTGAGGATCAAATTTAGGTCATCAGGCTTGGCTGAAAGCACCTTTACCTGTTAATCTGTCTTTCCTGATCCCACTATCTTAACATAAACACACAAAAAGTATTTTTTCTTTTACACTTATAAATTGAGGAGTAATATTAAGGTTGGCAGTTTTAAATCTTAGAGAACAGAAAAGTTAATTAAGGGTGAGAAGAATTTCCAACTATTTATAGGTCTTTATATTGCGTTTTTATTTAAAAAGTTTAAAAAATAGCAGAATTACAAATCCAGTATGTTGCTAATGAAGTTCTCTTTCACTGAAATTCTTTCTTAAAATCAAAGCAAAGGGAATAATTTAATGTCAAATTACCTAGAGTAAACTGAATTAGGCAGTTTACTGTAAATTATTTCTGACTAAACATTTCAGAGAAATGTAAAAGATTAATACTTGTTGCAGATATATAGAATAAAGAAATATAAAATATTATTTTAGGAAAAGAGAAAAATTTTCTTATTAGCCAATTCATACTTCTGCAAATACTTTGGATCAAGACTGAAAGGTAGAAATGTAAACAATGATAGCACTGCTGCTGTTGCCCTAGATTCAATTACAAAACAAGCAGCACATTTAGAAATTTATGCTGGAAAAATCCTTTCAAATGTGTCTGAATACAGAACAGTTACAGTGTTTGTGCAGTCATGCAGTTTGGACTTGTGCCAAGTGTAACGCTCTTATATTCCCGGGCCTACTCTCCTGATGAGGAATCTGAAGGCTAGGTTACAATTCAAGGTCTCTATGGTGGGCTTAATTTTCTACCAAGTGCTTTTGAGATTTTACCCCACTATGTTTGATAGTGAAAATAATAATATGAACACCTAACATATATTTGGTACTTACTATGTGCTAAACCATATGTAAGGCAAATTACGTAGTTTACCCCAATTAAGCTTTACACCTATGAATTTTAAAATTCTTATGTGCAGGTAGAGAACTGATATTCTATGAAATTAAATAAATTACTGAAGGCCAGATTACTTTTACCTGCCCAATTTGAAGTCTGCTGAGAAAATATTTTTACTGAAGAAAAAGTTTATTTTTGTTTGAAATATAGAGTAGATATCACAGAGCAATAAATTCTGTCAAACCTTTATATCTAGCTACATATTGCCTTCAGAAGTGGTTGCTTTTAGCCATGCCTCTAATGTGCTTTCAGTAACTCTCCTTAGTCATGATGGTCCTTAAATCAGTCCCAGTTCTGTGGATTCCTCAATAGTCATGTAATTTAATATTGCAACAGAGTCTCTGAATCACCTTTTTAAAATACAGTTTTTAAGTCACAGAAATAATTAAGAAATAAAAGACCTTTACTGTTTTTTTTAAAAAAAACTAGCATATGAAACACTAATTAATTTGCTCCCAATGGTTATCTGTTTGACAAAAACTTAGAGAATGCAAATTGATCGAGTACAAGATTCATAGGCGTAGGAAAAAGAAATTTTCACAACAGATATTCCTGAGGTCAGAGTCTAATAGGATCTCTAATTTTCATGAGGAACACTTGAGTGGTTCTAAAATGAGATTAGGAATTGTGAAGGAATTCTTCCTTAGTCATGCATTAAAACACTATTGTTAGTCAAAGGGACCTGTACTTAATACTAGAGCATTCTATTTATCCTTGATTCCATTTATCCCTAAAATACAATTTGAATCAGACATATGTCAGAAATTACATCGAACCCTAATTCAAGGAAATGGGGATCATGAAAACCTAGGTATCACCTAGAAAGGATACTGCAAAGAGTGGCGGCTACAAAAAAAAAAAAAAAAATCCACAGATAGAGTGGCCCCAAGCCAAGTAAAAATAGAATGGAAGGTTTCTGTGGGGGACTTTCTTTTAACGCTCTACATAATGTAAGCAATGGCTGTGTGAGACTGTCTCTATCTCTTTGACTTTAGTGCCCTGGCTATACACTACCCTTTGCTGTTTTTCTACTTTTCATGACCAATTTCCTCTGTGGGATTAATGTTTTTCCATGCAATATGGCATGGCTAGAAATATTTTAAGTAACATATGCAAGGAAAAGTCCATATTCTCAGTCGAAATCTGTAAAGGGTAGAGGTAGAAAGAGGAGGCAGAAGGAAGGTGGACAATAGGTACCAAAACAGAATAAAGTAGAAAGAATCAGTTCTACTGAGTCATAACACAGTGAGATAACTATAGTTCACAATAATTTATTATGTATTTTTGAAGATCTAGGAGAGAGGAGTTTGTAGACTCCAAACATAAATGATAAGGAAGATCCTGGAGACATAGCTTTGTGGTAGAGTATTTGCATAATATATGGGGTCTGTGGATTTGAGTATCATCACCACAAAAATACTTTTAAGCAGTTATAAGGAGAAAGAAGTGCTAATTATTCTGATTTGATCAATTCATGTTGTAGTCTGTGTGGAACTATCACACTGAACTCCACTAATATGTATAATTAACATACACTAATAAAATTAAAGGTTATTGCCATCCTAAACTAAGATTTAGACAGTAGATTCCTTGTTTTTTCTATGACTTTTTTCCACCTATCTCATAAACTAGGTGATAGTGGATTTTGGACACAGAATAAATTTTGAAAATATTTGTTAACCAAACATGGAAATAATGAAATCATGGCTGAAGGACTCAAATTGTTGAAACAGACTATGCTAGTAAAATTGTAACTTGAAATGATTTTGCTAGTACTTGCTTCAGCTGTTTTGATCTAGGAAATTCTTATCTGTTTTGGCCCTTGAAGCTTTGTGTTTGTTTTTGTCTTTTCTTTTTCCTTTAGCATATATTTTTTTTCTGCGGATTGTACACACAGGAGACGAATTTTAAAGCTCTTCTTGAAGAAATGCATTCTTCTGTTTAAACTTTAAACTTAAAACTAATCTCCTGTCTTGCATAAGCACGTATACTAGGGAAAAGAATGGAAAAAAGTATTAGTAACCTGGACTCCTCACATATTCACTAAAGATAATTCTACCCCTGCACACTCTGTTCTGAACTTTGTTCCAAAGATCAGGACAATGGTTAAGACAGAAAAATAAAACAAGCCAGGTTTTGTTTGACTAATTTACATTGGAAAGGGCAGAGAATTATAAAGGATGAACGTTTTGAGTATTTTGAGGAAAAAGAGTCTGGAATATTAGATATACTGAGTCAGAATGTTAAGAAGTAAATACGTGAAAATAATTTTGATGGACTGTTTGCTCTACATTATGAAGTGAATTAGCAGACAAAATTAAAATGTAAATTTATTTGTAGACTTTAAAATATTTTAAAAAGGATTTATTAGTATAAGATCCAATTTTGAGACTACCACTAGGTGGGCAGATTTTATTAAGCAATATTTAGAAGAGAAGACTTAAGTTTTACCAAAATTATGGGAAATATTGAGGTATGTCTGCCAGTTCTGATAAAAGTGAAGATGGTAATAACCTGTGACATACCCCTTCCATTTCTTCCCTAGAGAAACACACACACACACACATATGTAAAACAACATTTTCTGAAATATTTAAAAATTTTGAGATCAGTCTGAATGTCTTAGAGTAATAAATAAAATTTTATCTCTGATCAAACGTGACTCAGAAATCACAATAAATAATATTTGTATGACTGTATGTTAAAAATATTACATTGAATTACTAAAGAAGTTACTGTATAATCTATTGATATAGAAAGTATAGTGAATAAAATAATATATTTTCATATATTTTATGACTACATGCATATATTCTTAAAACATAAAATATTTTATCAACAAATAAACAAGAAAGTTTATGATAGTAGTGGTTTCTGGAGTTTTAGTACAGGTAAAGTAAACAAAATGAGAAATGGTGACCAAAAGGGATATTAGATTTATCTACAATGTCCTAATTTTTTTGCAAAAACTTTTAAAGTTAAGAAATGGCTAAATAACCCAGAAAATCTTGTGGGCCCTTTAACTAGCTTCCAATAGTAATATAGTAATGCCTTTATACCAACATCTAAACTAGGAATTTGACAATGTTATGGCTGTTATTTTTAACTAGATTTTATTTAGTTTTCACTATTTAAAATTGGCATTAGTGTTTTTTATTTCTTATTAAACATATGTCTTCATGTAATCATCAACACAATTAATACACAGAATTCTTTCATAACCATGAAGAAACACCTGTGTACAACATTTTTATATTATTAGTCACTGTTTACCACATACTATGTCATTCTTGTCCCCTAGAAACTACTAACATTCATTTACAAAGTTCTGTCATTGTGAGAATGTTATAGTGGTGAAACTATATGGAATGTAATGTTTTATAACTGGCCTTTTATTGAGGATGGTAACTTGAATGGTAACAAATTTATAACTTTTATTAGCAGTCCATTTTTATTGTTGAATTGTATTCTGTGGTACAGATATAACATGGCATGTTCAGCTATTTGCCTTTTGAATTATATCTGAAGTTTTCTACTACTTAGTTTTATTAAAAATAATATTTAATTCATGCACATGTTTTTACATAAACATAAGTCATTTCTTGCTGATAAATATTCAGGAATATGATAGCTGGGTTTTGTGTTAATTATATGTTTAGTACTTAAGAAATTAGGACACTATTTTCCAAAGTGGTTTTACCATTAACATTTCTACTAGTAAATATATAAAATACTCAATTTCTATGTATCCTCAAGGATTAGTCAAATGTTTCAACACTTTGACTAGGAGCTGACATTCATTTTCCTCATGGTTTTTAGAAGCTCCAATCCACGGACAGCTGGCTCTATTGTTTTTTGGGTTTTTTTTTTTTTTGAGATCTTATTGCAAAAAAGAAAAGCCATGGTAAAAAGGCATAAGGGAGACACCCTGTGTACTAATGACATCCAGAAAGCAGTATTTAGTAGTAACAAGACAGGGGCAAATAAATACCTACTCTTGAAAAGTATGTTCCCTGAGACCTAATTTTTCAAATAGTCCCCAGTTTCCACAATTGTATCACTTCCCAATAGTCAGTTTATTTTGAATTCACCAGTGATTTAAATTAATGATTAGGTGAGAGGCTTTTTTTCTGAATTTGTTTATTATATATTCTGATCACAGTTTCTCTTCCTGCATCTCCTCCCAGATCTTCCTACCTTCCTCATCCACTCAAATCTATACCCTTTCATTCTCTCTCATTAGAAAGCAAACAGGTAACTAAAAACAAACAAAAACAGAATAGGTCAAAAAAAACAAACAAGAAAACAGGAAAAAAAGGAGCCAAAGAAAAAGCACAAGAAACACCTACACACACACACACACACACACACACACACACACACACACTTTTATAAACAGAAATCACATAGAAAACAAAATCATTAACCATAGTATATGAAGAAAAGTCCTGTAAAGTTTAAAAAAAAGCCCAAAGTATTATGATCCCCTCCCCCAAAATAAAATGCCAAGACAAAGCAGTATGAGACCAAATTAAAAAAAATAAAAAACAAAACAAAAAAATGAAAAAGAAAAAACCCACTCTAAATACCACTGGATTCATTTTGTGTTAACTATCAATTTCTGGGCCTGGGGCCTACCATCAAGTGTGGTTTCTATACCTAGAGAGACTCTGTTAGAGATAACTAATTTTTCCTTTGTGAGAAGTGTATCAATTGGTGATGGCTTCTGGGTTAGGGATGCAGGCTTGTATACACTTCCCTTTTAGTGCTGGGACCCCATGTGGCTTAGAATAGTGCAGGCCCTAAGCATGCTGCCACCAGCTCTGTGCTTTCATAGGGGTGTCAGCCAGGTTGTATCTAGAAAGCCTTGTTTCCGTGGTGTCTTCCATGCCCACTGGCTCTTACAATCTTCCTGCCTCCTCTTGCACAAAGCTCCCTTTGTGCAAGAGGGAGGGACATCCCATTTAGAATTGACTTTTCCAAGTTCTCTCACTCTTTAAATAGTGCCCAGCTGTGGGTCTCTGTATTTTCTCCTATCTACTGTAGGAGGAAGCTTCTCTGATGATGGCTGAATAAGACACAGATCTGTGCATATAGTAGAATGGCATTAGAAGTAATTTTATTCCTATGTTCTTTTAACAGAACATATTGACTCTCCTCTGGGCCTATGACCTGTCTAGCCTCAGGTTGTTGGCCATCTGAGCAGTCTCACGTATGGGTTCCATCTCATGCAGTGGGCCTTAAATCTAATCAGATATCAGTTGGTTACTCTCACAAGGTCTGTGCCACTATTGTACTAGTGTGTCATGCATGCAGGTCACCACTATAGATCAGAGGGTTTTGGTATTTACCTTTCTCCTCAGGTGGTATGTAGAGTGCCTACAATACCATGGACACTAGGCAGTAAGGGGGAAGGATCTAAGTAAGCACCAGCTCAACTTCTCTGTGTTTAATGAGTTGTGTAGGTATCTTCAGCAATAGGGCCTTACCATCAGTTTTTGGATAGCCACCAATAGTGTTGGCAATAGCTTGAGTTGTTTGGGGGTTTCTATCAGCCTCTTTTGGCTAACAACCAAATGAACCTGGAAGCTTCATTTTGTAGTAATAGATGTATAGATAAGACTTTGTCTGTCCCGTTATTTGGTGATTCCATTTATAATTCTTTCATATATGTATATATTTTAAGAATCTTATACTGTAGTAGGTTTCCATATGACCCCTCAAATGGCAATGGCCCTTAATTTTAGCTGTTCCTTTCTATATCCTTTCCTTTGCCATCCTCTTTCCCTCCTCCCCATTTAGTCCTTCTGTTCCAATCATAATTTCAGCTTTTTAAACAGCTGATAAATATCCCATTGTGTAAATATACCACATTTTCTTTGTCCATTCATCTGTTGATGGACATGTAGAATATTTCCAATTTCTGGCTATTATGAATAGAGCAGTAATGAACATGGATGACCAAGTATCTCTGTAGTAGAATTATAGATTCCTTCAGGTATATGCCTGAGAGTGGTATAACTTGATCTTTTTTTATTTTTTATTTTTTTTTTAGTTGTTGAAAAAAAATTCCCCCTCCTCCCCATTACCCATTTCCCTCCCCCTCCTCCCACACATTGCCCCCTCCCCCCACTCCATTCCCTCTCTCCCCTTCCTCCCCACTCCATTCCCCTTCCCTCTCGAAATGGGAGCAGTCCAGATTCCCTGCCCTGCGGAAAGTCCAAGGTCCTCCCACTTCGATCCAGGTCCAGGAGGGTGAGCATCCAAACAGGCTAGGCTCCCACAAAGCCAGTTCATGTATTAGGATTGAAACCTAGTCCCATTGTCCTTGGCTTCTCATCAGCCTTCATTGTCCGCCATGTTCAGAAAGTTTGGTTTCATCCCGTGCTTATTCAGTCCCAGTCCCTCTGGCCTTGGTGAGCTCCCAATAGATCAGTTCCACTGTCACAGTGGGTGAGTGCACCCCTTCTGGTCCTGACTTCCTTGCTCATGTTCTCCCTCCTTCTGCTCCTCATTTGGATCTTAAGAGCTCAGTCCGGTGCTCCTATTTGGGTCTCTATCTCTATCTCCATCCCTCGCCAGATGAAGGTTCTAAGGTGATATGCAAGATATTCATCAGTATGGCTATAGGATAGGGTCATTTCAGGTTCCCTCTCCTCCGTTGCCCAAGGTACTATCTGGGGACATCTCCCTGGACACCTGCGAGCCCGTCTTGAGTCAAGTCTTTTGCCAACCCTAAGGTGGCTCCCTTAATTAGGATATATATTTCTCTGCTCCCGTGTCCACCCTTCCTTTATCCCAACCATCCCATTCCCCCAAACTCCCCCCATCCTCCCCTTCTCACGTTTCTCACCCCATTTTCCCTTTAGCCCCATGCCACCTCACTCCCAAGTTCAATGGAATAGAGTAGAAGACCCGGATTTTAACCCACAAACCTATGAATACCTGATTTTTGATAAAGGAGCTAAAAGTATTCAATGGGAGGAAGAAAGCATCTTCAACAAATGGTGCTGGCAGAACTGGTTGTCAACCTGTAGAAGAATGAAAATAGTTCCATATCTATCGCCATGCACAAAACTCAAGTCCAAATGGATTAAAGACCTCAATATCAGGCTGAATACACTGAACCTGAGAGAAGAGAAAGTGGGAAGTACTCTACAACATGTGGGCACAGGAGATCACTTCCTATGAATATCCCCAGCAGCACAGACATTAAGGGCAACATTGAATAAATGGGACCTACTAAAGCTGAGAAGCTTCTGTAAAGCAAAGGACACTGTCACTAAGACACAAAGGCAACCCACTGACTGGGAGAAGATCGTCACCAACCCTGCAACAGACAAAGGTCTACTCTCCAAAATATATAGAGAACTCAAGAAACTAGACTTTAAAATGCTAATTAACCCAATTAAAAAATGGGGCACTGAACTGAACAGAGAATTCTCAACAGAAGAAATTTAAATGGCCAAAAGACACTTAACCTCTTTGGCGATCAGGGAAATGCAAATTAAAACAACTTTGAGATATCATCTTACACCTGTCAGAATGGCTAAAATCAAAAACACCAATGATAGCCTTTGCTGAGAAAGGTTATGGAGTAAGGGGCACACTCATCCATTGCTGGTGGGAATGCAAACTTGTGCAACCACTTTGGAAATCAGTGTGGTGATTTCTCAGGAAATTCCAGAACAACCTACCCCCAAGATCCAGTAATACCACTCTTGTGAATATACCCAAGAGATGCCTATCATACTACAAAAGTATTTGTTCAACTATGTTCATAGCAGCATTATTTGTAATAGCCAGAACCTGGAAACAACCTAGATACCCTTCAATGGAAGAATGGATGAAGAAAGTTTGGAATACATACATATTAGAGTACTACTCAGCGGTAAAAAACAATGACTTCGTGAATTTTGCATGCAAATGGATGGAAATAGAAAACACTATCCTGAGTGAGGTATCCAAGACCCAAAAAGATGAACATGGGATGTACTCACTCATAATTGGTTTCTAGCCATAAATAAAGGACACTGAGCATATAATTTGTGATCCTAAAGAAGCTAAATAAGAAGGTGAACCCAAAGAAAAACATATAGTCATCCGCCTGGATATGGGAAGTAGACAAGATTGCCGGGCAAACCTGGGAACTTGGAGGTGAAGTGGCATGGGGCTAAGGGGAATTGGGGTGAGAAAGGTATAACTGGATCTTGAGGTAGATCTATTCCAAGCTTCCTAAGGAACTGCTACCTTGTTTTCCACAGTGGCTGTATAACTTTTCACTCCCACCAGCAATGGATGAATGTTCTCTTTACTCCTCACCAGCATGAGGTGTCACTTGTTTTATTGATTTGAGCAATTCTGACTGGAGTAAAGTAAAATCTCAAAGTGGCTTTAATTTGTATTTCCATGATGACTAGTTATATTGAATATTTCTTTACATGTTCCTTGGCCATCTGTGCTTCATATTTTGAGACTTCTGTTTAGATTAAAATTGGGTTGTTTGTCTTGATCTCCAGTTCTTTTGAGTTCTTTATATATTTTAGATATTAGCTCTCTATCCTATGTGTAGTTGATAAAAAATAACTTTCCCATTCTGAAACATTACACTTTGCCCAAATGATGGTGTCCTTTGCCATACAGAAACTTAATTTCCATGAGGTCCCTATTTACTAATTATTGTTCTTTGTGCCTGTGCTATCAGTATTCTGTTCATATCTCTTTTTGAATATATATATCTTTTTATTTATTTTGAGAATTTTATATGAATACTGTATTTACTTCATGCCTCCATTCCTCTCCTCTCTCCAATTCTTTCTGTGCACACCCTACTCCGTCTCAAGTTCATGACCCCTTTTTATGTAGTTATTATTGTTAAATACAACATATGAATGTACACACACACACACACACACACACACACACACACACACACACACGCTAGCCCTCAAGGAGAAGATTTCCAGGTCAGTCCCTGCTTGATTCTTCTAAGTTTTGTATCCAAAGTGTCTGGTATCTTCAATAACAGTGTTTTACTTTCAATTTCTGGGAGGCAACCAAGGGCTATAGCATAGTTCATATGGCTTTGGAAGTATCTTATACACCCCTGGACAACAACTTGAGGGAAGGTGCCTGGCACTGAGGTTTTTGTTATATAATCTGTGGCTCTTGGGGGAGCATTATCACCCCAACTGACATAACTTCATTTAAATTACCTATATATGTATTACACACATACATATATACACATACAGTATATATGCATTTAAGGAAACATAAAATAATGTTTCTCTGTAATATTTTCAATCATCCTTGGTGTTCTTTATCCTTCCTTCATTTTCCTCTGTATTGTCTTTTTTCTCACCTCCCAGATAAATTCCCCACTCTATTTTCCCATTCCCCCATTCACAGCACATGCATCCTACTATCTTCTCTAGAGAACCCTGCCATGTTTTCTTTTTACTTTCCTGGTATCTGTAGCTACTCCAGGTTATATACTCTCATATAAACATTTGAAATTAGGAACCACAAATAAATGAGAATATGTAACATTTGTGTTTTTGGGTTCTGGTTACTTGGTATAATATCTTCTAGGTCCATCCATTTACCTAAAAATTTCATAATTTTATTTTTCTTTAGAGATGAATAGAATTCCACTGTGTGCATGTACCACATTTTCATCACTCATTTATGAACTGAAGAACATTTTATTTGTTTCCATTTCCTATCTATTGTGAATAGAGTGACAAGGAACATTGCTGAGTAAATATCTGTGGATTAGAATGTTGAATCTTTTGGGTATATTTCAAAGAGTGGGACAGCTGGATCATATGGTAGATCTACTTTTAGCTTTTTGAGAATTCTCCACACTAATTTCCATAGTGGTTGGACGAGTTTTCAATCCTAGAAACAGTAAATGAGTGTTCCCCTTTTTCCACATTTTTGCCAGCATTTGTTGTCTGTTTCCTTGACCTAAGCCATTCTGATTGAGGTAAGATGAAATCTCAAAGTAGTTTTAATTTGTGCATGTGTGACATACAAAAATAAACAAAATCAGAATATGTAAAAATAAAATATTGTTGATAAAATATTTAAGGGAGGATTATATAATGGAGAACTATAACCTTTTTATGGATTGGTAGTTTAGAAAGCGTAATAATCTTAAAATATTATTTCTCCCTAAATTTAATTATAATTTCAATTAAGTCCCCAAACAAAACTTCTAAAAGGTTTTTAATGAAAATAACAAATTAGCTTTAATATTTATGTAGAAACACAGCAACCCAAATAGTTTTCATAATCATTAAAAAATAAAATTTGGGGGCTGGAGAGATAGCTCAGCAGTTATGAGTACTAGCTGTTCTTTCAGAGAACCCAAGTTTAATTCCCAGCACCCACATGGTGATTAACAACTGTTTGTAACTCCAGTTCCAGAGTATTTGGCACAATCACACAGACATAATGCAGGCAAAACTCCAATGCACACGAAATAAAAATAAATATATTTAAAAGGAAAAATAAATATAATTTGAAGACTTATACTTCCTGATTTTATGACATATTAAATCAATTGTACTCAATAAATATGTTATTGACATAAAGATAAGCCTACAGACAATGGGCCAGAATTCAGAGTTCTGAAATAGATTTGTTTAAATATAGCAGATAAAGTTTCAAATAAACTGCTAAGACCAATTCTTGCTTTGGTTGAAGATGTGGAGAATAGCTTTTCAATAAACTATGTTGAGATAACTGAATGTCTATATGTAAAACAATTAGCTGTCATCTCTCACCACACAAAAATTAATTGAAAGTGGATTATAAACCTAAACATAAAATTAAACCCATAATATTCCCATGATAAAATATGGGAGAAAAATCCTTGTGACTCTGATAGGATGAATAAGTGTAGATGGAAGTTTCTGTCCCACAGGGGCCTACAGCTGTTCAGTTACAAAGAACACACAGGGGCTTATATTAATTATAAACCATTTGGCCTATTAGCTCAAGCTAGCTTTTACAACTCAAATTAACCCATAATTAAATACCTTTTACAACTTAAATTAATCCATAATTATTATCTTTGTTTAGCCACGTGGCTTGGTATATTTTCTTAGTAAGGCATTCTCATCTTGCTTCCTCTATGTCTGGCTGGTGACTGTGTCTCCGCCTTTCCTCTTCCCAGAATTCTCCTACTCTGGTTTCCCTACCTATACTTCCTGCCTGGCTACTGGCCAATCAACATTTTATTAAACCAATATGAGTGATAAATCTTTACAGTATACAAGAGCATTGTCTGAAAGCAGATACGTGATTCCACAAAGTTTTCTCCTTTTTGTCCCTGGCACCAGTAAATATTTTGTCTTACATGGTGAAAGGGACTTTGAAGGCATAATTAAAATAGTTGAAAAGGGGGCATTGTCCTGGGTCAAAGTGGTGTACCCACAGTAATCACAAAGGTCCTTATTAGAGGAAAACAATAGGTACATAAATGTACACAAAAAGATGAATACAGAAGTTGGAATGATGATCTTTAAAGGTAGAAGAAGGGGGCCACACAATAAGGAATACAAATGAACTCTATAAG
The DNA here is from genome assembly GCF_018167655.1 of Microtus oregoni. NCBI lineage: Eukaryota > Metazoa > Chordata > Mammalia > Rodentia > Cricetidae > Microtus > Microtus oregoni. The sequence continues at coordinate 408,487 of NW_024543224.1, read as the reverse complement.
GTAGAAGGCAAAGAAAAAGATTGTCTCCAAGACTCCAAGGTAAAATAACTTATTCAACAATGTAATTTTAGCTCCACAAGAGGCATTTTATGTTTCTGACTCTCAGAATTAAGATAATAAGCATGTTATTTTAAGACACTATATTAATATAATGTGCTACAACTGTAATAGGAAACTAATAATGAGTTAGACAAAAAGTGCTCAGCAAAACTCAAAAGCATGTCCCATTGGAGATGAAGTTGAAAAACTGTTTTTTCCAGGTCTGAGTTCAATTGTTAGCAGACACAGTAAAGAAAGGAAGTCTAAGACTTAGAAAGAATGACTTAAAAGAATTCTACAATAATGATATAATCCAATACAAAAAAGATATGAATTAAGATCTCAAAAAATATACCCAAATAAGTAGTTAAAAACCTGAAAGTTTATAACATTATTATTCATCAGGGAAATGGTATTTAAAACCAAAGTGTTATAAATTTATTATGCAAACATTGAGAACAAAACTTGGAAAAAACTGACATAGAAATATTGCAGTGGATGTTCAGTGACTATTGTATGTGAATGGAAAGAAAAATTATAAATATATATATATAATATATATTCAGTGTTTGTTCACTTCACATTTATTGATAATTTTGCTTCCAATGTAAACATACAATTAACAGCAAAATATTTTGATTGTTCAGTTCATATAAGAGTAGATTTATATGACCCTAGTCTTCTCTGTGCTTTTCATTTATCAAGGATAGAACAGGCCCTTTATATATGCTTACTTATTAACTATATCTCCCTACAGTATCTAAAAGCCCTTTGTGGATATATCATATGTATTGTTTGAAAAAGGTAATACACCATGACCAAGTTGTCTTTACTCCAGGGATACGGGAATGCTTGAACATATGAAAATCAATAAATGCAACACATTACATGAATGATGTATCACAAATAATAAAAACCCACAAACAGATATTGGGGTTCAAGCTGAAGATCAGAAAAGCAAGGCAGCCAGCCACTGGCTCTTATCTCTACCTCAGATTGAAAATGAGTGATCTTGCCTTCACGAATCCTCAGATTGACAATGAGCATGAGACCTGTCTCCTTCTGTCTTATATTCTTCTCTAGTGCTAAAATTAAAAGTGTGCACCACCATAGCTTGGCCCCTATGGTTAACTAGTGTAGCAGGTGGGATTAAAGGTGTTTGCCACCACTTACTGGCCTGTACTGCTGTCTAGTCTGACTGATTTGCATTGATCTTCAAGGAAGTTTTATTTCTTAAAACACAAATAATATACCTCTATAAAATGCAGTCAAGGACAGAAATCACATTCCACATTCCAATAGGTATAGAAAATGCATTTATCAAAATCCAACACCCTTAATGAAAAAAAGTTCTTGCAAAATTAGGAAGAGAAGTAAAGTATCTCAACATAATAAAGGGCATATATGACAAAGCTATGAGCAACATTACACTATGGGGAAAACAGAAAGCATCTTTATTAAAATCAAGAACAAGATAGGTTTCACAGTCTCTACTCATTTAACATAGTATTGGAAGTATTAGGGCAATAAGACTAGAGAACCAAGCAAAAGGAATAAAAATAGGAAGTAAAAAGTAAAAGTATCTTCATTGGTAGATGATATGATTTTATGCATAAGATACCTAAAAAATCCACCAGAAAACTCTTAGGGCTGACAAACACTTTTAGTAAAGTGTAAGGCTAAAAAATTAATACACAAAAATCAATAGCCTTCCCATATACCAATGACAGACAAAATAAAAAGAAATTAGATACACAACACCATTCATAATTACCTAAAAATACTGACTTTAATGAGTGTGGCTTATTTCACTTAAGATAATCTCAAGTTTCATATATTTTCTTGCAAATATAGTTTCATTCTTCTTTACAGCTGAATAAAATTACACTGTGAATATATGTCACACCTTTTTTATCAATTCATCTGCTGATGGGAATCTAGGTCGATTCCATGATTTGACTATTGTGAGTGCTTCTGTAATAAACATCAATGTGCAGGTATCTCTGTGGCACATTGATTAAAATGGTTTGGGGTATATTCTCAAGAATGTTACCGCTAGGTTATATGGCAGCTTTTTGAGCAAGTACAGTAATAGCTCTTGGCTTCAGAAAAAATATCTCTGTAAAATAAGGAGGTACAAGAGAAATTTCCATTTGTTTTGAATTATACTTTAACTATGTCTTATAACCTTAAAATAGCCTGTGAGTCAGACAAAGAAGGTAGGTATTATTTTCCTCATTTATGATTTAGGTCTAGGTTGTTCTGCTGGCTAGTTTTATATCAGTTTGACACAAAGTAGAATATTATGGAAGAGGGAACTTCAATTGACAAAAATCCCCTGCCAGATTGGCTTCTGATTAAAGATTGATGTGTGAGGGCCTAGCGCACTGTGGGTGGTGTCACCGCTGGGCTGGTAATTCTGGATGCCATAAGAAAGAAGGCTAAGCCAATTATGAACAGCAAGCCAGTAAATAATACTCCTCCATAGCATCTGTTTCAGTTTCTACTTCCAGCTTTCTTCCATGAGTTCCTGCCCTGACTTTCCTGGATAACAAACACCAAGTTATAAGTTATAAGATAAAAAATCCTTTTCTCTCCAGTTTTCTTTTGGTCATGGTGTTTATTCACAGCAATAAAAGCCCTAACTAAGACAGAAATTTGTATCAGTACATGGTGTATTGCTGTGACCGACTTGACCATGTTTTGGAGAGAATTATAGGAAGACTTTAAAATTTGTTCTAGAGAAGCTGTTGAGTGGTCAGAGCTCAGTGGACGGTTCTGTGCGAATTTAGAAGAACTAAGAATGTCGAGAGTATTGTAGACAATGGAGGCCTGTCTTGTGAAGTTTCAGAGTAAAGTTTGAGAGGCTCTTAAAGACTCTACTGGGACCATCAATATTTTGAAATAAGAATCACTACAGTGAAACTGCTAGTTCACTGGGACAATTGATACTATCCAGCCAGGGCTGAAGAATCAGCTATGATTAAGAAAACAAAGCATTTTAAGGCCAAATCTCCTGGGAAGTGTTTCCTTAGGATTAGCACACAGAGGCTGTCATCTTAGAGAATGCCAAGGCTATACCTTGAGCTGGCACTTGAACTTGGTAGTTTGTAATAGTCTCCAAAATGGCATGAAGGGGTCGTGGAAAGAAGCTGAGGCGTGGTCCTGTGTGACGGGGCTGCAGATATCAAAGAAAGACCAGGAGAGCCCATTGGTGAAGGTGTAGCTTCAGTTTCAGTAGAAGGCCCAGAATTGAAGGGGTCATGGAAAGAAATTGAGGCTTGGCACCATGTGTCAGGGATAGAGACCCTGAAGAAAATCCAGGAGAGGTTATTTGTGAAAATGAAGCCCAGCTGCTTCAAAGATCTCAGCATTTTGGAGATGCAAGTATCATGGGATGACTGCTAAGGACAGCAACAGCTGTGGAGTGGAGCAGGCCTGAGCCTAAAAGACAAGCTGTGTGTGCTGTATCAAACCCTTTGAAACTAGAAGCTTATGAATCCCAGAAGCCTAATACTGAACCTTACACTGCTAGACTTTGTGGAGTTTGGTTTTTATTTGATTTGATTGTTACTATGCCATGATTATTCCCTCTGAGAGTAAGAAAGTGTTGAACTTGTTTTTGTTTTGTTTTGTTTTTTAATCTTACAGGGCCCCACAGCTAAGAGACTTGAGCTTTTGGTTTTGTTTTGTTTTCTTTTTCGAGACAAGATTTCTCTGTGGTGCTTTTGAGCCTGTCCTGAAACTAGCTCTTGTAGACCAGGCTGGCCTCGAACTCACAGAGATCCGCCTGCCTCTACATCCCGAGTGCTGGGATTAAAGGTGTGAGCCACCACCGCTTGACTGAGACTTTGGACTCCTAAAGAGACTTTGGAATTTTAGAGACTGGATATTTTAGAGACACTTTGGATCTTTTTTTACTTTGAATATTTTATTTTTTGACCTCTATTTGTTTTTTATTTTGTTGATGGTTTACATTTGATGGTGTATACAATGGCATATACATTGGAACATCAAATACATCAACATTGGGTGGGAGTAATAACTAATGTCTGTCTTTTTTTAAGACAATTACATTTCTTTCCACTTGAAAACAGTTTCTGCCACTAGTAAACTCTCAGTTTTACAAAATGTAAGATTAAATTTGGCCTTTAAGCAATTAAGAAAACATTTAATGTATAAAAATAGAAGCATTTCCAAATTAAAAAAGTGAAAACTGCATTTAGTTATCAGACATTTTCTTTTGGTTTTTAACATTCATAATAGTAACATTGAATATGAAAATTATATAGGGAAACACACAAAGGTCCAAAGAATCCATTTTTGCTATTTTTTAAATTATTTAAATATTTAAATTTAAAAGACTATCACACTTGTTTACAATGAATTGTGGTCCTATCAATTCTACATTTCCTGTTTCTCACTACCCCTATTTTCCCTCTACACAGCAACCTGCATATATTACAACCACTAACTTTTATTTTAGTAACCCACTAAATCTACTTAGTGCTACACATATATGCATGGGACTATCCACAAGAGTATGGCAAGCTGTCAAAGTTCACACCTCTGAAAGAAAATAAATAAGGGGGCAAGCGTTTTAGTAGTAAATAGGAAAAGTGTTTGGTAAACAAGGGGAGTAGCACTAATTAAAATAACCACATGGTGGTGAGAGCAGTCAAAATGTCTATGGATTATATATATTTGATATATAATCAAATATATTTGGCTGGGAAGGAGCTGCTGGTTGGGATGAGTTCTAAAGATGGATGGCAGTGGTGGTTACACAGTATTCAGTGCCACTGAACAGGAACAAAGAAAAAGGTGATAAAGGGATGTGATTCGTGTTAGCTTCATCTTTCTTCAGTATCTAGAAAATAAATGAATTGATCATAGTAACAGAATTGTTCATTCTGTAGCAGTAAACACCTAAAGATTAAAATGAAATACAATTTTCAATAGTACTAGAAATAATAAAAAATTTAAAAGAATTTCTAAAGAATTTTAATGATTTCTCTGAAGAAAAGTTTTAAACTCTGGGAGAAGACAGACATTAACACTTTACAAAATCCATCTGTTTACATGGAAACCATGATGCTATTTATAAGCAAGAGTCCGGGTGGAACCTTGCTGGATGGCAGCCGCCCTTCCCTGAACAGCAGTTCCACCTTAACTTCATGTGGAGAGCAGCAATTCCACCTTAACTTCATGTGGCTTTATTCATGAAGCTTTCAGTTGCAAGAGTATATATTTGTAGATAGTTCGTTTCTTTTATTTATTTATTTATTTATTTATTTATTTATTTATTTATGATTTCTGCCTCCTCCCTGCCACCGCCTCCCATTTCCCTCCCCCTCCCCCGATAAAGTCCCCCTCCCTTGCCAGCCCAAAGAACAATCAGGGTTTCCTGCCCTGTGGGAAGTCCAAGGACCACCCACCTCCATCCAGGTCTAGTAAGGTGAGCATCCAAACTGCCTAGGCTCCCAGAAAGCCAGTACGTGTAGTAGGATCAAAACCCCATTGCCATTGTTCTTGAGTTCTCATTAGTCCTCATTGTCCGCTATGTTCAGCGAGTCCGGTTTTATCCCAGGCTTTTTCAGACCCAGGCCAGCTGGCCTTGGTGAGTTCCCCATAGAAAATCCCCATTGTCTCAGTGTGTGGGTGCACCCCTCCCGGTCCTGAGTTCCTTGTTCGTGCTCTCTCTCCTTCTGCTCCTGATTTGGACCTTGAGACTTCAGTCCGGTGCTCCAATGTGGGTCTCTGTCTCCTTTCATCACCTGATGAAGGTTAATATTCAGGAGGATGCCTATATGTTTTTCTTTGGGTTCACCTTCTTATTTAGCTTCTCTAGGATCACGGTAAAGAGACAAAACATTTCAAGTGTTTGAGTTTTAAAGACTGATGGACTTTTAAAGTTTGGAATATGTTTTATATTGTGATCATTGAAATTAGTATGACATACTTAGGACAATATGAAAAGAAGGGTTATGGTTTAACAGTGATGTATTTGTGTCTCTACTAGGGGTCAGTTATGCTGGCTTGCTTTGTATCAACTTGACAAAAACTTGAGTCAATTTGGAAGAGAGAAACTCAAATGAGGAAATGCCCCCACAAGACTAGCCTCTGAGAAAGTCTGTCGTGCATTTTCTTGACTTATTATTAGTGACAGACGACCCAACTCACTGTGGTCAGTTCCAGCTCTGGAATGATGATCTTGGGTGCCATAAAAAAAAGAAGGCTGTGCAAGCCATAGAGAGCAAGCCAGTCAACATTATTCCTCAACTTTTGCATCAGTTCCTGCCTCCAGATTCCTGCCTTAAATTCCGGACCTGATTTCCCTGAATGAGGGAGGGACTACAAGCTGTAAAATAAAATAAAACCTTTCCTCTCCAAACTGCTTTTGGTCATCATGTTTTACTACAGCAATAAAACAACAATAAGATTGTTGGCAATGATATTTGGCCAAATTCATACAAGGTAAACCCAAGAGTAGAACATTTCATAAAAACAGATGCAGCAATTGTCTATTATTTTTCATGGTCCTTAACTGTGAGCTCATAGCAACCTTTTCTTTGATGTAGAACACTAGATGCTATGTGCTGTTTTACCTTCATCTACCTATTCAAATGAGTCCCTTGTAAGCCCCATTCTTAGGTCTTAGAAAGTGCTGAGACAATCTGTTAGAATGTGATATTTTAATTTAGAGTTGGTGAAGGTCTTAGAGATATAAAACCAGACGAGACAAGAGCATTTACAGGTTGAAAAATGGAAAATAGTTTGAAATAAATTACCAATTTTCTTTGAGTGTTTTGAGCTCCTGATTTAAGCAGTCATCTTTTATCCTGATAATATTTTTCTCTTAATCACTCTCCTCCTGAGTCATTCTGATCTCTGAGACAAGGAGCCATTTTTTTTTTATTACAGAAGGTTATTGTTTCTCCCAATGTCAGAGGGGCCGGAGGTGGTGGACACACCTTAAGCTTTGGTGTTTTTGCTTATTGAGGAAACAGAAAGGGCCTGCCAAGAGCTGGTGCAAAACTGTTCTCCATCTTCTTAAGGGTGTCATTTCAAGCCCTAACAATTTTTAACAATTTCAGACATTTTAAAAATAGACATTATGGATATATAATGTCTTGTTTATTTATCTACCTGACTACCCCTCTACTTGTCTAATATCTATGCTGTGATTAGCTGCCAGAATGCAAATACAAAATCTCAAGATAGGTTCTAATTTAAAGGACCTCACATCATGAGAAAAGCACATGACAATTAGCATGATATGTTTTTCAACTACTACATGTATATAACATAGTTTTCTTCTTTTTCAACAAATATGAAGTATATTTGAAAAGCTAATGGTATTGTTTCTGTGAAATTCTTCCCCGTTTTCTCTAAAGGGGACATTGCAGTGGGAAAGATCTCTGGCCAAAGTTTGTTAGACAGGCTGCCAAAGTGTGAAATCAGCCAAAGTTTCTCTGGTGCCCTTCCAACCTCCCTGACTACTGGCTCTGAATTCTTCACTGTCTTTAGACTGTCTCAGGTTTTACAATTCTCCCCATAAAGCACCTCATCCCTATCTGCCTAAATCAGGAAGTTCCAAACTAGCTTTTGTACTTAATCTTTTCTCTGGTAAAAGTGTATCTCCATTCTTTTTTTTACAGGAGGCACTAGATTTGGAAAACTGATTCTCTGGACTTGGGCACTAATGCAGGAAACAATGCATCCCATTTTACCTCAGGTCAGCTCCACTATCAGTTCACAGAGGACAGTGCCCCTTCCCATACTAAACCTTTACAAATGTGGCCTACCAATTTCTTTTTTTTTTTTTTTAAGATCAACCACAAGTTTTATTTCGGTTTGCCAAAAAATTCTGTTTATACGGTTGCCCTTTAAAAGACATAGACTTAATCAGGTCCTTAAAATTCTTGGCCTCGTGTCAGCTAGAAACTGAGACTCAGTCCTTCCCACCCACACGCTTATCTTCATTTACAGTCTTTCATCCTTTATCCATGACGCCTCTGGCTGTGTGCCTGGAAGAAAACTCAGGGCCGTCCAATTAACTGACTTATCGGTAGGAGGTGAGCAGGCTTAAGTTAATCTGGGGGACACCAAAAAGCAACATCTAGGAAAGGACTGCTGAACCTCACAGGGAAGCCCCGACAACTATCACCTAGAGTGAACATTAATCCAGTCGAGATTAATTCATTCAGAAGGCAAAGGGCAAGTTTTCAAGATTCATTATTATGAACTGGCCCCATTCTGCCCTACCTACTTAGGGAATTTGCTAAGCTCCCAGGCAAGTCATTCTGAGTAGGCAATGGAGTATCTTCCTCAAGTCCTCCCCAAAGAGAAAAATCATCAAGTTGTCCCATCTTCACACCAACTCTAATCCTCAAATACAAGTCTAGGAAGCTGTTGTGATGTGCGACCACACATGAGTGCTTCTCTGACAAAGTACAGAGAAAGGAAGCGCGGTTCTCAAATGCTTCGTTCCGGTGATTTAATTCCAACACTCGATTTAACACATCTGAAATGGGAAATGAGAAAATTAAGAAATCAGAGCAAAATAGAGCTAAACGGAACTGTGGAATCTGGTGTTACTCTGTGGCTGTCTGCCAAGGCCTTCTCACGTCACAAATCTGAGCTCACTGCCATGCGGAAGCACTGCTGTGTGGTCCTAAAAGTCAATGGGAGTGCAGCTCTGTTGGCTTCGCCTCTGAAGCAGCATCCCATAGTTAGCACTGTAGACTTGGCCAGTCGTTAGCTTTCTCTTTCACCTTGAACATTCTAGAAGAGTGCTTGGGTTGTCTGTGATTCTTTCCTGCAACAAGAATCATTCTAGGTAATAGGAAGCAATACTGCAGGCAGTTTTACCCTGAATTACCAGAGGCTGCCTTGGAGTGAGCTCCAGTGAAAGGTCTGGGCTATGCTGCTTCTTACTGTTAAGCACAGTAATTAACATTGCCAGTATGAGGAAAAGCTCTTCTCAGTCACTTCTCTCAGATAAATCTGTGTGTGTGTGTGTGTGTGTGTGTGTGTGTGTGTGTGTGTGTGTGTGTGTGTTGTGTGCGCATGCTAAAATCTAGAGTATACAACATGCACTATATATTTAAATATGGGATATTATTATAATATATAGTCAAATACAGTGAGTATGCTAATATCTGGAGTATATAATATGCACTATATATTTAAATATGGGATAGTATTAATATAATATATAATCAAATACACACACACATATATATGTATGTGTGTGTGTATATATATATATATATATATATATATATATATAGAGAGAGAGAGAGAGAGAGAGAGAGAGAGAGAGAGAGAGAGTCTTGAGATGAGCTCTCACTGGCTTTGGGTTTTCAGCAATCTTACTTTCATAGTCTCCCAGCGGCTAGCATTATAGACCTGAAATTAAGTGTTTCTTTTTGCTGGGTTATATTTAACAAGTGTTCAGCTCTTGCTCAGAATCACTGTTCTAGTGATTCTGCTCGGTGCTAGCAACATGGAGATATAGAAGTTAGACTCCCAAAGAGTTCATATCTGGAAAAAGAAGAGAAATGTGCGTACAAATTATTCCAGCACTGTGTGATGTTTTTACTTCAGTGTGTAGTCCTCTAGACGTTTAAAAATTAAATCATGGGACCAGTAAAGGAGAAAAGAATGTAAGTCTAGCTACAGAGAGAGGGGAGTTTCCTTATAAAGTTTAATTGTATTGAGATGTGAGATGAGATTTGAAAAAGAAACAAATATTTGGCAGACAGAGCAACCACAAGCTATATCCAGCTGAAGAAAGGCAGTGAAATAGGCAGAAGGTCAGGAGAAAGATAAAATTGAAGGGTCAAAACATGAGCTAAAAGACCAATGACAGAGACTCTGTGTCCCTCTAAAGAGGGTTGAGAGTCAGGGAAAACAATGCTTGATTGATAAGTGGAAAGGCCAGACAGTAGTGGCATACACCTTTATTCACAGCACTCAGGAGGCAGAAGCAGGTAGATGTTTTTGAGTTCAAGATTAGCCTGGTCTACAGAGCAAGTTTCAGGACAGGCTTCAAAGCTGTAGAAATCCTTTCAAAAAAACAAGCAAACAAACAAACAAAACACCAGCAAAAAAGTGGAAAGGCCAGGTAGTGGTAGGGTACACTTTTAATCCCAGCACGCGAGAGGCAGGAGGCAGAGGCATGTGGATATCTGTCAGTTCAAGGGCAGCATGGAATACAGAGTAAGTTCCAGACAGCCAGAATTGAAACATAGAGAAACCCTGTCTCTTTTTAATCTTGTGTAGCCCAGCGTGGCCTTGAACTCACAGAGAGGTGCGTGCCACCACTCCCTGGCTTCTAGTGTTTTAGCTCTGCACTCTGATCTTTAGGTAAGCTTTATTTGTTAAAACATAAACAAAATATCACTACAAAAGACAGTTTGATTCTTCTTTCATCCTAGTTTTTCCCTTATTTTCTGCTATTCCTCGTTGTAGAAAGTATCTGTGAATAGAAAAATATTATTTTCAAAATCTGAGTTTAAGGCATTGTTTGTTCAAAATGAATCTATTCCTCCTACATGTTCTTCATAAAGCTTAGAATTAGACATATAAGAATTCAGCAATAAATTGTCAAATATTATAAGTTATAATTTATTTACAATGTAACCAACAAATGTTGTTCACACACTTACCACACAAGAATACTCCTCTTTGGGGCTCTTGGTTAGAAGAATAAATAAGGTATTATCATTAATATTTAAAACACAAAATGGATACAATGGAACCAGAGTAAAAATGTTATACTTCCTAGATTTAGATCTGAGTTTATGTGACATAAATATCTTTGTTAAAATTATCACCATCGTGGCTTTCCTTCCTCAAGCCAAGATGATTTATTTATATCTACATGATAGTCATGTCTAATTCTAAGATCTCCAGTACTCTTCTTGAAATCTAAAGCAATTCCCATTTCTGTAGTTTTACTCTTCCTATCTTAGATGGGTCACTCTTCTTGGCCTCTGTTTTCCTTTCTTTAATACAGAGTCAGGACTTTAATAATAATCGTCAAAAGTTAATGAATATTATGAAATATAGAACATTTATATGCAGCAAAATATCTGAGTACCTGGCAAAGTTAATTTACAGTTGGGTTGATCTATGTTTGAGGTAAAGTCAGTCCTATGATTTTCTTCCATTAGAACAATGTACCCCTCTCCATTACCTTCTAGGCATTAACTGAGAGACTTCATAATGGTTTCACAAAAGGAAAGAACCTGTAGCCTCTTGCTACACTACCCCACATTTTCTTCTCCACTCTGCACACCTGACTCAGCATACAATGGAGTCTGAGTCCTTCTATTAAGTTCTTTCTGTATAGCAGTGGAAATCCAGAGTATTAAATCTAGGCTGAGAATCTACCACTGGGAAGGATATTGAGAAAAGAAACATGTTAAGGCATGAGCAAATAGTTTTACTTTACCTGAGAAGTGTGCATATAACTGAGCAGTGTATGTACATGGGTATGAATTTGCATATAAAGATGAATTTTATAGAGTTTCATATTAAACTCATTGCTTATTAAACCAATTGCAGATCAAAAATATCCTAAGAAAATTACATGCCTACTAAATATGTGCAGAACATTTTCTTGTGTTTATTCCCTAAATAGGACAGTGGTTATTTATACTATATTAGGCATTACAAACAATCTAGAAATAACTTAAAGTACCCATAAATCACATGCAAATAGAAGACTATTCTGTATTAGAGACAGAAACACCCTCTAACTTGAATATCTGTGGGAGATTTAAGGGTTAATTTCTCAGGGCTATGAAAGTATGACAACATAAGATTATCTGCAGATCCACGTTCATGGAGAACTTGAACTCCATCATGTGAGTTTGGAAGAAATAGGATGAGATGGATTATTCAAATGAAGGATACAGAAACGCATTCATTGACTGTGCAAGGAGCTCTTCCAAAAGGAGGAAAAAGCACGGAGGAACTAGGACAAAAGTGAGCACAGGACAGTCAGGACCATGAATGTTCTTTCAGATCTTATTGTGACTGTGGTTGTAAAGAGAAGCTTTACATCTGAGGGTTGTTATCAGGTTAACACAGAAACACTGTGCAAAAGACTCCCTGGTGCCTTTTCATAACATTGGCACGGTGGCCTATGAGTTCCAGGCCTGGCTGTAGGCTCCACCATAAATCAATGTCATCATCAGGAAAGCAAAGCCAAAGAAGCATCTTGTCACCTTGTCCCCAGCCTGTTTTCTTACAGTCACCTTAAATGCTTCCTTAACTGGAGCTGACCTCTGGGATACAAGCTACACAGAGCAAAAATTAAATGATGCAGAACACATGGAGCAAGGGAGCTCAGGGAGATTCCTGAATGGCAGCGTGGTGTTGGCAAAGGCTTCTATTCTGGAAACCTCATGTTTCCCTAAAGTGTTTATGGGTCTTATGTGCTCCAGGGGAAAAAGCAAAAGGAGAGGCTCATTATAGACCCCTGCCCTCAACCACTCAAGTACCACAACTTCACCCATTCTTTTAAATATTGTGATACCTTTAATATTCAATAGCCATCAATGATGCCAATATTTTGCAATGCTATTACAAGGTTGCAAATTCTATATGAAAAGTCAAGATTCTGATATTAATTTTGAGACTTCATTATTGAGTTTTAAAAAATATACTTATGTTTATTAGTTTAATTTATGTACTAAACAACACCATAATAGAATGGTTTGATGTGGTTTTTTTTAATTTTATTTTATTTTATTATTTAATTATTTTATTTATTTTATTTATTATTTATTTATTTAATTTTATTTTATTTATCAAACAAAACAAAACAAAACCCTTTCCCTACTACTTGTAGAAACTCCTTAATAAGTAGTTTTCCATGGTTACTATCTTTTTAAAGAGACATTTTTATCCCTTCCCTCAAACCCAGGCTAGCCTCTGGAATAAGACCTAATGCATTCCATAGAATTTTGGGTTTAGCCTTAGGCGAATGCTGTAATTGAATGAGATAGGCAATCTAGATCTGTTATTTTTCTGTTTCTCTCAGACCAGCAAAGGGAAGGGCAGTCCTCAAATATAAATTTAATTGCCACTGAAACCAAATTTAGTTTTTAAAATACACACAATTTGTGAAGGTGGTTAATTTTGATGTATGCTATCTGATAGATAGTCAAGTGATTATCTATTACGTACCATAATAACTATAGTTTTTTTAATTTGTTTGTTTTTTTTTCAGACTGTAATAAGCAAGGTTTAATCAGCATAATACAAACATGTTTGGAACTCATCTCCATCCTTATTACAAAGAGATAGAGAAGAGTTGTATCTCCTCTGTGGGGTAAGCTTTTAAAGGCATAACTACAAAGAGAATCTTTGAAGCTGCTTTGGCACAGATGCAAGGAATTTTACTCCCTCCCATTCTGTTAAGACAGCTTTTTTCTTGTTATTAGAGCAAGGCCCCTGTTCCTGAGTTAGGCTATCTTTATCAGCCTGTACCAGGTGGCTGGCTTGGCTGAGCTCAGTGACCTTGTGTTCAACAGAATCTCCCAGGTGGGAGAGGGGAAGGCCACTATCTTCCTGGGAAAACACTCTGCTAGGAAATTTCTTCTTGCCCCTTTGAGAATAAGGGGTGAGGGTTTCACAATTATAAATGACTATTAAGCTTAATTTTTAATTGTGCATTGCATTTTTTTTCCTTTTTTTTATTGCGAAAAGAAGAAAAAAAAACATAAACAAAAAACAAGTTTCCACCTCCTCCCATTTCCCTTCCCCTCCTCACACAATTCTCCCCCTCCTCCCACCCTTCTCCCCCTCCTCCCACCCTTCTCCCCCTCCCGCCACTCCTCTCCCCCTCCCTCTCCAGTCCACAGAGCAGTCCGGGTTCCCTGCCCTGTGTTAAGTCCTAGGTCCTCTCCGTCCATATCTAGGAAGGTGAACATCCAAACTGGCTAGGCTCCCACAAAGCCAGCACATTAAGTAGGATCAAAACCCCCTGCCATTGTCCTTGGTGTCTCATCAGCCCTCATTGTTCGCCATGTTCAGAGAGTCCGGTTTTATCCCATGCTTTTTCGGTCACAGTCCAGCTGGCCTTGGTGAGCTCCCCGTAGATCAGCTCCTCTGTCTCAGTGGGTGGATGCACGCCTCGTGGTCCCGAATTCTTTGTTCATGTTCTCCCTCCTTCTGCTCCTCCTTGGGACCTTGGGAGCTCAGTCCAGTGCTCCTGTGTGGGTCACTGTCTCGATCTCTATCCATCACCAGATGAAGATTCTATGATGATATGCAAGATATTCGTCAGTATTGCTCTAGGATAGGGTCATTTCAGGTTCCCAATCCTCAGCTGCCCAAGGAACTAACTGGGAACCTCATCTTGGGCACTAGGGAGCCCCTCTAGGGTCAAGTCGCTTGTCCACCCTAAAGTGGCTCCCTTAACTAAGAATTGTGGTTCCGTGCTCCCCTATCCACCTTTCCTTTATCCCAATTCTCCCGTTTCCCAGGTCCCCCCTCCTTCCCTTCTACCTTTTCTCTCCCCATCTCCCCTTACACCCATCCCCCCCCCAAGATCCCATTTTCTCCCCGGAAATTTGGTCTACTTCCCTTAGCGAAGAGGACAACTATATGTTTTTCCTTCGGTTCACCTTCTTCCTTAGCTTCTTTAGGTTCACCTCTTGTAGACTCCGTGGTCCTTATTTATGGCTAGAAACCAATTATGAGTGAGTACATCCCATATTCATCTTTTTGGGTCTGGGACACCTCACTCAGGATAGTGTTTTCTATTTCCATCCATTTGCATGCAAAATTCGAGAAGTCATTGTTTTTTACCGCAGCGTAGTACTCTAGCGTGTATATATTCCATACTTTCTTCATCCATTCTTCCATTGAAGGGCATCTAGGTTGTTTCCAGGTTCTGGCTATTACAAATAATACTGCTATGAACATAGTTGAACAAATGCTTTTGTCATTTGATAGAGCATCTCTTGGGTATATTCCCAAGAGTGGTATTGCTGGGTCCAGGGGTAAGTTGATCCCGAATTTCCTGAGAAACCGAAACACTGACTTCCATAGTGGTTGCACAAGATTGCATTCCCACCAGCAATGGATGAGGGTACCCGTTCTTCCACAGCCTCTCCAGCAAAGGTTATCCTTGGTGTTTTTGAGTTTAGCCATTCTGACAGGTGTAAGATGATATCTCAAAGTTGTTTTGATTTGCATTTCCCTGATTGCTAAGGAAGTTGAGCATGACCTTAAGTGTCTTTTGGCCATTTGAACTTCTTCTGTTGAGAATTCTCTGTTCAGTTCAGTGCCCCATTTTTTAATTGGGTTAATTAGCATTTTAAAGTCTAGTTTCTTGAGTTCTCTATATATTTTGGAGATCAGACCTTTGTCTGTTGCGGGGTTGGTGAAGATCTTCTCCCAGTCAGTAGGTTGCCTTTGTGTCTTAGTGACAGTGTCCTTTGCTTTACAGAAGCTTCTCAGTTTAAGTAGGTCCCATTTATTCAATGTTGTCCTTAATGTCTGTGCTTCTGGGGTTATACATAGGAAGCGATCTCCTGTGCCCATCTGTTGTAGGGTATTTCCCACTTTCTCTTCTATCAGGTTCAATGTGTTCGGGCTGATATTGAGGTCTTTAATCCATTTGGACTTGAGTTTTGTGCATGGTGATAGATATGGGTCTATTTTCATTCTTCTACAGGTTGATATCCAGTTATGCCAGCACCATTTGTTAAAGATGCTTTCTTTCTTCCATTGTATACTTTTGGCTCCTTTATCAAAAATGAGGTGTTCATAGGTTTGTGGGTTAAAATTCGGGTCTTCTATACGATTCCATTGGTCGACTTCTCTGTTTTTATGCCAGTACCACACTGTTTTCATCACTGTAGCTCTGTAATAGAGTTTGAAGTCAGGGATGGTAATGCCTCCAGACAATCCTTTATTGTATAGGATTGTTTTGGCTATCCTGGGTTTTTTGTTTTTCCATATAAAGTTGATTATTGTCCTCTCAAGATCTGAGAAGAATTTTGATGGGACCCTGATGGGGATTGCATTGAATCTATAAATTGCCTTTGGTAGAATTGCCATTTTTACTATGTTGATCCTCCCAATCCAAGAGCAAGGGAGGTCCTTCCATTTTCTGGTATACTCCTCATTTTCTTTCTTCAATGCCTTAAAGTTCTTGTCAAACAGATCTTTCACTTCCTTGGTTAGAGTTACCCCAAGATATTTTATGTTGTTTGTGGCTATCATGAAAGGTGAAGCTTCTCTGATTTCCCTCTCTGCTTCCATATCCTTTGTGTATAAGAGGGCAACTGATTTTTTGGAGTTGATCTTGTATCCTGCCACATTACTAAAGCTGTTTATCAGCTGTAAAAGTTATTTGGTGGAGTTTTGGGGGTCACTTAAGTACACTATCATATCATCTGCAAATAACGAAAGTTTCACTTCTTCCTTACCAATTTGAATCCCCTTGATCCCCTTATGTTGTCTTATTGCTGTTGCTAGAACTTCAAGTACTATATTGAAGAGGTATGGAGAGAGTGGACAGCCTTGTCGTGTTCCTGAGTTTAGTGGGATGGCTTTGAGTTTCTCTCCATTTAATTTGATTTTAGCTGTCGGCTTGCTGTATATAGCTTTTATTATATTTAGGTATGACCCTTGTATCCCGATTCTCTCCAAGACTTTTATCATAAAGGGGTGTTGAATTTTCTCAAATGCTTTTTCAGCATCTAATGAAATGATCATATGGTTTTTTTCTTTCAGTTTATTTATATGCTGGATTACATTGGATAGATTTTCGTATGTTGAACCAGCCCTGCATCTCTGGGAAGAAGCCTACTTGATCATAATGGATAATTTTCCTAATGTGTTCTTGGATTCGGTTTGCCAGTATTTTGTTGAGGATTTTTGCATCGATATTCATGAGTGAGATTGGTCTATAATTTTCTTTCTTGGTTGAGTCTTTGTGCGGTTTTGGTATCAGAGTAACTGTAGCTTCATAAAAGGAATTTGGCAATGACTCTTCTGTTTCTATATTGTGAAATTCATTAAGGAGTATAGGTATTAGGTCTTCTTGGAAGTTCTGGTATAATTCCGCATTGAAACCATCTGGTCCTGGGCTTTTTTTGGTAGGGAGGTTTTTGATAACCTCTTCTAATTCTTCGCGACTAACAGGTCTATTTAGATTGTTCACCTGGTCCTGCTTTAACTTTGGTATATGGTATTTATCTAAAAAAGTGTCCATTTCCTTTACATTTTCCAGTTTTGTGGCATATAGACTTTTGTAGTAAGATCTAATGATTCTCTGAATTTCCTCTGTGTCTGTGGTTATGTCCCCCTTTTCATTTCTGATCTTATTAATTTGCAAATTCTCTCTCTGCCGTTTGATTAGTTTGGATAGGGGTTTGTCAATCTTGTTGATTTTCTCCAGGAACCAGCTTTTTGTTTCATTGATTCTTTGTATTGTTTTCTGTGTTTCTATTTTGTTGATTTCAGCCCTCTGTTTGATTATTTCCAGTCTTCTACTCCTCCTAGGTGAGTCTGCTTCTTTTTTTTCTAGAGCTTTCAAGTGGGCTGTTAAGTCTCCAATGTGAGCTTTCTCTGTTTTCTTTAAGTGGGCACTTAGTGCTATGAACTTTCCTCTTAGGACTGCTTTCATAGTGTCCCATAAGTTTAAGTATGTTGTTTCTTTATTTTCATTGAATTCCAGGAAGACTTTAATTTCTTTCTTAATTTCTTCTTTAATCCAGGTATGGTTCAGTAGTTGACTGTTCAGTTTCCATGAATTAGTGGCTTTCTGAGGGTAGCATTTTTGTTGAATTCTAACTTTAATCCGTGGTGATCTGATAAGACACAGGTGGTTACTAATATTTTTTTTAACTGTGGATGTTTGCTTTGTTACCGACTATGTGGTCGATTTTTGAGAAGGTTCCATGAGCTGCAGAGAAGGAGGTATATTCTTTCCTATTTGGGTGGAATGTTCTATGGATGTCTGTTAAGTCCATTTGATTCATTACCTCCATTAATTCTCTTATTTCTCTGTTATGTTTCTGTTTGATTGACCTGACCACTGGTGAGAGAGGAGTGTTGAAGTCTCCTACTATTAGTGTGTGCGGTTTGATGCTTGCCTTGAGTTTTAGTAATGTTTCTTTTACGTACATGGGTGCTTTTATATTAGGGGCATAGATGTTCAGGATTGAGATTTCATCCTGCTGAACTGTTCCTGTTATGAGTATAAAATATCCCTCTCCATCTCTTCTGATTGATTTAAGTTTCAAGTCAACTTTGTTAGAGATTAGTATGGCCACACCTGCTTGTTTCTTAGGTCCATTTGCTTGATAAGCCTTTTCCCAGCCCTTTACTCTGAGTAGGTGCCTGTCTTTGTGGTTGAGGTGTGTTTCTTGTAAACAGCAGAATGTTGGATCCTGTTTTCGTATCCAATCTCTTAGCCTGTGCCTTTTAATAGGTGAGTTGAGTCCATTGACATTAAGTGATATTAATGACCAGTGGTTGTTAACTCCGGTCATTTTTTAGTCGTAGAGGTTGTGTGTTTCCCTTCTTTGATTTGTGTTGGTGAAGGGTCTCTAGATGTCTGAGTTATTGTGGTCATTGTTGGACTCCTTGGTTAGTGATTTTCCTTCTATTACTTTCTGTAATGCTGGATTTGTGGCTGCGTATTGTTTAAATTTGTTTTTATCCTGGAAAATTTTATTTTCTCTATTTATAGTGAACGAAAGCTTGGCTGGGTATAGTAATCTGGGCTTGCATCCATGGTCTCTTAGTTTCTGCAGTACATCTATCCAGGACCTTCTGGCTTTCATGGTTTCCATGGAGAAGTCAGGTTAAGTCTGATAGGTTTACCTTTATAAGTAATTTGGCCTTTTTCCTTTGCAGGTCTTAATATTTTTTCCTTATTCTGTATATTTTGTGTTTTGATTATTATATGGCAAGGGTATGTTCTTTTTTGATCCAGCCTATTTGGTGTTCTGTAAGCTTCTTGAATCTTCATAGGTATTTCTTTCTTTAGGTTGGGAAAGTTTTCTTCTATAATTTTATTAAATATATTTTCTGGACCATTGAGCTGCACTTCTTCTCCTTCTTCTACTCCTATTATTTTTAGGTTTGGTCTTTTTATTGTGTCCCATATTTCCTGAATATTTTGTGATGAGAGTTTGTTGGACTTGCTGTTTTCTTTGATCAGAGTGTTTATTTTCTCTATGGTATCTTCAGAATCTGAGATTCTTTCTTCTAACTCTTGTATTCTGTTGGTTATGCTTGTTTCTGTAGACTCTGTTTGTTTACTTAAATTTTCCATGTCCTGCCGGCCCTCTGTTTGTGTTTTCTTCTTTGCCTCCATTTCAGTTTTCTAGTCTTGCACCGTTTCCATTATCTGTTTGATTGTTTTTCCTTGGTTTTCTAGGGTATCATTCACTGATTTATTCAATTCTTCAAACGTTCTGTTATATTTCTCATCCATTTCTATAAGGGCGTTTTTTACATGCTGTTTAAGGGTGTCAATCACTTTCATGAAGTCAATCTTTTCTACTTCTTCTTGATTAAGGTGTTCATGTCCTCCCGTTGTGAGGTCACTGGTTTCTGGTGGGTTCATGTTGCTTTTCAGCTTGTTGGGCGACTTCTTGCCTTGGCGTCTACCCATCTCTTCTTCCAAATGCTCCCTTATGGATCTTCTTTACCGGATCAGGTCTCCCTTGCCTACCCAATGCTGGCTCTCCCCAACGTTGTCTCTCCCCAACGCTGGGTCTCCCCAACGCTGGGTCTCCTGGCACCGAGAGATCAGGCCTCCGTGCCCAATGCTGGGTCTCCTGGCGCCGAGAGATCCAGCCTCCTTGCTGGTGGGCAGGTCGCAAACAAAGCACCTACCCTGCTTGGTGCAGGCAGGCCATAGAAACAAAGAGACTCCCGCCCACTTGGGTGCCCCGAGGATTCGGACCCAGTGCCCAGACAGGCTGGGCTGGGTGATGTTATGTGTAGAAAGAGGGCGGTGGGGCAAAGTGGGGAGGGTTCTGGATGGAAGCTGGGTGGGCTAGGAAGAAAGAGGAGGTATGCAGCGAGTGGAGGCCCTGCAGAGAGCTCAAGAAGGATAGGGGGCCAAGGAACCTCTGAACTCCCCTTCCCAGGCTGGTGCCGCGGGGCCAGAAACTCACCCCAACACTGGGTCTCCTCCACAGTTTCTTTATTATTTAACCAATGACCTTCCTCCATCACCGATGGATCTTATGGAACAGGATCAGGTTCCCTTGCTGGACAGTGACCTCGCTGACAAAGGGCCTACCTTGCTGCAGGCATGTTATTGAAGCAAAGGAACTCCCGTCTGCTTCTTGCCCTCACACCCTGTTCCAGCGCCAAAACGGGCTGACCTGGCAGATCCCATGGCCCCACAGAAGGGAGGAAGAAGGGAGGAGGTTCCTGGGTGCAAACTGGGATGGGTTAGAGAGGGAGAGGCCCCAGCAGAAGGGAGCAGCCCCTGCCAAATGACCAGGAAGTGCAGGGGGTCAGGGAATGTCCGTGTTCTGTTTCTGGGCTCCTGCCGCATGTCAAGAACACACTCACCAACCACTCTGATGGGTCCCCCGGAACAGGATCAGGTTCCCTTGCTGGCCAGGATCCTCGCTGGCAAAGGGCCTACCTTGCTGCAGACAGGCTATTGAAGCAAAGCAATTTCCGCCCACCCCGTTGCCCTCAGCACCCCGACTCAGCAACCCTATCCATAAAAATTCTAACACAATTCTTCACATATCTTGAAAGAACAATTCTCAGCTCCATATGAAGAAAAACAGGATAGGTAAAAACAATCCTGAAAAGTAAAAGAACTGCTGAAGGTATCACCATTCTCAATTTCAAGCTATACTACAAAGCTATAGTAATAAAATAAGCATGGTATTGGCATAAAAACAGAAACATTGATCAATGGGATTGAATTGAAAATCCAGACATAAATCCACACACCTATGAAACCTGATTTTTGATAAAGAAGCCAGACATATACAACGGAAAAAAGAAAGCATCTTCAACAAATGGTACTGGTTCAACTGGATGTTTAAGAATGCAAAGAGATCCATTTCTGTCACCTTGTACAAAACTCAAGTCCAAGTGAATCGAAGATCTCAACATAAAACCAGATACACTGAATCTGATAGAACAGAAATTGGGGAATAGTCTTGAATTCATTGGCACAAAACAGACTCTTTCTTTTCCTTTTCTTTTTGCTTTTTTTCTTTCTGTTTTTAACTTATAAATGTCTGAACTTGGCTTGTTTCTTTCCAGCTTTTCTTCTTTTTATTTTAATACAGTCTTTTCTCATTTTACATAACAACCCCAGTTTCTACTCCCTCCCCTTCTCTTGCTCCCCACCCACCTTTCATCTACTCCTCAGAGAAGGTAAAGCTTCCTTCCCATGTGGAGTCAACAAAATCTGGCATATCAATTTGAGACAGGACTAAGGCCCTCCCCCCTATACCTAGGTTGAGCAAGGTATCCCTCCAAAAACAATGGGCTTCAAAAAGCCAATTCAAGCACTAAGGATAAGTCCTAGTCCCAGTGCCAGTGGCCCCACAGACTGTCCCAGCCATACAACTGTCATCCACATTCAGAGGACCTAGTTTGGTCCTATGCAGGTTCCCCTGCTCTCAGTCTGGAGTCAGAGAGCTCTCACTAGCTCAGCTCAGGTGTTTCTGTCGGTATACTCCAGCATGGTCTTTGCCCCTTTGCTCATATTATCACCTCTCCCTCTCTACAACTGGACTCTGGGAGTTTGATCCAGTGCTCAGTGGAGTATCTCTGCATCTGCTTTCATTAGTTGCTGGATGAAGGTTCTATGATGACAATTAAGGTAGTAATCAATCTTATTACAGAATCCAGCCACACTTAACCTCACAGAAGAGAAAGTGGGAAGTAGTCTTGAATGAATGGGGACAGAAGACCACTTCCTAAGACATTGACAACAACAAAAATAGATAGGGCCTCCTGAAACTGAGAGGCTTCTGAAAGGTAAAGCCACAGACAATAAGACAAAATGGCAGCCAACTGAATGGAAAAAGATCTTAACCAACCCCACATTGGACAGAGGACTGATCTCCAAAATATATAACAAACTCAATAAACTAGACATCAAAACACCAAATAATCCAATTTTTAAAATGGTGTACAGATATAAACAGAGAATTCTCAACAGAATAATCTCAAATGGCTTACAGACACTTAAGGAATTGCTCAACATCCTTAGCCATCAGGATAATGCAAATCAAAACTACTCTGAGATACCATCTTATACCTGTCAGAATGGCTAAGATCAAATACATGAATAAAAGCTTATGCTGGAGAGGATGTGGAGTAAGGGGAACACTCCTCCATTGCTGGTGGGAGTGCAAAATTGTACAGCCACTTTGGAAATCAGTAGAGTGGTTTCTCAGAAAATTGGCCATCAATCTATCCCAAGACCCAGCAATACTACTTTTGGGCATATTTCCAAAGGATTCACACTCATACCACATCGGCATTTGCTCAGTTGTGTTCATAACCGTATTATTTGTAATAGCCAGAACCTGTAAACAGCCTAGATGTCTCTCAACTGAAGAATGGATAAAGAAAATGTCGTACATTAACACAATGGAGTACTACTCAGTAGTAAAAAACAATTACATCTTGAAATTTGCAGGAAAATGGAACTAGAAAAAAACATCCCGAGTGAGGTAACCCAGACCCCAAAAGACAAACATGGTATTTACTTAATCATAAGTAGATACTAGACATAAAGCAAAGGATAGCAATCCTGTAGTCCATGACCCCAGAGAAGCTAAGTAACAAGGAGTACCATAAGAGAGACATACATGGATTCCCATTGGAAGGGGAAATAGACAAGATCTCTTCAGAAAATTGAGAATGTAGGTGAGAAGGGAAGGGAGAAGGGGAGGGGAAGGAGAACATGAGAGAATAGGATGGCCAAGATGGGTGAAGGACACAGAGGGAGAGCAAGAAAAGAGATATCTTGACTGAGGGAGTCATTATGAGGCTAGAAAGAAGTATGGCACTAGAGAAATTCCTAGAAATCCACAAGGATGAGTCAGCTAAGACAATAAGCAATAGTGGAGAGTGTACCTGAACTGGCCTTCCCCGTAATCAAATTGATGACTACCTTAATTGTAATCATAGAAGAAGACTTCCTAAATAGAACACATTTAGTGCATGCACTAAGATCAACAGTTCATAAATAGGAGCTCAGGAAACTTAAAAGCTTCTCTAAGGTAAAGAATACCATCATTTGGACAAAGTGACAACCTACAGATTGGGAATAGACTTTCATCAACTCCACATCTGATAGAGGAGTAATATCTAAAATATATAAAAAACTCAAGACACTAGATACAAAAAATAAATAATTCAGTAAAAAGAGGTATATAACTAAATAGAGAATTCTCAAAAAAGGAAAGTCAAATGGCTGAAATAAATGTTCAATATTCTTAGGCATCAGAGAAATGCAAATCAAAATGACTCTGATATTCCAACTTATACTCATCAGAATGGCTAAGATCCAAAACACAAGTGACAGCTCATGGGGGTAAGGATGTTCAATAAGTAGAACACTCATTCATTGCTGATGGGAGTACAAACTTGTACAGCTACTATGGATATTATTGTGATGGTTACTTAGGAAGATGGGAATCAATCTACTTCAAGGTTTAGCTGTTAAGTAAATGATAACCAAATTACAATCTGTAGACACATTGAGGTAAGGTATAAAAGAAGGGACTAGGGAATACATGGGTCTCCCTGAAAGGGAAAATAGAGAATATTTTGTGATTGTACTGGGGTTGGGGGAAAATGAGAACAGGGGGTGCTGTGGGAACTCCTTTAGTCAATAGCCTTTAAGATACCAGCCCACTTGGCTATGGTCTCTTATGCTATAAATGCAGGCATAAAGCTTGCACGGTCTCTCTCTTTCTCTTAGCTGCTGGATTTAGTTCCTGTTCTCTGCTCATGCAGAGGACTATTGATCTGTGAGTCTACCTTTAAATAAATAACCTTTTATTATACTCAATCCTGAGCTAGTATGGCACAACTTTATAGTGTCCATCTACAAGAAGGGTCAGGTGTGGGAGAATGGTCTGTATTCTGTCAATTATATTTTAAATAAACGCTGATTGGCCAGTAGCCAGACAGGAAGTTTAGGTGGAACAACCAGACAGGAAGTAGAGGTGGGGCAATGAGAATGGAGAATTCTAGGAAGGAGGAAGCCCATTCCTCTGCAGTCCTAGCAAGCCACAGAAGAAGCAAGATGTGACTGCCCTGCTGAAAAAGGTACTGAGTCAGGTGGCTAACACAGATAAGAATAATGGGTTAATATAAGTTATAAAAGTTAATAAGAAGCCTGAGTTAATAAGCCAATCAGTTTATAACTAATGTAGAACTCTGTGTGATTTCTTTGGGACTTAAGGACTGCAGGAACTAGGCAGGACAAGGACTGGTTGAGACAAAAATTCAGTCAACAGTCAGGTGTGGATGAAGGATGAAATTTGGGTAGAAACAGAATTGAGGGCATTTGAGTAGTGGTATAGAAAACTAGTGTAACATAAACTTCCTAAAATATATGAAGGTAAGTCTCCAAATAATGAGGGAGATGCAGTCCCAACTGGCCATCTTTTGTCACCAAATGACACTTCTAGTACCACAACTGGGTTACATCCAATTGTGTTGTTGGTCAAAGGGTTCCATGGAGACCCCCAAACAACCCAGATTGTTGCCAAGATAATAGATTGCTTTCCTCAAAGTAATAGTAAAGTCCCATTGCTCAAGACAAGACCCACAGAACTTATTGAACATGGATAGGACAATCTGGTGCCTACATAAAACCTTCACCCCTATTTTCTAGTGTATTTGGTACAGGAAGGTGCTCTACAGGCTCTCAAAAGAGAAACAAAAACACCAATCCAGCCACAAACCCTTTAATCTACAATGCTTTCCTGAAAAATATGCTAGGGCAATGGTGGCTCAAAGCTTGTGAGAGTAACCAACCAATATCTAATTTAACTTAAGGCCCATACTATGAGATGGAACATATACCAGACACTGATTGAATAACCATGAACCAGAGACCAGATAGCCCAAGAGAGCTAGGGTAAAAACCAAATACTACTGGTCTAAAAAATATAATAATAATAATAAAATGACTCTTGATGACATTCTTTACTTATAGATCAGTGCCTTATTCAGCCATCATCAGAGAAGCTTCCTACTTCATTAAATGGGGACAAATACAGAGACCACAGCCAACTATCACACAGAGACTGAGAGACCTGATAACACATATGTATAAATGGGACATCTCTATTAAATCCCTCCCATCAGAGCTCAGGGAACCCTGAGGAAGAGGAGGCAGAAAGAACATAAGAGCCAAAGGGGATAGAGGACACCAGGGGAACAAGGCCCTATAAATCAACTAACAAAGCTCATATGAACTCACAGAGATTGCAACAGCAAGGACAGAGTTTACAGCAGGTTCTCTGCATATATACTATAGATTTCAGCTTAGTATTTTTATGGGACTCTTGAGTATGTGAATGATTGGGTCTCTGATTCTTGTACCTTTTGGGGAGCTGTCTTCCTTCTGTTGGTTTGCCTTATTCAACTATGATAAGGTGGGTTTGGTTTTATCTTATTATATTTTATTTTGTTATGTTTTGATGTTATCTCTTAGAAACTTTCTACAGCAAGGCCATACCCACTTCAAGGATTCCTCACTGCCTACTCCTTCTTAAACACTTCCACTAATTGGGAACCAAGCATTCAAATATTGTTTCTTCTTTTAAATGTTTGGGGTTTTGTTGTTGTTTGCTTTGGTTTAGTTTCCTGTGATTGGTTTTCTGAGACGGGTTTCTCTGTGCAACAGTCCTGGATGTTCAAGAACTCACTTTGTGGACCATGCTGGCCTCAAATTCACAGAGATCAGCCTGCCTCTGCTTCTTGAGTACTGGGATTAAAGGCCTGTGTCACCACCATCCAGATGCATTCAAACTCTATTCCTGACTGTAAATGTGATTTGACAAGCACCCTGCTTTCAGATGGACTGTACCTTTCAAATGTGAGATGAAATAAACTCTGCCGTTAAAAAAGAAAACTGGGCAGTGGTGGTGCACACCTTTAATTCCAGCACTCAGGAGGAAGAAGCAGGCAGATCTCTTTGAGTTCGACGCCAGCCTGGTCTAAAAGATCTAGTTCCAAGACATGCTCCAAAGCTGCAGAGAAACCCTGTCTAGAAAAGCCAAGAGAGAGGGAGGGAGGGAGGGAGGGAGGGAGGGAGGGAGGGAGGGAGGGAGGGAGGGAGGGAGGGAGGAAGAGAGAGAGAGAGAACCCTATTCTTTTCTAATGAGAGATAGAAAAGCAAGGGATCTGGATGGGAGAGGTGGTGGTGGGGAGGAACTGGGAGGAGTAAAGGGTGGAGAACTGTAATCGGTATATATTGTAGGAGAAAGGAATATATTTTTAATGAACTAGGCATGATGTTTTACTTAAAAAGGCTAGTAAGGGGGCTGGAGAGATGGCTCAGAGGTTAAGAGCATTGCCTGCTCTTCCAAAGGTCCTGAGTACAATTCCCAGCAACCACACGGTGGCTCACAACCATCTATAATGGGGTCTGGTGCCCTCTTCTGGCCTGCAGAGATACACACAGGCAGAATATTGTATACATAATAAATAAATTAATTTAAAAAAAGGAATCCTTTTTAAAAAAAGGCTAGTAAAATTGATAAACTCCTGGAAATTATGACATAGAGAAATGACAATAACAATCAATAAAATGTTTATATATATACATATATATGCATGTATATGTATGTATGTATATATCCACAGATACTTTGGGCATCAAAACTGTTATAAGAAATCATGAATAACTTTATTCCAGTAAAATGAAATTTTGGATAAAGTAGAAATGTTGCCAAAATTTATACAAATTAGATTACTTTCAAAAAGGGCCAGAGGACCAAAATGACAGCTGAGTTAAGACCTTCCAGAAAGTCTCTCCTTTCAGAGACACTAATTTGAATAGATATCAGTTAGCTCATATTTACAAGAACTAATGAAGCTAAATGAGATATTGTTGCTGGTTTTTAGTATATTAAGAAAAGAAACATTGCAGAAATCATGAATGAAAGAGTTTCATATATTATCCCACTTTCAATGCCAAAGAATTCAGCCTGGAAAGATATGAAAAGAATTAACTCTAGAACTTAAATTTGTCCCAGTTTCAGGTCTATCACAAGGAAAGACAGTGTTAGGCACAATCGTATGTCCCATAGCTCTTGATGACTGAGCCTCCATTTTTTTTTCTTACAGCTTAGTGCCTGTTCAGCTTCAGTAAGGCCCAGGTAGGCATACACCAAAAACTTCTGTGCCCAGTTCAATGTTTGGAGGTAGAATATTAATACCTGCCAAGGCACCAGAAGATACTAGCACATTAGTAGGAGAGAAACCAAATTTATGCAGGTCTCTATGGCTGTTGAGACTTGGGTATTGGCTCAAGCACAAAAAAAAAAGACTGTTTCAATAACTCCTGCTCCAAACTTCATGAACATGATGAAGAGAAAGAATCTGTTTGGGGGATAAGACAACATTATGGTATCATTAATGTGTCATAACAGAAGCATGGATGGATGTATTTCTGGTTTTCTACAACATCAGACTTAATGAAATAACAATAAATTCACATGCCATATCAGTTTTATTGACTTCAATTTTCCGAGCAATCTCAGTTTCATTTGATATTTGCCTATTGGTTACCACAGGTTTTTATCCTAACCTTAATTACTCTCAGATCACATATTATAAGTCATACAATGTGTTCTCTCTCTCTCTCTCTCTCTCTCTCTCTCTCTCTCTCTCTCTCTCTCTCTCTCTCTCTCTCTTTCCCTCTCTCTCCCTCCTTCCCTACTCCCTCCCTCCTTCCCCATTGTGTCCTCAGACTAACCTGGAATTCATTATGTAGCATAAGATGCTCTTAATTTTGTGGTAGTTCTCCTGTCTCATACTCCTTAAGTGATAGGATTACATGTGTGAGCCATCATGCCCAACAAGATAATGGTTTTTTTTTTCCAGGACAACATCACTTGTGGCATAATATGATCTATAATAAAAGATCTAGAGACAAAATATTCTTGGTAGCATGGGAATAGTTTCTGATTTTGTGCTGGTCTGAGTGGACTAGGGGATACAACCTTGCAGTATCGGTGGCGATAAGACTACCAAGAAAAGAGTAATTATTCAACTGGTGAAGGAAGGGAAGGTATACATAAAGTTGTTCTATAAAACTCCAGGGACTATTCATTCCATGGTGAGGCACAAAGCTGGGCATAAT
Source organism: Microtus oregoni (assembly GCF_018167655.1). Classification (NCBI taxonomy): domain Eukaryota; kingdom Metazoa; phylum Chordata; class Mammalia; order Rodentia; family Cricetidae; genus Microtus; species Microtus oregoni. The sequence goes on along the minus strand of NW_024543224.1, from coordinate 380,079 downwards.
CCTGTTGTGCCTGATTGTAGGCTTGTGACTGAGATTTAAAAATAATAATAATAAATCCAGACATTATTTATGAGGGATAGATTGCCCTTTTCAGATACTCTTTCAATTTATTTTCAACACACTACAAATTTGGAATATGCCTGGGCTTGAAGCACCCTCTAGTGCTGGAATAATGACAATAAAGGAAAAGCAGGCTTGAAGCAAAAATGGTGCCTTAGGGTACCACATGCAAAGGTATAGATCAAAATGGCCTCTAACTTGTAATCCTCCTGCCTGTGTATGGTACCACCACAACCAGCTAGGGCATCATTTAATGCTGAAATCACAGACATATCTATAGGTTCATAGTCAATAATCAGTTTACTTAGAAAATGTAGGTACAAACAAATCCAGGTTATGAAAACTATAATAAATACATAGTCTTTTCCTATAAATGTATTATCATATGCCAACAAACATTAAGAAAATTCAGGGAAAGACAGGAATAGTGACACTCACCTACAATTCTAGCACTCAGAAGAATTGGGGGTAGGGTTACTGTGAGTTTGAGGCCAATATGAAGTATTTAGTGAATATCAGACTGGCCAGAGTTACATAGAAAGACCTTATCTATTTTTTTAAAAAAAAAAAAGCCTTCAGAAAACCATAATATAAGAACTAAAATAACTACACAGCATCTCATATGTGTGAACACTTGGACAAAACATTCAAAATAGTTGTTTTATTTTATTTTTTAATATTTATTTATTATGTATACAATATTCTGTCTGTATGACTGCAGCCCAGAAGAGGGCACCAGTTCCCATTACAGATGGTTGTGAGCCACGAAGTGGTTGCTGGGAATTGAATTCAGTACCTTTGGAAGAGCAGGCAGTGCTCTTAACCTCTGAGCCATCTCTCCAGCCCTTCAAAATAGTTGTTTTAAAGAAATTCAATTAGCTACAAAAATACAGAGAAATAGTTTTTTCTTTTTAGAAAACTTGCCAAAGATTGAAGTAATTTTAAACAGAAATCTTTAAAATTAATAATATATTAAACAAAAGATAAAGAGCCCAAACCCTCAGTGTAGATCCCAAAGACCCAAGCTGCTGAAAACCATTTTTGCCCTCGTCCAACCCCCACCACTGTGCTTTGCCCCTAATATCTACTGTTCAGTGCAGTCTTAGCCAGTTAGAACAGGGACCCCTTGCTGTACCAAAGGCCACACTAGCTGCCAAAAGTCCAGCCCCCAACTTCGACAAGATTCCCTGTCAGACCAGAGGTCATGCAGGCCACCAGAAATACAGACCACAAAGACCATACCCAACAAAGACAAACTCAGAAATCAGCACATAGACCTATATTCATCCCAAACCCAGATGCCTAGACACTAGTCTAAGAACACAATCAACAACAGTCAGGAAAATATGGCACCACCAGAGCTCAGTTACCCTACTATAGCATCACCTGAACATTCCAATATAGCTGAACCATAAAATAACAGCCTTAAAAACAACTTTATAAGCATGACAGAGGTACTTAAAGAAGAAATCCCTTAAAGAAATTGAAAAACACACAAATAAACAATGGGAGGAAATGAATCAATCCCTTAAAGAAAACCAAGGGGAAAAACAATAGAACGATCCAAGATCTGAAAATGGAAATAGAAGCAATAAGAAAACACAAACTGAAGAAATTCTGGAGATGGGAAATCTAGGTAAGTGAACAGAAACTACAACTGCAAGCATCACCAACAGAATACAAGAGACAGAAGAGAGACTCTCAGACATAGAGACATGATAAAGAAATCAATATATCAGTCAAAAATATTAAATCTAAAAAATTTAGATGCAAAATACCCAGGAAAAATGAGACACTATGAAAAACCAAACCCAAGAATAATAGAAATAGAAGGAGAAGAATACCAGCTCAAAGGCCCAGAAAATATTTTAAACAAAACCATTGAAGATTTTCCTAACCTTAAGAAAGACATGCCTAAAAAGGTATAAGAAGCTTACAGAACACCAAACATATTGGTGCAGAAAAGAAAGCCCCCACATACATAATAATCAAAACACTAAACATACAGAACAAAAGAAGAATATTAAAAGTTGCGAGGGGAAAGGTAACATATAAAGGCAAACCTATTAGAATTATGCCAAACTTCTTAAAATGGATACTCTAAAAGATAGGAGATCCAAGAGAGATAATCTGCAGAATCTAAGAAACAACAGACACCAACCCAGACTACTATACCCAGAAAAACTTTCAGTTACCATAGATGAAGAAAATAAGAAATTTCATAATAAAATCAAATGTAAACAATATATATCAACAAATCCAGCCCTACAGAAGGTACTAGAAGGAAAACTCTAACCAAAAGAGGTTAAATACATTCATGAAAACACAAGAAATATAATCTTACACCAGCAAAAAGAAACAGAAACACACACACACACACACACACACACACACACACACTACCACCACCACCAACAACAAAAGAGCAGGAAGTAACAATCATTAGTCATTATTCTCTCTTAATATTAATGGACTCAATTCCCCAATAAAGAGACACAGACTAAGAGAATGGATTTGAAAACAAGATTGATCCTTCTGTAGCGTACAGGAAACAAACCTCAAAATCGAAGACATTATCTCAGAGTAAAAGTTGGAAAAAGATTATTGAAGCAAATGGACCCAGGAAGCAGGCTATTCTAATATCTAACAAAATAGACTTCCAATCAAAATTAATCAAAAGAGATGGGAAAGAACACTAAAGGAAAGTTGTCTTGTTGACACTAAAGGAAAAGCCCACCAAGGTGATGTCTCAATTCTTATCATCTATGCCTCAAGTGCAATAGCACCCACATTTGTAAAAGGAATAGTACTAAATATCAAATTAAGAAATAGGGTACAAATTTTAATAAAGAATTCTCAACAGAGGAAACCAAAATGACTGAGAAACAAAGAAATGCTCAACACCCTTAGCCACCAAAGAAATGCAAATCAAAACGACTCTGAGATTCTTCTGATTCCATACCAATCAGAATGGCAAAGATCCAAAGACAAGTTACATATCATGCTGGAGAAAATTGTGGAACAAGGGGAACACTCCTCCACTTCTGGTGTGAGTAAAAATTTATACAGACATTTGGAAATCAATGTGACAGTTTATCAGAAAATTGGGAATCAATTTACCATAAGAGACTGCTAACCCACTCTTGGGCATACACCTGAAGGATGCTCAATCATACCACAAGGACACTTGCTTAACTATGTTCACAGCAGCTTTATTTGTAATAGCCAGAGCCTGTAAACAACATAGATGTACTTCAACCAAAGAATGGATAAAGAAAATGTGACAGAGTATTATTCAGCTGTTAAAAACAATGATATTAGCCGGGCGGTGGTGGTGTACGCTTTTAATCCCACCACTCGGGAGGCAGAGGCAGGCGGATCTCTGTGAGTTCGAGGCCAGCCTGGTCTACAAGAGCTAGTTCCAGGACAGGAACCAAAAAGCTACGGAGAAACCCTGTCTCGAAAATCCAAAAAAAGAAAAAAAAATGATATTTTGAAATTTGTAAGCAAATGAATGTAAGTATAAAACATCGTCCTGAGTGAGGTAATCCATACCCAGAAAGATAAACATGGTATACACTCACTGATAAGTGGATATTAGAGCTGATAAGTAAAGGCTTATCCAAAATCTCAGAGAAACAAAGTAAGAAGAAAGGTTTAAGGGTGAATGAATGGCTCTCTCTGGGATGGGAAAATAGAGTAGATTTTGAAGGTGGACTGGGGAAAGTGGGGATGGGAACATGGGGAATCATGTGAGGGGATAGAGGGAGAGAATACTGGGAGAGATTATTGGAATTAGTGGGCATTTCAGGGGAAAAGTAGAAACTTAGTGCAATGGAAACCTCCAGGAATCTATGGGGGTATCCCTAGCAAAGAATCCTAGTAATGGGTGATAAGGAGCCTGAACATGTCATCTTCAGTAACCAGACAAGACTTACAGTGGAGTGTTGTAAGGAGGTCACCTGTTTGATCCCTGGCTGCTTGGCCTCAAAATAATCACACAGAAACTGTATTAATTAAATCACTACTTGGCCCATTAGCTCTAGCTTCTTATTGGCTAACTTTTATAGCTTAATTTAAGCCATTTCTAGTAATCTGTGTATCGCCACATGGCTGTGGCTTACTGAGTAAACTTCTGTTCTGCTCCAGCAGGGCTACATGGCTTCTCTAGACTCTGTCCTTCTTTCTCCTAGCATTCACTTTAGTTTCCCCTGCCTAGCTCTGTTCTACCCTACCAGGCCAAACCGCTTTCTTTATTAACCAATGGTATTCACAGCATACAGAGGGGAAATCCCACATGAGTGGAGGAATTGGGAACACCACTCAGGCACAAAACCTTTGACCTAGAATTTGTCTGAAATTTGTGCTGGGGTAAAGGTGGCACTGAAATTGTGGGAGTGGCCAACCAATGACTTGTCCAGCTTGAGATCCATGCCACAAGAGGGAACCCACTCTCAACAGTGCCTGAAGGGCCAGGAACCAGAGTCTGAATAGTCCGGAGACTTAGGATAGAACCAAACACAACAGGAAAAGAAATAAAATGAAATTCCACTCTATTGGTAAACCAGAGCTGAATATTTAGTTATTATAGAGGCTTCATTCAGCAAATGATAGGAGAAGATGCAGAGACCCACAATGAAACATTAAGTGTAGCTCTCAGGGAATCCCACAGAAGAGGGAAAGGAAGGATTGTAGGAGCCAAAAGAGTCAAGGACATGACAAGAAAACCCACAGAATCAACTAACCAAGGCTCATAGGGGCTCACAGAGACTGTAGTAACAACCATGGAGCCTATATGGGTCTGACCTATGCCTTCTGCATATATGTTACAGCTGTACAGCTTGAACTTCTTGTGGTACTCTAAACAATAGAAGCAGGGGCTGTCTTCTGACTCTTTTGCCTGCTTTTGTGATCCTTTCCATCATACTGGATTATCATGTCCAGCCTTAATATGAAGTCTTACTGAAACATGTTATGTCATGTTTGGGTGATATTCCTGAGAAGCCTGATGTTTTCTGAAGGGATATGGAGGAGTGGATCTGGGGAAGAGGAGAGTTGAGGTCAAGGGACTGGAAGGAAGGGAAGGAGGAGAAACTGTAGTTGGGTTTGTTTAAGAGAATAAATAAAATTTCAAAAAAAAGGCAAAAAAAGAAATTAACTTTATACCACATCACACAATTTTGGCTAATTTTTTAAACTCTTTTTGTTATGATTGGATTTTAAATTTTTAACTTACAAAAATACCTGTATATATATATATATATATGATGATGTATAAATTTCATGTTTTAATCTATTTATTAATAATAGAAAACTTAAACCTAAAATATTAAATTTTCATTAAATTAGAGAGAATAGCAGAATAATCTCAATCCTGTTATTCAGCTCAACTCATGGAAAGTTTTTATTTCAGCTAAATTGTTTTGCAGTAAATTCCTTATACTATATCACAGTTTAAAATTTTTTAGTATGGGAAATACAACTTGCTCCAATACTGAGGGGAATTAAGAGGTGAGTGAACAGCCACACTGCAGGACACCCGCAATCTCTAGGATCTCCACAGAGGGAAAAGACCCTGGGTATCTACCCCAACTCACTCGGCTTTTCTAGCCAGCAAGCAGACCATCCACCTGACCCTCCAAGCTACCAGCCCCACCACACTCCCAAACTCACCTATCCTCCTGCAACCTTGAGGGAACCCTGAAACATAGCTTGCTTTAATAGTGAGGGGACTTAGGAACAACCTCAGTGGAACTCTGAAACACAGCTTGCTTCAATACTGAGAAACAAACCTCAACCTCAAAGACAGACACTAACTCAGAGTCAAGTGTTGGGAAAAAGGTTTTCCAATCAAATGGACCTAAAAAACAAGTGGGGGTAGCTATACTAATATCTAACAAAATGGATTTCAAACAAAAATCAATCAGAAGAGATGAAGAAGGACACTTTATACTCATAACAGGAACAATGCATCAAAATGTAGCCTTTTTAAAAATTTTTTATTGAATAAAAAAATTCCCGCCTCCTCCCAGTCTCCCATTTCCCTCCCCCTCCACCCACTCCTCTCCCCTCCCAACACTCCTCTCCCTTTCCCTTTCCAGTCCAAAGAGCAGTCAGGGTTCCCTGCCCTGTGGGCAGTCCAAGGTCCTCCCCCCTCCATCTAGGTATAGGAAGGTGAGCATCTAAACTGGCTAGGCTCCCACAAAGCCAGAACATGAAGTAGAAGCAAAACCCAGTGCCATTGTCCTTGGCTTCTCAGCAGCCCTCATTGTCCTCCATGTGCAGAGAGTCTGGTTTTATCCCATGCTTTTTCATTCCCAGGCCAGCTGGCCTTGGTGAGCTCCCAATAGATCAGCCCCACCGTCTCAGTGGGTGGGTGCACCCCTTGCGGTCCTGACTTTCTTGCTCATGTTCTGCCTCCTTTGCTCCTCATTGGGACCTTGGGAGCTCATTCCAGTGCTCCAATGTGGGTCTCTGTCTCTATCTCCATCGATCGCCAGTGAAGGTTCTATGGTGATATGCAAGATATTCATTAGTATGGCTATAGGAAAGGGCCATTTCAGGCTCTCTCTCCTCAGTTGCCCAAGGACCTAGCTGGGGACATCGCCCTGGGCACCTGGGAGCCCCTCTAGGTTCAAGTCTCTTGCCAACCCTAAGATGGCTCCGTTAATTAAGATATATGCTTCCCTGCTCCCGTATCCACCCTTCCTTTATCCCAACCGTCCCATTCCCCCAAGCTTCCCCATCCTCCCTTTCTCACTATTCTCTCCCCATCTACCCTTACCCCCATCCCACCCACCCAATCCCCAAGATCCCAATTTTTTGCCTGGCAATCTTGTCTACTTCCCATATCCAGGAGGATAAATATATGTTTTTCTTTGGGTTCACCTTCTTATTTAGCTTCTTTAGGATCACAAATTATAGACTCAATGTCCTTTATTTATGGCTAGAAACCAATTATGAGTGAGTACATCCCATGTTCATCTTTTTGGGTCTGGGTCACCTCACTCAGGATAGTGTTTTCTATTTCCATCCATTTGCATACAAAATTTGAGAAGTCATTGTTTTTTACCGCTGAGTAGTACTCTAATGTATATATATTCCACACTTTCTTCATCTATTCTTCCATTGAAGGACATCTAGGTTATTTCTAGGTTCATGCTATTACAAATAATGCTGCTATGAACATAGTTGAACAAATGCTTTTGTAGTATGATAGGGCATCTCTTGGGTATATTCCCAGGTTGAGCATGACCTTAAGTGTCTTTGGCCATTTGAACTTCTTCTGTTGAGAATTCTCTGTTCAGATCAGTGCCCCATTTTTTAATTGGGTTAATTAGAATTTTAGAGTCTAGTTTCTTGAGTTCTTTATATATTTTGGAGATCAGACCTTTGTCTGTTGCAGGGTTGGTGAAGATCTTCTCCCAGTCAGTAGGTTGCCTTTTTGTCTTAGTGACAGTGTCCTTTGCTTTACTGAAGCTTCTCAGTTTCAGTAGGTCGCATTTATTCAATGTTGCCCATAATGTCTGTGCTGCTGAGGTTATACTTAGGAAGCGATCTCCTGTGCCCATGTGTTGTAGGGTACTTTCCACTTTCTCTTCTATCAGGTTCAGTGTGTTCAGATTGATATTGAGGTCTTTGATCCATTTGGACTTGAGTTTTGTGCATGGTGATAGATATGGGTCTATTTTCATTCTTCTACAGGTTGATATCCAGTTGTCCCTGTCACTTGTAATTTAAATAAACGTGGATTGGCCAGTAACCAGGCAGGAAGTATAGGCAGGGTGACCAGGCAGGAGGTAGAGGCAGGGCAATGAGAATTCTGGGAAGAGGGAAGATTCCGTCTGTAGTTATCACCCAGACACAGAGCAAGAAAGATGTGACTACCTTGCCGAAAAAGATACCAAGTTACATGGCTAACACAGATAAGAATTATGGGCTAATATAAGTTATAAGAGTTAATAAGGAGCCTGAGATAATAGGCCAACCAGTATATAATTAATGTAGACCTCTGTGTGATTTATTTGGGACTAATGGTTGTGTGACCTAGTGGGACAAAAATCTTGGTCAACAATCTATCCTGGAAAATCTTGATGCATTAATGAAAACAGGGCATATTTAGCAGCTTTTAAATGGAATATTCTGTGAATGTTTATTAGATCTTGATGATATATATTTCTGAAAATGGAGTGGTAAAGTCATATAATATTATTGTATTGAGTCTCACTCTCCCCTTCAGGTTTATTAACTTAAAATGTGTATTTTATGTATCATTTTTAATGTATTTGAATAAAAGTCCATTTTATATATGGTTATTATTATAGTTTGAATATGAAATGTCTACCACAGGCTCATCTGTTTAAACACTTGGTTTCCACCTGGTGGCACCATTTGGAGAAGTTGTGGAACCCATGAAACATAGCTAGCAGGCATAGGCTGCTAGGGGTGGGTTTAGAGAGTTAACCATCCTGTTCAGTTCCACCGTGTCTTTTGCCTGATCTTTCAAAATGTGATGAGCTGCTATTTCATACTCCTGACACTAGGTCTGAACTGCCTCAGCTACTATTGCCTTTCTTCCTATGAATTACAGTCCCTTGAATCTGTAGGCACAAATAAATCCTTTCTCCCTTAATTTGATTTTGTTAGATATTTTGCTACACATGAAAAAGTCAACTAATTAAATTACTTCTACAGTCTTTTCCATTCCATTTGCGTGAAGTATTTATTTTATTCCTTCACTTTCAGTGTATGTGAATCCTTATTTTCAAATATAGATATTTGACTTTACACCACATCTTTCTATATTTTACCTAATGCATTAAAGTAGCCATTTTTATTTTATCTTAAAACAGGTCTATACTAAAGACATAAATTATTTACATGACATATTGACAATATTAGAGATTCAAAATTTGTATATATATATATATATATATATATATATATATATACTCTAAACCAATTGGCTTTATAACTTTTCAATTTTCTTTTTTTCAGTGTGAAAAACTATCTTTAACCATCTTATTTATGACCAGAAAATTAAATCATTGAAAATAAGTTCCAGGCAAACCCTTGGAGAGAAAAAAAAATGCACCTTGATTAAATTAATAAAAAAGGTAAGGAATTCTCAAGCATGAAAGTGACAACAAATTTTTGTGTAAACCAGAAATGTCATCTTTTTGAACCTTTTTATTGACATTGAGGACTCAAAACAGAAATAAGCAGTCTCTTCCTAAAAATGGATGTTTGAAAATGTCAAATATTGTTGGTTATATAGTGTTAAATGTGAAAAATAGCTGAGCACTGGTGGCACATGCCTTTAATCCCAGCACTTGGGAGGCAGAGGCAGGCAGATCTCTGTGAGTTTGAGGCTAGCCTGGTCTACAAAAACTAGTTCTAGTTCTAGGACAGGTTCCAAAGCTACAGAAAAACCCTGTCTCGAAAATATATATATATACATATATACATATATACATATATATACACACATATATATATTATATATATAATAGCAATGACTTTTTATATCTGCATATAAACTAGGTACTTTGCATTCATTACTTTAAGTCTCTTACTAATTCTGCAAGTTATATATTATTGATGCAAAATTGGAGATACAGATAACTTGATTAAGTTTGTATAGCTATTAACCAAATCCAATTTTGTTTAACTTAAACCCTGAGCTTTTAATCTTCTTAATGAAATGTCGGGTACTAGATACCCTAAAACACAGATATCATCTAAAGGGTGGTTGGTTTTAAATAAAACAAGAGATAAAAGCAGTGGCTGGAATGGAAAGGAAGTTTACACATCTAATTCCCTTCAGAAGATACAGTTTATTAGGGGAAAGGTCCTCATAGCCATAGTGGAGTTTTGAGGTGAGAAGAAGAGCATTAGACAGAAGCAATATAATATAAGTAGTGTATGGACATCTAGCCATTCTGGAGGCCTTAGAGGGAAGGAGAGCCTTCCCTTTAAAGCCTGAAAAGGAGCTTCACTAAGAATAAAAATGAAAGAGGAGGGGGAAGGAGGAATAGATGAATGGATGGACGGAGGGATGGAGGAAGCTGAAGAGAGAGAGTGTGTAAAGGATCAGGTAAGAGAGGAATTTCCTCAGAAACCTTCACAGTGCCTTCCTAAGCATATTCCCTGAGGAGTCTCCAGACAAATCCCAAGAATAATGGAAAGATCTGACTTTTTATAACATTTTAGAGGTGATTAAAGTTTCACATCACATGATTTAGTTCAACATAGCATAAGTGACAAATAGTATAGAAGAGCCAGATACTGGTTAAAACCGTAACCAGGGGCTGCTTTTAGGATGCAACACGATTACTGAACTCTCAGTTCCAAGAGTGTTACAAAGAGGCATGGCTTATTTTTTTTCAGGCTGTAGGATTTGGCCTAAAGGTACATGTTGTGAAATATTCCTCTACACTGTATGAAGGTATGTCACTGTGATTGGTTTAATAAAAAGTTGAATGGCCAATAGTTAGGCAGGATTTCAAGGCACAGAAGACACAGGGAAGAAGAAGGGTGGAGTTGCAAGTAGATGCCAGTGACGCAGAACATTACAAAGTAAAGGTAACCAAGTCACATAAAAGAATATAGATTAAAATATACAAGTTATAATTTTAGCTGTAAGAACTAGTTAGAAACAAGCCCAAGATATTGGCCAAACTTTCATAATTAATAATAAGTCTCAAGTGTCATTCTTTGTGAGTAGGAAGCATAAAAAGGAAAATTCATTTTCATATGGTGTCCAACATGGGGCACCAATTTCCACATAAGACCTGAGAAAGCTTTGTGTAAGTTTCCAAACATATAAAAACAGAGCCAAACATGGCTTCCTAGTCCCACAGTATCACATGTAGGCTGCAGTACAGAGACATGTCTCTCCCAGCTACTGCTTTGCAGCATACCATGAGCTAAATTGTGCAGTGATTTAAGATTTTGCTCATGCAGACAAAAAAGTTACAAATGTGCAGGAAAGCAGGTTCAGGCAGAAAAATTATCTAAACAGATTACAGTGTGTTTAATAATGTGTATAGGCTCAGTAAAAAGAATATAGACAGTCATAGAAAAATAGTTTAAAATAATAGTAAATCGCTGGGCAGTGGTGGCACACATCTTTAATTCCAGCACTTGAGAATAAGAGGCAAGTGGATGTCTATAAGTTCGAGGCCAGCCTGTGTACAGAGCTAGTTCCAGGACAGCCAAGGCCCCACAAAGAAACCTGATCACAAAAATAAATAAACAAATAAATAATAGTAAAGTCTTTAAAGAAATAGTGAAGTAATATAAAGTAAAAAAGCTACATAAAGATAGGAAATACACAGGGAATCTGGATCCTGCATGTTGTTGTGTTTACTTTGAATTTTTTAATGCTATTGAGCAAAAGACGGGTGCTTGGAGACATGGGATTGTAAGAGGGACTGCTGAATTAAACCAGCCTAGATACTTTAGGAATACCTTAACTTTAAAATGAAAGTCAAAAAATATAAGAGGATGTATATTTTCCTGATGTATATTTACATAAAACAAAAAAAATCATCTTTGGCTGACTTGTGTACAACACACAGCCCATACTTGTGTTAATATAGATATGTATATTACCTTTGAAAGTTTATGTATTTTCAGAGCAAGGGGATCAGACACCAATGAAAATGGGTGGCCCAGGTGATCCAGCCCCTCAGATTGCTTCTGTTGCTGTTTCCTCTGAGTTCTGCATCCAGAACAGTTTTCAGGATCCTGGCTAAGATGGTCTAGCTTCACAGACTACTCTAGCTAGGACTTAATCATTATCGTAATTTTCTCAAGGTCTCCCAACTTGTCTAGCACTCCCAGACAACAGGAAGCAGTCTAGAGAATACAATACCCACATTCCCAAGAGATGAGGTGGGTGGTTCTTGGTCATTCAGTGGGCTATGGATGTTTGTCATTATTTAGTTGTTATTGGTTGTAGTCAGAGAGAAAGCTAAACAAGGAAAATTAAATTCAGGGTATAGAAATGAGAGAATAAAATGGTAGATTATTGAATCTACCTTTAAGCTAAAAAATAGCTACTAGTCTTAAATATTTTAGATTTGTATAGATTTTAGTATATTAATATAAATTTAAAGTTAGCTTTGTTATACTCTATATATTTCTATTCTTGTTTGGGGTATTATGCTTATGCAACTCATTTAGAAATGTAATACATAATTTAAAATGTGGGTTAGTAGTTAGTTATCTATAACCATTAAACTTGTAGTCATGCTAGATATGTTTTCAAGGTTAAACAGATATATTTAGGTAGATAGATGATCTTCAAACACTTCAAAGACCTACAGACTATGGCATTTAAAATATTTTGTTTACATGGGGCTTTTCATGACAATGAGACACATCAGATTCTTGTGGCACCAATCTACTTCAATAAAAAAGGATGAAGGGAATTGAAGGACCATTATATGGAGTTCACTTTCTTGTAGTAAAAGCTAGTCATTTAGGCAAGAAACTGTCCTTGCCTTGAGTACTTACAGTATACTGTCCAAACTGAGAAAGCTGTACACAAAGAAAAGTGACTGCAAAACCAAACTACCTCTTTCCACAGCATAAGAACCAGTGCAATTCCCTTTCTCTCCCATTTCTCCACCATATATTTGCTCATTATAATGGTGTCTATCTGCCCAGTGCCTTGTAGCGCCAGGCAGGCCTATGGATGTCTTCAGTCTGCCCTGTATTATGAGTACCCAGGCAGGCCTGTGGGTATCTTATGTTAGGCCACAGGCAAGCCTGTGCGTGTCTTCCAACCACCTGGACTGTGAGGGTCCAGGCAGGCCTGTAGATGTCTTCAGGCAGCATCTTAGTTGCTTTTTACAGTAATGGAAAGCTGACTAATACAGAAATATTTCAGATTTTGGGTTAGGGATGCTCAATTTATACTACAAATAAGGCTGTTTTTTAACGTATTTATTACAGTAAGAGTGGTATTTCTGAGGCATTAGAAGGGTGAATGCTTAACTTTACAAAAACCTACTAGCTAGTTTTCTAAAGCAAGAATACAATTTTATTTTACCATCAACAATGTATGAAGACTTGAAATGCTCCACAATTCACCAGTATTGGCATTATCATTCTTTTTTAGCAGAGTATTTTCGTCTGTAGGAAGTTTTGTTTTGCTTCTTATCATTTTTTTTGTCTTTTGATTGTGGATTTAATTTCCCTTTGGGTAAAGAGAAAGTAATTTTGAGTGTTCATGTGTTTATTGAATATTTCTGTATCTGCTTTTGTAAAGAATATAATTATTTTGTTCTTTGCTAGTATGGTACATTATGTTTATTTGCTTTTATTTTTGGTTTAAGGGTGCTGTGTCTACATGTATGCCTATATACCTTGTGCATGCAATACCTGCAGAAGCCAAAATAGGGATTTAGATATCTTGAGATTGGAGTAGTAGGTAGTTGTGAGCAGCAAGATAAAGGCTTGGAATTGAATCTTGGTCTTCTGAGCAGGAAATGCTCTTAAATTCTGAGAAATCTCTCTAGGCCCCATGATTTTATTTTTAAAGGCTCTATTTGTATTCTAAACATCTGATGTCTATAACATATATAAATGGTGAATATTTTCTCTCTACTTCACAGCTTGCTTCAACTTGTATAATAATATCTTTGATGTATAGATAATATTTAATGTTGATGAAGTTTAATTTGCTACTTCTTCCCTTTATTTTTCCTACTTTTGAGATTATAATATGATAACAATATTTCCTTTCTTTTTCCTTCTTCCAAGCCCTCCTATAATCCCCCTTTGCTCCTTTTCAAATTTATGGCATTGTTATTCCAGGCATAATTAGTACCATGAATATATATTGTATGTATGTTTTCAGGGCTGGTCATTTGGTATTAGATAACTAATTGGTGTGCTACTCCCTGTGGAAGAGTATTTCTCCCACTCTCAATATTCTTTTCCTTTCTGCTTAGGTATTTTTTTCTGTGATGAAAAACATTTGCCTAATGCATATTTCCTTTTCTATGCACTTATGATTTAGCCTTTATATTCAAGGCCTATGATTTATTGTAAATTTAGTTTTTTGTATTGTATGAGTTAGGCTTATTTCCTCCAATACTCAGCAGTGTGAGGGATCTCCATTCTGTATTTAAATGGCATTGGTAAGTATAAAAAATGAATTGAGGCATTCATGGCAGAGGAACATGTAGGTCAATCAACTCAAATTGATAAAAAAAAGAAAATCAAAGAAATAGAACCAAATAATTGAGCCCAACTGATTATTTTAACAAAGGTACATGACTTAATTACTTTTCTATTGCTATAAAGACATTATGACAAAGGCAATTTATAGAAGAAAGAATTAAGCTGTGGTTTACAGTTTCAGAGAGTGAGTCCATGACCATCATGTCAGGGACCATGACAGCAGGCAGGCAGGCATGGACTAGAGCATTATCTGAGAACTTATACCTTGATTGACAAGCACAAGGTAGGGAAAGAACACTGGAAATGGTATGGAATTTTGAAACTTTAAAGCCCATCCCCAGTTGTACACCTCCTTCAACAAGGCCATGACTCCTCACTCTTCCTAAACAGTTCCACTGACTGGGGACCAAGAATTAAAATATATGAGCTTATTGGGAATGTTTTTATTCAAAATGTCACAGCATAAAAGCAATTCAAAGGAGTATAGATAGGCTTTCAAGCAACTGTTCTGGAGCAAGTATATAGCCCTAGGCAAAACTATTAACTTCAACCTGAATCTCACACAAAAGTCATTGAAATGGATTATAAACTTAAATATACAAAACTATAAAACTTTTATAAAAAGTATGAGAAAATATCTTCGGAATGTAGCTCTTAGCAAGGATTTCTTAGATTTGACACCCAACGCACAATCTATTAGGGACATGTTCATAAACTGTACTTCATTAAAAATTAAATTTTATTCCAGAAAATACCTTCTTTTTTTCAAACATTTTATTTTTTCTTTATAAATAATACCATTCCACCTCCTCCCCTTCTCTCATTTCCCTCCCACTCCCCTACTCACCCTCCCCCTCCAGTCCTAAGAGAGGGAAGGATACCCTGCCCTGTGGGAAGTCCAAGGCCCTCCCCCCTCCATACAGGCCTAGGAAGGTGTGCATCCAAACAGATTAGGGTCCCCAAAAGCCAGTACATGCAGAATCAAATCCCAGTGTCATTATCATTGGCTTCTCAGTCAGCCCCCACTGTCATTCACATTCAGAGAGTCCAGTTCGATCACATGCTCATTCAGTTCCAGTCCAGCTGGATTTGATGAGCTCCCCTTAAATCAGTCACACTGTGTCAGTGAGTGGACGAACCCCTCATGGTCCTGACTTTGTTGCTCATCTTCTCCCTCCTTCTGCTCTTCAACTGGACCTTGGGAGCTCAGTCCAGTGCTCTGATGTGGATCTCTGTCTCTATCTCCATCCATCGCTGGACAAAGGATATATTCAAGATATTCATCAGTGTGGCTATGGGAAAAGGCCAGTTCAGGCACCTCTCCTCTACTGCCCAAGGACCTAGCTGGCGACATACCCTTGGACACCTGGGGACCCCTTTAGAGCCAAGTCTCTTGCCAACCCTAAAATGGATCCCTTAATTAAGATATCTTCTTCCCTGCTCCCATATCTGCCCTTCCTCCATCTTAACCATCCTACTCCCCCAAGCTCTCCCCAATCCTCTCCATCTTCCTTCTGTCTCCGCCTCTCCCCTACCCCCCCCACTCCACCCCCACCACCATGCTCCCAACCTTTGCCAGGCAATCTTGTCTGCTTCCAATTTCCAGAAAATCTATATATGTTTTTCTTTGGATTCACCTTATTATTTAGCTTCACTAGGATCATGAACTATAGGCTCAATGTCCTTTGTTTTTGGCTAGAATCCACTAATGAGTGAATACCATATCCATCTTTTTGAGTCTGGGTTGTCTCACTCAGTATAGTGTTTTCTATTTCCATCCATTTGCATGCAAAATTCAAGATGTCGTGGTCCCCCCCCCCCCCCCGAGTAGAATTCTAATGTGTAGATGTGCCAAACTTTCTTTATCCATTCTTCCATTGAGGGGCACCTAGGTTTTTTCCAGGTTCTGGCTATTACAAATAAAGCTGCTATGAACACAGTTGAACAAATGCTTTTATAGTATGATAGGGCATCTCTTGGGTATATTCCCAGGAGTGGAATTGCTGGATCCTGAGGTAGGTTGACTCCCAATTTCCTGAGAAACCGTCACACTTATTTCCAAAGTGGTTGCACAAGTTTGCATTCCCACCAGCAATGGATGAGTGTTCCCCTTACTCCACATCCTCTCCGGCATAGGCTATCATTGCTGTTTTTGATTTTAGCCATTCTGACAGGAGTAAGATGGTATCTTAAAAGTTGTTTTGATTTGAATTTCCCTGATTGCTAAGGAAGTTGAACATGACCTTAAGTATCTTTTGGCCATTTGGACATCTTCTGTTGAGAATTCTCTGTTCAGTTTAGTACCCCATTTTTAATTGGGTTATTCAGAATTTTAATGTCTAGTTTCTTGAGTTTTTATATATTTTAGAGATCAGGTCTTTGTATGATTTGGGGTTGGTGAAGATCTTTTCCTATTCAGTAGGTTGCCTTTTTGTATTAATGACAGTGTCCTTTGCTTTACAGATCTCAGTTTTAGGAGGTCCTATTTATTCATTGTTGCTCTTATTGTCTGTGCTACTGGGGTTATACATAGGAAGTGGTCTCCTGTGCCCATGTGTTGCAGACTACTTCCCACTTTCGCTTCTATCAGGTTCAGTGTGGTCAGATTTATACTGAGGTCTTTAATCCATTTGGACTTGAGTTTTTGTTCATGGTGATAGATATGGACCTATTTTCAATCTTCTACATGTTGACATCCAGTTATGCCAGCACCATTTGTTGAAGATGCTTTCTTTCTTCCATTGTATACCCTTAGTCCTTTGGCAAAAATCAGGTGTTCATAGGATTGTTTGTTAATATCTGGGTCTTCAATTTGATTCCTTTGGTCGACTTCTCTGTTTTTATGTCAATAACAAGCTGTTTTCATTACTGTAGCTCTGTAATAGAGTTTGAAGTCAGGGATGGCAATGCCTCTGGAAGTTCCTTTATTGTATAGGATTGTTTTGGCTCTCCTGGATCTTTTGTTTTTCCATATAAAATTGATTATTGTTCTCTCAAGGTCTGTGAAGAATTTTGTTAGGATTTTGATGGTGATTGCATTGAATCTATAGATTGCCTTTGGTAGAATTGCCATTTTTACTAAGTTGATCCTACCAATCCAAGAGCATGGGAGATCCTTCCATTTTCTGGTATCCTCTTCAATTTCTTTCCTCGAAGACTTAAAGTTCTTGCCAAATAGATCTTTCACTTCTTTGGTTTGTGTTGCCCCAAGATACTTTATGCTATTTGTGGCTATCGTGAATTGTGATGTTTCACTCATTTCCCTCTCTGCTTCTTTATGCTTTGTGTATAGGAGGACTGCTGATTTTTTGGAGATGATCTTGTATCCTGCCACATTACTGAAGGTGTTTATCAGCTGTAGGAGTTCTTTGGTAGAGTTTTTGGAATAACTTATGCACACTATCATATCATCTGCAAACAACAAAAGTTTGACTTCTTTTCCATTTTTGAATCCCCTTGATATCCTTATGTTGCCTTATTGCTATTGCTAGAACTTCAAGGACTCTATTGAAGAGATATGGAGAGAGTGGACAGTCTTGTCTTATTCGTGATTTTAGTGCAATGGCTTTAAGTTTCTCTCCATTTAATTTGATGTAAGCTGTTGGCTTGCTGTAAATAGCTTTTATTATATTTAGGTATGAACCTTGTATTCCCTAATCTCTCCAAGACCTTTATCATAAAGGGGTGTTGAATTTTGTCAAATGCTTTTTCAGAATCTAATGAAATTATCATATTTTTTCCTTCATTTTATTTATATGATTGATTAGAATGATAGATTTTCATATGTTGAACCAGCCCAGTGTCTCTGGGATGAAGCCTACTTGATCATAATGGATAATTTTTATTGATGTTTTCTTGGATTCAGTTTGCCAGTGTTTTATTGAGGATTTTTTCATCGATGTTCATGAGAGAGATTGATCTATAATTCTCTTTCTTGGTTGAGTCTTTGTGTGGTTTTGGTATTAGGATAACTGCAGTTTCTTAAAGAGTTTGGCAATGACTCTTCCTTTTCTATTATGTGAAACACATTAAGGAGTATAGGTATTAGCTCTTTGGAAATCCTGGTACAATTCAGCATTAAAACCATCTGGTCCTAGGCTTTTTTTTTTTTTTGGTTGGGAGGTCTTTGATGACAGCTTCTATTTCCTTGTGACTTACAGGTCTATTTAAATTGTTCACCTGGTCTTGATTTAATTTTGGTATATGTTACTTATCTTAAAAAAGTCCATTTCTTTTGCATTTTCCAATTTTGTGTCATACAGGTTTTTCTAGTAAGACCTAATGATTTTCTGAATTTCCTCAGTGTGTGTGGTTATGTCCCCCTTTTCATTTCTGATCTTGTTTATTTGCATGTTCTCTTTCTGCCTTTCGATTAGTTTGGATCAGGGTTTGTCAATCTTGTCGATTTTCTCAAAGAAAATTTTTGTTTCATTGATTCTTGGGATTGTTTTCTGTGCTTCTATTTTGTTGATTTCAGCCCTCAGTTTGATTATTTCCAGACTTCTACTCCTTTTTTTTTTCTAAAGCTTTCAGCTGTGCTGTTAAGTCTCTAATGTGAACTTTTTCCATTTTCTTTATGTGGGCACTTAGTGCTATGAACTTTCCTCTTAGAACTACTTTCATAGTGTCCCATATGTTTGGGTATATTGTGTCTTTATTTTCATTGAATTCAAAGAAGACTTTAATTTCTTTCTTTATTTCTCCCTTGACTCAGGGGTGGTTTCATAGTTGACTGTTCCGTTTCCAGGTGTTTGTAGGCTTTCTGGGGGTAGAATTGTTGTTGAATTCTAACTCTATTTCATGGTGATTCGGTAATACACAGGTGGTTACTACAATTTTTTGGTATCTATGGATGTTTGCTTTGTTACTGATTATGTGATCAATTTTTGAGGAGGTTACATGAGATGCTGATATTCCAGGACAAAAACAGATTTAAACAATATGTAGCCACAAACCCATCCTTACAGAAAATACAACTCAAGAAAGCTTGGCTGGATATAGTAGTCTGGGCTTGCATCCATGGTCTCTTAGTGTCTGTAGCACATCTATCCAAGACCTTCTGGCTTTCATGGTTTCCATAGAGAAGTCAGGCGTAATTCTGATAGGTTTCCTTTTATATGTTACTTGACCTTTTTCCTCTGTAGCTCTTAGTATTCTTTCTTTATTCTGTATGTTTTGTGTTTTGATTATTATATGTCGAGGTGATTTTTTTTGATTCAGTCTATTTGGTGTTCTGAATGCTTCTTGTACCTTCATAGGAATATCCTTTTTTAGGTTCAGAAAGTATTCTTCTATAATTTTGTTGAATATATTTTATGGGCCCTTGAGCTGTAATTCTTCTCCTTCTCCCCCCCCCCCCATTATTCTTAGGTTTGGTCTTTTCATGGTCTCCCAGATTTCTTGGATGTTTTGTGTTAAGAATTTGTTGAATTTAATGTTTTCTTTGATCAATGAGTCTAATTCCTCTATAATATCTTCTGAGATTCTTTCTTCTATCTCTTTAATTCTGTTGGTTATACTTGTCTCTGTAGTTCCTGTTCATTTACTCAGATTTTCCATATCCAGTCACCCCTCAGTTTTTGTTTTCTTCATTGCCTCCATTTTGGTCTTCAAGTCTTGAAGTGTTTCCCTTACCTGTTTGATTTCTTTTTCTTGGTTTTCTTGTATGTCTTTGAGAGATTTATTCATTTCTTCTAACTTTTTGTTTGTCTTCTCATCCATTTCTTTAAATGAGTTTTCACATCCTGTTTAAAGGCCTCTATTATTTTTATAATGTTACATTTAAAGCCGATTTCTTCTACTTCTTCTTGAATAGGGTGTTCAAATCTTCCTGTTGCATGTTCACTGTATTCTGGTGTTGTCATGTTGCTTTTCAGTTTGTTGGAGGAATTCTTGCATTGGCACCTGCCCATCTCTTCCTTCAAATGCAGCCAGGAGAGTCTTGGCATCTTGGTCCAATCTTTGCTCTGCCTGACTGTGTACTTGGGGAATTTTCTTGGTCTACCCTTTGGAGCTGGCTGTCCTGGTGGATTTAAGGACTCCGCAGATAGAAAGGAGTGCCTTCTGGATGGATCTCCTCAGTGCAGGAGCAGGAACTCTTTCTGGGCCAGGGACCTCAGAGACAATAGGGCAGGCTTGGGGGAGGCAGGGTCATATGGAACAATGAAGCCCCTACAGCAGGAGCTGGAAGGGCCCTGTACTCAGTTCCTGAACAGTCCAGCTGGGCGGGCCCACACTTACCCTTCTGGGTGGATCTCCTCAGTACAGGAGAAGGGTCATACGGAACAAAGAAGCCCCTGCAGCAGGAGGTGGAGGGGCCCTGTACTTGGTTCCTAGACCATCCGGTTGGGCAGGCATACATTTAGCCCTCTAGATGGATTCCCTCAGTGCAGGAGCAGAAACTCTTCCTGGGCTAAGTACCTCACAGACAATAGGGCAGCAGAAAATACTTTCTTAAGAGAAAGAAAAAAACCAACTTACATAGTATAAAATATTTGTAAACCATGTATCTGACAAAGAACTAGTATCTCAAAGGTACGCCTTACTTTATTCTACAGTGAGCATGTGGCAGTCAGAGAACAACTTTCAGGAGTCAGAGTGTAATATGCTTTCTCATTGAGGCTGCCAGCCTACAAATAATGACATGGGGAATTACTATTAATTATGAAATCTAGGCCTTAGCTTAGGCATATCCCACTACCTCTTACACTTAAATCAACCTATTTATATTAATCTATGTTTTGCCTTGTGCTTTTTTACCTTTCATTCTGTTTGTCCTACTTTCCTACTTTCTCCATGTCTGTCTATCTGGTTCCTGGTGTCTCCCTGTTTTCTCCTTTGCTTTTCTCTTCAAGCCTAATTTCCTCCTCCTACTTACTTTCCATGCCCAGAAGTTCCACCTATATTTCCTCCCTCGCTAATGGCTATTCAGCATTTTATTAGATCAGTCAGGTGCCTTAGGTAGGCAAGGTAAAACAACAACTTATCTTTATGTAATTCAATGAATGTATGATGTGGGATTCCCTTCAGTATGTTGTGAATACTGTTGGTTAATAAAGAAACTGCCTTGGCCTGTTGATATAGCAGAACTTAGGTAGGTGGGGGAAACTGAACTGAATGCTGGGAGAAAGAAGGAGGAGTTAGAGAGAAGCCATGGAACCACTGTGAAAGACAGATGCACTGAAACTTTGTTGGTAGGCCATGACCTCATGGTGATGCACAGATTAATGGAGATGGGTTAAATTAAGATGCAAGAGTTAGCCAATAAGAAGCTAAAGCTAATGGGCCAAGCAGTGATTTAATTAATATAGTTTCTGTTTATGTTGGGGCTGAGCAGTTGGGAACCAATAAGCAGCTTTCTTCCAACAAATTAGTGCCCATGTGGCAAACTAAAATCCACTTAAAACCTAAGAAGCTTAAAAAGGAATTCTAGACATAAAAGTAAAGAGTTTAACACAGCTTCTTGCTATTTGTTGGTGGCTTGCTCCTGCTCCTTTGAGAGAGGTTTCCTGACTCAGTGGTAGCAGAAATAAAAACATTGCACTTTGAAATGTCAGCTTTCTGAGCTGTCCTGCCAGTGCAAATTCTGGCTCTTTCAGGAGACCTAGTATTTAAATGGGGTTTTGAGCAATGTACTACAACCTGCTTAATGGGAACATAGACCTGCCATGTACCTAAAACTGGGGCAATGTGCACAGCTTGCAGAGGCAGTGAACGGACTTCCACTATGTTGGACTATGTGGAGCAAGCAGGAAGTACTTTATATACCCTAGTAATTTCGCAACTTAAGTTTTTAAAAAGTCCTTAGCATTTTAAGAAGTACTTCTGGACAATAAAGAATTACAGATACACAATACAACAGATTCAGACATAAGAGACCACTAAATGAGTCACAGTATTGGATAAATGTAAGTAGGCTTGGGAGAGAAAAGAAAAAGAATATAGAAAGTTATAAAAAGAAAAAAAAAGAAAGTTATAAAAAGAAATAAATGGTTTAAGAAACAAAATAAAACGATGTCTTTAAAGAAATAGATACAGTCATAGATTAAAGGAGTAAATATAATAAAATAAATATTAAACTTATATAAAAAGAAATAGAGTAATAAAAATTCCACATAAATATGGAGAATAGACAGAGAGTCTGGATTATGTATATTATTGTGTTTTCTTTGAATTTCTTGACTGTGAAGGAGCTAAGTAACCAACATATATACTTTAAAGATATTGTGTCTTCAAAATTTGGGTCTAAGGATATGTTGCTCTGGAAAAGAGCTTCCTCTTTTGTTTCCACAGATGATGAGAACCTGTAGATTCATTCCAGGCTAATGTGGTTTGATGCACCAAGACCCCCTGAAAGGTCACCTTGAACACTCCTCAAAAAATTACTTTGCCCAACAAAAACAAGAAACAGTTTGGAGAAGAGCTACATCCATATTCCCAAATATTGTTTATAAATGTTTCTTTACATTTAAATGGGGATATGCTATAGAAATTTGCATTGGTATGGATCTTGGTTTATTGATACAAATGTAAGGTCAGTTTTGTTATATTTATATTTCTGACCTTGATTAAGGTATTGTGTTTGTCCAGCTCATTTAAAAATGTAATGTATAATTAATAAATATAGGTTAATAAATAATCATCCATAATAGTCAAGCTTGTAGTCATGGTTAGGTTTTCTAGATATATTTCAGTTAGATAGGTATTATTCAAACCTTTCAAAGACTATAGAATATGGCATTTAAATTGTTTAGGAACTTAGGACTTTTATGACAGTGAGACACTTCTGCTTCTGGCAACATCAATTACTTCAAGAGGAAGATGGGGATCAAAGAGGCTCCTTATGGAGCTTGCTAACCATTTGGGCAAGAAACTGCTCTTGCCTGGACTGCTTAATGGTATGCTGTGTGAACTGGACATGCAGGACCCACAGAGAAATGACTGCTGAACTTGCCTAAAGATGAGACCATCCTTTAGGGTTCCTGCTTCATGAAAGAGTCTGCCAGACATTCTGCAGGACACAGAAGAAAGTGACTGACAAACTGCCAATGTAGACAGAACTGTCTTTGAAATTTCCTGCTTCATGAAAAAGTCTGCTGTATACTATGGGTCTGTAGGCTGATGATGGTTGCCCCAACATTACAGAAGAACTCTGTGTAACTATCAAGGCAACAAGATGTCTCTGTCAATTCTAGAGTTTTAGAAGTTGCTTACAATGCACTTTCTGTTTACTTAGGTAATACTATATCTTTCTGGAGTCTTAGATGAAGTTGAAGAATTTATAGTCATAGTTATAGTTTTACTTAGTTATGATTAAAGATAAAGTAGATGTGAATATTGTAACTGTAATTATTGCTTGATACCTGTTTTACTATATGCAAGTTTACTATGTTAAAGTTAACCCTTCCTTTTATTTAAACAGAAAAGGAGAGCTGATGTGGGATTCTCCTCTCTACATTGTGAATACCGTTGGTTAATAAAGAAACTGCCTTGGCCTATTGATAGGGTAGAATAGAAGTAGGTGGGGAAAACTAAACTGAATGCTGGGAGAGAGAAAGAGAAGTCATGGAGCTGCCGGCAGAGACAGACATGCTGAAACTTTGTTGGTAGGCCACAACTTCATGGTGATGCACAGATTAATGGAGATGGATAAAATTAATATGTAAGAGTTAGCCAATAATAAGCTAGATCTAGTGGGCTAAACAGTGATTTAAATAATATAGTTTCTGTGTGATTATTTCGGAGCTGAGCAGCCAGGAACCAGCAAGTGGTCTCCTTCCAACAAATGAAACACTTTCTCGTAGTAAAACAAATATTCTGCAACATGAGCAAATGCAACACATATTTACATAGTTCAATAAATGCAATACATATTTGCATAGGCAAACAAATATTCTGCAATATCAGAAAATCAAACTCAGTTAATCAGGTTTGGCAGCAAGGAGCTTTACCCACTGAGTCATGTTACCAGCCTACTAGCTGTTTAATATATTGTTTTATTATAAGCAATATAAGAACAGTTATTTAAAAAAAAACAAGCAAGTTAGGGGCTGAAGAGATGACTCAGGTTAAGGGCACTTGGTGTTAAGTTCACAGCTCCCATGTGTGATGACTCACAGCTGCCTATAATTCTATTGTTCTTTTCCTGCTTTTACAGGCACCCTTATATTCATGGCACACACACACATACACACATATATACACAGAGTCATGTGAAAATTATTAAAATAAATATTTTAAGAAAACTAAGTGAACTAAAAAGATATAAATAAAACAAATATTTCCAAATAAAAGATTCCTTTTTATACTATAAGGCTTTCACATCTTATCATTAAGAATGAGAAGTTAAAGCTAAGGGAAACTTGTAAATAACTTATCATATTTAGCCAAAAAAGTAAAAACCTAACAGAATAGAAATAAAAGTTTACCTCCTCTATAGTTTCTCTAAAGATATTTGGGATACACCACACACATATGTGCAGACACACATACTAAGGAGGTTTATTTTTTGAAGGAAAAGCTATAAGATATAAAAATGTTAATTTGTTTTTGTTTTGTTTTGTTTTTCGAACAGGGTTTCTCTGTGTAGTTTTGGTACCTGGCATGGAACTAGCTCTTGTAGACCAGGCTGGCCTTGAACTCACAGAGGTCCATCTGCCTCTGCCTCCTGAATGCTGAGCTTAAAGTCATATGCCATCACTGCCCAACTAATTTGTTATTTTTAAGAGAAAAAAGTATAAATTATCACCTAAAGCAGATAACTAGTTGTTCTTAAATAAGAAAAATATAAGACAAAAGCTGAGTGAATGAAAAACCTCTATAGAGTTTATCGAAGATAGCTCTTGTAAAAAATAATCTTATTTTTAATCAAGGTAACCTAGGATAAAGGGGAACTGCACGGTATTATCTAAAATTGAGCATTAACATCAAAAGTAAACTGATATAAAACTATAATTTAAAACTTAAACATAAGTATAACAAGCAATGAAATTGAAGTAGTAATAATGAACCTCTCATTTAAAAAAATCTGGGATCAGACAGACTTAGTCTTTCCATGGTACTAGACAAAACAACAGACATGTAGACCAATATAATAAAATAGAAGGCCCAAACATGAGTCCTCATAACTATAGTCACCTGATATTTGATAAAGAGGTAAAAGAAGAAAAGTACACTGAAGAAAAGGCAGAGTATTCAACAAATGGTGTTGAATAAAATACACACACAAAAGAGTAAAATAATACTCATGCCTATCATCCTGTCCAAAAATTAGATCAAAGTCAATCAAGGCCTCAATGTAAAAAGTGAAACACTGAAAATGGTGGAAGAAAACACGGGTAGTGCCTTAAAAGACATAAGTATAGGAAAGGACTTTCTCAACAGGACTCCATTTGACTCCTAATTGGTTGTCTAATGCAGAGTGGTCAGTTCTGAAACCATATACACATAGACAACAAAAACAGACTCAATTAAGCTGTATTTACATATTTGTACATAACTATAAGTATATATATATGTAACAATAATAATCATAAAACTTAAACTTGAATTATCTCATCATCACAAATTATACAAATACAAAAAATAATTTGGTAGAACTTCATCCTAAATCAGGCAGTAAAGAAATTGTTAAGATAAATGAATTTCATAAGATTTATCCAGTTCAAATTGTATACAATATCTTATTTAAAAATTTTTCCTCTGAAAAAGGTGCAAGATCCCCTGGAGCTGTAGTTATAAGCTATTGCCAGCCAACCAACATGAGTGCCTGGAATTGAATTCTAGTCCTCTGCAAGAACAGCAAGTGTTCTTTATTTCTGATCTGTAATGGCGTAAACGAATGCAGACAAATTGTAAAAATATATATACAGCTTTTTTTTCCATTTTTTATTGAGAAAAGGAGAAAAAAAACAAGTTTCCACCTCCTCCCAGCCTCCCATTTCCCTCCCCCTCCTCCCACCCTTCTCCCCCTCCCCCCACTCCTCTCCCCCTCCCTCTCCAGTCCAAAGAGCAGTCAGGGTTCCCTGCCCTGTGGTAAGTCCTAGGTCCTCCCCTCTCCGTCCATTTCTAGGAAGGTGAACATCCAAACTGACTTGAACCTAGAGTGGCTCCCAGATGCCCAAACCGAGGTCCCCAGTTAGTTCCTTGGGCAGTTGAGGATAGGGAACCTGAAATGACCCTATCCTATAGCAATACTGACGAATATCTTGCATATCATCATAGAACCTTCATCTGGTGATGGATGGAGATAGAGACAGAGACCCACACTGGAGCACTGGACTGAGCTCCCAAGGTCCCAATGAGGAGCAGAAGGAGGGAGAACATGAGCAAAGAAGTCGGGACCATGAGGGATGCACCCACCCACTGAGACAGTGGAGCTGATCTATTGAGAGCTCACCAAGACCAGCTGGACTGTGACTCAGGAAGCATGGGATAAAACTGGACCCTCTGAACATGACGAACAATGAGGGCTGATGAGACGCAAAGGACAATGGCACGGGGGTTTGATCCTACGTAAAATGATGGCTTTGTGGGAGCCTAGCCAGTTTGGATGTTCACCTTCCTAGATATGGACGGAGGGGGGAGGTCCTAGGTCTTACCATAGGGCAGAAAACCCTGACTGCTCTTTGGACTGGAGAGGGAGGGGGAAAGGAGTGGGAGGAGGGGGAGAAGGGTGGGAGGAGGGGGCGTAGGGTAGGAGGAGGGGGAGGGAAATGGGAGGCTGGGAGGAGGTGGAAACTTGGTTTTTTTTTCTCCTTTTCTAAAGAATAAAAAAAAATAAAAAATAAAGAAGAATTCTTTCATATTCCTATAACTCTTCTTCTTTCAGAAACCTCAAGGTAAAGCTCACTAGGGAATCATTTCCCAACATGCGAATATTATCTTTGACTGAGGCAGTTTTCCAAAGGTCATAGATTAAGACTTAAGTGCTATCATGAAAGTCTTATCTTTATTTCCTGCTGTCTTCTTCCTTTTCTATAAAGTATAATTCATGGAACTACACTATAGCTGGCTTTAAAATGTTGTTGTAGTGGAGAAAAGTAAGAGAGCAATTGTTGACTTTGCAGTCTAATACCCTAAATTAGGACTCTTTTAATGTTAATGCTTCTTCATGTTCTCATTGAGAATTACCTAAAACCAGAAGGAAAGTGTACAAAATTACCCTTGATATTTTAGATTTCTCAATCTTATGTGCTTTCATATATTCACTGGAAATGGTACCATGAACTGTGTAATCAGTCAACTACTTGCTACCCAAGTAAAGAAACCCTATACAATCTATACCTACAAAACATAGATTGAATTTACAGATATCTTATACTTAATACCCAGAAACTACGTACACAAATATGAATAATTGCTGATATGATGTCACAGGATTCAATTCAGTAAGGTCTTCTTCATTAAATTTGGTTATAGCCATTTTGTCCTTCCCTAAAATTACCACTAAATGGGCTGAGAATATACTTGTTGGCAGAATGGTTTTCTACCATGCATAAAACCCTAACTTCAATCTCAATCACAAACACAAAAAGAAGAGCACTAAAGAAAGTTTTACATTGTCATGTTCACAAGATATACAGACTAATGGATGGATAAATTTAATGGACACCATCTTGTGGTGCTACACAGATTATTAGAAATGTGTTCATCAAGATGTGAGAATTAGCCAAGAAGAGGCTAGAACAGGCCAGGCAGTGTTTAAAAGAATTCAATTTGTGTGTTGTTATTTCGGGCAAAAGCTAGCCATGCGTGAGCCGGGCAGGATGAAAAGCAGGCCTTCCCGCATCATCACTACAGGCATCAACCTTCAAAGGTGAAGAAGAACTGGGAAGATGGCTCAATGGGTTAAAATATTTGTTGTGAAAGCAAGAACTAAATTCAAGTCCCTAACACTCAAGTAAAAGCCAGCGTTGGTGTCAGTCAGCCTGCCTAGCTAAAATGGTAAATTTCAAGTTCACTGAGAGATCTTGCTCTGCCTCAAGTAAAAAAGGCAAACAGATAGGATACTTAGCATCCTCCTTCAGCTTTCACATGCATGGGTCTATGTGCTCACACACAAACACACAGACACATGCATACACATCACACACACAAACAAAATAAAATGGTAAAAAAGAGTTGGTTTATCCCAAAGAAGGTTCAAGAAAGGTTCCTAGGGGATCGGTCTTGGAATATTTTGTATTTTATAGCAAATCAGACTTTCAAGGATATTGGACAGGTGAAGCCACTTCATAAACAGTAGATTGAACATTTTTGTACAGTAACACCAAAAATATTGAATAAAATACCACATGGATTTAGATCTTTCTTTTCTGTATTAGGTTCTTATGTGTGCTACTAAACAGAACTAAACTTATCTCCTCATTTATCACTATAAATAAGTGTTATAAAAAAGGATATTCAATTTTGCTGTTTGTCTAATATAACCAAAAAATAAATACACACACACGCATGCATATATATGAAGTTGGCAGCTGGTTGACTGGGATCTTGAGTGGTGAATGACAAGTGTATCTATTTCCAACATTTCCAAGTTTTGTGTTCCTTTCTATGAATCTTCAGATATGACATACTACCACAGCTTTGTGCACAACAGAAATGACTACTTCTTTAGGTCAGGCCATATCACAGTGAACTATGAACCTTAATTGCCACCATGACCTGAACAAAAACCATAAACAACTACACATGAATACTGTTGACCTATTTTTATTATCTGAACTTTGAATTATTGTTATTTTACTTTTGATGAGTTCATTTCATGGAAACTCTTGTTAAAGAGCACATTTTAGTTTTTAGTTTCTTAGTAAAATCCTACTGTGAGCTATCACAATAGTCTGCCTGGTACAGGGTCTTGCCTCAAAAGTTTGAAACAATCATGTTACAATCATTCTTTGTGTATTTAATGATCTCATCACAAAATAACAAAAATATGAATAATTTTTTGACATTGTGACTTTTGGGTTCCATACTAAGACCAAACAAGTCAAGATGGTGAAAGGAAGGCATTGGTGTCTAGGATTTTGATCAATCTTAAAACTGAGAAGCTGACCCAAAGGATATGTGTGTTAAATTTAACTAAATTTTGTCTAAGATTGTCTATATATGTAGCAAATGATAATCTAACTTAATATGTGAACATACTGCAACCTATTTTAATAATACGAAAGTTCTCCTTTCTTTCAAGTTTCAGTCAGCTGTTCTCAAAAATTACATTTAAAATTCTAGGAATGAGCGATTTTTAAGTTTTAAATAATTTTAATTCTGTATGTTGTTTTAATTGTCCTATTTTACCAATATTTTTTATTACTAATTATTGCTTTTATTCGATTGAGAGGTGCTTGGAGGGTAGGAAAGGCTGTACAATTTTCTGGAATCATCTGTGAAAGTTCTGACCTAACCAATGGCTTCAAGGATTCAAAATTTGAAGACGATATTTAATTGGGAAGTCAAGAAACTGCAAAATGGTGCTTAGTTGGAGGAAGTGGGCCACTGAGAGTGTTGCTTTGAAGGGCACATCTTCGCCCCAGTCTGGTCTCTCTCTCTCCTTTCTGACCATTATCAGGTAGGAGATAAGTGGCCTCTGCCAATATGCTCCCATTTCCATAATGTTCTGCTTTGTTTCAGGCCCAAAACACTGCAGCCAAACATGGGCTGAAAACTTTGAAACCATTAGACAAAATAAATCTTTCCTTCTTTAGACTCTTCCCTTCTGGTTGCTGTTTATAATAAGTGTGGCAAACATCTATAGTTATGAATGTACATAGTTAGGAACTATATACATGGTGTCTGCTATCCATTGTGGGGGGTCTTGAAATGTATCTGTTAAAGATAAAGGGAGACAACTGTAGTAATTTCACTCTTGTCATACCAGCTGAGGTTCAGACAACTACAGGCTGTGAACTGCTCAGACAATGCCTAAACAACAGGAACCACAAGCTGTAACCAAACATGATCATTTTGTACATCATTTCCATGTTCTATTTATAAATACTGATTGCCCATGTGGTGGGGGTAGAGCTCTCTGAACTTTTTCTGATACAGAAAGTTGTCAGATTCATGAGTTGTTCTTCAATCAAATAAGTGGGCCTAAATTTATCTAATCCTTTTAACAGTTTTAAGGACCATTTTGACTAGCACAAATTCAAATTAGTAAGTACAGCTTGAGCTTGAACTTTTCAAGAACTTTTAAGGTCTGAGTAAGATTAAAAAGTCAATTGAAATTTCAATAAAAATGTTAATAAAACTAAGATGTCAAGACAGAAATAATATTGGTTTCAGATAATGATTCCCATACATCATTCACTACAGTAGCCCATATAAGACATGATCGTAAGTTCGCTTAGATCAGGAGTTGGAAAATTCTTTTTATCTTTTAGAAAAAGATCTATTTATTTATTTTATATATGAGTGCTCTATCTGCATGTATGCCTTTATGCCAGAAGAGAGCATCAGATCCCACTATAGATGGTTGTGAGCTACCATGTGATTGCTGGGAATTGAACTCAGGACCTCTGGAAGACCAACCAGTACTCTTAAGTACTGAGCCATCTCTCCATGCCACAAGCAAATTATAATCCACAGAACCAGAACAAATCTTGCCTCCTGTTTCTGTAAATAAATTTTTACTAGAACACCTGCACACACATTCATTTATGTATATTTTTGTGATCTGTGGCTACTGCTACTTTATAAAATTAGGATTTAGTTGCAGACAGATTATATATGTCTCAAAAATAGCTGAAAATATGCACTGTATGATTTTACATAAAAATAATTTTAGGCCCTGGCTTGGATTATAAGCAATGAAGGCAGGTATAAATGAATGTGCATATTATAATTTGGAAGTTGAACACAAACAAGCTTAGCATTTTCTAGGAACAGAAGAAAATACCATTGTGGGATTGTTTTTTTCTATTTAGTATCCTAACACATTGTTCCTAGGTTATTTGGTTGTTTGGATTTTGGCCTTTTGTTTTAGACAGATTCTCATTATGAAGAAGTGACTAATCTCAAACTCATGATATTCCTGACTGGGTCTTTTTAGTGCTGAGATTACAAGTCTGTGAAATTATGCCTAGCTGTTCTGAGGTTTTAATCCATCCATATATTTACTCATTCCTAAAATATGTTCTGCGCCATACAGTACGTAAGTTCATACACTATGTAAGTTGTTACACACACACACACACACACACACAATCAAGAAAGTCAACAAGTAAATAATTTCAATGCTTTCCTTCCTTCCTTTCTTTCTTTCTTCTTTCTTTCTTTCTTTCTTTCTTTCTTTCTTTCTTTCTTTCTTTCTTTCTTTCTTTCTTTCTTTCTTTCTTTCTTTCTTTTTCTCTTTCTTTCTTTTTGAGACAGGGACTTTCTATGTAGCCCTGACTGTCCTAGAACTTGCTATGTAGAGCAGGATGGCCTTGAATTTTACAGAGATCCTCCTGCCTTTACCTTCCAAGTGCTGGGATTAAAGGCATATGCCAGCCACCATATCCCCTGACAAGAAACTTTTCTTCTACTATCCATTTACTATTGATCAAATTGTACTTGGACTCTGTCTTGTCTGGTTATTCATACTTTCTCTATTTCAGCCACTAAAATGTACTGTATTTTAAGATTACTATCTTAACAACAGATAATACTAACACTGCTTGACAGACATAACTTTATATGCATGGTCTCATTTAATCATTATAATCTTACGAGATAGATACTAGTATTATACCCACATATGAAATAGGACATTGAGGTTCAGAGAAGCAAAGCCTTTTGACCAAATTTGTAGGTGTGTTCCACATAGATGCATTTAGGGTATCTAATTTTCCTCCCTTATTTGTTCTGTTTCTGGGTAGCATCATGTACCAAAGGCACCCACCATCACTGCTGCTAAGGCATAGGTTTATAATAGCAATATTTGAGTCCATGTATTATTTTCTGGAAGCTCTTAGCATAGTTTATTACAGACTGATGTCAAGTATCTAGAGCCAATGAAAATATTTTTTTATGAAAGAACTCTTTTTAGGTTTAACTTGTTTTTTTATTATAGTTCCAATTGAATATGATTTACTTAGGTTTTAATCTCATCTTGGAAACTCATTCACTATTGTCAGGTTCCTTCATATTACCAGACATTAGATCATGCTTTCCTTCTATCTGGAATATTCTCCTTTTTCTTATTTGCCTGGTCCCCACTGATTTGTTCTTTAAGCTTAAAACTACAAAGGCATGAACTATGTCCTAGTTTTGATCATCATTTTGTACTCAGAGATCATTGCAGAGTTTGACATATATTAAGAATCCATATTCGTTGCATGAATGAATAGCAGTCAGATTAAATCTAGATTTTCATTTTATTTAGTTATTCTTAGCATTAATTCACATTTTGGGTATAATCTTTAGTGTGTATATTCAGTGACCTTAGGCAATTCTTAACCGATATTAAAGAATACATCTTATGCTTGAAAATCAAGTTTGAAAATTTTTTTTTGTATTTGAAAAATACAAAAGTTCAAAATGCTGCTTGTTCACTGCAAAGTAGAGATATGCAGAAAGAGAAATTATAGTCCAGAATAATTGATATGTGAAGCATATCACTGAGTGATAAAGTAGAATATATATTTACATAGAAAATAACAGTGCAAGAATCACAGAGGAATACCTCAATTGAATTTTAAAAAAAGAATATCAATTTTCCAAATAAACAACTGCAGACAGAAAGAATTCCAGGATAAACCATAGAGAAATATTGAAAGCCTCAGTAATAATAAAAATGTTTTCTTCTTCTGTTGATGTTGGATTGGCAAACTATTTTTGTACCTTTATGACATATTATTTCATGATTCATTTCTTAGTTTTTTTTATTATGCATTATTATTAAATTTCATTCACACAAGGTTGCTCATTCCTTGTGGTTTATTCCTCTTCTAAATCTCACTATATTAGCACTGTAACTGGGCCTTTGATTCAAAATGCTCTTCCGAATGTATGGAAATCCAGTAGTGAGGGATGAGACACATGGAAAGATAATGTAAGAAATTTAGTTCTTACAAAACCTCGATAAACTACTATTAATATTAGCATAACCAGATTATAGAAGAGCACAGAAATAGCAGGAAGGCAACCAGAATTTTACGTGCATTTTAATATCCTGGACCCATCTTTCTCTTATTATACCTCCAAACCTGTTCAATGAAACTAGAGCACTTGACTGATCTTTCTGGAATCTAGTCTTTAAAGGCGCCCCCGTGAGGCTCCCACTCCTGCAAGTCCGGAAGGAGAGGAGCGGGGCGGGGCCTTAAAAGTCTCTGCAAGGCTAGAGCAGGCTGGGGGAGGGGGAACGGGAGTCAGTCTGCCTTGGGGGCTGGGTAGTAAAAAGCAAAAGGAGTGACTAGGCTGCGCTTCAGCCACTCTTTGCTTGATTTTGTCTCCGCAAACTTCTGTGTCGCAACCTCCAGCACAGGTAGGTGCCGCTGCTCGGGTCTGGGAAGGGGTGTCTTAGGTGGCCAGGACCCACGGGTTCACCTCATCTTGGGCTTTGGGGCCTGGCACAGTGGGCAGTGGCGGCTCCAATCCCCATCCCAGGCTGATAATACTAACCTTACACTGACTGAGGAAAACATTTCTTTCCTTACTGCAAGGCTGTTCTCACGATTTGTGCTAGTTTTGCGACACAGTCCTGGCGATCAGCATAGGGCATTTTTGGGCCTACCTAACACTGTGAAACAGCTGAAGCAAGCTGCGTTTGAGAATGACACCCAGTATACATGTTTTCAAAGTCGGTTAGACCTTCCAGCCCTGAATTCGCCACTCATTTGGTCTCTACAGTTCAGCATGCCTCATTTTGCTCAGCCATGAAGCTGAGGGAGGAAACTTGCTTTTGCAAGAATTTACAGCGCTGCTGTCTTTCTCTCATTTTCACTAATGTTCTCTGACCAGATTTTACCCTTAGTGTGCACCTCTTACCCAGATCAGGGCTGTCAATGTAGTTGCAGAATAAGTCTTGGGAGAAGGTAGGCTAGAAACCTTTCTTTCTGTTCTGAAAAAAACTATGAAGAACCTTTCTAAACTATTGGAAATATTCATTTAGTGCACGAATTGAATATCAACTCTAAAATGCTCTTATGAATACTTTATTAGTAAAAAATTTAAACAAAATTATTGTCCAAAATGTTGTGTACTGAATAAACATAATATACCACCAGTAAGTTTCATGAAAAAAATAGTTTTAAGTTTCACTATTTAATTACTGAATAAAAATGCTGAACTCTCCTATTTAGGAGCACTTCAATAATCCATTATCCTACAGTGGTCTTATTTTATTGTTGCATTTTAGCAGGATACACTTTGGTTAAAACTTAAAAGCAGTTCATTTTACATTAGGTAAGTGACTACAAAGTTACAGAAGTAATATGAACTCTTTGGACAAATATTGGGTCTTCCAAGTCGTCCTTATTGTAGAACAACCATGAAAAGAAAATATAATTTACCACAATATTAAAGAAGTTATACATTATCTCATAAGCAGTGTGATGAACAGAATGTTCGCTCTAGTAGAGTTTGAGGACTTCTACTGTGTGTTCCTCCTACTTCTTTCTTGGAAATAAAAACTGGAACAAATAGATAGCTTCCTTGTCTTGGTGTCTGTCTCAGGAGTCAGTACTACTCTGCCTCTGTTTGTCAACTCTGAGAATGGCAGCAAAATATCCGTTCAGTGTCTAAGCTTTTTCTAGCAGCTGTGTTTTCTGCCTTTTAAAACTGAGGCTCCTATTGTTCCATGCAAAGACTGAAAGCAATGAGAGAATCATGGGAAAGCCCAGCCTGTGCCACACCTGCGAGTTCTAGGCAAGAAGTGGCTGATAAAGAAGGGAGATATTCTTCTGAGTAAAAAAGTGGACAAATGGCTTCTTGAATGGTCTCAGGAGGGTGGCGCTGAACATCTGTTGAATGGTCTTGAGGGTGACTTTAGGCTTGATTGTTTGGAAGGACCCACTGGTGACTGTTTTGTTAGCCATATTTTTGCTCTTTTAATCTGTTTTCCTGTATTCCTCATACTCCGTTAAGTAGTGAATGCCTACTCTGTGCTAGGACAACCCACTTACTGTCCTTAGGAACATAGAAATGCAACATAGGAGGGAGACAGGAATTGGACCTTAAACATGCTCAGTTATGAGGCATCCTCACCCTTCTCCATCATCTGTTTCTAGCCAGTATAGAGTTTTGTCACTTCCACATCATGAATATTTTAAAAATCATTCCATTTCTCTTCTACCCTCCAAATTTCAAGCCAGCAAAATGTAATCAAAACACAGTATATTCATGTATAATTATATATTGAAACTCCTTTGTATAATTTGCCAGACTTTTCTGAAAGGGCTGCAACATTTTTTACATTCAGAATAATAGACTTTTCTGAAAGGGCTGCAACATTTTTTACATTCAGAAAATTCACATTAACCACCATCTGTGTATGAGAAATTTGAATTATTTTTGCCCTTCTCAATTGTATTATTTTTCCTTTTCAAAAACAATTACATTTTTTTCTTGTAGTGTGAGCTAGTATACAAATAGACATGTAGACAAATGGAATACAATAAAGGCTCCAGAAAGAAACATCTAAATTTTGCATAAGGAATCAAAACATATTGAAGAAAAGACAGCCTCTTTGACTGGAAAAAACTATCCACATGTAGAAAAATGAAACATATTTCTCCCCTGTATGCAAATCAATTCAAAGTGAACCAAAAACCTTAAAATAAAGCTCAAAAATTGCTAGAAAATAAAACAAAGGGAAACACATCGGTATATAGGTATAGGTAAGGACTTTCTGAAAAGGACTCCAATAGCACAGGGAATAATTCCAGGGATTGGCAAATAGAATTATATGATACTAAAAAAAGCTTCTGCTCAACAAAGGAAACAATTCCTACTCTATCCTCTTGGGTCTTACACTCTTTCCACCTCTTCTTTAAGGAACCCTGTGGGGAAGGATTTGATGGATACTTCCCATTTAGGGCTGAGTGTTCTGAGGTCTCTCATTCTCTGCATATTGCTTGACTGTGGGTCTCTGTCTTTGTTTCCATCTGCCAAAAGAGGAAGCTTTAATGATGACTGAACAAGGCACTGATCTGAGTATAGCAGAATATCATTAGATGTCACTACATTGTTGTTTAGACCAGTAGTATTTGGTTTTACCCTAGCTCTCAGCTATGGGTTCCATCTCGTGGAATGTGCCTTAAGTTAAATCAGATATTGGTTAGTTACTTCCACAAGCTTTGTGCCACCATTGCCCTAGCATATCATTCAGGCAGGATAACATTGTGTATCAAAGTATTTGTGTCTGGATTGGTAATATATTTCTCTTTTGGTAATGTGCAAGTGCATTCCTGTACCAAAATTACTAGAACATAGGAGTGAAGACTCTATGTAGGCCATCAGCTCAACTTCTCTATGTTCAATGAGTTATGTTGGTTTTGTCCTCAGCAATTGGGTCTTGCTGTCATTTTGTGGAGAACAACAAATAACCTTGGCAGCAGCCTGGGTTGTTTGGGGATTGAAAGAGACCCCTTTGGCCAACAACTTAGTTAGTTGTAAGCCAATCCCAGTGCTTCATTTGGTGACAAGCGATGGCCAGTTGGGAGCTTTGTTTCCCCATTATCTGGTAACTTTCTTCAGATGACTTTCATATATGTAAATATTTTAGGAAGTCTCTACTGTATGAAGTTTCCATCACTTAATTTTAGTTATCTCTCCCCATATTACCTCCCTTAGCCCCCTTGATCCTCCAGTTCCAGCCCCACCTCTCAACCATATTGTCTATTTTATTTTTCTTTTCTAACAAGACCTATCTGTACTGTACCCTCTAGTTTCTTCCTCTATATCTAACCTCACTGGATCTATGGATTGTAGCTTGGTTATCATTTACTTAGTGGCTAACATCCACATTCAAATACATACATGCAATATGTATCTTTCTGGGTCAGGGTTACCTCACTCCAGATTTTTTCTAGTTCATCCATTTGCCTATGAATTTCATGATGTCATTATTTTTAACAGCTGAGCAATACTCCATTGTGTAAATATGCCACATATTTTTAAATCTAGTCTTCTGTTGGGAAACAACTAGGTTGTTTCTAGTTTCTGGCTATTATGAATAGAACAGAAATAAACATGGTTGAGCAACAGTCTTTGTGGTAGGATGGAGCATCCTTTGGGTTTATGTCCAAGAATGATATAGCGGGTCCTTGAGGTAGTTCAATTCCTATCTTCCTGAGGAACTATTGCACTGATTTTCATAGTGGCTGTACAAATTTGCACCCCCACCAACAATGCAAGACTGTTCCCTTTACTCCACATCCTCACCAGTATGAGCTATAATTTGTTTTATTGACCTTGGCCATTCTGTTGACTTGTGTAAGATGAGATCTCAGCATAGTTTTGTTTTTCATTTCCCTAGTGGCCAAGAATGTCAAACATTCTCTAAGTGTTTCTTAACGATTTGAGTTCCTCTTTTGAGAATTCTCTGTTTAGATCTGTACCCCATTTTTTATTATTTATTCTTCTCTCATACAGTATATCCCAACAGCAGCTTCCCCTACTTCCACTTCTTCCAGTTCCTCCACCTCCCCTCTCCACCAGGTTCATTCCCCTCATTAACCCCCGCCAAAAAAAAAATTAAAGCCCTTCTAGGGACATCAACCACGCACTGAATAGCAAGAGACAATAAGATCAGGAACAACCCCTCACATGAAGGTTGGGCAAGGCAACTCACTAGGAGAAAAGGGTTTCAGGAGCAGGCAAAAAAAGTCTAAGATACCCCCACTTCGACTGTCAGGAGTTATCCCAAGAAACCAAGCCAACAACCATAACATATAAGCAGAGGACCTAGCATAGACTTACACGGGCTCTGCAATTGCCACTTCAGTGTGAGCCCCCCTGAACCCTGCTTAGTTGATTCTGTTAGCCAGGCTCTCCCACTGTCCTCAATCCCTCTGGCTCCCACACAATTCCTCTTTACCTTCTTCCACAGGTGTACCCCATTTTAGCTGGATTTTTTTTGTTTTCTTGTTATCTAATTTTTGAGTTCTTTATATATTTTGGATATTAGCCTTCTATCAGATGTATAGATGGTAAAAATTTTATCCATTCTGTAGGCTGCCACTTTGTTGGAATGACAGTGTTTTTTGCCCTGCAGAAGCTTCTTCGTTTCATGAGGTCCTATTTAGTAATTGTTGATCTTAATGCCTGTTCTAACAGTGGTCTGTCCAAAACATCTTTTCCTGTGCCAATGAGTTTGAGAATATTCTCCACTTAATTCTTCTATCAGGTTCATTGTATCTGTTTTTATGTTTATGTGTTTATCCATTTGGAGTTGAGTTTTGTAGAGGATGTTAAGTATAAGTCTGTTTGCTGTAATGCTCTTTCTCTGTTCATTTGGGTATCAGAATAATTGTGGCCTCATAAAATGAACTGGGCAGTGTTCCTTCTGTTTCTATTTTGTGGAACATTTTGAGGAGTATTGATGTTAACTCTTCTTTGAAAGTCTGATAGAATTCTGCATGAAAACCATCTGGCACTAGGCTTTTTTTTTGGTTAAGAGGCTTTTTAATAACTACGTATATTTCACTAGGATATAGTTTTATCTAAATTGCTTATTTGATATTGATTTAACTTTGGTAAGAGTAGCCTATCAAGAAAATTATCAATTTCTTTTAAATTTTTCCAGTTTGATGAGGTACAGGTTTTTAAAGTATGTCTCCATGATTCTTTGGTTTTCCATGGTGTCTGTTGGTATGTCTCACTTTCACTCCTAATTCTATTAATTTGGATATTTCCCCTTTGCCTTTTAGTTAATTTGGATAATGGATTGTCAATCCTACTAATTTTTCTCAAAGAACTCTTTGTTTATTGAATTTTTGTATTTTTTTTTGTTTCTATTTCATTGATTTCAGCCCTGAGTTTATTTCTTGCCATCCATTCCTTTTGTGTGTGATTTCTTTTCATTCTAGAGCTTTCAGGTGTGCATTATCCATTTGTCTGTTGAAAGGTATTTAGATTGTTTCCCTTTCCTGGCTATTGTGAATAGGGCCTCTGTCCTCCATATGTGCACCCCCGACACACACACACACACACACACACACACACACACACACACACACACACACATACACACACACACACACACACACACACAGTAAATGAAATGCTTTTTTTAAAAGTGTACCATTGACCATCAGAAAATATAAATATCTGTGTTGTTTATGCGAGGTGAGGTTTGGAATCATCTTTGAAGAATGGAAATTTTATAAAGAGTAAACAGTAGGGATGAAGCTTCCAATTGGGTAGCAGCTAGAGTTCTTGATGTTCTATAACTTAGGTATGTGGTATCGTCAATAAGTGTCTTTAGTTGGTCTTAGTGACAAGGTCTGGGGCATGGGGGTTACAGTAGCATTGGTTGCATATAATGTTTGGGGATCTATGGGACCTTGTTGGCCAACAATTATAAAAGAGGTAACTCTTAAGTCCACTCAGTATTGGAGCATGCTCTTAGGATTGAAGGGGGTGGGGTGAGAGGCTATGTGGAGTGGGTGGGACGGGAGGTGGATGAGGGGAGGGAGTGGGAATTTGGATTGGTATTTTTTTAAAGTAATAAAATAAAATAAAAAAAGAAATGCAAAAAAGGAGGTAACTCATTCTTGGTAGTATGTGTGATAGTGGTCTTGTACCCTGTAAAGATTTGTCACTTGTATTGGTTTAATAAAATGCTAATTGTCCGCTATGTTCAGCTAGTCCGGATTTATCCCATGCTTTTTCAGACCTAGGCCAGCTGGCCTTGGTGAGTTCCCGATAGAACATCCCCATTGTCTCAGTGTGTGGGTGCACCCCTCGCGGTCCTGAGTTCCTTGCTCGTGCTCCATCTCCTTCTGCTCCTGATTTGGACCTTGAGATTTCTGTCTGGTGCTTCCATGTGGGTCTCTGTCTCTGTCTCCTTTCATCGCTTGATGAAGGTTAATATTCATGAGGATGCCTATGTGTTTGTCTTTGGATTCACCTTCTTATTTAGCTTCTCTAGGAACATGAATTATAAGCTCAATGTCCTTTATTTATGGCTAGAGCCAATGAGGAATCCTGAGAACTCAAGAACAATCGCAGTGGGTTTTTGATCCTACTGCACGTACTGGCTTTGGGGGAGCCTAGGCAGTTTGCATGCTCACCTTACGAGACCTGGATAAAGGTGGGCGGTCCTTGGGCTTCCCACAGGTCAGGGAACCCTGATTGCTCTTCGAGCAGATGAGAGAGGGGGACTTGATGGGGGAGGGGGAGGGAAATGGGAAGCGGGTGAGGGGAGGAGGCAGAAATCCTTAATAAATAAATAAATTTAAAAAAAGACAAAAAATAAATAAAATAAATAAATATTAGAAACTAACACTGTATACTAAATAAATAAATAAATAAATAAATGTTAGAACTGCAAAAAAATGCTAATTGGCCAATAGTCAGGCAGAAAATATAAGTGGGGTGACCAGGCAAGGAGAATTCTAGGAAGATGAAAGGCTCAGTCTGCAGTTGTCACCCAGACTCAGAAGAAACAAGATAAGGATACCTCACTGATAAAAGGTACCTAGCCACATGGCTAACACAGACTAGAATTATGGGTTAATTTAAGATGTAAGAATTAGCTAAAATTATGCCTAAATTATTGGCCAAACAGTGTTGTATTTGATATAATTTCTGTGTTATTATTTGGGTCTGGGCAGCCAGGAACCAAACGAACAGTCTCCATTTACAGTAGTAGGGGTTTTATTTGGTAGTGTCTGGTATCTAGTTGTGATTGGCCCCCCATTATAGGGTAACTTTATTTAAACTCCATATGTGAATATTCATTCTATCAGTTCTATTCTTCTATAGAACCCTGGCTAATATACTTGGTAAGAAACTTGGCAATTACCTATCATCTATAGGTATTCTAAATAAAACATACATATCTAAATCTTTAAAGAGAACATTCGTATTTGAGGGAAAATATGATATGCTTGTCTTTTTGATTCTGTGTTACCTTTCTCATTATGAACTAGTTAAGGAGCTATGGGGAAGAGGAAATCTTTCAACGAATGGGATGGTGTGGGAGGTCCTTCTGTCTATATTTTGCTTTTGTTGGTTAATGAATAAAGAAACTGCCTTGGCCTGATTATAGGGCAGAACTTAGGAAGGTGGGGAAAAACTGGACTGAATACTAGGAGAAGGAAGGTGGAGAGAGAGAAGCCATGGAACTGCCAGAGGCAGACGTGCTGAAACTTTGCTGGTAGGTGACAACCTAGTGGTGATGCACAGATTACTAGAAATGGGTTAAATTAAGATGTAACAGTTAACCAAAAAGAAGTCAGAGATAATAAGCCAAGCAGTGTTTTAATTAATATAGTTTCTTGTGGTTATTTTGGTTCTGGGCAGCCAGGCCAAACAAGTGGCCTCCTACTACAATGGGAAAGAGAATATATTGTTATGATGTAGGATTACCCTCTGTATGCTGTGAATACCATTGGTTAATAAATAAGCTGTTTTGGGCCTGTGATAGGGTAGAACAGAGCTAGGTGGGGAAAAGTAAACTGAATGCTGGAAGAAAGAAGGTGGAGTCAGAGAGAAGCCATGACAGATGCTGGAATTTACCTAGTAAGCCACAGTCTCATGGCAATACATAGATTAATAGAGATGGGTTAATTTAAGGTATGAGTTAGCCAGAAATATGCCTAAGTTATTAGCCAAACAGTATTGCAAATAATATAGAATTTGTTTGTGTTCATTCTCTTCCTTCCACCATCCTTCCCCTTTCCATTGGCACCCTTCATCTCCCAAAATAGTTCCCTTATGATTTCCTAGTGTGTGTATTGTGTGTACTCTTTTCTCATAGTAAATTCTCATCATTAAAGTATATGTAGTAGTATTTATTCAGTTAATGCCAAAAAGATCTGAGCTCTGCTTTTGTCAGTTGTTATCATTAATTTCTGTTTTTTTAAACTTCATTATATATTATCCTATAATGCTCGAAGACAGTTTGCTTTATCTCATGGTTCTTTTCTTTTTGGATTGTCATTTTTCTCCTCCATACCATGAAACTACCTTTCTATTCTGGCATTGTGGTTTTTTTTTTTAATTTTCGAGACAGGGTTTGGCAGAGGCAGGTGGATCTCTGTGAGTTCGAGGCCAGGCTGGTCTACAAGAGCTAGTTCCAGGACAGGAACCAAAAAGCTACGGAGAAACCTTGGCATTGTGTTTTATTTACTTTGAACAAGTATACAACCTACTGAGTCTAGTTATTATTACTTATATGTACAATCATTTAGGACTGATCACTTGGGATTGCTTATTAGGAGAAAACAAGATTGCAATACTAGAGAAAACTTATTCTCTTTCTCTCTCTCTCCCT
Organism: Microtus oregoni; assembly: GCF_018167655.1. Taxonomy (NCBI): domain Eukaryota; kingdom Metazoa; phylum Chordata; class Mammalia; order Rodentia; family Cricetidae; genus Microtus; species Microtus oregoni. Next base: position 337,400 of record NW_024543224.1, on the reverse strand, counting down.
CTTCCCCCTTCTCTCTCTCTCTACAGCCATTGATTGTACACAGCTCTGCATCTAGGGGGTGAGTGAAAATTTCCTCAGTCCACATTAGTATGTCAACTGCTGTTGTTTCATGCTGATCTTGTTTAGGTGACCATAATCTGAGATTTCATGGGTATAGCTTCCCTACCATACATAGATGACACTGTTTTGTAGCATATGTCTTGGTACTCTGGCTCTTACACCCTTTCCACCCTTTTCTCCTATGATATTCCCTGGATCTTAGGTATAGGGGTTGTGTTGTAGACTTATTAATTGGGGTTGGACACCCCATACTCATTTGTTCTCTATATTTGGACAAGTTGTAGATCTTTGTAGAAACTTTTGTATGCTACAAAAATAAGCTTCTTTGATTGGGGTGAGAACTAACTCCACTTACCTATAAGTATTTAGAATACAGTTAGAGATTGTGATTTAGGAAAATGGCAGTGGTAGGTTCTCCAGGGTCTATGATCACTCCAGCCATGGATAATTGACTAGCTTTACAATACCAGTCATAATTTTCCTCTTATTGAGTAGGTCTATTGGTTACCCTCGAAATATAATTGCCATTATTGCACTAGTGGGGATGCCATGCTAACTGGTCATTGTCCTGGTTTGCAGGCTTAACAGCTAGGTGGGGCTATTGATTCCTTTTTCTCCCTTGACACCTTCTGATACGATGAGAATTTGTCCTCAGGGAGGAGGCTTCTATATCATTTCCAGTTCAGTCCCTGCAAATTTTGTGTCTAAAGTATGCAGTGTCTTCAGCAATAGGATCTTACACTCAAGTTCTGGTAGGTGATCAAGAGTCTATGTTACTTTATTAGTCTCTTAGATCTGCTCTTACCAACAAGTTGAAGGGAAGTTTTCCATGGCTGGCTTCTTTGTTTTATTGTTTGTTGTTTGTTTTACATAATAATGGTTGTTGGGGAGAGCATTATCATCCCATGTGGCATATTTCTATTTAAACTGTGTGTGTTTGTGTTTAAGTAAACTTTTAAAATGTTTTATATGTTTTTTCAAGCATCTTTAGTGTTATTTATCTCTCTTTCCTGCCTTTCTTTCTGTATTACCCTTACTCCTCCACAATTAAAGCCCCTCCCTGTTTTCTCCTTTCCCTCTTCATAGAACTAATATTCTATTATACCCCACACCTAGAGCTCTTATCCCCTACTCCCACCATGTTCCTTTTCTACTTTTCTTGCTTCTTCAGTTACTTCAGGTTATATATCCAAATCTAAAGATTTGGAACAAGGATCCACAAATAAGAGAGAACATGTGACATTGCTCTTTCAGAGTGGGGGTTACCTCAGTATATTTTCCAGATCCCTTTATTTTCCTGAGTCTTTCATGATTTCAGTTTTCTTTACAGCTGAATAGGATTCCACTGTATATGTACCACATTTTCAGTATCTGTTCATCAGTTAAAGATCATTTATGTAGTTTCCATATCCTAACTATTGTAAATAGAGTGATAATGAACATAGCTGCATAGGAGGAAATCAAGTTCTTAGGATATAAAGTTTTTAGTTTTATGAGGTCTTATTTTTCAATTATTGACTTTAATTCCTGAGAAAATACAGTTCTTTTAATAAAGTTATTTACTATACATTTATCTTGTAAGGTACTGCCTATGTTTTCTTCTATTGGTTATAGTGTTTCAGGTTTCACATTAAGGTCTCTGATCCATTTGGAGTTGATTTTATGCAGGATGGTAGACATGGCTTTAATTTCATTCTTCTACATATGAACATCCAATTTTCCCAATATCATTTGTTGAAAATGGTGTTTCCTTCCTCCAGTGTATATTTTTAGCATCTTTGCCATAACAGAGGATTCTAATTACATTCACTCATGTTTGAGTGTTCTATTATGTTCTGTGGGTCTACATGTCTGTTTTTTTTGCCATCACAATGCTTTTTTCTTTATTACTATAGCTCTGTATATAGCTTAAAATATGGTATGGTAATCCGTCCAACATTGGTCCTTTTGCTCAGAATTGCTTTGGCTATGCAGGGGCCTTTATTGCTTCCATATGAATATTAGGATTTTTAAAATTCCTTTTATGTATTTTATTTTTCATATTTGCTTTGTGGTTTAATTCCTCTACTTTATCTTCAAGTCTGTATATTCTATTTTCTACTTGATTGATTCCTGCAAAGCATTCTTCTGAGTTTTCTACTTGGGTTATTAATGTTTTTCAACTTCATCTTCATTTCAGCTTGAATTTTCTTCAGCATTTCTGTCTCTTTTTGAATGCAGTTTTAAAATCCTGATTTTTTTCATTTCCTGGTGTTCATTTAGTTCAGTGGTTCTCAACCATTCTAATGTTGTGGCGTGGCCCTTTAAAATAGTTCCTCCTGTTTTGGTGACCCTCCAACCATAAAATTATTTCATTGCTACTTCATAACTGTTATTATAAATATCTGATATGCAAAATATCTGATTTGCAACCCCTAAAGGTTGCAACCACAGGTTGAGGACCTGACCTAGGTAACTGTGATTGAGTCATATTTCTACAGGACTGGTGAATATAAGGAGGAGAATACTATCTTGTTCTTTTATAGTATGTGTGTGCTTGCTTGCACACATGTTGATCTGGGTTTGTGGATTTCTTTCATTGATTATGGGTCTGATGTGAGATTCTAGACTGACTCTGTTATATGGAAATTTGATTTGCTTTTGCTGTTGCCCAAGCTTGTATGACTTAAAATCTAGTATGAAGAGTTAGTAGATTAGTCCTGTGGCCACTTGGTACTCATTGTTTATTGGTGTTGTAGGAGTTATTTCAGTTCAGTGGTAATGAAGAAAGCATGCAAATGTGACTCCCAGTTTGATCTGCTTCAGCTAATGCACAATCTGTACTATCTGATATAGGCTTGGGAGTGTGAAGAAAGTTTGGGTGGGAATCTGGGACATTCACCAGACTGAGCTGGTACACAGTATGCGTGACCAGGGATAGGTCTGGGAGTGGGGAAACAGCTCAGGGAAGGAATATGGCAGTGCATTTTAAAATCCAAATCAGTTAATTTTGTGTGTGTTCTAACTTTGTACCTTAAATCTTACTGCTTGTGCATTGATGGGGAAGCATTTATTAGTGGCAAGAACAGAGGCTGATAGATGACCCTATTAGACTTCATATAGCTTGAAGATGTTTTTGGCCCATAGTGTTCTGGCAACCAGTGTTGAATTTAGTTCTTGTGGTAACCACCATAAAGTGCCTCTAAAATGTCCAACCAAAAAGAGTGTAGCTGGCCAAGTGCCCAACTTCTGCATTCTTTAATCCATTATTATTTTCCTGCCAAAGCCACCGTTTCCATGGATGGCTCCCAAATACTGAATGAGCAAGGCAAGAATACTAATGAAGACCATTCCATGGAGACCTAGATTCTTCTAATGACCATTTTTGGCTTGAAGATTCTCCAACAATTTTGCTGAAACTATACAACTGCATTGCAGTCTAAGACCTTGCTTACATCTTCTTCTTCAGAAATTAGCTCTGCATCATGATATGATGGCTGTCCCAGTTTTAAAACTCTCTCTGCATATTCTTTCACATGATTTACTCCAATAACTTTCTTGCATGTGTATATTTCTATTTTGGCATCTTTTGTTTTGTTTCATTTTGAGACCATGTCTATATATACCTGGCTGTCCCAGAACTTGCCATTTAAACTAGGCTAACTTTAAACTCACAGAGCTCTGCCTGTCTCAACCTCCTGAGTACTGGAATTAAAGGTATACATTACAATGCCTGGCTTGACATCTTGTATTTTAGAAGATTTAAATCAGTGTAGCTGTCAGCATTACAATTGTGGAAGTTTTATATGTAAACTCTGTATATCTCATATCTAGCTCTTCTCTAGTGATTATTTTCAAACAGGCTTGGTCTTGCTGGATCATCACTGCCCCCTTCTCGCAACAAAAATTGTTGTTTATACTTTACTTACTTCCTTACCTCAATTCGGAATTGAATTATGAGAACTTGATGAAAATGAACTACTTGTTCATTTCCCAGCCACCCAGATCCAAATAATCACACAGAAACTGTATTGCAATACTGTTTGGCCTATTAGCTCTGGCTTCTTATTAACTAACTCTTACATCTTAAATTAACCCATTTCTATTAATCTGTGTAGCACCATGAGGCTGTGGCCTACCAGTAAGGTTCTGTAAGGCATCTTTCTCATTTGGCAGCTACATGGCATCCTCCTAAATCCACCTACCCTCTTTCTCTATCTCTGTTTGGATTTCACACCTGGTTTTGCTCTGCTAAGCCATTGACCAAAACAGTTTTATTCATTATCCAATAAAAGCAACATATATACAGAAGGGCATCCCACATCATCTCTCCTTTTCTGTCTGAATAAAAAGAAAGGTTTTAACTTTAACATAGTAAAATTACATATACAAAACAGTTATTAAACAAGAATTATAGTTACAATATTTAGTCCATTTACATTTCGCAAATTAAGGAAAATACTCTTATCATCTATCCTGTCTTTGTGAGTCCAAAGTTTCATATCTAATTTATCTTTTATCATAACTAAGGAAAACTATAACTATCTGTCTTCAATTCTTCAGAGGCCCCAGAAGGATATATATTATTACCTAAGTAAACAGGAAGTGTATTGTAAGCAACTTCCAAAGTTCTCAAATTGACAGAGACATCATGCTGCCTGGACTGTCACCCAATGTTCTTCTGCAAAGTTGGGGTATCCATCTATAGCCTACAGCCCCATAGTATCTTCTGTGTCCTGCAGAATGTCTGGCAGACTCTTTCGTGAAGTAGGAACCCTGAAGGACTGTTTCTCTTTCTTTAGGCAACTTCAGCAGTCATGTTTTTGTGGGTCCTGCATGTTCAGTTCATACTGCATATCATCAAGTAATACAGGCAAGCACAGTTTCTTGCCCAAATGACTAACAAACTCTATAAGGAGCTTCTTCAATGCCCATCATCCTCTTGAAGTAGATTGGTATGCCAGAAGCAGACATGTCTCCCTGTTGAGAAAAGTCTAAATTCTTAAAACATTTTAAATGCCATATTCCATAGGTCTTTGAAGCATTGAAGATTATCTAACTGAAATATATCTCTTTATATCTAGAAAACCTAACATGACTGGAAATTTGATTATTATAAATGATTATGAATCTGTAATTTTTAATTATACATTACATTTTTAAATGAACTGCATAAACACAATACCCTAAACACGAGTAGAAGTATATATACACAGTGTAACAAAATCTACCTTAAATTTGTATCAATAGACCAAGATCCATACCAATGCAAGTATTCATCTCTGTATCATCCCCCCCCCATTTTGGAAAATGACTATGACCATTAAACATGTATAACCAACCATTTTAAAATGAAAATAAACATTTATAAACAATTATTTTGAGAATTTGGGTGTAGTTTTCTCCAAGGTGCTTCCTGCTGTCTGTTGGGTGGAGTAGTTTTAGGGTTCGTGGAGACCTTTCAGGGGTCTTGTTCCATCAAACCACATTAGCCTGGAAGGAATCCACAGATACTTGTCTTCTGTGGAAACAAAAGCAGAACCTCTTTTCCAAAGTAACATATCCTTAAACTCAAAATTTTGAAGTCAAGATACCCTTAATATATATATATATATATATATATATATATATATATATATATATATATATATTTGGTTTAGCTTAGGAACCCCCAGAATTAAATATCTATCTACAGTCAAAAATTCAAAAGAAACACCATAATATACATAATCCAGGCTCTTTGTGTATTTTCCATATTTATGTGGCTTTTTAAAAACTCTATTTCTTGTTTTTTATTTTTTAATTTTCAGTTTTTTGAGATAGCATATCTCTGTGTATTTTACTCTGTAGACCAGGCTGTCTTTGAACTCACAGTGATCTGCCTGCCTCTGTCTCCCAAGTGCTGGATTAAAGGTGTGTACCACCACACCCTACTACTCTCTTTTCTTTTTTTAGGACTTTCTCTATCCCTTTTCTTTTCTCTTCCAAACCTATGTATATTTTTAAATACACTGTAAACCATTTATAGGTGTTTAAAATGTAAATCTGTCTTTACTGTATATCTCTATCTTTTTCTGAGCACATGAATCTTTAATTTGCTAAGTGATATGGCTAGGAATAAATTTTGAAGTAGATTGGTGCTGCCAGGAGCAGATGTGTCTCACTGTCATGAAAAGTCCTGAATTTTAAAAACATTTAAATGTTATATTCTGAAGGTCTCTGAAAGATTTGAAGAATTCCTAAGTAACTGAAATATATCTCTATATATCTAGAAACCTAACTAACATGACTACAATCTTGACTATTATAGATGACTATCTATTAACCTATATTTCTTAATTATACATTACATTTTAAAATGAACCATACAATCACAATACCTTAATCAAGAGGAGATATATAGATATAACAAAATTGACCTTAAATTTGTATCAATCAACCAAGATCCATACCAATGCAAAGTATCCATCCCTATACTTTAAATGTAAAGAAACAATTATAAACAATATTTGGGAATATGGGTGTAGCTTTTTTTCATACTTCTTCCTGCTGATTGGGGGCACTGTTAATCAGGTCTTTAATGGTATATCCTTTGTGCTAGGTTCATCTCAGTCAGCAGTTGGGTGAACTAATTTTTTGAGGGTGTTCATGGCAGTCTTTCAGGGGGACATGGTCTATCAAACCATATTTGTCTGGAGTATTCCACAGGTTCTCACATGTGGAAACAAAAGAAGAACTTCTTTTCCAAAGCAACTTATTATTAAGCCCAAATTCTGAAGTCAAGATACCTTTATAATATACATGGTGTTTTAGCCTAGCAGCCCATATAATGAAATGTCTCTCTGTACTTAGCTCCTTCACAGTCAAAAATTCAAAGATAACACAATAATATACATAATCCAGACTTTCTGTGAATTTTCCATCTTTATTTGACTTATTTGTCTTTACTCCTTTTAATCTATGACTATCTGTACTCTGTCTCTTTAAAGACTTTACCCTTTTTAAGCCTTAACTTTATTATATGACTCTCTATACTCCTTTTCTTCTATCTTCCAAGCCTAAGTACATTTATCCAATACTATGACTCATTTAGAATTCTTTTATGTCTGAATCAATCCTATTGTGAATCTGTAATTCTTTACTGTCCAGGAGCACTTTTGCTTTGTGCTTTTAAAATGCTAAGTGCTTAAGAATCTAAGCTGCAACATTACTAGGTCAAATAAGGTACCGCCTGCTTGCCCTGCCCAGCCCAGGATGGCAGAGCCACTCACACCTCTGAGAGCCAAACACACTGTCCCAGTTCCAGGCACACAGCCATTCCATGTTGCCATTAAGAAAGCTGCAGCAGTCTGCTCACAAGCCCCATTCAAATGCTCTGTCTCCTCAAAGAGCCAGAGGTTGCAATAGCAGCATAGCCCAGAAAGCCTGCATTTCAAAACAGCATGCCCCCCGCCCCGCTACTGTTGCTGGATCAGGAAAATCTCTCCAAAAGAAGCTGTGGCACACTGCCAGCAAACAGCAAGAAAGCTGTGTTTAAACTCTGTATTTTTTTTTCATCTAGAATTCCTTTTCAAGCCCTCTCAGGTTTTACGTGGATTTAGTTGTCCACATGGGCACCAATCTGTAAGAGGAGGCCTGCTTGTTTGTCCTGGCCACCCAGCTAGCTTAGCCCTGAAATAACGACACAGAAACTGTATTAATGAAATCACTGCTTGGCCCATTATCTCTCCAGCTTCTTATTGGCTAACTCTTATATTAATTTAACCCATTTCTATTAATCTGTGTATCGCCATGTGGCAGTGGCTTACCGGGTAAAATTCCCAGCATCTGCTTCTGGTGGCTCCATAGCATCTCTCTCTCACACTCTGCCCTTCTTCCTCCCAGCATGACATTTAGTTTTTCGCACCTACCTAAGTTTTGCCCTGTCAAGGAGCCAAGGCAGTTTCTTTATTCATTAACCAATGAAAGCTGCACATAGAAGAAGGAACTCCCACACCATGCCATCTCTGGGACTGCTGGGTGGGAGCTGTGCTCACCACCTCAACTCTGGGAAACACTGTGTAGAACAGAAACCTTTTTATTTTTTGTCTGAGTAAAAGCTAAATTTTTCATGCAGCATGTTGTGTGGTCTGGAAATGTCTCTGTGTATGACAGGAGGAATCCACCATGTTCTCCTGTTTGTGCACACCTGGCAGACACCATCAAGTTGGTTGCCCAGGCAGGGAGTGCTGAGCTGCTGAGAGGCTCTCAGCTACTTTCTTCCTAACTCTGAGCAGGCATATAAGCACCCAGATCCAATGTGGGTGGCAGCCACATGAGCTAGCCCCAAATGTAGAGGCATCATTACATAAATGGAGACTGCTCGTTCATTTCCCAGCCATCCAGACCCAAATAATCACACAGCAACTATATTAATTACAACACTGTTTGACCAATAAGTCAGGCATATTTCTAGCTAGCTCTTACATCTTGAATTAACCTATTTCTATGAATCTGTGTATTACCATGAGGCTGTTTCCTACCAGTAAGGTTTTGGCAGACATCTTTCTCCTTTGGCAGCTAGATGGCATCTCCTGACTTCACGTACTCTCTCTATCTATGTTTGGATTTCCCACCTGGCTTTACTCTGTGAAACCATTGGCCTAAACAGCTTTATTAATTATCCAATAAAAGCAACACATATACAGAAGGACATTGCACATCAATGAACATTCCTTTAGTTCATATAACCCAATAAATTACTTGGTAGTTATTACTAGATACTGGTAACTTTGAAGAAAATGACATCATCTTTGCTCTCCTTGGATTTTGGTTTCTTGCAAAAAACAATCAATTAACCACAATAATTTGAACTAATAAATGTATAATTATGTTTTAGAGTGCATTCTCAGAAAAAAAGTAAAAGTGATCCTTGAGGAAGTATTTAGGATATTGTAGATCCTCTTCTTCTCCCTGTATCCACCAATTACATTGATGGTTTCATTCAGTGACTTTTAATAATAATGGGCAACTCCCAACTTTGTATCACTAGCTCATGTTTATTTCTTGATCTCAAAATGCATATAACTAGCTGCCTTTCTGATATTTACACTTATAAATCAAGGATATATCTCAAATTTAACATCCCTATCAAATCCTTATCTTTTTCTGCAAAGCTATATTTTCCTTATATTGGTTAATAACAATTCTACTCTCTGTTTATCAGTCCAATCAACTTGGATCATTATTTCTCATTTTCCCCATTATATATCTAATTAATCATCAAATCATATTGTCTGTACCTTCAAACGTGTACAGATTTGGTTTCCTTTTCATCATATCTGCTACTACCACCCTAGTCTACATTACTATTTTTTCTGCATTTCTGCTGCAACAGCAATATTGCATTAACATACAAATAAATCTCTCTCCTTAGCCATTTTATAGTTTCTTAATACAGCAACCTGTTAACTTATTTTCCTAAGAAAAATAAAAACAAACAAAAACAACCTAAAATGGTCTTCCTTTTCTGTCATAATTATTTTTTTAATCTAATCTGGCCCAACCAGCCCCCTTTCTGACTTCTCTCTTCTTATTGAACTTCAGCCATATTGTCTTCTTTGCTACTCTTTGGTCCCAACAAATGATCAGAACTTAGAGCCTTTGCACTGGTTGTCATCTAAAACTTGCTTTACCTCGGATATCCTCATTATTAACTTTTCTTTTGATCCGCTTTTTCTCCTGTTTGTCATCCTTCTTAGTGAATTCTACCCTGACCAAGATAGTTAAAAGTCCAACTCCACTGAAAATGGTTTCCTGTAGAAAAGATTGGCCTTGGACTTACAAGGTAGTCAAGGATGATTTTGAATTCCTGATCCCCTTTACTGCCTTCTAACTAATGGGTAAACATATGCTACCATACCCAGATTTGTCTTGCTCTTTTATTACCTTTTAATTACTATATAATTTATATATTCTACTTATTTTTATCTACTTTCTTTTTAGTAGGTATGTCCAACCCATTGACCACATATGCCCTGGGATAGCTGGGAATATAGACCAAACACAAAATCATAAACTCACTTAAGTGCTGGATGTTTTTTCTCACATATAGATTCTACCTTCAAATTTTTAGATTTCTGTGGTTTAAGTTGGATTGTTTGTAGCTATCAGGAAGTAAGAAAAGAGCCATGAGACAGAAGTAAAAAGGAGGCCTTAGGAGAATGAATAGTAAAACATGTGATATTAAAAGCAGTTGAACAAGATTACTAGGCATGAAAGGTTTAAATGCTATGGTAGTTAAAAGGACAAAGTGGGATGGAGGGTTAACTGAAACTAAGGATGCATGAAAAAGTCATATCAAAAACTATATTTTATAAGCCGACTATAAAATATAATTTGTAGTCAGAGGCCGCTCGTTTGTTCTCACAAACACCCAGACCTGAAATTATCACTCAGAAATCTATATTATTTGCAATACCATTTTCCCGATAGTTTAAGCATATTTTTAGCTAGCTCTTATATTCTAAACTAACCCATCTCCATTAATCTGTGCATCACCAAAAGGTTGTGGCCTATGAGCAACATTTCAGCATGCTGTGGCAGGGGCATCTGTTTCCTGTGGTGGCTACATGGCTTCTCCCCAACTCTGCCTATGCTTTCTCTACATCTCTGGATTTTTCTGTCTGACTTTACTCTGTTAAGCCATTGGTCAAAAGCAACATTATTTATTAACCAATAAAAGCAACACATAAGACAGAAGGACTTCCTACACCAATAATTTCAAAATAAATTTGAACAGAGATACCTTGCATGAATAGACAATGCTACTCCCAGAAATCATGGTTATTAATGAAAATTTCAGTGTCAGGTACAAAATGCTTCCTTGTGAGTTACTGGTCAAAACAATACAGGCTACTGTTGTCACTCTTCGTTACCCACTAGAACTAGATTTTAAGACAATATTGCTGAAGGAACCATACATTTACATATGTTATAGGACATAAATAAATTAAACTGGATAATTCTATCCTACTGGGTAGTTTTCATAGTGACAGAAGATGTCATTCACACTGCTGATGGAAATACTTAGCAGCTTTATTCAGATGTGGACACTGTATTTTACAATACGACCTGCCAGACAAGAATTGTACACTGGTGCAATAATGATGATGGGGACAACTGACTGCTTTCTGAGTGGAGTCAAGACCTCCTCCACAGAGGGGAATACATGTCTGGTGCTGTAAAACTAGTTAAAATCCTATTGCTAGGAAAGTCACAAACCCTAGGGAAAACCTACTACAAATGTTTTACTTAATAGGATATGTTCTGAAACTTCCTTCTGAGTACTTATATTTATATCCATAGACAAGTATTGTTCTCAGCCTGTTAGAACAGCTTCTTTTATTAGTGGGCAACAGTTAATGCAGAGACTCATAACTAATAAAAGTGCTAAGAATAATTGATTATTGAATATTCAGCCCTAAACAAACATCTATATCTCTAAGCCCCAGAGAACTTCATGTAAGAGGAGGCAGAAAGATTGTAAGAGTCAAAGGATGGGAAGAAGTGCTATGAAACACTGTGTTCTGGATATGATGCTACCATTGCAATCATGAAAATATAGTAGCCATGGCTATCTGAATAAGGTATGCACCAAAAAAAGGAGAGACATGAAAGCAGCATAACTAGTTGAGATGAAGAAGGAATTCAGCAGGAGTGGCAAGGAACAATAAAGAATGATATGGGATGAATTTCATAATATTATACTGTATACCTAGATGAAATTGCCAAAATTTTAAATGGAAAAGTTATGAATTATTTTCATTTTTGTAACAATTGCATGAGTTTCAGGCATAAACTTTATAGATGACTAAGAAAGCAGGAATTTATATTTGTTTTATTCACTGATATATAGCAAGTGTTGGATGGAAACAATGCTGGATACTAGTTATGTACCTAGTAAGTGTTAAAATTAATAGACTAATTAATTTTATATATTTATTTTAAAATTTAATTTAATTTCAATTATATATAAAATACAAAATTATACATATTTAATAAAGTACTATGTGATATTTAAATAAATACTTAAATTGTATAATCAACCTAGTAAAGAATATTTTCTCAAATAATTAGTTAATGAGACTGTTAGGAAAGATTTGGCAGTAAATTGGTGTTTAATCTGAAACCTGGAGGATAAGAAAGAATGAAGGAGAAAGATCAAGGTAGGTACAGTATATGTATGTATGTATGTATGTATGTATATATATATATATATATATATATATATATATATATATATATATGAGATAGTCTTGAGCTGGGTCTAACTTTGTGAACTCTTCAGAGACATTGAAAATGGTTAAGCCAAACCTGTATCTTCTCTCAAGGATCTAACTAAAAATGGCAAAAGAAAATCGAGGAAACTGTTGTTGAATAAATTGAAAAATCAGTATTAAGTGTATGCACAGAAAGGCCTGTAAAGACACTGAGTGGGCAGTTATTCTTCCTAAGAGAGCTGGGAATGTGTTATAAATATGGTGACATTTAAGCTAGTTCTTAGGCAGGAGAGTGATATGACATAAGTGTTTTAAGAAGATTAATCTGGCAATAATATAGAAAATGGATTGGAATATGAATGGACTGGAGGCAGAGAAACCATCTAGTCTATGGCAGTAGTCCAGGTATGAGGTGATGAAGGTATCTATAAAAATGGAAAGAGAAGGGCAACTCTGAAAGACATTTGGAAGAAAAAAATGACAGGAGTTAAATGGTTTCTTGGCTTAATGCCTTTCAGAGAGAATGGTTCTTCATCATAATAACCATGAAAAGATCCCAATTGACCTATGCTGTAATTGTCTACCCTGACTAGAATTTCTAGTTATGGCTATTTTCCAAAAATTTCTGTTATTGTGATTGATACTTATTGGACCTTAATTTACATTAAGATAATGTTAATCCCCAAAGTTAAGAAGTTCTCAAAAGTAATTTTGAATATGAAATAGCAAATCATTTTTTAAATAAAAAGAATAAATTTATAGGATTGTGTTGAAAGTTTATAATAATCTTCTAGTTCCATGTCTGTGTGGATATGTGTGTGTGCAAAAGCAAAAGGATATAAAATAAGGATAAATATAAGTGACATGTACCAAAATGATTGGTATTTGAAAGAAATACTCTATGATCTTAGAAGAATCATGGTCTATTAACATGGGTAACTTAACTCATATGATGCTATTAAACTACTCTCATTGATCAAAGAAATTAAGTAACAATGCTATATGACTAGATTTCTGTAAACATATTACCAAATTTAACAAAGAAAAAGTAGAAATCTTCAGTCTATTAACCAAGTGAGCTGAATATCACTTAAGTTAAATTTTAGGACAGATTTTCAATTAAAAATTGCAAGGGTATCAATTTAAACCTCATTTTTATTTGTGACAAGTTTACTACAGATTGTTTATGGCAGTGTGGCATAATACATATGTATACTTATATGTATATATAATGAATAAGTAAATATAATTTTATTAACATTTCTTTTATGATAACCCTCGAGGCAACAGAATATAGGTTATATAATTAATATAATTGTGTGTTAATAAATGATATTCAGATCATGCTAATTAATATTCTATAGGCAAAACAAGAATTTGTCGATGACCTGTTAGAATCCTTACCTTGGCTTGACCAGTCAGTATTTTTTATCACTTTTTAAGGTAAAGATTTAAAGCAAACAGCCTATCAGTTTTAAAGAGTCCATTAAACTGGAAGAGTAATTCAGTCCAGTTCCTGTAGTTCGAATTGTAATTGGTCTTAATAATAAAACCTCAGGAGTTGGAGAGATGGCTCAGTGGTTAAGAGCATTGCCTGCTCTTCCAAAGGTCCTGAGTTCAATTCCCAGCAACCACATGGTGGCTCACAACCATCTGTAATGACGTCTGGTACCCGCTTCTGGCCTGCAGACATACACACAGACAGAATATTGTATACATAATAAATAAATAAATATTTTTTTAAAAAGAAAAAAAATAATAAAATCTCAGAGTCAGATATTAGGGGGTGAAAGCTGAAAGATCAGAGAAGCAGAGCAGCCAGCCACTAGTTCTTACCTCTACAAAATCCTCAGACTGAATGAGGTATTCTATCTCTTTTAAGACCTCAGATTGAATGCATGGGTGAGAAATCCTGTCTCTACTGATTGTCTGTCTAAATTCAATGAGCTCCGGTCTCCTCCCACCTTATATTCCTCGATCTGTCCAGCCATATCTCTTCCTGTTTTCACCTCCCTAATGTTGAGAGTAAAGGCATGTGACTCCCAAGTACTGGGATTAAAGGTGTGTACCCCCACCACATGGCTCTGTTTCTCTTTGAGGCTGGATCGATCTAGTGTAGCCCAGGATGGCCATGAACTCACAGAGACTGGTCTGCCTCTGCCTCCCAAGTGCTGGGATTAAAGGTGTGTGCCACCACTGCCTGGCCTCTATGGCTAACTAGTGGCTCATTTCACACTCTGATCCTCAGTCAAGCTATATTTGTTAGAGCACAAATAAAATATCATCAGAAATTCCTATAAACCTATTAATTTCTAGAAACAGTGTTAGGTGTTTGAGTACAGAAAAGAATGAGGGGCTGAGGAAATGGATCAATAAATAAGGTGCTTGCTATACAAGCATAAGAACCTGAATTCAATCCCCAGCACCCATATTAAAGGTTAGGCATAGTGATACATGACTATTACCCCAGTGCTGAGGAGACAGAAACAGGAGGACTTACAAGGGCTCACTGGCCAGCCAGTCTAGACAACCAGTGAGCTCCAGATTAGTGAGTGGGAGACCTTGTCTCAAAAAATAATGTGGCAAGTGATCGAGGAAGACACCCAAGCATTCACAGACTTTGATTGTAAGAAAACAGGGGTTGGGGTACTTGGGAGAGGTTAGAGGGAGAAAAGCAGAAAAGAAATTATATAATTGTAATTGCAAAAAAAATTTTTTAAAAGAAAGGCAATAATGTATTTTGGAATAGCTAAATAGGCATAATGAGATAATTAGGAAGATGTGAGGATTAAAGGTATCTATATAGTAGGTGATAATATAAACTATAAGAACATTGAATCTTATCCTAAAAGGCCTAATGATCCTTTCAAAGGAATCTTTGTTTTGTTGTTGTTTTTTGGGGTTTTTTTTTTTTTTTTTTTTTTTTTTGGTTTTTTGAGACAGGGTTTCTCTGTGGTTTTGGAGCCTGTCCTGGAACTAGATCTTGTAGACCAAGCTGGTCTCGAACTCACAGAAATCCGCCTGCCTCTGCCTCCCGAGTGCTGGGATTAAAGGCGTGCACCACCACTGCCCGGCTAAAGGAATCTATTTTATTTTAGTTTATACTTCCTACATGCATCTGTTCAAATATATCTATTTTAGTTTAGTTTATACTTTCTACACACACTATACAAAATAAGAAGGAAAGAGTGGGTAATAGATCAGTTTCATCTTTTTTGAGTGAGAAATCATGATGACCCTGGACTAGTATTATGACAAGTAGTGATATAATTAGGGTTCAGAATCATTTAATGGGTAAAAGTTCTCGTGACTGGATAATTGACTTTGAAGAAGAAATTTTTAAAAAGAATGTGCCAGGTTTGAGACATTGATCTCTGGCATATACAGCTGATTGAATTGAATTGTAATTTACTTGAGGAAAAATTCTATGGTGATGCCAGTTTATATGTAGGGGAGATTATTAAAAGTTATTTCATGAGTATATGAATATTTATTTCATTTACTGATGTAGTTCCAGTACCTGTATGTTCCTAGCACCCAACATGTCTAAAATTTTGATATATTTAAAATAAATGCTCTGAGTTAACAGGAGAGAAAATGGTACAAAAAAATGGTACAGAAACAATTACTTGAAGAGGTAAGTGGCTACATTGTCACAATATCCAGGATCCAAGGATACTGGATTACACATTATATTAACATTTAAGTACAGTGCATCATTTCATATGCAAAAGAAACATGTACCTCATGTTCTGAATTTTATTTCAAGTCTTTTATTAATTGCTTCCAGTCTTAATTTCTTTGGTTCCAATGAATTCATAATTTGAATTCTTGTTGAAGGTGTTGATCAGCTGTAGGAGTTCTTTGGTGGAGTTTTTGGGGTCAGTTATGTACACTATCATATCATCTAAAAATAACGAAAGTTTAACTTCTTCCTTTCCAATTCGAATCCCCTTGATCCCCTCATGTTGTCTTATTGTTATTGCTAGAACTTATATTGAAGAGGTATGGCGAGAGTGGACAGCCTTGTCGTGTTCCTGATTTTAGTGGGATGGCTTTGAGTTTCTCTCTGTTTAATTTGATGTTAGCTGTCGGCTTGCTGTAAATAGCTTTTATTATATTTAGGTATGACCCTTGTATCCCTAATCTCTAAAAGACCTTTATCATAAAGGGGTGCTGAATTTTGTCAAATGATTTTTCAGCGTCTAATGAAATGATCATATGGTTTTTTTCTTTCAGTTTATTTATATGATGGATTACATTGATAGATTTGTGTATGTTGAACCAACCCTGCATCTCTGGGATGAAGCCTACTTGATCATAATGGAAAATTTTTCTAATGTGTTCTTGGATTTGGTTTGCCAGTATTTTATTGAGGATTTTTTCATCAATGTTCATGAGTGAGATTGGCCTGTAATTCTCTCTTGATTGGGTCTTTGTGTGGTTTTGGTATCAGGGTAACTGTAGCTTCATAAAAGGAATTTGGCAATGACTCTTCTGTTTCTATATTGTGAAATACATTAAGGAGTATAAGTATTGGCTCTTCTGGGAAGTTCTGGTAGAATTCTGTATTGAAACCATCTGGTCCTGGGCTTTTTTTGGAAGGGAGGTTTTCGATAACAGTTTCTATTTCTTCCTGACTAACAGGTCTATTTAGATTTTTCACCTGGTCTTGGTTTAACTTTGGTATATGGTACTTATCTAAAAAAAATGTCCATTTCTTTTGCATTTTCCAGTTTTATGGCATACAGGCTTTTGGAGTAAGATCTAATGATTCTCTGAATTTCCTATGTGTCTGTGGTTATGTCCCCATTTTCATTTCTGATCTTATTAATTTGTGTGTTCTCTTTCTGTTGTTTAATTAGTTTGGATAGGGGTTTGTCAATCTTGATGATTTTCTCCTAGAACTAACTTTTTGTTTCATTGATTCTTAGGATTGTTTTCTGTGTTTCTATTTTGTTGATTTCAACCCTCAGTTTGATTATTTCCAGTCTTCTACTCTTTCTGGGTGGGTCTGCTTCTTTTTTTTTTCTAGAGCTTTCAGGTGTGCTGTTAAGTCTCCAATGTGTGCTTTCTCCGTTTTCGTTAAGTGGGCACTTAGTGCTATGAACTTTCCTCTTTGGACTGCTTTCATAGTGTCCCATATGTTTGAGTATGTTTTCTCTTTATTTTCATTAAATTCCAGGAAGACTTTAATTTCTTTCTTTATTTCTTCCTTGACCCAGGTGTGGTTCAGTAGTTGACTGTTCAGTTTCCATGAGTTTGTCAGCTTTCTGGGGGTAGCAATGTTCTTGAGTTCTAACTTAATTTGTGGTGATCTGATAAGACACAGGTGGTCCCTAGAAATTTTTTGTATCTGTGGAGGTTTGCTTTGTTACCAAGTATGTGGTCAACTTTCCAGAAGGTTCCATGAGCTGCAGAGAAGAAGTTGTATTCCTTCCTATTTGGGTGGAATGTTCTATAGATGTCTGTTAAATCAAATTGATTCATTACCTCCATTAATTCTCTTATTTCTCTGTTAGGTTTCTGTCTGATTGACCTGTCCATTGGTGAGAGAGGTGTGGTGAAGTCTCCTAATATTAGTGTGTATGGTTTGATGTCTGCCTTCAGTTCTAGTAATGTTTCTTTTACATAAGTGGGTGCTTTTATATTAGAGGCATAGATATTCAGGATTGAGACTTTGTCTTGATGAATTGTTCCTGTTATGAGTATAAAATGACCATCTCAATCTCTTCTGATTGATTTTAGTTTGAAGTCAGTTTTGTTAGAAATTAGTATGGCCACAACTGCTTGTTTCTTAGGACCATTTGCTTGAAAAACCTTTTCCCAACCCTTTACTCTGAGTAAATGTCTGTCTTTGTGGTTGAGGTGTGTTTCTTGTAAACAGCAGAATGTTGAATCCTCTTTTCGTATCCAGTCTCTTAGCCTGTGCCTTTTTATAGGTGAATTGAGTCCATTGATATTAAATGATATTAATGACCAGTGGTTGTTGACTCTGGTTATTATTATTTTTTTGGTGGTAGAGTTTGTGTGTTTCTCTTCTTTGAGTTGTGCTGGTGAAGGGTCTCTAGTTTTATGAGTTATTGTAGGCAGTGTTGGCAATGTTAGATTCCTTAGGTTATGATTTTCCTTCTACCACTTTGTGTAAGGCTGGATTTGTGACTATGTATTGTTTAAATTTGTTCTTATACTGGAATATTTTGTTTTCTCCATTGATAGTGAAGGATAACTTGGCTGGGTATAGTAGTCTGGGCTTGTATCCATGGCCTCTTAGTTTCTACAGTACCTCTATCCAGGACATTTTGGCTTTCATATTTTCCATAGAGAAGTCAGGTGTAAGTCTGATAAGTTTACCTTTATAAGTTACTTGACCTTTTTCCTTTGCAGCTCTTAATATTCTTTCTTTAATCTGTATGTTTTGTGTTTTGATTATTATATGGCGAGGGGATGTTTTTTTTTTTTTTGATCTAGTCTATTTGGTGTTCTCTATGCTTCTTGAATATTCATAGAAATATCTTTCTTCATGTTGGGAAAGTTTTCTTCCATAATTTTGTTAAATAAATTTTCTGGGCCTTTGAGCTGTAATTCTTCTCCTTCTTCTATCCCTATTATTCTTAGGTTTGGTCTTTTTATTGTGTCCCATATTTCCTGAATGTTTTGTGATGAGAATTTGTTTGATTTGCTGTTTTCTTTGATCAGTGTGTTTATTTTCTCTATGGTGTCTTCAGAGTCTGAGATTCTTTCCTCTATCTCTTATATTCTATTAGTTATGCTTGTTTCTATAGTCTCTGTTCATTTACCTAGATTTTCCATATCCAGCTGGTCCTCAGTTTGTGTTTTCTTCCTTGCCTCCATTTCAGTTTTCAATTCTTGAACTGTTTCCATTACCTGTTTGATTGTTTTTTCTTGGTTTCCCAGGGTATCATTTACGTATTTATTCATTTCTTCAAACTTTTTGTTATACTTCTCATCCATTTTTATAAGGGCATTTTTTACATGTTGTTTAAGGGACTCTATTGTCTTCATAAAGTCAATTTTTTCCACTTCTTCTGGATTAGTGTGTTCAAGACCTTCTGTTGTAAGATCACTGGGTTCTGGTGTTTTCAGGTTGTTTTTCAGATTGGTGGAGGAATTCTTGCCTTGGCGCCTGCCCATCTCTTCCTTCAAATGCTATCCGATGGATCTTATGGAACAGGATCAGGTTCCCTTGCTGGCCAGGGACCTTGCTGACATAAGGCCTACCTTGCTGCAGGCAGGCTATTGAAGCAAAGGAACTCCTGCCAGCCCCGATGCCCTCAGCACCCCATCCTAGTGCCCAAACAGGCTGGGCTGGCGGATCTTGTGGTTCCGCAGAAGGGAGGAAGAAGGAAGGAAATTCCTGGGTGCAAGCTGGAAGGATTAGGGAGAGAGAGGCCTTAGCAGAGGGGAGCAGCCCCTGCCGAATGACCAGGATGTGAAGGGGGTCGGGGAATGTCCGTGCTCCATTTCCAGGCTCCTGCCGTGGGTCAAGAACACACTCACCCCTCTGATGTGTCTTCCGGAACAGGGTCAGATTCCCTTGCTGGCCAGGGTTTTTGCTGACAAAAGGCCTACCTTGTTGCAGCAAAGGAAGTCCCACCCGCCCTGTTGCCCTCAGCACCCTGTCCCAGCACCCAAACAGGCTGAGCTGGTGGGTCTTTTGGACCTGCGGAAGGGTGCAAGTGAGATCTTATATTTATAGTCCCCTTTCACATTTCAGGGGTAGCTATTAAACAACAGTAAAGGTGGAAGTAATCTTTGAATTCTACCAATCACAAATATAAAATCATAAATTAAAAAATGTTCTATACTACAAATCAGAATAAATGTAAAGAAAACTTCATCTGATTGTATTTAAACAAAATTTCTGGAAAAAAAAAAAAAAACAGTTGGAGTCCCTGAACCATGCACCAAACTTACTGGGTTTCCCAAGACCTCATATGCTTCCCTCAAGACCCCAGAGTAAACATCATGTATTTCAGAAAGAGACTAGTAAGAGGAGATTGGTTAGGGTGGGAGAAAGAATAGAAAAGATAAGGGGAATAATAATCAAATGCATTATATGCATGTATAAACTTGTCAAAGAACAAACTTATGAAGATAATAGAACAACACCTCTCAGCATATTAAAGTAACTACAAACAAATAAGTCTATGCCTGGTGAACTTTATGTAAAGGTTTTAAATGTGGATGTAAAATATATGTTTTTTAGATAGTCCTTAATCTGTGGAACCTATAACCAAAAACTGAATAAAATATTAAAGATCCTCAGGCAGAAAATAAAATGATCCTAAATGAAAACTTAGGTATGAAATACAATAAAGAAATTACACATCTGTATAGACATGAATGCTTAATAACTGTATAAAATGTTAATATCATATGAGATATATGTATATGTATTTAAAGGAGAGAGATAACATGAAGTTGGGTGGATAGAATGTTTGAGAGCATATAGGAGTTAGACTAGCTGAAAGAATATGATCAAAATACATTGTATAAAACATTTAAATGAAAAATACTAATAGCATTTGAGAAGAGGAGGGTAAATGGAATTAGTATAAATATTCTAATTTTCATAACATTTAATTTTTATTAGCACATATTAATGGGATTCACTGTAGTGTTTCCATATATGCATACAGTTTGAAACGATTAAATCCATCCTTCCCTATCTATCTTCCCACACATATATACCCATTCAGACCTTGATTAATCATTATTCAGTATTTAGATCAACTATGTTTGGCCTCCACATATGAGAGAGGATGTGTGCCTAGTTTTACCCATTTTACTCCAAATGACAGAATTTCATCCTTCTATTTGGCTGAAAAAAAAATCTCCTTCTCTCTCTCTCTCTCTCTCTCTCTCTCTCTCTCTCTCTCTCTCTCTCTCTCTCTCTCATATAAAGGTAAGGGAAAACATGAAATATTTGTCTTTTATAAGTCTGGCATATTTTGTCTAACATAATTATCTTCATTTCTATCCATATCCCCACAAGCAATATGATATATAGCTGTGTGGGTTTACTTCTGGTCTATTCTATTCCATTACACTGTCTGCCTATTATTCCTGTTGCTGCCATGCTGGTTTTGTTACTATGGCTCTGTGGTATATACATCCTTGGATGAACGTGGTATGTAATTTTCTTAATATGTTTTTTAATTCAGTTTGTATTTTATTGAAAAATTTTCATTTATACTCATTAAGAAAATTGGTTTCCAGTTTTCATTTTTGTTGTATCTTTATTTGATTTTTATATCATTTTAATATTGACTTTATGGAATGGATTGCTAGCATTCCTTTCCTCTGTCTTATGGAAAAATCTGAGAAATATTGGTCT
Source organism: Microtus oregoni (assembly GCF_018167655.1). Taxonomy (NCBI): domain Eukaryota; kingdom Metazoa; phylum Chordata; class Mammalia; order Rodentia; family Cricetidae; genus Microtus; species Microtus oregoni. The sequence continues at coordinate 315,740 of NW_024543224.1, read as the reverse complement.
TAGCTCTTCTTTAAAGGTTTGGTAGAATATAGTGATAAATGTATTTGTTCCTAGGTTTGTTGTTCCAATCTCACTTCTTGTTATGGGTCTGTTTAATGTTTTATATCTTCTTGATTTAATTTTGGTACTTCATATGTATCTTGTAATTTATCAGTTTCTTCTAGATTTTCCAGTTTTTAATGCAAGCTCTCAAAATATGATACTCTGGATTTATACAGTAGGTTGAAATCTATTGTAGTGTTTTATTTTTATCTCTAATTTTCTTATCGTTTCTTCTCTCTTTCTTAGATTCACATCCTAGTGTTTTCTGTTACTATGACAAAACACTGTGATGAAAATTAAGCTGGGAAAAAAGGGTTTACTTGGTTTATACTCTCCAGTCACAATCATGTTCTATTATTTAAGGAACTCAGCATAGGGATTCAAGCAGGGGCAGACTCAGAAACCTTGTAGGAAAGCTGCTTACTAACTTTCTTCCTCTGGCTTGCTCAGCTACCTTTCTTGTGTAGTCTAGGCCCAACTACTTATGGATAGCACCAATCACAGTAGGCTGGGATTTCCAATATCAATCATTAATCAAAAAATACCCCCACAAACATGCCAACAGGTCAATCTGATGAAGATAATTGCTTAATTCAGTTCTCATCTTCCAAGATGACTATAGTTTGCATCAAGTTAACAAAATCCTATACAGTTGATACCTTGTCATCTTGCTCTCCAACCTTCAACCATAACCTTTCTTTTCTTCTTTGTCCCCAAGATCTCATGTTACAATCATAATCTAAGACACAGTCCAACTTTAAAAATCCAGGAGTCTCTAAAAATTACAACACTTTAAAAGCCAAGTTCTCTTTTAAAAGTAAGTGTATTTCTTACAGGCTCATCAAGAAGTGTAAACCTAGTGCCTGGCATCTGGAACTTTGTCACAATCTTCTAGGTTCAAAGTGTTCAAACAAGCTTCACTTCTCTGACTCTGTAATCCACAGAACACACAGCTTGTCTGGTAGGCCCAGTCTGGCTCCACTCCATATTTACTTTTGTCTTTGGTGGTCATACCATGGTCATGACATCTCCAATATCCTGGGATCTGCACTGCAACTAAATATGTTCCTTCCTCAATGACTTCCTGGTCTTTCTGAAGGGACTATAACTCTGTCACATGGTTCCAAACTTTAGCTTCTCTCAATGACTACTTCAATCTATGTGTGTCTATTACAACTAAGGCTGAACCTTCACCAATGGCCTCTCCTGCCCCTTAAATGTCAGAGACCAGCTTCAACAAACATACCATTTACCAGGGTAGGGGCATGTGGATTAGAAAAGTTAGTAAAGGGTATGAAGATGCAAGTTAAAATAAAACAGAAAACATAGGCTAGTACTGGGAGGGAGTTCCAGTAAATACTGAAATTACCTGCATTTAATTATCCATACACTTTTATAACCCAATACAACAGGGGGAAGTGTTGTAATAGGAGCGGCGGGGCTGCGTCCCCAGCACCCCTGCCGCCTGGCTAGCTTATGCCCCGAAATAACAACACACAAACTGTATTCATTTAAACACTGCTTGGCCCATTAGCTCTAGCGCTTACTGGCTAATTCTGATATCCCGATCAACCATTTCTAATAAACTGTGTAGCACCGGTCTTACCGGGAAGATTCTAGCCTACGTCCATCCTGGGTTGGAGCTGCCTGGGAGAGGGGAGCATGGCGTCTCTCTGAGCTCACTTCCTCTTCCTCCCAGCATTCTGTTCTGTTTACTCCTCCCACCTATGTTTTAACCTATGGGGCCAAGCAGTTTCTTTATTACTTAACCAATGACCTTCCTCCATCAGGGAAGAAGACAAAAGACTGCTTTAACATGATACAAAGGACAACTTGAACAGCTAATAACTTCAGTACTTGGAGCCATCAAGCCATTTGTTGGAGGAGGGCTGCTAGTTAGTTCCTAGCTGCTTAGCCCCAAAATAATCACACAGAAACTGTATTAACTAAATCACTGCTTAGCCCATTGTCTCTAGCTTCTTATTGGCTAACTCTTACATATTAATTTAACTCATTTCTAATAATCCATGCATTGCCACATGACAGTGGCTTACCAGCTAAAGTTCCCAGCATCTGTCTCTGGCAGCTCCATTGCTTCTCTCTAACTTTGCCTTCCTCCTCCAATACTATAGGCCAAGACAGTTTCTTTATTCATTAACCAATAAAAGTAACACATAGACAGAAGGACCTCCCACACCTTTTCCCCTTTTCTGTTTAAACAAAAAGGAAGGCTTTAACTTTAACATAGTAAAATTACATATAACAAAACAGGTGCCGGGCGGTGGTGGCGCACGCCTTTAATCCCAGCACTCGGGAGGCAGAGGCAGGCGGATCTCTGTGAGTTCGAGACCAGCCTGGTCTACAAGAGCTAGTTCCAGGACAGGCTCCAAAACCACAGAGAAACCCTGTCTCGAAAAACCAAAAAGAAAAAAAAAACAGGTATCAAGCAAGAACTACAGTTATAACATTTGTATCTACTTTATCTTTTATTATAACTAAGGAAAACTATATGTATTAACTCCATCAAAGACTCTAGAAGGATATAATATTACCTAAGTTAACAGGAAGTACATTGTAAGCAACTTCCAAAACTCTAGAATTGACAGACATCTCACTGCCTGGACAGTCACCCAAAGTTCTTTTGTAACATTGTGGCATCCATCTTCAGCCTACAGGCCCATAGTATCCAGCAGACTTTTTTATGAAGCAGTAAATTTCAAAGACAGTTTTGCCTATATTGGCAGTTTGTCAGTCACTTTTTTGTTTGTCCTGAATGTGTCTGGCAGACTCTTTCATGAAGCAGGAACCCTGAAGGATCATCTCACCTTTAGGCAAGTTCAGCAGTCATCTCTCTGTGGGTCCTGCATGTCCAGTTTATCAAGCAGTCCAGGCAAGAGCACTTTTTGCAAATGGTCAAACTCTATAAGGAGCCTCTTTAATGCCCATCTTCCTCTTGAAGTAATTGGTGCGGCCAGGAACAGATATGTCTCATTGTCATGAAAAGTCCTAAGTTTTTTTGAAATGTCATATTCTGAAAGTCTCTGGAAGATTTGAAGAATACCTAACTGAAATATATCTCTATATATCTAGAAAACCTAACTAACATGACTACAAGCTTGACTATTATAAATGACTATCTATTAATCTATATTTCTTAATTATACATTACATTTTTAAATGAACTACACAATCACAATACCTTAATCAAGAGCAGAAACATACATGTACATATAACAAAATGGACCTTAAATTTGTATCACTAAACCAGGATCCATACCAATGCAAATCTGTAGCATATCCCCTTTAAATGTAAACAAATATTTATAAACAAAAAGCATTCTGTTGTTTAGGTAGTGAACCCACCCTAGAACAAGTATCCTGAAGACAGCCACTCAATGTTTAAACCTTCTATTTCAAAAGAAGGAGCAAAAGTATGCTTGAATATCCTGACCATTGGTCATGGTAGAATGGATCTACCTGTATGGGCCATCTTAATGTCAAAAAACCAAGTAACCACACCCTAGGTCAGGATGTGTAGTCACACTTGTTGTCAACAACTTATAACAAGCTAAAACAGTCTGACCTTCAGATAAGATGGAAATAGGCTCACATTCTTATGCTTCCATGCTTAAAGTGCCAAGACTCAGCTGTTTTCCATGACCCCTTCATTTGTGAAGCTTTCATGCCACCAAAATCAGTACCACTTGGGAACCTTACACAATATTTGCCAAGTTCTGCCATTTTGATATACTTCCTTGCCCCTCCTTCCCCACTCCACCCCACTGGACTACAGCTTCGGTGTACAGACCCTAAAAAAACACCTTTCCAGAAGATTTTGCCTCTGTGATACTGATCTGTTATTAATCACATCTGATTTTTTTTCTGCTCCAGATGATCAGTATCCATTGTCACAGTAAAGCAAAGGTTTCACTTTCACAACTGTCAATTCAAATATATCACATAAACACCCCCAAGAAGTCTTTAAGGGACTCTTAAACTTCTCTGTGAAACTCGTAAGCCAGGCCACTATCATCTGCATTTTTCTCAGCATTATCTTCCAAGTTCCCATAACAGCCCATTAAGCTCTAATCACTCCATAGATTTTCAAGACAAAAGCTCCAAACTCCTTCATTTTCCTTTCACAAAACTTTTCAGGCCTTAAAAGCCACATGATCAGATCTATCACAACCCCCAAGTTCCTGGTGCCAACTTCTTTAATAGTTACTTTTCTGTTACTATGGTAAAGCACCATGAGCAAAAGCAATTTATGGTAGAGATTATTTTGGCTTACAGTTTCAGAGAGATAAGAATATATCAAGTCAACAGAGAGGTGTGGCAGTAAGCAGCAAGCAAGGTAGAAGGAGCAGGAAGTTGAGAGATCACTTTAATTGCAAACATGAAACAGAAAGTGAACTGGAAGTGAGATGAGACTATAAACTCTCAAAGCCCTCTACCAGTGACTATATCCTCCAATACAGCTCTACCACCTAAACCTACCTAAATAAAACCATTAGTGAAGGGCCAAGTGCTCACACATCTGAGCCAATGAGAGACATTTATCACTCAAACCACCATAGCTTGACTAAGGTCTTATGAAACAAGAGTCACAGTTTATTAGGCCCTAATGTGGGATTTAAGAACCAAACCAGGGTCCTCTGCGAGAGAAGCAAGTACTCTTAACTGCTGAGCATCTTTTTCTAGTCCCCTACATCTACTGCTTTTGAGTATGACTTGTTCATGTTTTTCTGAAACCTTGAGATGCATCATTATTTTTTGAGATTCTCTGATTTTTCAAGAAAACATTCATAATATAAACCTTCCGATCAGAAATGCTTTTGTTGTATTCACAAGGTTCTGTTAAATTGTGCTTTTATTTTCATTTGAATTAAGGAATTTCTTTTAAATTTTCATAGAACATTCAGTAGAATATTCCATGTTCTACTAGAAGAATGTATATTCTGTTTTTTTTTTTACTGGAATATACTTGTGTTAGGCTCATTTGAACTATATTGACTTTTCTTTTACATGACATATTTATAGATGAGGATTGGGTAGGAAAATTACTATTATTGCACCAGTAACTCCCTGAGATTTTATATTTATTAATATTTTATGAAATTGAGAATTCCAACATTTAGTCCATATATTTGTAATTGTTATATATTCTTGATTGTTTTCTTTATTAATATGGCTTCTTTATCTCTTCTGACTAATTTTGGTTTGAACCCTACTTTTTCTGATATTATAATGGCAACAATAAATAGCTTACTTTCAGTTTATATTTACTTAAAGACTGATTTCTATCTTTTCATTCTCATTCTGTATCTTTTCGAGTGAGGCATATTTTCAGAGACAATATGTAGATGGATCCTGTTTTTTAATTCAGTCAGATAGTCTATGTCTTTTAATTGAAGAGTTGAAGTCATTTACATTGTTTTTTATTTCTTTTTATTATAAAATAATAGTTTCTCATTTTACATACAAATCCCAGTTCACATTCCCTCTCCTATTTCCATTTCCCCCACCTCCCCCCCTCCCATCCAGTCCTCAGAAAGTGTAGGCTTCTTCCCATAGATAGTCAGCAAAGTCTGGCATATCACTTTGAGGCAGGACCAAGCCCCACCCCATCCATATCTAGGCTGAACAAGGTATTCCTCCAAAGAGAATGAGCTTCAAAAAGCCAGTTCAAACAGTAGGGATAAGTCCTGGTGTCCAAGCCTCACAATTGTCACCCACATTCAGAGGGCCTACTTTGGTCTTATACAGGATCCCCCAGAGTTAGTGAGCTCACACTAGCTCAGGTCAGGTGTTTCTGTGGGTAGCCACATCATGGTCTTGACCCATTTGCTTATGTCATGTCTCCTCCCTCTCTTCGATTGGACTCTGTGAGCTCCACCCAGTGCTTGGCTGTGTATCTCTTCATCTGTTTCCATCAGTTACTGGATGGAAATTCTATGATGACAATGAAAATAGTCATCAATCTGATTACAGGGGAAGACCAGTTCAGGTACCCTCTCCACTATTGCTTCAGGTCTTACCTGAGTCGTCCTTGTGGATTCCTGGGAATTTTCTTAGTGTCAGGTTTCTCACTAACCCCCCAATGGCTCCCTCAATCAAGATATCCATTTCATAGCTCTTCCTCTCTGTCCTTCACCCATCTTGGTCATCCCATTCCCTCATCTTCTCCTCCTCTCTTCCCTTCTCCCCTCTCCCTTCTCTTATGACCTCTTTTCCCCCCTCCATGCTCTTAATTTTCTCAAGAGACTTTTTCTATTTCCCCTTCCTAGGGGGATCCATGTATGTAGCTTACTGTGGGATAATGCTCTTGTACACTGTAAAGATTTGTCACTAGTATTGGTTTAAGAAAATGCTGAGTGGCCAGTAGCCAGGTAGGGAACATAGGGAGGGGTAACCAGACTAGGAGAATTATGGAAAGAGGAAAAGCAGAGATGCAGTCATCAGCCAGATACAGAGGAAGTAAGATGAGAATGCCTCACTGATAAATGGTACCATGCCACATGGCTAAACACTCATAAGAATTATGGCTTAATTTAAGTTATAAGAGCTAGTTAATAATAAGCCTGAGCTAATAGGCCAAAGGGTTTAAAATTAATATAAGCCTCTGTGTGTTTCTTTGGGACTGAATGGCTATGGAACTGGACGGTACAGAAACTTTAGTCTACAGTCTTGGTATTCTCCTTATTACCTAGCTTCTCTGGAATTGTGGACTATAAGATGGTTATCCTTTGTTTATATCTAATATCCACTTATGAGTGAGTACATACCATGTTTATCTTTCTGGGTCTAGGTTACCTCACTCAGGATAGTTTTGCTAGTTCCATTTATTTGTGTGAAAATATCAAAATGTCATTGTTTTTACCAATGAGCAGTACTCCATTGTGTAAATGTACCACATTTTCTTTATCCATTCTTTGGTTGAGGGGAATCCAGGTTGTTTTTAGGTTCTGGCTATTGTGAATAATGCTGCTATGAACATACTTGAGCAAATGTTCTTGTGGTATGAGTGTGCATCCTTTGGGTATATGCAAAAGAGTGGTATGTAGGCAGAGGCTGCAATGTGGTGCTAGTGGTATGTCTGGGTCTTGAGGTAGATTGATTCTCAATTTTCTGAGAAACTGCTATACTGATTTTCAAAGTGGCTGTATAAGTTTGTACCCCCACCAGCAGTGGAGGAGTGTTCCCTTTCTCCACATCCTCTCCAGTATAAGCTATCATCAGTGTTTTTTATTTTAGCCATTCTGACTGGTGTAAGATGGTATCTTAGAGTCATTTTAATTTGCATTTCCCCGATGGCTAAGGATGTTGAACAGTTCTTAAAACATCTTTCATCCATTTGAGATTCTTGTGTTAAGAATTCTGTTTAGATCTGTACCCCACTTTTTAATGGGATTATTTTGTATTTTATGTCTCGTTTTTTGAGTTCTTTGTATAGTTAGGATATCAGCCCTCTGTCAGATGTGGGGTTGGTGAAGATCTTTTCTCATTCTGCAGGCTGCCATTTTGTCTTATTGACTGTGTCCTTTGCTTTACAGAAGCTTCTCAGTTTCAGGAGGTCCCATTCATTAATTGTTTCTCTTAGTGTCTGTGCTACTGGTATTATATTTAGGAAGTGGTCTCCTGTGCCAATGTGTTCAAGACTACATCCAACTTTTTCTTCTGTGAGATTCAGTGTGGTTAGATTTATGTTGAGGTCTTTGATCCATTTGGACTTGAGTTTTATGCATGTGTATAAATATGGGTCTATTTCATTCTTGTACATGTCAACATCCAGTTATGCTAGCACCATTTGTTAAAGATGTTTTCTTTTTTCCATTGTATAATTTTAGCTTCTTTGTCAAAAATCAGGTGTTTATAGGTGTGTGGATTAATATCAGGATCTTCTATTTTATTTCATTGGCTCATCTGTCTGTTTTTCTGCCAGTACCAAGCTGTTTTCGTTACTTTAGCTCTATCATAAAAATTGATGTCAGGGATGATGATACCTCCAAAAGTGCCTTTATCATACAGGATTGTTTTGTCTATTTTGGGTTTTTTTGTTTTTTTATATGAAGTTGAGAATTTTTCTTTCAAGATCTATGAAGAATTGTGTTGGGCTTTTGATGGAGATTGAATTGAATCTGTAAATTGCTTTTGGTAAGATTGCCATTTTTACTATGTTGATAATATCCATCCAAGAGCAAGGTCTGATATCTTCTTCAATTTCTATTCTTCAAAGACTTAAAGTTCTTTTCATACAGGTCCTTCCCCCCCTTTTTTTGTTAACATTACCCCAAGAGATTTTATGTTATTTGTGGTCATTGTAAAGGGTGATGTTTCTCTGATTTCTTTCTTAGCCATTTTATCATTTGTATATAGGAGGGCTACTGATGCTTTTGAGTTGATCTTGTATCCTACCACATTACTGAAGGTGTTTTTCAGCTGTAGGAGTTCCCTGAACAAAATTTTGGGGTCACTTATATATACTATTATATCATCTTCAAATAGTGAAGGTTTGATTTCTTCCTTTCCAATTTGTATCTCCTGCATCTACTTTTGTTGTCTTATTCCCTAGCTAGAACTTTGAGTACTATATAGAATCGATACCGAGAGAATGGTCTACCTTGTCTTGTTCTGACTTTAGTGGAATTGTTTTAATTTTCTCTCCATTTAATTTGATATTATCTGTTGGCTTGCACTTTATTGTTTTTATTATGCTTAGATATGTTCCTTGTATCCCTGATCTCTCCAAGACCTTTATCATAAATGCGTATCAGATTTTTTTGATTTCTTTTTTTTTAATCTTTCACTGAGAAAAAGAAAAAAAAGTTTCGGACTCCTCCCAGCCTCCCACCTCCCACCCCCTCCTCTCACCCCTCTCCCCCTACCCCACTCCCCTCCCACTCCCTCTCCAGTCCAAAGAGCAGTCAGGGTTCCCTGCCCTGTGGAAAGTACAAGGTCCTCCCCCCTCCGTCCATGTCTAGGAAGGTGAACATCCAAACTGGCTAGGCTCCCACAAAGCCAGAACATGAAGTAGGATCAAAACCTCATGCCATTGTCCTTGGCTTCTCATCAGCCCTCATTGTTCGCCATGTTCAGAGAGTCCGGTTTTGTCCCATGCTTTTTCAGTCACAGTCCAGCTGGCCTTGGTGAGCTCCCAATAGATCAGCCCCACTGTCTCACTGGGTGGGTGCACCCCTCGTGGTCCTGACTTCCTTGCTCATGTTCTCCCTCTTTCTGCTCCTCATTGGGACCTTGGGAGCTCAGTTCGTTGCTCCAGTGTGGGTCTCTGTCTCTATCTCTATCCATCACCAGATGAAGGTTCTATGATGATATGCAAGATATTCGTCAGTATTGCTATAGGATAGGGTCACCTCAGGTTCCCTATCCTCAGCTGCCCAAGGAACCAACTGGGGACATCGCCCTGGGCTCCTGGGCACCACTCTAGGTTCAAGTCTCTTGCCAACCCTAAGGTGTCTCCCTTAACTAAGATCTGTGCTTCCCTGCTCCCCCATTCAACCTTCCTTTATCCCAATCATCCTGTTTTCCCAAGTTCCCCCCATCCTTCCCTTCTCACTTTTCTCTCCCCATCTCCTCTCACCCCCATCCCACCTCACCCCCATGATCCCAACTTTTTCCCCGGCAACCCTGTCTACTTCCCATAGCCAGGAGGATAACTATATGTTTTTCTTTGGGTTCACCTTCTTATTTAGCTTCTTTAGGATCACCAATTATAGACTCCGTGACCTTTATTTATGGCTAGAAACCAATTATGAGTGAGTACATCCCATGTTCATCTTTTTGGGTCTGCGTAGGCAACCTACTGACTGGGAGAAGATCTTCACCAACCCCGCAACAGACAAAGGTCTGATCTCCAAAATATATAAAGAACTCAAGAAACTAGACTTTAAAATGCTAATTAACCCAATTAAAAAATGGGGCATGGAACTGAACAGAGAATTCTCAACAGAAGAAGTTCAAATGGCCAAAAGACACTTAAGGTCATGTTCAACCTCCTTAGCGATCAGGGAAATGCAAATCAAAACAACTTTGAGGTGTCATCTTACACCTGTCAGAATGGCTAAAATCAAAAACACCAATGATAGCCTTTGATGGAGAGGTTGTGGAGGAAGGGGTACCCTCATCCATTGCTGGTGGGAATGAAAACTTGTGCAACCACTTTGGAAATCAGTGTGGCGATTTCTCAGGAAACTCCGGATCAACCTACCCCTGGACCCAGCAATACCACTCTTGGGAATATACCCAAGAGATGCCCTATCATATGACAAAAGCATTTGTTCAACTATGTTCATACCAGTATTATTTCTAATAGCCAGAACCTGGAAACAACCTAGATGTCCTTCAATGGAAGAATGGATGAAGAAAATGTGGAATATATACACATTAGAGTACTACGCTGCAGTAAAAAACAATGACTTCTCGAATTTTGCATGCAAATGGATGGAAATAGAAAACACTATCCTGAGTGGGGTGTTAGATTTTGCTGAATGCTTTTTAAATATCTAATGATATGATCATATGGTTTTCTCTTTCAATTTATTTATATGTTAATTACATTGACAGATTTTTATATGTTGAACCATCCGTGAATCTCTGGAATGAAATGAACTTGATTATAGTAGATAATCTTTTGATGTGTTCTTGGATTCAATTTGCCATTATTTTATTGAATAATTTTACATCAATGTTCACAAGGGAGATTGGTCTGTAATCTCTTTCTTAGTAATGTCTTTGTTTGGTTTGGGTATCAGGGTAACTGTAGCGTCATAAAAAGAGTTTGGCAATGTGTAGACAGAAGTTTCTGCTCCCCCCATCAGTTCCACAATCATTCAATCACAAAGAAACACACAGAGGCTTATATTAATTTTAAAGTGTTTGGCCTATTAGCTCAGGCTTATTACTAACTACTCTTACAATTTAAATTAACCCATAATTTTTTGTCTGTATTTAGCCATATGGCTTGTTGCCTTATATGAGTAAGGCATTTTCATCCTGCTTCTTCTGCATCTGTCTGGTGACTGTGTCTCTGCCTTTCCTCTTCCCAGAATTTTCCTAGTCTTGTTGTCCCACCCTATACTTCCTGCCTGGCTACTGGACAATCAACATTTTATTAAACCAAGATGAGTGGCAAATCTTTACAGTGTTCAAGTGCATTATCCCACAGCAGCAATGTTTCTTCCATTTCTGCTTTGTGGAACAATTTGAGGAGTATAGGTATTAACCTTTCATTGAAGTCTAATAGAATTCTGTACTAAAACAATCTGTCCCTGGACCTTTTATGGTTTGGAGACTTTTGATGATTGCTTTTATCACCTTTTGAGTTGTAGGTCTATTTAAGTTGTTCATCTGGTAGTGGTTTAATTTTGGTATGTGGTACCTATACAGAAAATTGTCCATTTCTTTTAGATTTTCTAATTTTGTGGAGTACAGATTTTTTAAGTATGACCTAATGATTTTCTGGATTTCCTCATTGTCTATTGTTATGTCCTCCTTTTCATTTCTGAATTTATTAATTTTGATAGTTTCTCTGCCTTTCAGTTAGTTTGGTAAGGGTTTGTCTATCTTGTTGATTTTTTTTGATGAACCAGCTACATGTTTCATTGATTCTTTGATTATTGTTTGTTTCTATTTTATTGATTTCAGCCCTCAACTTGATTATTTTCTGTCATTTACTCCTCCTAGGTGAGTCTTCTTCTTTTTGTTCTAGAGCTTTCAGGTGTGCTGTTAAGTCACTAATGTGAGATTTCTTCACCTTATTTATGTAGGCATTTAGTGCTCTGAAATTTTCTCTTAGCACTGTGCTGTGGGATAATACTCTTGTACACTGTAGAGATTTGTCATTCATATTAATAAACACTGATTGGTCAGTAGCCAGGCAGGAAGTATAGGCAGGGTGACCAGGCTAAGAAAATTCTGGGAAAAGAAAAGGCAGAGATATAGTCACCAGCCAAATACAAAGGAAGTAAGATGAGAATACCTTACTAAGAAAAGGTACCAAGTCATGTGGCTAAACATAGATAAGAATTATGGGTTAATTTAAATTGTAAGATCCAGTTAATAATCAATCTAAGCTAGTAGTCCAAATAGTTTACAATTAATATATGCCTCTGTTTCTTTGGGACTGAACAGCTGCAGGACAGAAATTTCTATCTACAGCACTGCTTTCAGAGTGCCCTGTAGTTCTGTAGGTTAGGTATGTTGTGCCTTTATTTGTATTGAATTCTAGGAAGTCTTTAATTTCTTTCTTTATTTCTTCCTTGACCCATAAGTGATTCAGTAGGGCATTGTTCAGTTTCCATGAGTTTTTAGGCTTTCTGCAATTAGTGTTGTTGTTGTTGAATTCTAACTTGAAGTCATGGTGATCCAAGAAGGATACAAGGAGTTATTTCAATTTTTTTTCATCTGTTGAGGTTTGCTTTGTTATAGAATATGTGATCAGTTTTAGAGAAGGTTCCATAAGATGCTGAGAAGAAGGTCTATTCTTTTGTGTTTTGATAAAATGTTCTATAGCGACCTATTAAGTCCATTTGATTCATGACATTTGTTAGTTCTCTTATTTCTCAGTTAAGTTTCTGGCTGGCTGACCTGTCCATTGGTGAGAGTGGAGTGTTGAAGTCTTCTACTATTAGTGTGTGGGGTTTGATGTGTGATTTAGGCTTTAGTAATGTTTCTTTTACATGTGTGGCTACCCTTGTATTTGGGGCATAGATGTTCATAATCGAGATTTCACTTTGATGGATTTTTCCTGTGATGATTATGAAGTGTCCTACTCCATCTCTTTTGAATAATTTTGAAGTCTGTTTTGTTAGATATTAGAATAGCTACACGTGCTTGTTTCTTAGATCCATTTGATTGGAAAATATTTTCCAACCCCTTACAAGCTCTTATGGAGGCTGTTGGAGCAGCCTTCCTGTAGGAGGCTTGCCCACTGGCCAGCTATTACAACTGATGTAGGTGGGGGAGTGGGCCATGGCTTTGCCCTAGGGCCTAGGAGCTAGAGACTGTGTTGTCCAGCTGAGGGGCTGGTCACTTACCTCTTAGTCTGCTCTGTACAGTCACAGTCTGTCTCTTGGAGAATCACTGAGGTTGTAGGAAATGGGTAGGTTTGGAGGCAGAGTGGGACTTGTAGATTAAAGGGTCCTGTATGGGGTTTTGGAGCAGCATGCCTGAAGGAGGTTTGTCCATTGGCTGGCTAGTGTGCCAGTGCAGGGCAGGGCAAGACTTAGGATTTTGCCCCGGGGCCTAGGGCCTAGAGATTGAGCTCTCCAGCTGGTTGGCCGGTCACTCACCTCTTGGTCCACTCTGTTCAGTTGCAGTCTGTGTCTCTACATTGTCATTTTTGAGTTTTGAGAATTTCTGTGTTTGGGGGATTGATTTTTCTGGTTGGTTGAATTATTATTTGTTATTTTCTTTCTCCCATATTAGTTCTAAAGGTTTGCTGATTACTGTGTGGTCAAATAATCTTTTCATACACTGTAAAGGTGTCGTTTTTCCAACATACCTTCTGATTGGTTTAATAAAGAGTTGAATTACCAATAGCCAGGAAGGAAGAGGTTAGTTAGAGCTTCCAGGCAAAAAGAGAGAAGAAAAGGAGATGAATCTAGGTACAGGAGAAACACCAGAGGATATAAGAGGAAACAGGAATTGCAAGATGGAAGAATGGTAAAAAGTCATGAGTCCAAATGTAGATTAATACAAATGGGTTAATTCAGTTTATAAGAGCTAGTTGGAGAAGCCTAACCTATATAGGCTGAGCTTTCATATTTAATAAGTCTCTGTGTTGTTATTTGGGAACTGACAGCACAGAGAAACACTTGCCACAGTACTGTGTTGGACACTGTGGTAGTATGAATGGAATTGGCTCTCATAATCTCATAGAGAATGGCACTATTAGGAGGTGTGACTTTGTTGGAGTGGGTATGGCCTTGTTGGAGGAAGTGTGTCACTATGGGAGCAGGCATTAAGGCTTCCTATGCTCAGGATACAGCCCAGTGTTTTAGTTGACTCCTGCTGTCTACTCCAGGACCACATCTGTCTGCACACTGCCATGCTCCCTATCATGATAATAGTTGACTAAACCTCTGAAACTGTGAGTCATCCCAATTAAATGTTTTCTTTATAAGAGTTGTCATGATCATTGTGTCTCTTCACAACAATGAAAACTCTTATTATAATGGATATAATGTATTCTTACCTAGTTATTCATCTACTCCTGTTACAAAATTTATTGTTTTATGCCCTTGTGATTGAGACACTCTTAAGAATTCATTATACACTACTGTCATCTTGCTGGTCATAAATTGTTTTAGGTTGTTTTTGTCTAGAGATATCTATATTTCTCTATATTAAAAGTATGATTGTGAGGAGAATCAACACAGAGGGACACATACTTCCATGCTTCCATGGTCAAGTGAGGCCTTTGGTCCATTCTCAACAGATGGAGCAACTGATTTTATTTTTTGTTTTAGAGGCTTATCTCAAGATAAAATGACTCCTAAGGGTAATATTCTCAACTGGACTTAATAGTCAAAAAGAAAAAAATGCTTAATTTTGGCTTTCTCCATGGTTTTATATACCCAAACAGGAAATTATAACCAAAGATTAAAATGGCTCTTTTCTTAGCAGCCCATGAAATCACAAATCTGTATGAGATGCTGTTTAGACAATATTTTTCTCATTAAGGATTTTCTTCTTAATAAAGAAGATGCTGCTCATATATAGAACATTATGACCTTGGCTCAGATTCTGAGTTCATCACTCTGGAGTCCAGCATTGGAGACCAACGAAAAACCCTTGAGAAAAGTCCAGTGAATAGACATTGTAAGCCCATCAAGAGATGCTAATGAACTTTAATTCTGACATGTGAAAATGTCCTTTGTTTGGGCCTCTTGTGGTTCTCTGCCTAAGATTTGGATTGCTAATATAACCTTATTTTGTCTTATAAAGGAAAACATTTCATCGGAGTTTTAGTCTATTATCATCATGACAAGAAGCATGGTAGTATGTAGGCAGACTTGGTCATGGAAATGTAGCTGAGAATTCTACATATGGATCAGCAGGCAGAAGGAAGAGACAAGGAACTACTAGTCTGTGGCTCCCCTTTATTTTCACAGCCTGTTAGCTACTAGTCAACAAGGACAAGGGGAAGAAGCAATGATAGAAAGCCTTGAACAGCCTGTGAACATGAGGAAGACAGCTGTCCAGGAGACTACTTCAGTGACTCTGCTCAACTTTACTCCAGAATATAGGGAATATATAGGATTGGGAACAGTAGTTTGGAAATCACCTAATTTGCATTAAACAATATGCTCCTATCATAAAGTTCCTAGTTACAAGTCTTAGTTATCATATGTGGAAGTGTGGTCCTATTGTAATGTTCCTAGCACAATATCTAATTACCATGTGGGCATCAGGGGGAAGAGTTTTTGCAGAGAACTGCTTCCAGGGTCATATTAGAGATAAGTCAGGCATCCAGTTCTAGAGACAGTTTCCAAATAAGGTCTACCAGAAAACAGGGTGCCTTCCACCAGGGAGAGGAAGTTATCCATGTTGCCCAGCTTTGAGAGAGCTGCCAGTCCATGATAGACTGCAACCTCTGAGCAGCAGGACCTCCCAGGACTAGGCATGGCTTGAGCTTTTGAAACCTCAAATCCCTCTCCATATGACACACTTCTTTCGACAAGGCCACACCTACTCCAACAAGGCCACACCTTCTAATAATGCCTTTCCCAGTGGGCCTAAAGGGGCCATTTTTATTGAAACCACCACCTGGCCTCCATACACCTGTAGTCATAACATAATGCATTTAGTCCAACCTCTAAAAGCCCTCATAGCCTATAACAGTCTCAAACTTGTTTAAAAGTTCAAAGTCTCTTCTGAGATTCATGCAATCTTTTAACTTTAACCCCTGTACAATCAAAACAAAAAAGCAGATTATCTATTTCAACATATAATGGCACAGGATATTCATTACTGTTCCAAAAGGGATGGAGGGAAACATAATGAGAAAATATTGAACCAAAGCAGGACCAAAACCCAGCTGGGTAGACTCCAAACTCTACATCTCCATGTCTGATGTCAAGTTGCTCTTCAGATCTCCAGCTTCTTTCAGCTTTGTTGATTGCAACACACTTCTCTCTTTTCAACTGGTTCTACTTTCTATTAACAGCTTTCCTAGGCAGGTATCTCACAGCTCTGGCATTTCCAACACTTTAGGATCTCCAAGGCAATCCAGGCTTCAACTTCACAGGAATGCTAACTCTTGCCTTTACTTTCTTATATTACTTTATAGGCGCCAGCCAAGGAGTTCCTTTCCACCTTACATATAACAATTATTCAGATAAAACCACTGATGAACATTCAAGGTCCCTTAGAAAGAAGCACTGCAGTAGTACCCCAACTGCTGCACCTGACAACCCTACTCAACTTTAAAAGGCTATGTAGATCATGATCCCAGTTCCCTAATGAAAGCTAATGTTGCCTCTTCAGAGGAGGGAAAGATGAGGACAGGAGATAATAATAAAAAAAAAAAAAACAGGACATACTATTTACATATTGGGGCCTCGATTCATGCCCTTGGCCACAAATTTAAAATGTCCTTGGTTCTGTACTGCCAGAGGCCAGAATTGCCAAAGAGTATTTGTGGGCTCTGATCCCTGGTCTGACTCCTAAATGATTTCAGCGTTACTTCTTTAGATGAGGAGAATGATGAGAACAGGAGACAGAAACTGGTCTGGTAGGGTTAGGACCTCAAAGCAGAAGTTCCATACATTCCTTTGCTGGAGCAGTGCCAGAGTTAAACAGTTCTTTTTCTTTATTATCCCCTAAGTGAGTGATTTTGCATAAAGCCTCTATGTGACTCCATTGAAGGCGTAAGTCACAAACAATCCCACACCAGTTTGGAATTATGATTAATAGGATTGTTATTTATTTAAGGGGGAAAAACTTACAGATCACCATCCCAGACAACAGCCCTCTGCGCAATCAGGAAGGGAGCCTAGTCGCCAGAAGCGGAACCAGAAGCCAGAGAGAGAGCAAAGGGAAGTGGCTGCTTTTTTAAAGAGAGAGAGACCATGCTCCAATGGGCTGGTATCTCAGCAGCTATTGAATGAAGGAGCGAAAGGAGCTCCCGCAACAACACATGACTGAAACTGAGAGGAGGCACATAAACACCTTGCTGGGACAACTGAACTAATCAACTCATACTCCTCCCCATACTTCATCCCAGTTTCTGCCATTAGTCCTTTAAAAAGGCCCCAGACTAACAACTTGATGTTATCCTATCTCCTGGGACCCTTCCTCTTATACAAGAGCCCTGTTCTCTATCTATATTCTTCCCTCCCTCCTTCTCTCTTTTGACTCCTACCTATAAATCTATAATAAACTTTTCTGTTTATATTAAACTCAAAAATATGTTTTCTCAAGATTGCAATCTTGAGTGGCAATTGTTTACTTCCAAGGATTGAATATACCATTCCTTGCTTTCCTGGTTTTCATCATTGCTTATAAAAGGTATACCTGTACTTTGTCCACCCACAGCTATAGTTTTCTTTCTGTTGTTCTGAGTAATTACATTTTCACATATAATTTTCAGTGTCTGAGGCTCATATTTAACTTTTCCAATGTTAACCTTGACCCTCGTTGCTTTTCTACCAATCCCTCAGTTTGTGCCTGAGAATATCTGTGTCTGCAAGTCTGTCAGACTCAGTTCAGTCCTTATAGTTGTGTCCTTGTTGTTTTCCAGGTTGTATTGGTATGACAAAATATCTGACAAAACAACTTTTGAAAATAAGTATTTATTCTGGCAAATGATTTAAGGAAGTCCTGGCAACAGGCACAACTAACTGTAGCTTTGGTAGCAGGAATAAGCAAGCAAAGAGAGATAAATTCTGGTATATATTTAATATGAGTTAATATTTATTGGGAAAAATAAGTAATGAATGAATTTACAACTTCTCAAGAGTGGATTTGGAAGGACTTATTTTATGTTGCAGGGTATATTTGAATAAAAACTAAGTATTAGACTATGGGTTATGATCTTTACTTTGAAGAGATGGCAAATATTTTAGGCTTTACAAATCACATACTACCTTCATCTACCTTCATTTTTATGTTTTTAACATTTTAAAAATAGAAAATCCATAACTCATTTATGGAGCCCATCATATATAATACCTCTCTGCATGAGGTGAGAAACAAGAAACAGTGAAGAAAACAAATATAATCCATATGCATATCAGTAGAGGCCTTTTATCATTCTCCTCTCTGCTCTCATCCACAAAAGCTCAAAAAATTTAACTTTAGTCACCTCATAGCCTGTTATTTCAGAACGCTCCCAAGAAATCACTAAAGTCTTTTGAGTCTCTACCTATGGTATTTATGTGTTATTAGTTTCACCCCATAAATAAACATAAAATTCAGTACATATTATCAAGCCTACATATGAATGTACATATAAATATACATATGTGTGTGTACATATATATATATGTACACATACACAAGTCAACTCAAAATTAGTTTTTTGTTTTTACTAACTTTACTACATATTTGCCAGGTCATTAAATAGAGTCACCTGAAGAACCACATAGACTTTTTTTGGTTACATGGCTTTCTTCCTCTTCCCATACCACAAATTAAGATAACTATGCTTTTCAAATTATCTGGTTTGTCTTATTGAGATCATTAAACCTATTGTTTTATAATACGTATAGCTATATTTATAATTGTATCATTATTCCCATGGCCTAATAAAAATTATGTTACTCTCTCTTGTCTTCTAGGATGTGGTGCCATAAGTTGTTGCACCTACAAAGCAGGCTGCAGAATTTGATGAAGAGAGGAGACATAGGTCAAGCTCTTCACCTGTCCAACTTTAAAAGTTTATTTTCCTTATCCACCCATTGGCGCCATACATCTTCCAAGTCTGTGAATTGTACTTGGCTCCAACATGAAGATCATTTGGGTAAGAGATGTGTGGGGACATATTAATTTTTAATTGTGGTAAAAACAGATAGCACACTAAAATCCCATCTTAGTTAGAGATAACTCTGCAGTGCTCCAGCCAAACTTCATACCCTGTATCATCTAAGAAAAAAAAGAAAGCCTCAATAGCCATGATAAAATGTTTAACGCATATAGACTAGGAATATTACAAACACAGAAAGTACTACAAGGTAAAGTGTAGAGCGAGCTTTACCCATTGTATTGATTCCTAAGGTTTCTGAAAGGATTTCAAACTGAATAGTGTCAGAATACACTCCAAGAATGGAGTTGTATGAGGGAAATTCTGAGTGCTTGTGAGAAAACTCCAAGAAAACAAGAGTCTTGTGACCTCGGTTTCTTTAAAAGCACAGAATTGTTCTTGGGATTTGCTTTTTTGTTCCTACCAGTTGTAATGAATAAATGTAAGTTTGTTTCAGCTATTTTTATTCATATGCCTCTATGAAAAAACATGTTTTTGCCACATGTGGCTTGTCCTGGTAATTGTATACTTTACTCGGGTGATTCTTCTTAACCCTCAGAGTATAAATTGTCTCATATTCTGAATAAAGTTGGCTATATACATGAAACTTCAGAACACTTCATTTTTAGGCTCACTCTTCCAGGTTGACATGGCCAACTAGAGAAGTAAACAGATCGAATAAAACATAGGAATATATTTTCTCACAATGTCTTTGGAAAATCATAGTATTGGCAAGATACTCCCTTCAAAGGTCTTTGACAGAATCTTCAGTTAACCTATTCTATTTTCTTTTAGATGCCAGAAATTCTTGGCTTTTTTGTTTCTTTGCTTGCTTGCTTATAGAATCATCACTTCAATCTTGCTTCCATTACATTGTCCTCTACATTATTTTGAAGTAAGCCTCTCCTTATAAAGATGGCAATCATTATAACTTTTAAACTTGATTATATCAGCAATGACTACAGATGCTCCAATGATATATTTATTCTGTATTCTCAAGTCTTTCATCAATGTTTTATAGTTTTGAATACAGAGATGCTATTTTGTTGGCTAAATTTATTCCTAGGTACTTTATTTTAGGAACTAAATGAATGGAATATTTTTCTTGACTTTTTGTAGCTAATCAACTTTAAACTAATTTTCTTGATGTTGGTAACTTGTTTCTTTTCCCTTTTATCTTGACTAACATAGCTAAAGATTTATTAGTTTTATTTCTTTCAAGGAAATCATTTTTGGGTTCATTGATTTTTTTTCTTATCTCTCATTTTCAATCTATTTCTTATCCATTTTTGACTATTCATTAAGTTTAATTTGTTCTTGTTTTATTTCTTAATGTTATAACTTAGGCTATTAATTTTAGATCTTCTACTGTATGCATTTATTGCAATATATTTCCTTCTAATCACTTCTTTAGTACTTTCTTGATGGTTGAGAGATTGGACGCTTAAAAAAAGGAATCCCACACTAGCTCAGAACTAAGAAATAGACTGGCATTTATTAAGGGGTAAAACTTACAAATCAGGATTCCCTGCTTGAACAATGGATAAAGATGAGATCCAAAACAAACCGAACCAGCAAAATGGGGCCCAGAGGGAGGAGAGAAGGGGCAGGATGCACTTCCGCATCCAGGTAAATAGTCTATGAGGCCACGCCCCAGTAGGCAGATAGTTACTAGCTGTAAATCTTCCCACAGCACCTTCTAATATTTTTGTAAACTGTATACTCATTTTGATTTAGTTCAGAATGTTTATTTGTATATTTAAATGCTTATAGCTTAATTTCTAAATGCACAGTACTTTTATATTTTACTATTATTTATTTCTAGTTAATTCCATTATACTGAGAAAACATTATATATTTTTAGATTTCTTTAACCTTTTGAGCTTTGTTTTATGTCTAAGAATGTGGTCTTTCTTGGTGGGTTTTCATGTGTACTTTAGAACACATGGTTCTCTGTTGTAGGAGGCTGCTTGTTTGTTCCAAGCTGCCCAGAACCAAAGTAATCTCACAGAAACCATATTATTTGCAATACTATTTGGCCAATAGCTTAAGCGTATTTCTGGCTAACTCATATCTTAAATTAACCCATCTCTATTAATCTATGTATCGCCACGAAGCTGTGGCTTAAGAGGTAAAGTTCTAACATCTGTATTGGTGGTGCTACATGGCTTCTCTCTGATGCCATCTTCTTTCTCCCAGCATTCAGTTTAATTTTCCCTGCCTACCTCTGCTCTGCCCTGCTATAGGTCCAAAGCAGTTTCTTTATTAATCAATGATAATCACAGCATACAGAGGGGAATCCTACATCAGCTCTTTGTCCCACGGGTCAATTTGTCTATTTTTATAACAGTTATATGCCATGTTCATTATTATGGTTTTGTAACATCTTTTGAAATTAGGTAATATGATATCTCTACTTTTGTTCTTTCTATCCAAAATTGCTTTGGCTATTTGGAGCTCTTAAGTTGAAATCTTTCTTCTAAGATCACAAACAAGATAGAAAGGTTACAGTTGCTGCTTCTATTGATCATTAGACTAGAAACCTTACCCAGGGTAATTAGGTGAGAAAAAGAAAAGGTATGGTTTTTCATATGAAAACCATGAAGGTTCCACTACAAATACTGAAGTAACTAGTACATTAATTAAGTGAAGATTATATATATAGTTAAAATGAATAATCTGAAGGAGCCATACTGTTTCAGCATATGTATCATAGTTCTGAGATTGAGAATCTTTGGAATAGCGTATAGGCCATCCCAAAAGTCATTCTTAAAAACCTCAAACCATCAATGTTTTTTCTTTTGCCGATTGATATATGTGTGAATTGAGTCACATTAAATATTTATGCTACTTAGAAGTCTACCATGGTTTTTATTTTCTCCTTTTCTCATATTTTATTTATGCCTGCACAATTCTTCATTTTCTTCCAGGGATAAGTAGAACACCCTTACAATTTTCCATCTTTCCTTAGTGTACATATAGACTTGCATAAGTGTGTGTCGTTCCAAACATAAATGCATATTGGAGCTTTTCAAGACTCTTTAGAATACCTCATTCTCTGGTTCATGTTGTTAGATTTCTGGCTATTCTTTTACTGTGTTTCTTGCCTGCACAAAACCTAGGGCAAGGATTTTTCTGAACTGTTTTCCAAATCAAGTTAGTTCACTTTGACAGCAGAACTGCAGGTTTTTTTGGATTGTCTACCCTTATAAAAATACTGCTAATGGAGCTAGAGTAGGAACAAAGAACATCTAAAGCTGAGCACATGTTCCTGTTTTTACTAACTAAAGTTCAGTAGATATTTTCTTGAATAAATGTTTCTTTGTAAAATAAATTTTATTTTTAATTTAGTGTAAATTTAATGCAACATGGTATTATGAGATACATGTAGACAATAAAATGATTACTTATTAAGCAACCTAATATTTATAAACCTATTAACTATACTCACATTGTATATTAGATTTATAGTCTTGAATATCTTCTATTCTACTATGTATCTCCTGATATATATTTCCTATTTCCTCCCAGTTGTCTTTTTCCCAGTAACTACTGCTTTAGCCTCTATCTCTGTATAGTTGAATTTTTTTTGTTTTCCACATAACATCTGAAATCATATCACATATTTTATTCCATGTTTGACTTATTTCATTATAGAGGCATATTTTTTGTGTTTTAATAAATAAAGCTTTTCTAAAGATCAGTGCAAAGCAGCCACACTAGTCATTCATACAGATCAGGCAGTGGTGGCACACATCTTTAATTCTAGGCATCATAATAGTTAGCCATAGAGACCAGGTTGTGGTGGTGCATGTCTTTAATCCCAGCACTAGAGAGGAATATAAGATGGGAGGAGACAGGTCTTGTGCTCAGTCTCAATCTGAGGATTCATGGAGGCAGGATCATTCATTTTCAGTCTGAGGTACAGGTAAGAGCCAGTGGCTGACTGCTTTGCTTTTCTGATCATTATTTTGAACCCCAGTGTCTGTCTCTGAGTTTTTATTATTCATGCTACATCTGGCATCCAACATTTGGGGTATGAATTCATGAAAAAGCTGTTTCCTTGTGACTTTACAGCCACCAGCATAGGTCGGACCTACACATTGCTGGAGTCACTGCTGTACTGGCTAGGTTTCTCTTTTTTCTCTCCTTACGGGCTCTCCCTGAACCCCTTTCTTAGGCTGCTGCCCAACTAGTTAGTTGCCTTGAAATTCAGTCAAGCTTTTATTGTTCTGTGCAACAGCAATAAGCCTCTCATCTTCATCAATGTCAGCAGAACATTTGGTAAGACAATTGGGAATTCTTAAAAAGATGAATTAGTAAAAAGAGTTTTTTCCCACATTAAAAATGGGGAAAACCATTACAATGGAAGGATTTGGATGTCTGTATGATAATATGCTAGACCATTTGAAACGGGAATTAAATGAGAGCATAACTGATTTAGATGAGATTTATGTAATGTCAGTTTTAAACATTATCAACTTTATCATTTTTGGTTATCACTAAAAAGTTGGTTCATCTGAGAGCTAAGATACAGCCCTTAGAAAAACCTAGTAAAACAGGTTACACAGCTATTCAAATCCAAATCCAGACAGAGGAATTTAATTGAGAACCAATTTCAGCATTGCATTATAAGAATAGTGAGGAAAAGTCTAAAGTTTTCAAACAAACAACCTTAGGATATCCAATAACTTTATAGTAATTGCCAAATGTCAAAAATTCCATTACAGTTAACTGGACTCCTGTGCCAGTGTTAGATTTAAGGGGATTTAAGGAAGCAATAGTCTCATGAGGCATGAATTCACCTTTTGTGAACCAAATGTTAAACTCGTGGTCAGTGTGTAATAGAATTACCCCTAAAAACTAGATAGAATTGGTTAAAGGTGTTTTAGAGCCTGGTTCACAATTACAATAGAGTACCTTGTTCAGAGAAGAGGAAAAGATTATTGAATAATAGAGTAAAGCTAAATGTATGGAAATATCCCCAAATCAAATTCTTGAAGAAGGAGATTATGCTACTATAAAAAGGCAGTCTGTATATGATGACCACAAACTGGATTTATGCAACACAGCAGCTTTGAATGTTTGAGACAGAATTGGAGAAATAGGAAAGAAAATTGAGTAATATAACTTTAGGTTATACAGGACTGAAAGGAAGGCTACAGATTTCTTACAAAGATGGACTTCAGCAGTAAACAGAACGATACCAAATTCAGAAGCAAGAAAAATAACAATCAAATCACTGGCTTTTGAAAATGCCAATCTTTATGCAAAAGGATAATTAGGCTCTTAAAGCCTAGGTCAGCACCTTTATAGGAATGGATTTGAGTTACAAGTAATATTGAATGTCAGGAGTATGATGGTGCATGGATATGAGAGGTGATTTCCAGATATTTGAGGAAAAATAAAAATGTCACATGTTATAATTGTGGCAAACAAGGATTATAGACATGGTATTACTAGAAACAATGTTTTTTCTAAGAATAATCCATTTAGAACTCCCCTAACTTCTGGATTATGCAGAAGGTGTGGCAAAGTCAGGCATTGGACTAATGAATGTAGGTCAATGAAGAATATTCAAGGTAATCCTTTGCCATCAGGAAACTCTATAAGTGGCCCCTTGCAGGCCCCTATGCCAAATTCAGTTCAATAGTTTCCTGCCATCTTAGAAGAAACTCCTTCCCAGAGAAATTAAAGAACCTAATGCCCATTGTAAGAGACCATACTGTTCTGGATAATAAAACCACTATACAAGAGACAACAAAAATTCAGGAAAAGCCATAAAGTGAGTATTTTGGCAAGCTTCTATTAATGAACAAAAACCAAAATTAAAAATATAACTACATAATGTCATCATTGAAGGTCTAGTAGATACAGGTGTGGATATAACAATAGTTTCATCAGAATCTTGGCATCCAAATATCTTCAGGATATAAATGTTTGGGTTTTAGGGATCAGAACTTTATCTCAGGTAAGGCAGAGCACAAGATGGGTCAAATGTATAGGGACAGAAAGTTAGGGAGGAATATTTAACCATATGTGGCTAACATAGCAATGAATTTGTGGGGATGTGATTTGTTACTGCAATGGAATACTCAGATTAACATTCCCCCATTTCAGAAACAAATAATAAATTACTGTATGTTTCTGAGAAAAAATATTAGAAGGTTTTATAAAGAACAGTCAATGACCATTCAGGTGGTACAAGAACAGGGCACAACAGCTGCTGATATTTCAAATGCACCAACACCACTACCTTTAAAATGGTTTACAGACAAACCTCTCTGGGATAGCAGTGGCCTGTAACAATAGAGAAACTGCAGGCTTTAGAATAGCTGATATAGGAGCAGCTAGATGCTCAACATATTAAAGAATCAGCTAGCCTTTGGAATTCTCCTCTAATTGTTGTTAAAAAGAAATATGGAAAATGGTAGCAGATCTAAGAGCTGTTAATAAAGTGATTCAGCCAATGAGCTCTCTACAGTCTGGAATTCCTTTGCCTTTTCTATTACCTAAAGGATGGCCTCTTAGAGTTATTGATTTAAAAGATTGTTTCTTCACTATATCTTTATAAGAAAAAGAAAAATTTACATTCATAGTGTTTACTTATAATAATTCTTAGCCTGCTAAGAAATAGTAATAGAAGTTTCTCCCATAAGGAATGTTAAATAGTCTCACCCCGTGCCAATGTTTTGTAAGTCGGCCATTGTCAATGATACATAAGCATTTTTCTGAATTTATAGTTTCCCATTACTTGAATGACATTTTACTATCTGATCCAAATGTAAATGCTTTAGAAACAATGATTGAAAAAGTAAAGAAAATTTTGCCTTTTGGGGATTATAAATTGCACCTGAAAAAAATACAAAGAGGAGATTATATTAATTATTTAGGTTATAAAATGGATTTACAAAAACTTAGATCCCAGAAGGTGCAAATTAGGATCAATTACAGACTCTTAATTACTTCCAAAGATTTCTATGAGACATTTCCCATCTATGGTGTGTGTTGACTGAGGTTTCTGTCCTATCTGGTTTCTGCAGTTGTTAAGTCCCAAGGAAATCACACAGAGGTCTACATTAATTATAAAAATTATAAACTGGTTGGCCTCCTCACTTTTCTCTCCCCATCTCCCCTTTCCCCCATCCCACCCCACCCCCAGTTACCAGTTTTTACCCAGCAATCTTGTCTACTTACAATATCCAGGAGGATAACTATATGTTTTTCTTTAGGTTCACCTTCTTATTTAGCTTCTCTAGGATCATCAATCATAGGCTCAGTGTCCTTTATGGCTAGAAACCAATTATGAGTGAATACATCCCATGTTCATCTTTTTGGGTCTGGCTTACCTCACTCAGGATAGTGTTTTCTATTTCCATCCATTTGCATGCAAAATTCAAGATGTCATTGTTTTTTACTGCTGAGTAGTACTCTAATATGTAAATATTCCCTGTTAGGTAGGTATTAGGTTCCTTTCAGTAGTTTGGTACTATGTATGATGGAGAAAACAAATTGTTTGTTTCTTAGTTCCTGACAGAGTTACAAAAATGTTAGTACATTTTTTGAGTGAAAGGAAGATAACTATTAATATTGTAATTTATAGGAGTGGGAGTAGGGTAATCAAGATTGTGTAATGATGATACGAGTTACCAGAAAGACCAAACACAGGGTTGCAGGACTGAACATTTCAGCTATCTGGCTTCCAGGGACAGGTCAACAGGAGTGCATCACCAATGTTTGTTCAGTCTTTCATAATGAGAGCTTTATACATTACTTAACACTAAATTTGGTTTAGTTTCTGAATTAATAAGCTCATTGATAATTCAGTAGGCTGGGAAGGCCTGAATGCATCTTGTATTCTCCCAGACCATACCTTACCCATCTCTCTGGCTCTTTCCATGTTGCATTCCACCTAATAAACTGTACTTATTTGTTCAATAAAAAAATAAATAAATAAATAAATAAATAAATAAATAAATATGAATAAATAAATAAATAAATAAATAAACTGGTTGGCCTAGTAGCTCAGGCTTCTTATTAACTCTTATAACTTATTAATATAATTCTTGTCTGTGTTAGCCATGTGGCTTGGTATCTTTTCCAGTGAGGCAGTCACATCTTGCTTGCTCTGTGTCTGGCTTCCTCTGTGCCTGGGTGACAACTACAGACTGCAGCTTCCCTCTTCCGAGAATTCTCATTGTCCCACCTCTAATTCCTGATTGGTTTCCCCACCTATACTTTCTGCCTAGTCACCCCACCTATACTTCCTGCCTGGCTACTGGCCAATCAGTGTTTATTTAAAATACAAGTGACAGGGTACAGACCATTGTCCCACAGCAGGTATGCTATTGGGATAAAACCTGATAGACTGATTATTTTAACCAAAACCTTAGATAGTGACAAGGATTTAAATAGCCCCAGGTAATTATCAGCTGAAGCTGAGAGAGAATTGCCTTTGATTGACGAGAAATTACAGAAGGTGCACATGGATTGGGTGGATCTGAATCTTTACAGCATTCTGGTTATATTACCCTCCAAACAGTCCCCACAGGGATTTTAGTGCAGAAGGAAGATATTATCTTAGAATGAATCTTCTAACCACACATGCCAAGTAAGAAATTAAAAACTTATTTGGAAAACATCTCTGAGATAATTTGAAAATGAAGATTGAGACTTCATTAATTAGCAGAAATAGCAGTAACTATTGGACCTTTTAATACTGATGAAATTGTCAAGTTATGGACAGAAAGTGAACCCTGGCAAAGAGCCTGTTGTAGATGGAGACTGCTCATTTGTTTCCTGGCTGCCCAGACATGAATAATCACACAGAATCTATATTATTTATCACACTGTTTGGCCAATAGCTTAGGCATATTTCTAGCTAACTCTTACATCTTAAATTAATCCATTTCTATTAATCTGTGAATCACCATGAGGCTGTGACTTACTGGTAATGTTCTGACTGGCAGCTGGTGTCTTTCTCTTTGGCAGCTTCATGGCGTCTCCTTAACTTCATTTACTTTATATAGCTCTGTTCAGATTTCCCGCTTGGCTTTATTCTTCTAAGCCATTGGCTGAAACAACTTCTCTGATAACTAATGATAATAAAACATATTCATTGCATACAGAGGGGAATCCCATATCATTTCCCCTTTCTGTCTAAATAGAAATGAGGGTTTTAACTTTAACATAGTCAAATTGCATATAACAAAACAGGTATTAAGGAAGAATTACAGTTACAATATTTATGTCTATTTTACCTTTTATCATAATTAAGGAAAATTATAATTATAACTATCCATTCTTCAACTCTATAAAAGTCCCAAGAAGGATATAATATTACCTAAGTTAAAAGGAAGTGCATTATAAGCAACTTCCAAAACTCTAGAGTTGACAGAAATACCTTGCTGCCTGAACAGTCACCCAAAGTTCTTCCATAACATTGTGGTATTCATCTTCAGCCTAGAGGGCCATAGTATCCAGAAGACTTTTCCATGAAGCAGGAAATTTCAAAGACTGTTTTGCCTCTATTGGCAGTTTTCCAGTCACTTTCTTCTGTATCCTGCAGAATGTCTGGCAGACTCTTTTATGGAGCAGGTACCCTGAAGGATTGTCTCACCTTTAGGGTAAGTTCAGCAGTCATTGCTCCATGGGTCCTATATGTCCAATTCTTTCAGCATACCATCAAGCAGTCCAGGCAAGAGCAGTTTCTTGCCCAAATTGCTAACAAACTCCATAAGGAGCCTCTTTGATGCCCATCATCCTCTTGAAGTAGATTGTGCTGCTTGCAGCAGATGTGTCTCATTTTCATGAAAAGTTCTAAGATACATTTTTAATGCATGTTTTATAAGTCTTTGAATGGTTTGAAGAATACCTATCTGTCTGAAATATATCTCTGTGCATCTAGAAAACATAACTAACATTACTACAAGTTTGACTATTATAGATGACTATTAGCCTGTATTTCTTAATTATACATTACATTTTTAATGAGGTGCACGAACACAATAGGTTAAACAAGAGCATAAATATACATATAACAAAATTGATCTTAAATCTGTACCAATAAACCAAGATCCATACTAATGCAAAGTATTCATATTTATAGCATATCCCATTTAAATGTAAACAAACATTTATAGACAATTATTTAGGGAATTTGCGTGTTGTTCTCTAGACTGTTTCCTGTTGATTGGGGGTACTGTTAATCAGGTCTTACATGGGGTATCCTGTGTGGTAGGTCCATCTTATCCAGCAATCCTGAAGCTTTCATGGATATTGGATCATATGGGCCATTGCTTCAGGGGGTCTTGTTTGATCAAACCATATTAGCCAATAAGGAATCCACAGATTTCTATCCTCTGTGGAAACAAAAGCAGAACCTCTTTCCCAAAGCAGCATATTTTTAGACCCAAACTTTGAAGTCAAGATACATTTAAAATAAATATGTTGGTTTAGCTTAGCAACCCATATAATGAAATGTCTTTTTGTGCTTATCTCATTTATAGTCAAAAAATTGAAAGAAGAGTATGCATGATCCAGACTCTCTGTGTATTTTGCATCTTTATGTGGCTTCTTTTTCTTTATTCCTTTAATCTGTCTGTATTCTGTCTCTTTAAAGACTTCGTTTTATTTTTTTCAAACTATTTCTTTTTATAACTGTCTAAACTTTTCATCACCTCTCTCCCAAGCCTATGTAAATTTTTTAAACACACTGTGACCTGTTCAGAGGTTATTTTTCTGTCTGAATCTGTCTTTATTGTGTATCTCTAATTATTTTCTGACTGGAAGCATTTTAAAATGGTAAACAGTGTGGCCAAGACAACACTGGATGCTGACTCTGCCTCTCTTGGCCCTCTAACATGGCAGAGGTAGTTCACCACCAGCTCTGGGACTGCCAGATAGGAGCCATGCCCATCACATCAACTCTGGGAAGTAGTTGGCCCATGCTGCCAACTAAGTAACTTGTGACACTTTGCCCACAAACCTCATTCAAGTGCTCGGCCTCCTGAAAGACCCAGAGCTGTTCATGAACAACAACTAGCATGAACCAAGAAGCCTTCTTAAATGAACTATGCAGTTTTTGCTGCTACCACTGAGTCAAGAAGCCTTCTCTTAACGTAATCTTGCCTCTACTTGCTTCTAGCAAACAGATCAAATCTGAAAAAAAAATACAGCTACCAAGAAGTCATGATTAAATCTGTTCTTTTGTGTTTAGAACTCCTTCTCAAACTCTCTCAGGTTTTATGTAGATGTAGTTGCCTCATGTTCGTGTGCAATTTTGTAAACAGAGACTAGTCATTTGTTTCCCAGCCATCTGCATGCAAATGATCACACAGAAACTATATTAATTACAATGCTGTTTGACCAATAGTTTATGCATATTTCTAGGTACCACTTACATCTTAAATTAACTCATTTCTATTAATCTCTAATCACCATGAGGGTGTGGCATACTGGTAAGGTTCTGACTAGCAGCTGGTGTCTTTCTCCTTTGGCAACTACATGGCGTCTTTTGACTGTGCCTCCTTTCTCTCTATATCTTTGTTCGGATTTCCCACTAGGCTTTACTCTACTAAATCATTGGACAAAACATCTTCTTTAATAACCAATGGTAATAAAACATATTCATAGCATATAGATGGGAATCTCACATCAACTTGAAGTAATTTTGGGAGAGATAAGCAACAACTATCCCAAACTCAAGAGAATTCAACTTATAAAAAGAGCTAACTGAATCATTCCTCGTATTGTATAGGACACACTAATAACTGGAGCATCTATATTCTATACAGATTCAAATAAGTCAGGAAATGCAGGTTACAAATCAGAAAATTTAAGTAAATTGGATCAAAGCCCTTGTCATTCTGTCCAAAAGTCAGACTTATATGCTATTCTCATGGTACTAAGGGATTTTAAAGAACCTCTCAACATAGTTACTGATTTACAGTATGCAGAAAGAATTGTTTTGCATATTAAAATCACTTAATTTATACCAGATGATACATAATTGAATATTATTTATTCAGTTACAAAATAAAATCAAGAATAGGACTCATCCCATATATATAAAAACACATCTGATCCATATATGTCTGCCAGGTCCTTTAGCACAAGTTAATACAGAAATCAGTCAATGATTGATTGTAAATGTGCTGAATGCCTCAGAATTTCATTTTAAAGAACCATCTTGTCAATGGCAAAAGTTTAAAAAGAGAATTTTCTGTAACATTGCAACAAGCCAAGGAAATTATAAGGAAATGTACTACTTGTTCTTTTACAACCGAATATCACTACCTGCAGGAAGTAACCCAAAAGGTACTCAAAGGAATGACATCTGACAGATGGATGTGTTCCATTTGTAGATTTGGACAACTAAAATATATACACCACACTATTGTTACCTATTTAGATTTTCATTAGGCAACTGCTTTGAATTTGGAAAAGGATGATTAAGTATTCACACATTTCCTAGAAGTTGTGGCTGTCACAACTATACATGAACAAATAAATACAGATAATACCCCAGCATATATCTCTAAGAAAATGAAACATTTTTTGCTTGTTATAATATAAAGCATGTTACAGGTATAACACACAATCCTACAGAGCAGGCAGTTATAGAAAGATCAAATCAGACTCTAAAGGATCCGTTAAATAAACAGAAAGGGATAATAAAGACCCCCAGAAATAGGTTGCATAATGCTTTATTAACTTTGAATTTTCCAAATGCTAATGAGAAAGGAACAACAGCTTCAGAGAGACATTGGATAATTTAAAAAAAAAAAGAGCAACAGAATTTAATCAGCCAATATACTTTAAAGATGTACTGACCTCAGAATAGAAACCAGAACATGTGTTATGCTGGGTAAGGCATTTTGCTTTTCTTTCCACAGGAACTCAAAAGCTAGGGATACGATCAAAACTGATACAGATTTTAGAGGAACGAGTGAGATCTCTTAATTAAAAGACATGATTGTTCATTAAACACTATGGCTATTTAATCTAAACTAACCTATAAAACTAACAAATGCTTTTCATTTGATCAGACAGAACTTTCCAAAAGAGAATCTCCTCAAATTGATGGTTATGGAAGGGTTTTGATTTCTTTCTTCCATTGTATAATTTTAGCTCCTTTGTCGAAATTCAGGTGTTCATAGGTTTGTGGGTTAATATCTAGGTCTTCGATTCGATTCCATTGGTCGACATCTCTGTGTTTATGCCAATACCAATCTGATTTCAAGTTGATTATTGTCTTCTCAAGATCTGTGAAGAATTTTGATGGGATTTGGATGGGGATGGCATTGAATCTATAGATTGCTTTTAGTAGAATTGCCATCCAAGAGCATGTTACCCCAAGATACTTTATGCTATTTTTGGCTATTGTGAGAGTTGAAGTTTCTTTGATTTCCCTCTCTGCTTCTCTATCCTTTGTGTATAGGAGGGTTACTGATTTTTTTTTAGTTGATCTTATATCCTGCCACATCACTGAAGGTATTTATCAGCTGTAGGGGTTTTTTGGTAGAGTTTTTGGGGTAACACTAACCAAGGAAGTGAAAGATCTATTTGACAAGGACTTTAAGACTTTGAAGAAAGAAATGGAAGAGGACACCAGAAAATGAAAGGATCTCCCATGCTCTTGGATGGGTAGAATCAATATAGTAAAAATGGCAATTCTACCAAAGGCAATTTATAGATTCAATGCAATCCCCATCAAGATCCCCCAAAATTCTTCACAGACCTTGAGAGAACAATAATCAACTTTATATGGAAAAACAAAAGACCCAGGATAGCCAAAACAATCTTATACAATAAAGGAACTTCCGGAGACATTACCATCCCTGACTTCAAACTCTATTACAGAGCTACAGTAATGAAATGGATATATATATATATATATATATATATATATATTGATACAAATTTGAGATTAATTTTGTTAAAACATACTGTACATACATTTCTAATTTTGTTCAAGATATTGTACCTATACAGCTCACTTAACAATGCAATGCAAATTTCTAGTTCTTGAAAATTATTATTACCATCTGTTTAGGATAAGAAAATGCGGGTTAGTAGCTAATCATCTATTAAAATCATATTTGTAGTTACATTAGGTATGTTTTCAAGTTCAAAGATATATTTTAGAAAGGTTGTCTACAAACATTTTAGAGATCTGCAGAATATGGCATTTAAGATGTTTTAATAACATAGAGCTCACTAGAAATATGCCTGCGTAATCGGCCAAGCAGTGTTGTAATTAATATAGTTTCTGTGTGATAATTCAGGTCTGGGTGGCCAGAAATTAAATAGGAGTCTTCTATTACACTTGGGTCTCTGAGCAAGTTGATGACTAGATAGTTATAGTTTTCCTTGTTTACCAGACTCAGAAAGCAAGTTATGATAGAAAGGAAATTAAATGCAAACTTTAGACTCATAAAAAAGTGTAGATATGGAGTATTTTCTCTGAATTTGTCAAATACAAATGGATTGGACATTGCTGCTGTATTTGTTGCTTGTATATATTGTATATATTTATTGTACTCATTGTATATAGTTTTTCTTATATTAGTCATAGCTTTCTTTTTTAATTTTAGACAAACAGGAAGCTATAGTGCTATATTATTTGTGTTTTCATAAATAAAGCATGTTTCAAGATCACTGCAAAGCAGCCACACTAGTCAGCCATATAAACCAGGCAGTGGTGGCACACACCTTTAATACCAGAAGCCACAATAGTTAGCAAATAGAGGCTAGGTGGTGATTTTGCATTCCTTTAATCCCAGCACCAGAGAGGAATATAAGATGGGAGGAGACAGGTATCAGCTGAATCTCAGTCTGAGGATATTTTGAAGCAGGATCACCCATTTTCTGTCTGAGGTAGAGGTAAAATCCTATGGCTGGCTGTTTTGCTCTTCTGAACTTCTGGTTAAACCCTAATATCTGTCTCTGGGTTTTTCTTATTCATGCTGCATTTTATTCTGCATTATGTCCTGCAGAACAATCTAGGTCATGGCAAATAGCAGGACTTCCATTGTTGTCTGTCTTTCTATCTGTCTGTCTGTCTGTCTGTCTGTCTGCCTGTCATCTATCCATACATCTATTATTTTTAAGACATTGTCTCATTATGTAGTACAAGCTAACCTAGTTCTCCTTATGTAAACTCTGTTGGCCTCAAACTCAAGATCCTTTTATCTCAGCTTCCAGAGTGCCAGGATTATAGACCTGTGCCTTAGGTAGTTAGCACTGATGAAAAAGAGAAGTGAGAGTTGGAAGCAATGAGGACTTAGCTAACTGTGCTTTCTAGTTTTATGTCAACTTGACATAGCTAGAGTCACCAGAAAGGAGGGAACCTCAATTGAGAAAATGTCTCCTTAACAGTTATAGGCAAGCCTCTGGAGCATTTTCTTAATTAATGATTAATGGTAAAGGGTACAGCCCATTGTTCGTTTTTGCTCATGATAGCTTTGACTATCTGGGATTTTTTTCTGGTTCCATATGAATTTTAGGATTCTATTTTTATTTCTGTAAAGAATGTTGTGGGGTTTGGTTTGGAATTGTATTGAATCTATAACTTGTTTATGGTAGAATGGTCATTTTCACAATATTGAGTCTACCAATACATGAACATGGGAGGGTCTTTCCATTTGCTAGTATCTTCTTCAATTTCTATCTTCAGAGATTTAAAGTTTTCATTTTATATATTTTAACCCATCAGAAGTTGATTTCTTAATGATAAGAATTTCCTGTTCCCAGATGATTTTTTTCACTGTCATTTTTAGTGAAGTCAATCTTTCTTGTGCTTTTATAAAATGACACATTTTTTTATATGCCATATTTCCATGTATTTATGGGTCTAGTTGGGAATGCCATTCTGTTTTCTTGATCTATTCTGTACTATTATATGTAAAAGTACAATTTTATAATGTGCTTTTAAAGCTGGTGTTTCATATTCTCTCTTGCAAAAGAGTAACTTTATCATTTTTCAAAATGAGTTTTAGAATTTTTTTAAATATATGAAACTCTCTAAGATATAGATTGGTACATGAAATTTGTGCATTGATTTCTAAGTGAATTTATCTCTTCTAGTTTTGAAATTTCCTATATGTGAACATGGTATTTCTATGTGTTAGCTTCCTTCAAGTCTTCTAGAATAATTTAATAGATTTCTTCATATTACTTTTCTACATTTCATTTCCAGACATAGAGTTTCTATTGCTTTTGTAAATTTTACTTTCACTAAATAGGTAAACTGGTGTGTAGGTAAGTCATTTACTTTCTGTTGATTCCATTTTTTTTATTTCTTTGACATAATACAATTGCTAGAATAGTACAAAATACATCTTGTGCACTCTCTCCTATTTAAATGTACATCTAAGCCTTGTCTAGTCTTATGTGCCTTGTATATCAAAATCATACCATTTGTATTATAGAAATTGTATAGTATTTTTAACAACTGCCAAGGGACTGCCCTTTGTTACTCTAATTGTTAGTAAAAAGTCTTTTAAAAAGAATGTTTTTACTATTGGTATTTAATTTTCCTAAATAAATATTTCTGTTAAATCTGATCTTTCTCTTAGAGCTGCAATATGCTAATGCTGTAATGCGCTTTGATTATGTCTGGCTTCGAGACCACTGCCGCTCAGCATCGTGCTATAATTCTAAGACTCATCAACGGAGCCTGGATACTGCCAGTGTGGATTTATGTATCAAGCCAAAGACCATTCGCCTGAATGAATCCACACTCATCTTCACTTGTAAGTATACAGGAGTTTGTTGGATTTCTTAGGTCTTTTTCTAAAGAATAATGATTTTATTAAAAAAAAATAGTTTGGCTCTTTCCAAATTAGGGTGTGTTTTTTTTAGTGAATTTCCCCCCTTGTTTTAGAAGCAATTTCAATAACCTTTTGATTTTGTTTAGTTTTGTTACAGCTAACATCATACTTAATTTTCAGACAGGATAATTTCTAACTAGGAAACATTTCAAGGATGGCTGCTTTTGTCACTCTTTGTTTTGCCTTTATTTGTTTTGCACTTTATTTTTAAGACAATATCTTGTAATATAGCCCAACTGTCCTTAAATTTACTATATAGATCAGCCTGGCCTCATACTAGTGATTCTACTGCTCCAGCTTCCTGAGTGCTTGGGTTTCACACATAAGGACCAACATTCTCAGCAGAAAGTAAAGAGACCTTGCTTCCCTTGCTTAGACTAACCCATACCTCCTTGGGAACCGCCTGTACCAGCCTGAATGGCCTCATTCATACCATTTCCCCTGTTGAAAGCCCTCTATGCCTTCTGTAAACCATACTTCAGGTGCCTTCTGTACTAGGCCTGCCTATAGCTCCCAAGATTTTTGCTCCAGGATCCCAGCCTGCATATCCTCTGTAGCAAGAAGAAGACCAGGCTTTCCCTACTTGGGCCCACCCATATTGTCCCTCTTGCACAGAGAAGAACTAGGGCCTACCCTTCTTTAGGCCTACCTATATATCCAGGAGCCACACTTAAGGCAAGGACCATGAACTGCTACACTGTGCTGACCTATAGCTCCTAAGAATTTTGTTTCAGTGTGGGAAGAGGAGAGAGCTGCTTGTTTGTTCCTGACTGCTTAACCCAGAAATAATCACTTAGAAACTATATTATTTAAAACACTGCTTGGCCTGAACTGTTAGCTCTAGCTTCTTTTTGTCTAACTCTTATATATTAATTTAACCCATTTCTATTAAACTGTATATGGCCATGTGACTATGGCTTACCGGCAAAAGTTCTGGCATCTGTCTCTGGTGGGGCTACATGGCGATTCCCTGACTCCTTCTTTCTCCCAGAATTCTGTCTAGTTTTCCCCACCTACCTCTATCCCCTTATGGCTTTGCTATAGGGCCAAAACAATTCTTTATTCATTAACAGTAATCACAGCATACAGAGGGAAATCCCACATCAGTTTCAGGAATACAACCAACATAGCCTTCTTCAGAAAGAATATCTGACTTAGTTTACTTGAGCCTACCTACACCACTCCAGAACTTCTTTTATAAGCCCCACAGAGGAAAATGAGCATCTCGACCTTGTAAATTTCTCTGCTAAAAGAAGGAGAAGTTTTAAAAGAACGACATAGGGAAAACATGAAAAACATTGACCAACATACTACTTAAGATGTGCAAGTCCCAGAACAGGAAAAAAAATAACAAGACAGTATGACTCTTCCATAAAGTGCTAATTACATAATAATAGCACCTAAATGTAAATGACCTGGAAAAACTTCCAGGCAGAGAACTTAAAAGAATAATTGCAACTGTGTTCAAACAACTCAAAGACATGAATGTACTCCAAAAGAATGAAAACAAAAACATAAATGAAATGCAGAAGTCAACCCAAGATATAAAAATAAAATTTAACAAAAATAATTGCTGAACAAAAGCCAAACTGAAATTCTGGTAGAAATGGAAAAACTCAAAATGTTAAAAACAAAAACAAAACCCTCAATGGAAAGACTCACCAATAGAATGGATCATGTAGGAAGCAAAAGAATCAGGGGCAGAAAAAATAGAGAAATTAGGTAACTCAATAAAAGTCAATGAGAAGTTTTAGAAAATATATTAATAAGTAAAAGCTAGAGTAGCAGGGAGTTTGTTGTGAGATTCTGTCTCTTAGGAATGTCAAACACACTCCTAAAGTCTCACCAATATATGACTGCTTACACATGAACTAAACAAGGACAACAACAGTAGACATGTTAATATGGATGAGGAAAAGCCCAGAAGATCTCAACCCTATACAAAGAACTTAAAGCAACAAGGGAATGCTGGAAGTTGGAGGAGATGTAGTCCACACCAGAGAAAGAATACCTCAACTTGTCTTCCAATACCAAATGGTCAACCCTGAAATCATACATAAAAGTAACATCATATAGATTATACATGTTATATTTATGTATTTAG
Source organism: Microtus oregoni (assembly GCF_018167655.1). NCBI lineage: Eukaryota > Metazoa > Chordata > Mammalia > Rodentia > Cricetidae > Microtus > Microtus oregoni. Next base: position 277,777 of record NW_024543224.1, on the reverse strand, counting down.
GAAAATATACATATAAAACAGTGAAAAAAAGCCATAAATATGGAGGGTGGGTCATGTATCGAAGGGTTTGGAGTGAGGAAAGGGAAGGGAGGAAATGATATATTATAATCAAAAAATAAAAGAAATTTTTTTTAAAAAAAAATATAAGAACAGGCCATGGAGAAATGGATCAGTAATTAAGAGCAGTTGCTGCTCTTGACGAGTATGTAATTTGGCCAGTTTCCTTTCATCTGTAATCCGAGTTCTGGGGTTGGTCTATGGGCACGAAACTCATACACAGTACACTCGTATACATGCAGGCAAAACACTTATACACATTTTAAAATGTGTGTGTATATATATAATCATTTATGCCCCAGCATTTTTTTTTTTTTAGTTTTTTGAGACAGGGTTTCTTCATAGCTTTGGAGCCTATCCTGGAAATGGCTCTTGTAACCAGGCTGGCCTTGAACTCACAAGGTCTACTTGCCTCTGCCTCCTGGAGTGCTAGGATTAAAGGTGCGCACCACCACTGCCTGGCTGCCCCGGCAATGCTTAAGCTTGCATGGGCAGCCCTTTTATGGTAGCTCTCTAGTTGTTCCTATCCTAAATGCTCGTGTTATTGTCATTCCTAAGGTTCAGCAGTCTTTCTTTATGCTGTCTATCCAACATTTTGTTTTGTTTTGTTTTGTTTTGTTTTTGTTTTTGTTTTGTTCTTCCTCTTCACCTTATCTTGTGCATTCCTCCAAGCAGTGCTGTCTTTGGGTATCTGCTGTCATTCATTCTGATAACATGGCCCAAGTGTCTCAAGCACTATTGTTGTATCCTGTAGTTTACTTATTTCCATAGATGGAGGTGTTTCTTAAAGTTATTATTGTACAGCCTATCTCTTTGTGTGGATGTCTAGAATCCTGCTGAGACATGCCATCTCAAACACCTAAAAATTGTATCAGTATACAAAATGTCCTAAACAGAGATAGAAACATGCATATATACAATCTGACAAAATAACTTTGCATAGGTGTACAAATATAAACAAAAGTAACAGATATAATTTGAACTTGTGTTAATATACAAAAACTATACCATTGTAAATTATCCATAAATAATAGCTCACAAGTATTCATTCTATTACCCACTATTACTCTCCCCCCCCTTTTAACCCTATATAGTTTTCACCCTAACCCTCTATCTAGTACAAGTAATAATCAACAACCCCTAAACAGTGTTTCCAACTCTATAAATAAACTTTTCTTGGGGGGGGGTCGTCTTCTAGAATTGCTTCCTGCTGTCATGGTGGCAATGTTCTCTTAAAGGGATCCTGCAAATTAAAGTGATGGTTAAGTTTCAAAATTACTGTCTAGTATAGTTGCAAATAATTTCCAAGTAGTCTATAGAGTTTTCTTTTTCCAAGTTCTTATTTGAAGTTCTGGCCAGAATGTCATGAGATGGTGTACCATTTCCAAATCTGGTACCCAAAAAAGCAGTCTTATAATAGCACTGTCTGCATCACAATGTCATCTCAACTAGGTAGAGTTGTTGCTGTGGAGCCCCATCTTCTTCCTGGAAACTTCAAAGATTACTGCAGAAAAAGGATCTGTAGGAAAATCTATGTTCATCACGAAAAGCTTAAACATTATTCATATAAGCATACATTCAATGAAGAATATGATATAGACAAAATAGGCATGGAGAAAGTAAAATTGTTCCTAGGCTTTCTTCTGTCCCATACCAGATGGCTCCTGATGTGAGACAGAAACTCGGCATGTTCCTTTTAACAACATACTTGGATTTAGAAAAGTACAGAGCCATTGTCCAACTCCAAAACCAACTGAATATATTAATGTGTGTGTGTGTGTGTGTGTGTGTGTGTGTGTGTGTGTGTGTGTGTGTGTGTGTGTAGGGGGTACTTGTACTCTTTGATGAACTTTGTAAGAGCAGTATTTGCTGGACATGACAAGGCCTTTGCACACAAAACACAGTTTTTGCGACTTTTGGCACATAATAAAGCCAGTCAAAATTCCCAGCATGGATGAGGGAGAGACTCATGAAGTAGACTCAGTTGTTTAAAAATAGTGCACATCAAGATTTGAGTAGAAAGTGATGGGCAAGAACAGTTGGAGGGGGAGAGAATAGGAGGTGGATTTGATCAATATATGTGCATCTATAAAATTATCAAACAATTAAAAATGTAAGACAAATGTTGACAAAAGAATAAACATTTTAAAGTAGTAAATTGTTGTCAATATTTCTAAATTTTATTTTAATCATTTTTTTCCTCCTAAAAAGGGCCAGATGGTCATGTGACTAGATATGATCTGGATTGGCTGGTGAAAAATAGCTATGAAGGGCAGAAACTAAAGGTAATCCAACCTAGAATATTATGGAATGCTGAACTCTATCAGCAAGCCCAAGTTCCAGCTATAGATTTCCAGAGTTTATTAGAAACAAACGATGAACTGAAGAAGTTTCTGCAGAACCTTCTGCTATATGGAATTGCATTTGTAGAAAATGTCCCTCCCACTCAAGAGCATACAGAGAAGTTGGCGGAAAGGATCAGTTTAATCAGGTAATTTACTAACTCTCTGAAATGCACAATAACTAATATCTACATGAGCACCAATTAAAAGATGTAAAAAGATCTAGCTCATGAAGCATCTGCCTCAAAAGTACTAGGCCCAGGTTCAGTCTCCAGTACTACCACCACCCTCCCCAAAATAATCTCTCTGTCCCTCCCTCCATCTCTCCCTACCTTTCTTTCCCCCTGTCCCTCACTCACCTTTACATCATGACTTCCTCCCTGTACTGCATTCTGCTTTCAAAAGGGGCCTGAATTTGTACTGTATTTTAAAAATAGAGAGATTCTAAAAATCACCCAGTTTTCATCTTTATAGATACCTAACTCTCAATCATAGATTGGCTGTTAATACTTCATTGGATACATTATATTGCATTTAGCATATTCACAACCTATATTGTATTTTGGTCTGCAACCCTTTTAATCATATTTTCTTGTCTGTTCCTCACTGATAAGCACCTGATTCTAAGATCCAATCAGTGGCTTTTCCAGGATCGCTGTGACAGTAAGCAATATGCTTCTGGTTTATTTATCTTAAATAAAGTGTTCTTTTCATTACTAATTTCCATTTCTCATACAGATTTATCTTCTGTAGCATTAAATGTGACATAAATTTACTTCATTACAAATAGTATTTGTTTTTTATTTAATAAAATTCATGTCTGACTAGTTCATTGTGTTACCCAAAGTACCAAAATATGCTAGGTCATGAAGACAGTGGTAGTAGAACATAATAAATAGCATTTGTGAGCCATTTAGTTTGAAACACATTTTCAGAGCTCTCAAATAAAAGAAACTGTTGCTAAGCAAACAACTGAGAAAGTTTGGAAACTTTTGTTTCAAGAGGAAAACCATTTCCTGTTTGCTGTTAGGTTTAAGGAACTCTGAAAGCTAAATGATTAAAGTATCCTTTCCTCAAATCTAGGTGTTGTGGCACAGTCCTTTAATCCCAGAACCTGGGAGGTGAATCTCTGAGTTACAAGTCAGCATTGTTTACAGAATGAGATTCAGGACAGCCAGGGCTGCACAGAGAAATCCGTCTTGAAAACCCAAATCAAAAAAGTATCTTTTCCTCAGATCTGAACCTACTGAGAAAATAAATGCAAAATCAAATCTATTATCCTGCAGGAGAAATTTAATATAGCAAGTCTCATAATTGTAACAAAAATACCATTTTCTCTTTTTCTTGTTCCTCTGTGTTCAAATAATTAAATGAAAGCAAACACCTCTATGACATATGAATAATATGAAAACTCTCTCACACACTTGATTATTAGATTTTCTATTTTAGAAAATGACTGTTGTTGAAAAATCTGAATATTAATGAAAGACAGTAGTTGTTATATAAATTAATTAAAATTTTCACTTGCTGTAAGCAGCCACATCATTATTTCTATAAAAAGAAAATAAACCCAGGGGATTGCCTTGAATGAAGAGGCTATTAAAATAATTAGATAAACAAAGGGCGGTGATCCCTGAGCTTTCAGAATGTGCATTTTAGTGATTTTCAGTTCATATTCTTAGAGTATTAATTAGTGACATAATTTCAAAGATTGGCATCTTTAACTGTCAATTTCATCTATATATAGCAATCTGTAACAACAATTATTATATATATTAAGAATAAACAATGATGAATAAAATTACAAATATAATTAAATATTACATTAAAATTAAATATTACAAATAGCTAATAGTTTTTTCTTGATTTTACTTGTCAGAGAAACCATCTATGGAAGGATGTGGTATTTCACTTCAGATTTTTCCAGAGGTGACACTGCCTACACCAAGCTAGCTCTAGATCGGCACACTGACACTACCTACTTTCAAGAGCCCTGTGGGTAAGTATATTAGACTTTTCCAGTGTAGTGTTCTTCTATTTGATGGTTTTGAATAGTTTCTTAATTGTCTTCCATTCTATTTTAGTGAAGATCATGTCTACTTACCATGGGACTTAGATGAGTGTTTCTTTATCTTCCCTGGAAACATAGTCATTTTAAAATATTCTAGTTTAGTCTTCATTAAACTTTTATGAATAAAAGTTGTATTTAAAATATAACACATATACAAGTGTGTCTGTGAAAAGAAACAGATACTGGCTTATGCTGTAGCGTAGTTTGCTCTATCCTAGAACTTGAACTCAGAATGTAGCCGAGACTTGAACAATCCTCTTGCCTCAGGCTTCCAACCCACTATATGGGACTACAATATTTTCTCAAAGTAATTACAACTCACCAAAAAAGTTAAATAACTATAAGTTTTAGAAATAACATTTTTGGCATGATGGTAGAGATCTTTAATTGCAGAACTCAGGAGGCAGAGGCTGGTAGATGTTACTGTATTCAGAGATAGCCTATTGATAGTGGTGCAGAGTTAAGGCTGTGACATCAACTAGACTGTAATCTGCAGTCTAAACATGTATTATTAGCTTTTTGGTGTTGAGCATGTAAGTTAAAATCTCCAAGTTTCCATATCTTCATCTGTAAAATGAGATTAGCAATACAGTCTATCCATTTATGTTGAAAATGGATTAAATTTTGTAAAAAATTTAAAGCACTTAACATTCTTTTCAACACATACTAAGTATTCAGTAAGGATTAGTTGTCATTACCATTTTAGTTATTGTAATCACCACTATCATCTTCATTATTAAATGCATATCCTTTCTGAAGCCACTTTTGCTCTGAATTTCATCGTTTCAACTGGAGATTTTCTTCTATCTTTAGCCTTTCCATACCTGTTGGCTTCCTAGCAGTCAATTTTTATTAATTCTCTGCTTGTGTATACTTGTTTAGACTCTATTTTCCTTTTTTTAAATATTTTTAGAGCTAACCTTTTTTAAAAAAAAATATGCATGTAATACCTTATGAAAATTATTATTAGCATGCATTAAGTGTAAGGGGGTCTTATTTTGATAGTTCCATACATGCTTATAATGTGCTTTAATCATATTTATCCCTTCTATTATTCTTACCTATCTATACTCCCTTCTCCCTTTCTATTTTATCATCCCTAGTAGCCCCCTCTCAGTTTCATATCTTCTTTCTCCTTATTTACCATATGTTCACTAAAACATGTAATACTTGTAATGACTTACTTTGCATTACATATTGATATCAAAAATATTAATGTGTGAGTGTATAGGTTGCATTGTGTATGTGTATATGTATGTATGTGTGTGTATGTGTGTGTGTGTGTGTGAGAGAGAGAGAGAGAGAGAGAGAGAGAGAGAAAGAGAGAGAGAGAGAGAGAGAGAGAGAGAGAGAGAGAGAGAGAGAATTTCTTTATCTACTCCTCTATTGATTAGGCATGTATTATAATTCAGTTGCTGTGAATAGTATGACAATAAATACAGATCTGCAACTGTCTCTGTGGTACACTGACTTGGTTGTTTTGGGTATATTCTCAGGAGAGCTATAACTAGATTATTACATTCTTACTATTTAAAATATAGTTTTTACATAATATATCCTTAGTATGGTTTCCCCTCCCTCTACTCCTCCCAGTTCCTACTACTACCCCTCCCAACCAGTCTACCCTCTTTCTGTCTCTCAATAGAAAACAAACAGGCTTCTAAAGAATAATAATAAAAAAGATAAAACAAAAACTAGCTCATTGGAATAGGAAAAAACAAACAGAAAGAAAAGAGCCCAAGAAAAGACACAAGAAATGGATATAGATGCAGAGACCCACTCATTTGCACACACAGGAATCCCATAAAAATCACTAAACTGGAAGCCATAATATATGCACAAAAGGACCTATGATGTAAAAAGATAGTGGAAAAACATAATTAAAATAAAGGATAAAAAATAAGATTTTTTTCTTTAAAAAAGCCTTGACATGACATTATAAGATAAAAAATAAAATCTCCAAAGATGTCATTGAGTTTGTTTTCTGCTGGTCATCTACTACCGGGCATGTAGCCTACCCTTAAGAGTAGATTGTTTCTAGTGAGATACCTTTAGAGAAAACTCATTTCTTATTTACAAGTGGTTATCAATTGGCGATTGCTTCACGGTTAGAAATAGGGGCATATGTCCACTTCTCATATAAACACTAGGGCCCCATCTGATTCAGACCCATGTAGGCCCTGTGCATGCTGCCTCAGTCTCTGTGAGTTCATATGTGCATCAATCCTGTTGGTTTAGAGGGCCTATTGCCTTGCTGTCCCCCATCTCCTCTGGCTCTAACACTCTTTCTTCTCTTCTGAAAGGAAGCCATAATACATTACATAAAGGACCTGATGCAGACCCATGCAGGATCTGTGCTGCCTCAGTCTCTTCTCTTTGAGTTCATAAGTGTTTTATTAGAGGGATTTGTTTTCATAGTGTTCTCCATCCCCTCTGACTCTTAAACCTTCTGATGGTGTCTGAGGAGGGCACTTATCTATGAGTATAACAGAATGTCTTTAGGAGTCATTGTATTGTTGTGTTCTTTCAGTAGAAGAGTAGTATTTTATTTTGCCCTAGGTCCCTGGGTTGTCTAGTCTCAGGTTCTTGGTCATCTGAACAGTGTCTAATATGGGTCCTTCTCCTGGAGTGGGCCTTAAGTCAAATCAGATGCGGCTTGGTTACTCCTACAAGGTCTATGCCACCATTTTCCTAGCATATCTTGCTGGCAGGATATCACTGTATATTGAATGGTTTGTAGGCAGGTTGGTATTTACCTTTCTTTTTTTGTAGCATGCAGACTACCTTCCCAAACCATGATCAGTAATCAGTAGGGGTGAAGGCTTTATGTTGGCACCAGGTCATCTTCTCTGTCTTCAATGAATTGTGTAAATATTGTCTTTAGTAGTGAGCCCTTGCTATTAGTTTTTGAAGAGCAACCCATTGTCTTGGCAACAGCCTGGGTTGTTTGGGGATTCTTATGGGACCCCCTTTGACCAACAGTTCAATTTGATGTAGACCATTCCCAGTATTGGAAGCTTCATTTAGTGACAAGAGATGTCCAGATGGGGCTTTCTCCCCCATTATTTAGCAATTTCCTCTAGATCACCTTCATATATGTATATTGTAATTGTCTGTCCTGTCCCTTTAAGAAACAAGCGCCGCCCACTCCCTCCCCAGTCTGCTAAAGCAAGCAGATCTTCTTTCCACTTCCAGCCTGCTAGTCCTTCCTTTCCATCTCTCTCCTGAAGAGGCAGCTTCTGCCTCTCTTCCTTCTTTGCCCTTCTCCCCTTCCCTCTCCTCCTCCCTTCTCTATCTCTAGTTCTCTTTCGCTCTGCTTCTCTCTGCTCTTCCCCCTTCTCCCCTTCTCCCCTTTCCCGTTCCCTTCCATAACCCACTAAATAAATATCCAACCTCACTTTACATTGCATGTGCCTATCCTTCTCTGTCTGTCACCCGCCATGCAGCTCTCTGCCTGGGACTCGCTGCCCCTCAGGGAATGGTACCGGTTTCCTTTTACCATAAAATTTTGTGCCATGACTCAGCCAGGCTCTTTCCACCTTCCCTCCCGCCCAAGGTGGGCCAGCTGAGGACACATCTCTGTCTCTCACCCGCTGCATGGCTCCCTGCCAGGGACTGGCTGCCTTTGTGGCCCATCATAGTCTTGTGGCCTGATGCCCACTGCAGCCACTTGGGGAATGGCACCATTTTATTTTTACCATAACATTTGGTGAATTTCTCTCTCATGCTGCCTTTCATAGTCTTAAAGAGACTTTTCATTATGCAAAAATATCTGCCACAGCCATTATGACATAAATATACTACTGTTTATATAATATATATGTCTAAAACTTATATTTTCACAAACCCAAAGAATTCTTGTGAGTTCCAGGGAGCCAAATTGAAGGATTCTCCTTAAACAGGTCAGATACACCCCTCTCAATTCCCTGGTTCTAATTTTTTTCCTAAACTTCACTTTGTCCTCTGTTCTGCCAATACCTTAAACAGGTGTAACAGACACCAGACATTTCCATACCACAAACACCAGACAGGAACAAACAGACCAGCTACACCAGGATGTGACCAACACCCAGCTTTCTCAGATTCCGCCCAAAGACGATGCCCACAAATAAGCAGAAAGAAGTCTTGAGAATCCACTCCCCCAAATTATTTAACCTGTTGTGCCTAACCTCCCACCTTTTTATTATAAAAAAGAGATGAGAATGGAATGGTCTGTCTTGTCCCATTAAGAGACAAGCCCCACCCACTCCCCCCATCTGCTGAGGCAGGGGAATCTTCCTACTGCTTCCAGTCTGAGTTCCTTCCTTTCTGCCTCTCTCCAGTCTCCCACTTCTCTCCCCTTCCCCCCTTCTCTATATATCCCTCTCTGTCTCTGTCTCTCTCTCTCTGTCTCTCTCTCTCTCTCTCTGTTTCTCTTTCTCTATCTCTGCCTCTCTCTCTCGCTTTCTGCTCATCTCCCTTTTCCCTTCCCCCCTTTCCCTTTTTCCTTCATAACCCACTAAATAAATACCGACTTTCTCTGCACGGTGTGCCTAATAGGTCTCTGTCTCTCAACCGCTATGAAGCTCCCTGCCTGGGACCTGCTGCCTTCATGGCCCTCCGTGGTCTCATGGCTGCCCACTGCCACCATTCAGGGACCTGCATATATATGGTATATAAATATATAAAATATATACCATAACATATATATTTTTAAGAAGTTTCTACTATGTTAGGTTTCCATATTAGCCCTCAAATGGTGCTTAATTTTAGCTGTCTCTCTCTGTATTCCCTCTCTTTTCCTCTCCCCACCCCAATTTGATCCTTCTCTTCCATATCCTCATCCATCCATAACTGTCCTATTTCCCTTTCTTAGGGATATCTATCTGTCTCCCTTAGGGGGTATTTTTTATGAATAGTAATGAGTTTCATAATAACATTATTACTGTTCCTCAAGGCTTTCATACTTAAGCCTTCCAAATGACTTCATTCAGTTTGTTGCTTTTTATCACCTATAGATCGTAAAACCTACCTCACTTCTGAGTTAAACATTTTTAAGTGACTACTAAATAACCCAGACCTAGAAGTTTCAGAGAAAGTTCAATATGGTCAGAAATTACTTTTCACATTTTAAGTGCATTTCTTTTAGATTCTTGATTTTATTCCTTTATCTTTCCTTATGTTTCTTCCTTGTTTTACTTTGTGATATATTTTCCTGTATTTTTACATGTTTCAATAAATTGCTATTAAGTTTTATATTAAAGTATAATTACATTGTTTCTGCATTCCTTTTCTACCCTCCAATCCCTCTGATGTACTCTACCCCACTTTAAACCACAGCCTCTTTTTCTTTGTTATTATTATATATGATTTGTGCTAGATTGAGTTAGAATGTTGCCCCCCCATCTGCTCATATATTTCAATATTTAGTCCCAGTTGGTGGAACTGTTTGAGAAGGATTAGGGGATATAGCCTTATTGGAGGAAGTATATTACTGGGGATGGGATTTGAGGTTTAAAAAGCCCATGCCATTCCTACTTATCTCTTTCTCTGTGTGTATGTGTCTTGTGCTTGTACATCAAGATGTAAGCTCTTAGCTACTTCTCTAGTTCCATGCCTGCCTGCCTGCTGCCATGCTTCCCAAAATGTTGCTCATAGAATAACTCCATGTAACCATGAGCCCCAAATTAAATGCTTTCTTTCATAAGTTGTTTTTGGTCTTTCATGGCAATAAAAATGTAACTAACATGGTCCTACTGCAGCCAGGGTCAATGTTGATGTCCATGGCCCATGTTGCCACCAAAGACCACAAGGATGCCTGGCCTCTGGGCCTCCACCTGTGGCTATGTTGGGGTCCAGGGCCCTTCTGATACCAGGTCTGTGATAACCTGAATCATCTACACTGCTACCAAGGGCTATAGTGTTGTCCAGGACTGAGCTGCTGCCAGGGGCAATTTTGTGGTCTGTGGCTCTACCATAGCCAGGGTCTAGGTTGAGATCTGTGGTGTCTGTTACCATTGAAGGCCATGTGACTTCTCATGGTCTGGACTACTTACTACCTGGGCCAAATTGGAGTCCAAGGACCGTGTTGCTGCTGATTGTCCTTGGTCCTGCCACAACTGGGTTCTATGTTGATGTCTGATGCCTGTGTTACCACAGCGGCCCATGTGAACCATGTGTTGAACCATGTGTTAAAGTACAAGGGCCATGCTAAACTGGTCCTGCCCTCACTAGCCCAGGAGAGCTAACCCCACTCCTCATCAGCCCTAAGATACTGGAACCCAATGACCCAGGCACTGAGAGCTGTCCCCATCTTTAATAGAGTTTCCCACATACCCCCACCCCTGCACTTGGGAAAGCTAGCCCTACTTCCTCACCATGGTCAAGGGAGAGCTGTTTCTGCACCTGATAGGGCTAGTCCCAGCACTCCAGTCAGAATAACTCAGCTACTACCATCCAGGGCTTTGTGTTGGCACTAACCTATCTACGACCTACTGGAAAAAGTGACTGGTCCTACAAAAACATAGCCACAGGATAACTTGGGGCAACAGAATGATATCTAAAAGGAGCTTCAATGAGGGTCCAGTATTGTTGTTACACCAGAAGCCAGAGGCCTTGAACCTGACTAACAACATATTATACAATGAAAATTTACAAGTAAAGTTGTTTGGACAAAACGGTATGTTGCTTGATATACAACAGAGCCCAATGCCACTAAGACAAATGAAGAGGTACAAAAGACAAAGGAGTAAGGTGGTATTTTTTTGCTTGTGTTTTTTGTTGTTTGTTTTTAATTAATATTCTTATTTGTATTTTTATTTTTTCACTTTTTATTTTTATCTTATTTCTTTTTTAGTTTTCTTATGTGGTGGACACTACAAGAGTGAAGAGCAAATATGAAGGGACTAGGAAATGAATGGGTTTGGGGTGAATGATGTGAAATTCCCAAAGAATCAATAAAAACTATGTTAATAAAAAAGTGACTAAGACACTATCTTAATTAGGGTTTCTATTACTGTGAAGAGACACCATGACCATGACAACACTTATAAAGGAAAAACATTTAATTGGAGTGTCTTACATTTTCAGAGGTTTAGTCCATTATCATCTAACCATGGTGGCATACAGGTAGACATGGAGCTGGAGAAGTAGCTGAGAGCCCTACATCTTTACTCAAAGGCAACAGGAAGTGGTCATGAGATGTTGGCAAAGTCTGCTTATTTGTTCCCAACTGCCCAGACCCAAAATAATTACACAAAAACTATAATATTTAAAACACTGCTTGGCCAATAACTTAAGCATATTGCTAGATAGCTCTTATATCTTAAATTAACCAATTTTCATTATTTTATATTTTACCATGAAGCTCATGGTTTACTGGTAAAGTTCCCAGGCATCTGTCTCCTTTGGCATCAGCTGTATGACATCTCACTGATTCAGCCTACTCTCTCTCTACATCTCTGTTTGGATTTCCTGCCTGGCTTTACTCTGTTAAGCCATTGGCCAAACGTAGCTTTATTCATTAACCAATAAAAGCAACACATACAGAAGAACTTCCCACACCAATGAGACAATGGCTGTGGCTTAAGCATATAGGAAACATCAAATCCCATGCCCACAGTAATATACTTCTTCCAACAAGGCCATACCCACTCCAACAAAGTCATACCTCCTAATAGTGCCACTCCCTTGGGGGCCATTTGCGTTCAAACCACCACATGCACATACACAGACACACACACCTGGGTATATAAATATAACTACTCATTCTCCCAGTGTTATTTGTATGTATATGATTTCAGGACTAGCCAACCACTTAGTCCTGTATAAACGAGTTAAGTGTCTCTTCTCTGGGAAGAAGTATTTCACCTGATCTCAGCATTCTTTACCACTTCTTTGTTTAGGGTTAGGACTCCATTAGATTTCCCTCTTCCATGTTAGCTTGTCTAATTTTGTTTTACTTCTTCGGGTCTTATTTATGAAGTATATTGTTGAGGTCTCTTGAATTAAGTTCCCTGTCATTTTAAGGAGACACAATCTCACTTCAGATTTCTTGATTCTCTGGCTCTTAAAGGATTTTTTGCCTCCTCTTCTCTCTTCTGCTATGTTGCCTAGGCTTTATATACAGAAGTTATATTGTAGATGTATCAACTGAGACTGGGCACACCCCATAATCACTTTTCTCTGCATTTTGGCTGGTTGTACTTTTCTGTGATAGCTTCCATCTGTTGCAAAAACAAGTTTTCTTTGATTTTGTTTCTATTCTTGTTTTTTTAGAAGGTGAGAGCTACACTTATCTGTGTATATAAGAATAAATATGTAGAATACGCTTAATAATTATGTTGGTTTTGTAAAGTGGTGATAGTAGGCTCTCCTCTAAGATCTACAACCTCAATAACCTTAGGTAGTTGATGAGGTTTCCAGTGCCAGGCATAATTTTTTTCTTATTGAGAGGCCTTAAGTACAATTAGAAAGCTGTTGGTTACACCTAAGATTTAAGTACCACTGGGCGGTGGTGGCACATGCCTTTAATCCCAGCACTCGCGAGGCAGAGGTAGGTGCATCTCTGAGAGTTTGAGGCCAATCTGGTCTACAAAGAGAGTTTCAGGACAGCCAGAACACAGACACAGAGAAACCCTGTCTCAAAAAAAAATTAAATAAAACAACAATGTTGTAATAGGAGCAGCGGGGCTGCGTCCCCAGCACCCCGGCCGCCTGGCTAGCTTATGCCCCAAAATAACAACACACAAACTGTATTCTTTTAAACACTGCTTGGCCCATTTCTATCTAGCCTCTTCTAGGCTAATTCTCACATATTAATTTAGCCCATTTCTAATCATCTGTGTAGCACCATGAGGTGCGCTTACCAAGAAAGATTCAGCATGTCTGACCTGGCGGCTGGCTGCATCGCCGTCTGCCCGGGAGAGAGGAGCATGGCGTCTCTGAGCTCACTTCCTCTTCCTCCCAGCATTCTGTTCTGTTTACTCCTCCCACCTATGTTTTAACCTATCAGGGCCAAGCAGTTTCTTTATTGCTTAACCAATGAAATCAACAGATTGATATATGACACTCCCACATCACAACAAAAAAAAGAAAAAGATGTAAGTACCACTCTTGCACCCTTAAGGTTATTGTGCTATTGTAGTTATCCTTATGATTCATAGGTGTGACAGCTTAGTGGGAATATTAATTGCTTCCATTTCTTGAAAGCTTACATAGCACCTTCTTGTTTCTGAAGTGCATGGTGTCTTCAGCAATAGGAAATTATCCTCAACCTCTGTGAGGCAACCAAGGGCAATAGTAATAGCCTATATTGCATTGAGAGTCTCTTAAACTCCCCTGATGAATAGCCCCAAAGGGAGTTTCTTATGCCTGATAGTGGGATTTTTGTTAGTCAGTATTGTAGTGATATTTAATTTGTATTTTAATAAATAAAGCTTGCCTGAAGATCAGGAGTTACCTGAAAATCACTGGTCAGCCTTATAGACCAGGCAGTGGTGATACATAACTTTAATCCCCATAGCCACACTAGTTTGCCATAAAAAACAGGTGGTAGTGATGCATGCATGCCTTTAATCCCAGAACTAGAGAGGATTATAAAATGAGAGGAGACAGCTCTCTGACACAGTCTCATTCTGAGATTACCAGAGGCAGGATCACCATTTCAGACTGAGGTAGAGGTAAGAGCCAGTGGCTGGCAGTTTTGCTTGTCTGACCTTCAGGTTAAACCCCAATATCTGTCTCTGGGTTTTTATTATTTGTGCTATACAGTATCTCTTGGGAGGAATATTGTTATCCCAAATGAGATAACGTGTGTGTGTGTTTATAGCTATATGTGAATAAACAAATTGCTATAGGTGAATAAATAGAAGTGTTGTTCCTTATGGCCTTTAATTTTTTTATATTATTTCTCCCTACCCTTTCCTCCCTCTAACCCCCACCCATATACCCCTTTATGCCTTCTTTCAAATTCATGGCCTCTTTTTCATTAGTTGTTGTAGCATGCATATGTGGATATTCATGTATGTTCCTAAATACAAGTTTCTGAGTCTGTTAATGTTACTTATATGTATGTTTTCAGGACTGACCATTTGGTATTAGATAATCAATGAATGTTTTAGACATCCTTGTTATTTTACCCTCTCTTTCTGTATTGATCCCCTTCCCCACTCCACAATTAAACCTCCCTTCCATTTTACCCCCATTTCCCCCTTCAAATCACTTGCACCTTTCTATTCTCCTAGATAAATATCTACTATCTTGCTGAAAACAACAAGAAAAAACAAATTCTAAATGGATCAAAAACCTTAATGTGAAACCTGAAACCTCTAGAAGAAAACATAGGCAGTACTCTATGAGATATAGGTGTAGAAAAGGAAATTCTGAATAGGACTCCATTTGCCCAGAAATTAAGGTCAACAATTGACAAGTGGGAACTCATAAAACTAAAAAGCTTCTGCACAGCTAGAGAAAAATCAAGTGAAAAAGAAATGCAAAATTTTACCAGCTATTCAGATGATTAATATCTAGAATATGTAAATAATTCAGAAAACAGTCAATAAAACAAAGAACTCAAGTTTTAAAAGGGGTAGGACAATGGGTCTGAACAGAGATTTTCCAAAAGAAGAAATAAAAGTGACTAAGTAATATTTCAAAAACTGTTTGTACTCTGTCTTAAGGCGTCTAATGTTCTTATAAAACACCATGACCAAAAGTAACTTGAGGATGAAAGAGTTTATATGATCGTACAGCTTATAGTTCACTATCGAGGAAAATTAGAGCAGGAACTCAATACAATACAAGAACCTGGAAGCAGGAACTGATGAGAAGGCCATAGATGAATGCTACTTACTGGCTTGCTCCTCCTGGCTTTCTCAGTTTATTTTCTTATACACTCTAGGACCATTTACCCTGGAGTAGCACCATCCACAGTCGTCTGAATCCTCCCGCATCAGTCCTTAATCAATAAAATGCCCCACAGGTTTGCCTACAGACTAATCTTATGGAAGTTTTTTCAATTCAGATTTGTTCTTCTCAAACCACTGTAGGTTGTGTCAAGTTGGCATAAAACTAACCAGAGGAAATGTGATATTTAAAAAAAAAAATCTTTGAGATTTTATCTTACTCCAATCTGAATAGCCAAGGTCAACAAAACAAAATTTAAAAAAAAAAAACACAACAAATGCTGGGGGAAAAGAACCCTCATTCACTCTTGGTGAAATTGCAAACTGATCCAACCCTTCTGGAATCAGTGTGGAGAATCCTGTAAAAGCTAAATGTAAATCTATCATAGGATCTAGTTGTACTCCTCCTTGGTATATGTCCAAAGGACTCAACCTCCTACTCCACAAATAATTACTCAGTCATGTTCATTGCTGCTCTATTCACAATAGTTAGAAAGTAGAAACAGCATAAATGTCCTTCGACTAAAGAATAGGTAATGAAAATGTGGTACATGTACACCGTAGAATACTATTCAACTGTATAGAAAAATGAATTCATGAAATGTGTAGGTAAATGGATAGTATTAAGAAATATTATATTGAGTGGGGTGACCAAGACCCAGAAAGATAGACACCATATGTTTTCTCATATCTGTGGCTCTTCTCTCCAGATCTTCAGCTATGACTATATAATATCTGGAGTAACCACAGAAACCAGAGAAGTAGAGAGAGGGACATGGAGTGATGGACACTAAAGAGAGTAATAGCAGGATATAAATACTTTTAACTTTATTTCTCCTCATGAATTTCAAAATTCTACTTGAATATTTCAGACAATCAATAGTCACTTTCTAGAACTTTTTTCTGTTAACATATTCAGATATACATTCAAACCTTCATTATCATCTTATCACGTGTCTATCTGTATTCCAAAGAGCACTATCATCTTTAAGGTTTTCCAAGTTAGAAACTTAGAGCTGATCTCAATTCCTCTCTATACTTCAAACTGTACATGGTTTTCTAAGTTATTTTTATCACCTTTATTCCCAACAGATTTTAGTACTATTGACAAATCAATGTTTTAAATTATTTTTGTCTATAAAGCAAAATAACAAAATTGAGATTTCATTAAGGAAAGGTGGGGTTTGGTTGGTGGTTATTTTGTTTTGTTTTGTTTAGACAGGGTTCTATGTGTCCCAGATTGGCCTCAAATTCACCATGTAGCTGATAAGAATGCCCCTCTTAAATTCTGGAATTACAAGCATATGTCACCACACATGAATCTTACTGATGCTGGGGATTAATCCCTGGGCTTTGTGTATAGTAGGTAGGTATTCTACCAACTGAGCTACACCTTAAAACAAAATCTTTTTTTAGTTTTACTTCTTTGTGTGATGGGGGTATTTGTGTTTGCGTGCCAATGCACACAAAGGTATGTGAAAAGATAACCTGTGGGAGTCACTTATCTCCTTGTACTATATCTTAATTAGGGTTGCTATTGCTGTGAAGAGACTCCATGACCACAGAAACTGTTATGAAGAAAACCTTTAATTGGGGTGGCTTGCTTACAGTTTCAGAAGTTCACTCCATTATCATCATGGTGACAAGCACGGAGGCATGCAGGCAGACATGGTGCTGGAGCTCAGAATGCTACATCTTGACCAGAAGGGAACAGGAAGTCAACTGAAAGTCACACTGAGGGAAGTTTGAGCAAAAGACAACTCAAAGCCCACACGCATAGTGACACACTTCCTCCAACAAGGCCACACTTTCTAATAGTACCACTCCCTTTAGGGGCCATTTTCTTTCAAACCACCACATAGTTCATGGTTTCTAAGGATCAAACTCAGGTCATCAAGCTCAGAGGCAAGTACATTTTACCTGATGAGCAATCTTGCCAGCCACACTAAACTTTTTTGTTTGTTTGTTTGTTTTTCTTTTTTTTTAGATTTTATCTTTTTTATTAATTTATTTATTTATTAAAGATTTCTGTCTCTTCCCCGCCACCGCTTCCCATTTCCCTCCCCCTCCCCCAATCAAGTCCCCCTCCCTCTTCAGCCCAAAGAGCAATCAAGGTTCCCTGACATGTGGGAAGTCCAAGGACCACCCACCTGCACGGAATTCAGGACCACGAGGGGTGCACACTAAACTTTTAAAAAATGCCAATATTTAACAATTTAAGAGAATTCTGTGGTTGTCTATGCTATGACAACAGGTACTTCATACTGTTTTCCTTGAATATGCCTTGTGGATTTACAGCACCATATTTGGTTATGGTTTGCCTCTTCCTAGGGTCCTTTCTCTATGATTCAGTATCATTTCAGTTCTGTTGATGGAGGTTGTTCATTCATTCCCAGCTGTCCAGACCCAAAGTAATCACACAAAAACTATATTATTTGTAATACTGTCTGACCAATAGCTTAAGCATATTTCTAGCTGGCTCTTATATTCTAAACTACCCCATCTCCATTAATCTGTGCATCACCACAAAGTCGCCTTACCACCACAGTTCCCACAGGGATGACTATCTCCTACAGTGGCTACATGACTTCTCCCTGAGTCCACCTTTTTTTCTCTTCTATCTGCTTGGAATTCGTCCTTTGCCCTATTCTGCTAAGCCACTGGCCGAAACATCTTTATTCCTTCAATAAAAGCAACACATACACAGAAGGTCTTCTCACACAACAGTTCAATTCCTGTTCATTATTTAAGACTAGGCAAAGCTATTCCTTTCGTCACTCAAAAACATTTCTTTATACAACACCTTACTAAAGTAAATATATTTCTTTCTTATGGAGATTGTTACATCTTGTGTAAAACTTTTTTATTCAAATGTTATTTGTAGTTGTTTCATCTCTTCTTACTAGATTATAAGATTCTTCAAAACAGAGGCCATATTTTGTTTATGTCTATATTCCCATGTCTTCCCTGGCATATATATGTGTGTATATATAACATATTATACATCTTTGAAATAAATGTGTAATAATGGTTAATGCTCTAGACTTTGAATCAGTGATCTGAGTTCATATCTCAGTGGAACCTGTGCCTTGAAGAAGAGACCTGGTCAGTCATCCTCATCAACTCAGACCATGAAACCCAATATAAACAGGCTGCCCATGCCTGCTTCAGCATTGCCAGGGGCATGTTTCACTTTCAATATTATTTAAGAGTAAAAACAGTACAACTTTCTATGAGGGAGAAACAATTAGTAAATGGATTTTTTTCTTCATTAAAATCACCAAATTAGGTTTAGTAATCATTTCAGACATAATATACTATAATTTTAATATATTTTATTTTATCCACTGAACAAAAGAATTTGTTTTGCTTTCTTTAGCATTCAAGTTTTTCATTGTCTTAAGCATGAAGGAACAGGTGGCAGGACACTGTTAGTGGATGGATTCTATGCAGCACAACAAGTGCTTCAAAAAGCACCTGAGGAATTTGAGCTCCTCAGCAAAGTGCCATTGCAGCATGAATACATTGAAAATGTTGGAGAATGTCACAACCACATGATTGGGATTGGGCCAGTCTTAAATATCTACCCATGGAATAAAGAGCTCTATTTGATCAGGTGAGTACCAAACAACTGTTCTTCCATGTGATATATTTATTATATAGTAAGTTTAACTAATGTATCCACCTATCTCTTGGAATTATCATTTGACTTTCTTGTAGAACATACAGTGCATCATATTCAAAATCTAGTTCAGAGGCTCCACGCACCTTAAGCTCACCTCTCTACATATTCGCTCATGTTTCATTGGATGATATATCGACGAAATCGCCCAAAGAAAAAACTAAAAGCCACCTTTAACAAGTCCATCTCCCTCACACTATGCAACCAATCTAACCAGGTTACCTAAAAATTTTTCCACAAAGTACCCAGTACTTCCTATCTACTTTTTGTGTGAGAGCACCATCACCTTTACACAGTGCCATTGATTTCACCCTTACCCACCTTCTATCCGTTTTATGTGCTGTAGCTAGAGAAATATTTTACAATTTTATTTATTATTGTGTATGTATATTTATGTGTGAGAACATGCAAGGGTATATATACCATTGCACATGTGTGAAAGTCACAGGAACTTTTTTCAGGGCTTGATTCTCTCAGAATTGGATCAGTAAATCAAACTCAGACCTTGTGTGTGTAAATATATTATATAATGTATAAATATAATGCATCTAAAATATATTGTATAATATGTATATGTTTGTATATTTGTACAGCAATTGCCTTTACCTGCTGAGCCATCTTACAGTCCCTAAAGTAATTTTTGAAATACAAATCTTACTTACTGTTATCATTCTCTTGTGAAAAGTCCTACATCCACTTAGTATCTTTCAAAAAACCCATTATTCTTATAACTTACACAATTTTGCATGTTCTTTCCCCTTCTTACTGTTGTAGTTTCAATTCATACAACTCAAGTTTCTATACAAATTCAGCCCAAGATATGTCATGTTTCTTTAGATTTTAAGTTGTTTTCCATGTTGTAGCCAAAAATTTTTATGTTATTTTAATTCATTTAAGCTAACATCTACAGGGCATTGTTCATCCACAAACATTTCTTGAGTATCTCCAAAGACACAGGCACTATTTTTGACACCAGAGCTATAACTGTGAGAAAATTCATGGCTGTCATATAATTCCCATTCTAATAGAATAACCTGTTTTATTTTTATAAAGCAAATATGTATTATACCAAAGGGTAATTAAAAATAAGGAAGGAGATATGGACTACAGAGGCAGCTTGATAAAAACTGCAAAAGGTAACAATGTAGTACAGGAAAGGTAAAATCCTATCATTCAATGCTTTGCAGCTTTGACCAAATCACCTAACCCGTTCGTCATGAGTCTTTGGGTTTCAATAATAATACCAGTCATACACATTGTTAAAAATAAGTTGCCATCTCTATTCTTTAACCTGGAAGGAAGAAGAAATTATGTCAATAGTAAGCCACTTTTCTTGGATAAGTTCTTCCTAGAAATAATCCCTCAGTCATCTCTTGTATACCTACTACATAAAATAAGTATGTCCAACATTTTGTTATGAAGACCTTAACAAATTGAAAGACTAAAATCATTTAGAGTCGGAAAACCTTAGCCTGTCACCTACATCCTACCATTAAGATATTACTATGTTTGTTTTATCATAGAACCTTCTATTTCTCTATCCATCTATTGTGGTTCATTTTGATGTCAACTTGACACAAGTTAGAAGTCATCCAGGAGGAGGGAACCTCAGTTGAGAAAATACCTCCGTAAGATCCTGCTGTAGGGCATTTTCTTAACTAATTATTGATGTGAGAGGATCCAGCCCATTGTGGGTGTTGCCACCCCTGAGCTGGTAGTCCTGGTATCTATAAGAAAGCAGGCTGAGCAAGCCATGAGGAGCAAGCCAGTAGCAAGCACTCTTCTAAGGCCTCTAGCTTCAGCTCCTGCACCCAGGTTCCTGCCCTGTTGAATTTCTGCCCTGACTTCCTTTGTTGATGAGCTATAATGTGGAAGTGTAAGCTAAGTAAAATCTTTCCTCCCCAAGTTGTTTTGGTCATGGTGTTTCACCACAGCAAAAGAAACCCTAACTAAAACACCATCTATCCACCCACCAGTTGACCATGTTTTTTGAACCATTTTAAGGTAAACTACAGATATGAATATATCTCCCACTAAAATACTTCAACATTTATATAAAATAGAGTTCAATATGGTTCTATACCTGTCTATTTTCAAGTGAAATATACATATAGTGATGTTTTAAAATGTTAAATATAAACTTATGGAGGTTTGAGAAATGAATATGAATATACTTCTGTGTCATGAATCTATATCAATATATAAAATATTATCCTTAATAGAGGAAGTACTTTTCTATTGTCCAGTCAAACCCTGCATATATACCCCCAAAGGAAGCCACTGTTTGGTTGGTTGGTTTAAATAATAAGATATAAATAATATATAAAAATTATGTCTACATTGTTTCTAGTTTGATTTCATTATGATTGAAATTGCTATAAAATTTTCCATAAATACTTTTGTGAATATATATTTTCATTTCAATTAAATGAATACATAGGGATGTGTAATAGTTACTTTTCTCATTGCTCTGACAAAATGCCTAAAAAAGCAATTCAGGGAAGGAAAGGTTTATTCTGGTTCATAGTTAGAGAGCGAGGTAAAGATTACAAGCCACAGTCGGGGAATAGAGAGATATGAATGCTGGTGTTCAGTGCACTTTTTCTTTTGTATTTAATCCAGGGCTCTGGCCCATGAATTGGTGCCACCCACATTCAAGGTGGGGACTCCATACTCAGTTACACCTCTCCAGAAACCCCCTCAGAGACTTTCCCAGAGGTTTATCTCTTAGGTGGTTCTAGAGTCTATCAAGTTGGTAATCAGTGTTAAGAATCACAGGATAGTACAGATATGTCAGAGTCCACAAATGTTTAGTTTTAGTAAACAATGTTTTGCCAAATTATTTGTACAATTTTACATCTTCATATAGAAAGGATGAAATTGCATCTGCTCCAGTTCCTTACCAGTGCTGTCAGTTGTATTAATTTTAACTACTGTTATAGATACTTTTTTTTTTTTTTTTAGTTTTTCGAGACAGGGTTTCACTGTGGTTTTGGAGCCTGTCCTGGAACTAGCTCTTGTAGACCAAGCTGGCCTCGAACTCACAGAGATCCGCCCACCTCTGCCTCCCAAGTGCTGGGATTAAAGGCGTGCGCCACCACCGCCCGGCTTATAGATACTTTTTTAGGATAGCCTTGTGAGTAAGTGTTAACAGGAATTAGATAATTCGATCTGTACAGTACTACCAACAAATAAAATGTTAAAAATATCCAATTACCTAAAATAATAAGCTGTGACAGATTTATTCTTTCCAAGTTGTCTTATGTGTAAAAGGTGGCTAATATGAAGAGAAATAAGTCAATAAAATAGTATTTATACAGCTACCAACTATATAGGACTGATATCTCTAGAAATAATATTAAGTGCCAACACCCTGTTGAAGACTGTTTTCTCACTTTTGTCTGAGGTTTCTGTCCTGCCTAATTCCCACAGTTGTTAAGTTCCAAAGTCACAA
This sequence comes from Microtus oregoni, assembly GCF_018167655.1. NCBI lineage: Eukaryota > Metazoa > Chordata > Mammalia > Rodentia > Cricetidae > Microtus > Microtus oregoni. The sequence continues at coordinate 255,288 of NW_024543224.1, read as the reverse complement.
GAGGTCTACATTAGTTATAAACAGATTGGCTTAGTAGCTTAGACTTCTTATTAACTCTTATAACTTATATTAGCCCATTATTCTTGCCTATGTTAGCCACGTGGCTCGGTACCTTATTTGGTGAGGTAGTCACATCTTGCTTCTTCTGTGGCTGGGTCAAGACTGCCAATTAGGACTTCCTCCTTATCAGAATTCTCCTAGTCTCATTGACCCACCTCTACTTTCTGTCTGGTTGTCCTGCCTATACTTCCTGCCTGGCTACTGACCAATCAATGTTTTATTAAAATATAATTGACAGAATACAGACCATTGTCCCACACCACCTCACTGTCTTCCTCATATGCGCATGGCTCCTAAAAGCCTGGGAGGAAGCACTATTCATTATGGTTTGTCATTTGATACTCTGATAGTAGTTCTGTGAGATCTACTAAACAGGTGCTTATTTAACACATGAGGAAAAAAGAATATTGGTTCTGTTTATGCTGTGTACTAAAACTAAGAAATGCCATGTGATATTCAGAAGAGAACCATTATTTCTCTTTGAAAGAAAGACTTTTTAGCAGTGTCTGCTAAAATCTGACAATATAATACATACCTGTAGTAAAATGTAGGTTTTTTTTAACTCTATGTGGGCCCTCCACCCTGCTTCCAAATAGATACATGGAGACTTATTGTTGCTTATGAATGCCTAGCCTTAGCTTATGAAGTTCTAGCCAGCTTTTCTTAAATTATCCCATCTACCTTTTTCCTCTGGGCTTTTATCTCCAATATTCTATATGTCTTTCTTTCCTTCTTATTCCATGGCTGGTTGTGTGGCTGGGTGGCAGGCCCTTGGCATTCTCCTGTCCTACGTTTCTCACTTTTTGATCTCTTTTGTTCTTCTTTCTCCCCCTATTCTCTCTGCCTGGTAGCCCCGCCTATCCCTCTCCTGCTTAGCTATTGACTGTTCAGCTCTTTATTAGACCAATCAGGTGTTTTAGGCAGGCAAAGTAATACAGCTTCACTGAGTTAAATAAATGCAACAAAAAAGAGTGAAACACATCTTTGTATCATTAAATAAATACTCCATAGCATAAACAAGTGTAATACATCTTAAACTAATATTCTACAACATTTCCCTTTTTTGTCTAAATAAAACTGAAGTTTTAACTTTAACATAGTAAAACTACATACAACAAAAACAGTTATCAAGTAAAAATTATATTTACAATATTTAGTCCATTTTATATTTAGCAAATTCAGAGAAAAGATTCCATTATCTATTTTATCTTATTGATTCCAAAGTTTTATAGCTAATTTACTTTCTATAACTAAGGAAAACTATAACTCTAACTATTTAGACTTTAACTCCATCAGAGACCCCAGGATGTAACCTAACAACAGAAACATCTGTCCTCCTGGACAATCACCCAAATTCCCTCTGCAACATTGTTGCATCTGTCTTTGGCCTACAGACCTAGAATATCTGGCAGGCTTTTCAGTGAAACAGGAAATGTGAAAGAATCTCCTGCCTTATATTGGCAAAGTTCATCAGTTGCTTACCCCTGGGTCCTGCAGATTATCTATCAGGCTCTTCTGTGAAGCACAAATCTTGAAGAACTCTCTTACCTTGTCTTGGCCAAGTTCAACACTTTTTTCCTGTGTCTTGTTTGTTGAGTCTGTACAGCATACTATCAATAGTCAAGGCAAAAGCCGTTTCTTGCCCAAATGACTAGCCTTGCCACATTGAAAGCAAACTGTATATGGAGTGGGTTTTTCTTTTGTGCCCATCATCCTTTTATGAAGTAAATTAGCGGTGCCCGGAGAAGATGTGTCTTATTATCATGAAAAGTCTTAGGCTGTTAAACATCTTTAAATGCTATGTTCTATATGTCTTTGAAGTATTTCATCTACCTGTCTAAAATATACCTATTTGACCTTGAAAACATACCTAATATGACTACAAGTTTGATTATTATAGATTAACTACCAACCTCATTTCTTAATTATACATTTTCATTTTTAAATGAGCTGCATAAGCACAATACCCCAAACAAGAGTAGAAACATATATACAGTATAACAAAAATAACTTTAAATTTGTATCAACATACCAAAATCCATACCAATAAAAAATTATTGTTGAGATTAAAATTTATCTTTTTCTTCTATATTTCTATATTCCCCTAAATGATAACAAACATCAATAACTCATCAAATAACCAACTAACTATCCTATCTCTTGGTAATGTGGGCATCAGGTTCTCCAGACTGCTTCCAATTCTCTAGGTGAAGGCATCTTTAGGGTCCCTATGAAAATTGAGGTAATGACCAAGTCCTGGGAAGACCAGCTGTAACCTTTGTTGATAGGTATCACCTGTCAAGATTCAGGAGGTCTCCCACCATGAAACCTGATTTATATCAACCCTGAAGAAATCCACAGCCTCTCATTTACTGTAGAAATAAAAGCAAAACCTCTTCTCCAAACTGCATTTTTTGAGTTCCATTTTAAAGTTAAGACATTCTTAAAATATCCAGGCTGCTTTATTTCAGCTGTTCCTCTTTCAATCCCATGTCTCTTATAGCAGTTGTTGTTTGCTCATCAGCAATCAAAAAATTCAAAATCAACACAACACTATATAACATTCAGACTCCCTGTGTATTTTCCATTGTTATGTGGCTTTTTTATAATACTTTTACTCTTTCTTTAAAGACTTTATTATTTTTAAACTATTTCTTCCTATAACTGTCTATACTCTTTCTCATTTCTTTCTTAAGCCTATGCACATTTTTAAACATACTGGAACCTGTTAAGAGTTTTCTTCCATACTGACTCTGTCGTTTCTGCTTATCTCTATTATTTTCTGACCTCATGAACAAAGGAGCAGCTAGGAACTCCACTAAGGCTTTGGCACTGGCTCCACCCTCTTCTTAGTTTCATAAAAGCCAAGCCTAAAGCTCATAAACCCGGTTGGAGATCTGTGACCCAGTACTACATTCAGTCCCCCAGCTCTGTAATGCCAGTGTTCTGAATGTGTCAGGCATTTTTTTACTTAGATTTTTGTTCCTACTTAATGTACTGGCTGCTCAAGGGTTCACTGTACATCAGAAACTCTTAAAGGAGCCATGTCCTTTTTAAAAAAAGCTTTCTCAGCCTTCATCTGGTGATGAATGGAGATAGAGACAGAGACCAACATTGGAGCACCGGAATGAGCTCCCAAGGTCCCAATAAGGAGCAGAAGAAGGGAGAACATGAGCAAGGAAGTCAGGACCGTGAGGGGTGCACTCACCCACTGAGACAGTGGGGCTGATCTATTGGGAGCTCACCAAGGCCTGCTGGACTGTGACTGAAAAAGCATGGGATAAAACCGGACTCTCTGAACATGGCGGACAATGAAGGCTGCTGAGAAGCCAAGGACAATGGCACTGGGTTTTGATCCTACTGCATGTACTGGCTTTGTGGGAGCCTAGCCAGTTTGGATGCTCACCTTCCTAGACCTGGATGGAGGGGGGAGGACCTTGGACTTCCCACAGGGCAGGGAACCCTGACTGCTCTTCGGAATGGAGAGGGAGGGGGAGAAGAGATGGGGGAGGGGAGGGAAATGGGAGGCTGGGAGGAGGTGGAAATTTTTTAAATAAAAAAAAAAAAGCTTTCTCAGGCCCTATGGAAAATCAAGCTTCACATTGGAACGCCAAAATGTAGTTGGTTGTTTGTTACTCTTTTAGGGACCTGCCACTCAGCTCCCAAATAAATGCATGGAGACTTATCTTACTTATGAATGTCTGGCTTTAATTTGATTTGTTTCAATTAAGCTTTTCTAACTTAATTTAATCCATTTTTCTTCTTCTATGTTTTGCTTCTAGACTTTTTACCTTATTCTGTATGTCTTTCTTTACTTTACTTCTTACTCCATGGCTGACTGTGTGGCTGGGTGGTTGGCCCCTAGCAACTTCCTCTCCTTCTCCTTTTCTCCCTCCTCCCTCTTCTTCTCTTGTTTATTTCTCCTGTCTAGCTATTGGATGATTAGCTTTTTATTAAACAAATCAGATGTTTTAGGCAGGAAGAGTAACACAGCTTTACAGAGTTAAACAAATGCAACTTTAAAGAATGCTACACATCTTTGAATTATTAAACTAATATTCCACAGCACATACCTTACAACCCAGAAATTCCATCCTTAACTTTCTACCAAGCAAAGTGAATACATACATTTACCAAGATCCATAATAGAATGTTCTTGGAAGCACTATTTATGAGTTCCAAAGTAGAAACTACTCAAATGTTCATTAACAGAATGAATATATTATGGTATGATCATGCAATTAAATTCCATAATTCACCAATAAAGAATACTTCTAAATGATAAATTTCATGAATATAATATCAAATGAAAGATGAGAGATACAAAAGAGGAGATACCATATGATTTAATTTTTATAAAATTTTTATAAACAATGTTTAGTGCTAGAAATCAGGAAGGTAATTACCCTTGGCTAGGAGAAAGAATGTGACTGGAAAGAGGCTCAAGAAAATGCTACAGTGTTATGGTAATAATTGGTATCTCATTAGTAGTGATATGAATGTCACCCCATCATGAAAATTCATCAAAATTTATTTTCTGTGTTTTTCTATATGTCGCATACTTCAGTAAAAATTAATCTCCCTTATTCTTTTTCTTTTAGACAGGGCACAACTATGTAGCCTTGGCTGACCTCAAACTGAAAGAGATCCACCTGCTTCTGCCTCTTTAATGCTATGATTAGAGGTATGTGCACCACAGCTGGACAGAAAAACATTGTCTTAGTTAAGGATTTTTAGTGGTCTTCATAAGTGTAGAAGGAACAGCGGGCCACTTCCTGCCACCCAGCTCCCAGCCACCGGCTAGCTTTAGCCAAAATAATTACACGGAAACTGTATTCATTTAAACACTGCCTGGCCCATTAGCTCTAGCCTCTTACTGGCTAACTCTCACATCTTGATTAACCCATTTCTATTAATGTGTATCGCCACTTGACTGTGGCTTACCGGCATGAGTCTAACCACCATCCATCTTGGGTAGGAGAAGCATGGCATCTGTCTCTGCTTTCTTCTTCCCACAATTCTGTTCTGTCTTCCATGCCTATCTATGTTCTGACCTATCAGGCCAAGCAGTTTTCTTTATTAATTAACCAATGAAAGCAACAGATAGATAGAAGACCCTCCTACATCAACTAAGCAGATAAATTCCAAGAATTTACCATACCCTACATGACTATATATATGATCTTGCCCCTAGCTACTTCCTCTATTTGATTTCTTCAATCATAATTCTCCTTACTTATTTAATATATGAGGGGCTGCTTGTTTGTTCCTGGCCACCTGGCTAGCTTAGACCCAAAATAATAACACAGAAACTGTATTCGTTAAATCACTGTTTGGCCCATTAGCTCTAGCTTCTTATCAGCTAACTCTTACATCTTAGTTTAACCCATCTCCATTAATCTGTGCATCACCACGAGGTTGTGACCTACCAGCAAAGTTTCATCACGTCTCTCTCCAGTGGCTCCATGGTTTCTTTCTCTCTGCCTTCCTTCTCCCAGCATTCAGTTCCATCTTCCCCACCTACCTAAGTTCTGCCCAATCAGCAGGCCAAGGCAGTTTCTTTATTCATTAACCAATAAAAGCAACACATACACAGAAGGACCTCCCATACCATCACATGGCCTGCCTGGTGGTTTGTGAACATAATAGTGTGCCATTGTAACCCAAAACTTTGTATTTGCTTTTCTCTCTGCCTAGTCTGCACTTCCTTCAGCTTGTCATATACTGGATTTCTATTCATACAGGCACCAGCTCAAGTGTCATTTCTCCTAAAATTCCTTCAGTACCCAAAAACAAATTTTCCAGTTACCCTTAAATACATGTCACTGTGTTTTCACACAGCATCTGTAGCTAACTGAAGCTATCTTATTTATATTTGTTGTATTTATAAACTTGCATCTTCAATAGAATATAAACTTCCCAATAGCTGGGATCATGTCTCCTATGTTCATCATTGCATATTTATTTTTTAATAAACTCCTTGGCAATGGCAAGTGCTCATGTAAGTGCCAGTGTTGAATAAATGACAGTCTCTGTTAAGATCTCTGTCTATTGTGTTATAGCTAGTATTTTTCTCACAAAAGGAAATACTTGTGGAATTATCTCGTTCTGTTTTGTTAAATATCCTTGTTTACACAGCTTATTTTGCCCTCCTTAGTTTAATATAAAAAGTTCAAATCTCCTTTTGATTTTATGCCCTTTGACAAAGAAGTACTTTCTCCATGAAACACATTTCAGATTAAAAAAAAACATATTCTGAGTTGGGAAAAATCAACTGGAACTTAATTTTGACTCCCTGCCACCAGAATTTCCAAAGAAAAACAAAATATGACCAGTAGATAGTAGAATTCCTATCTCTGGTGCTGTATTCCTAAGTATGTATTGATTCATTGTTGTTTCAAGTGTGGAACAGAGACAGTATTATCTAAAACAGTTAAGTAAACAGTAAATGTCTTTATCATGTGTCTGAGATCTTTATTTCTCATGATTCCATATAAGGTACAACAACTATGACCGGGCTGTCATCAACACTGTTCCTTATGATGTTGTTCATCGTTGGTATACAGCACACCGAACCCTAACAACTGAATTGAGAAGGCCTGAGAATGAGCTTTGGGTCAAACTGAAGCCTGGAAAGGTAGTCCTTAAATTCTATAAAGATATCAAATAAACTTGCCATATAAAATCAATGAAGAATGATACTTGTTTAATATGCATCACCATATTACAATATTTTTTCTTATGTCTCAGGTACTGTTCTTGGCCCTGCCATTTATTCACTGATGATCTGTAAACAGGCACCATGTCATCTCTAAACATCAGACACTTATTGTAATTATGAAGGGATTTAACTAAGATCCTTTCAGCTTAATAATTCCATTTTAAGCATTGATATTTCCTCTAAAGAATAGCTTCAGCTTTACACAAAACATAATTGAGAAATAATAAACTGAGGATTATAGAAAAACACAATTTCATGATTAACTTTGAAGAAATGATAGTTACACAAAGAGTATAAGCTCTCAGGTGCACAGAGCTTATAAACTATTTTCTTTTTAATTGCTATTTAGCCTGCTATGGGGTTAGAAACATCTTATTTTCTTTTTAATTTGCTTAACTTCAAAAGAAAAATATTTCATCAAATGTAACTAATAGAACAATCTAAAGCTTTATCTTTCAGTGAGCTCTTCTGGTTTAAGTTCCCTATGATTTTCCCTAGTTTTGATTGTTTTCTCTCTCTTTTTTTATACATTCACAGGTACTGTTTATAGACAATTGGCGAATCCTTCATGGCAGGGAATCATTCACTGGTTACCGCCAACTCTGTGGCTGCTATTTAACAAGAGATGATGTGCTAAATACTGCTCGTCTCTTGGGGCTTCATGCTTAAAATTGAAAGCCCTGGGATTATGAGTACACTTGGCATCCTGCTACCAGAATTTTGTATCAACACAACAATATTATGTCAACATTTGTTTCACTTTGTCTCCTTCCTATTCTATGAAACAGAAGATTATCCTTACTTTACCAGGAAAAACCTGTTAAAGAGGGGCTTCAAAATTACCTAATGTCATCCATCTACTAGGGTAACTGTCTTCCCAAGTTATATGATCCTCCTCTTTTCCAAACTTTTTGATGTAATTAATCACTGTAGTTAAGAAATGTAATCTCCATATTAAAAGGAAACTAATATTATGTAATTTGTCTTCTGCTAAATCAGAATGCCATATATTCTAGAAATGACAAAATTTTGATAAAGCAACATTTGTGAAACGTTTTCATCTTTTATAATACATTTGACTAATAATATGTGCTTACTTATATTTTGAATATATCCTATGATATTTTCTAGTTTCTTCCAATTTCAGCAGATGATGGAATATTGCTTTTCTATTTAATGACTGAATAGTATTCTACTGTGACACATTTTTGTTACCTGTTAATGGAAAGCAAGGTTGATTCCTTATTTTAGCTACTGTTAATAATATATTGAAAACCCTGGTCATGCAGATTTGCTGTGATAAACAGATTTAATTTTCCATTGGTGTGTAATATAATCAGAGAGGGCATATAAATAAAACAGTAGTTTTGTTTTTAAAAGCGTTGTATTGTTTCCCATAATGAATATACTAATTTAGATTCATATAAACAGTATAATAAGCATTCTTTTCAGTATACATAGACACTAACTTTTGTGCTTTTTGGTGTTGATAATTGCAATTCTAGCTAGATCAAAATGATACCTCATTGTGGTTTGAGTTGGCTTCTTCCTGAATACTAGTGATATTTAGCAACTTTTCAGATACCTCTTGACCATTTTATATGTTCTTTTGAGAACTGTGAATCCAGAATTTTTGCCAACTTTTAATTAGTTGTTTGTATTTTAGCTATTGAATTTTTGAAGTTTTCTATATATTTAAACAACCTCACCATTTCAGATGTATAGTTAATAAATCATTTATCTCATTCTATAGGTTTTCTTTTAATCGTTATACTCCTGTATCTTTTGCTATAAAAAAGCGCCTTAACACCCTTAAAAGTTACCACGGACCCCAAAATCTAATACTAATTATATTAGATACTGAGAGCAAGAAATGTTTAAAAGTTAAAAAGACAAAAGTACCAGTCCATTCGTTATCAGATGCATGCCATTATAACGTGTCATGCCACCTGAAGTCTCTGTACTAGTGAGACAAATGGGAATGAAAAAAACAAATAACCGGGCGGTGGTGGCACACGCCTTTAATCCCAGCACTCGGGAGGCAGAGGCAGGCGGATCTCTGGGAGTTCGAGACCAGGCTGGTCTACAAGAGCTAGTTCCAGGACAGGCTCCAAAACCACAGAGAAACCCTGTCTCGAAAAACCAAAAAAAAAAAAAAATAGTATTGCTATAAAAATAGTTTTTAATCTTAAAAACCCATGAAAAAAGGTACCCAGGAACACCATTGTATGTATCTGTAGAAAATACTTTGATGAGTCTTGGGCTAGAGGCTTAGATCATTGGGTCAGTCATTTAACTATATCAGCACATTAAAGGGCTTAGCTGAAACCCTAAACCTTCATCTTGTAGTCTACCATGAATAAAGGAGAATTTGCAGTCTCCTACAGGACATCTCCAGACACTGTCAAAATCACTTGATAGCACAAGTATGATAATGAGATGGAAATGGAATTCAAATATGTTTTATCATCCTGGAAGAGTTGTCTCCATCTATATCATCTCTCAAGAAATTAAATTAAGAGTCATGGAAACTCTTGGAATAAAGCCGTGATCAGTTTGGTGTTTACAAGAGGAATAATTGCAAACAGCTTTCAGACATTTGAGATCCATGCAGTTCTTATACACACACATGCACACACACACACACACACACACACACACACACATCACTGAATGTTCAAAGGGTTACTGGGTTTGACTATTCAGGGAACTCATCATGTAGATGGTATGCCTCCAGAGTACTTGATATTTCTAAGCAAACTTGTCTTTTGGCAATTGGATAGCATTTACAAATATAAACCCTCTTCCTCCATTTCTGCTGTTCTTTTCATATTCCTTCTCTTAAAATATTATACAAGTAAACTGCAAAAGTTTTACAGACACAATTTAGTGCTCTGTTTCCTTTATGCCTTCAGAGGTAGGGTACATAAGCTTACAATGATTATTTTAAATATTTTATTCTTTGATCATTTGATAAATGAATTTTGATCATATTTACCCCCACTTGTTACCCTCTCTTATCTGCCCCTACTTCAGCCAAATTTCTTCTCCTTGCCAACAAGTCCTCCTCCTACTCTCATGTCCTCATTGTGACCCACTGAGTTTAAGGTTAAGTGGCATAGGGATTGGATAGTAGGGTAGAAGAGGGAGTACTGGGTGGGAATAACTAACACTAAAGACATTTGTAAAAGTCATAGAAACCTGCTACTGTAGAAGCTTCCTAACATACAAATGTGTGCATGCATGTGTGTGTGTGCGTACGTGTATATGTCTTTAAATTGAATTACCTATAATAAGAGGGACAGTGCCTCTCCCAGGTATCGGATGCCATGAAATAAGAACCTCAGTCCCAGGTATGTTTAACACTTTAAATTTGTTGGTCAGTAGAGTCTTTTAGACAACCTCCAAACATTATTTGCTATTACCATTGCTCCTGGTTACCCTCCAGAACTAGATTTTAAGACCCTATTGCTGAAGGCATCACATACTTGAGTCATAGACCATGCAGAAATCAAAATGCTTTGTACTAACTGTGAAACTTCAACACTACTGGCTAGCTTTTATAGTGCTGAATGATACTATGCAAGCCTCCAGGGGACAAAATGAATCATCAGTCTTTACCATCTGTTAACTCTACAAGCTACAATAATGACTGGCCTGGCAAGATAATCCCACTGTTGTAAGTGCCACAAATGCTATGGAAGTGACCAACCACTTTCTGCTTGGATTTAATACCCACTCTACAAGATGGAACTGATGCCTGGTATCATTACTGGTCAAAAAAAAAAAAAAAACCCTGTGACTTACTAGATCTTTGTCCCTTGGAGAGAACCTAATATTATTATTTTACTAAATAGATGTAATAATAAACTGCCCCATAATTTTTTGTCTTATACTCATAGATTAGTATATCTATCAACCCTTATCAGAGAAATTTTGCAGTAGATGGTTAGACCCAGAACTGATCAACATACAAAGCAAAACAGCCTGTAGATGTCTCAGCTCCACATAAGACATCTATATCACACACACACACACACACACACACACACACACACACACACACACACACACACAAATACATGCACGCTAGCACACACACGTGTACACATACACGACACGACTCAGAAACCATCTAGGAAGAGGGGGTACTTGCACTCTTTGATGAACTTCGTAAGAACAGTACTTGCTGTACATGACAAGGCCATTGCACACAAAACTCACAGTTGTTGCGACTTTTAGCACATGATCAAGCCAGCCAAAATACACAGCATGGATGAAGAAGAGACTCATGAAGTCCCACCCATACTTGAGGAGCTATTAGCTACTCGGGGAGAAAGAGACAGTTTTGTTTTGCTGCCTGGTGCACTAAGTCAGCATACTAAGACATTTTTATCTGAAAGGTAAAAGGGCAAGACACACACACTTTCTTGACGGTTTCCTTCTTTTTTCTTCTCTATTCTCTATTCTTTGTTTTCCTGGTAATTTCCTTCTCTCATTCTTGATGTTTTCCTTCCAAATCTATCTTTATTCTTTCTGTTATGGCTTATATACCCCAGCAAAATCTTTCAGGCAATATAAAAATCACAATGTGATTACATTCTATTTTTCAAGTGGATGCTTACAATAAATACAAGTAAAAAACAGTGTGTTATCCATATCCCTTAACATGCGTAAACATTTTACATATTACAGGTGTAAAACAAATTATCCCAAGAACCCACATACATTCATCCCCAAGCAACTTATTATAGATTAACAGTGTAAGCAAGCAAGGTTTTCTTCTCAGTCAGTTCTTTCACTGAAAGGCTGCACTTTGCAGTTACAAAGGAAGAACCAATCACTTTATTGCTCATATTGAAAGGTAATCGTATAAGGAATCTTAAAAGAATCACAACTCTCAACTTTTATATAAAAAGCAATCAGCTCTGTTTTAAAACTTTAGGATGCATACCCACTCATCAATAGCTTTTTATACCAAGAGATTGAGAGCAGAAATAGGTATAAAGAATTAACCATTACCTTTTGTCATCAACTAATCCTAGAAAGAAAGATATGTTACCTAATAGTAATTGGGCTTCTTTGTTCTTGTTCCCTGACCTTAACGAGTTCCTCCTTCAACCATATGTCTTTCTAAAACTTTAAATTGTCTTCTTAGGTTTCTCACCTCAAGGCTATTTAACAAAAACATCTTAGCCTAACTTTCAGTTATTTTCAAAGCTTTATTTCAGCTATGATGTACTACCAAAGCTGTAAATACATCTTCCAACATTAAGATTAAAAGAATTCAAGGCAGCCTGGCTCCTGGGACTCAATTGCTTTTCTTAATCATTAACCTAAGCCACTGTCTATATGGCTCCTCAATAGAAACTCATGTGTTCTAGCTGTATGACACTTCTTTGATTTATCTTTAATCATCAGAACTGTATTTCAACTAACATTATTATTATCAATTAGACAGTACATCTTGGGAGGAAATCATCTTCATAATAATCCACAGGTAAAAATGCCCAGTAGAATGGAATGTTTCCATGAGATAAACACACTACATTACAGACAGTGGGGAATCTCCCCATACCCATTCACACCATGCCAGATACCAGAGAAAGATAGCAGCAGCAAACATGTAAAGGCATAGCAGAAGCAAAAGACAGTCTGGAGTCTGTGGACTCAGGGCCTTGCCTATAACAGATTCATCAATCAAGGATTTTGTTCTTGGTAGACTAACACCTTGAACTTCAATTGCCACCTGCTATACCTTTTACATGGCCACCGGCAGTTTTCTTCAGGAATTGGTCCCTAAGAGGCTACTCATGCCCCAGTAGATAGTCCTACACCCATGCACATTCAAGTAATACTAAATAGACTCAGTGGATTTAAAACCAGAATACATCAAGGTTTGAAGGAAAAGTGTTGGGCAAGAGGAATTGGAGGGGGAGGAAATGGGAGGTGTATTTGATCAAAATATATACATGTATGAAAATTTTAAACAATTAAAAATATAAAACTCATATTGAAAAATAAAACAAAAAATCTAGTTAACTGATAATCTGTTAGTATAAGTACTTAAAGTTTAGCAGCTTTTTGAAAAAAGTAATTTTTTTAAACTGGAAAATCCCTCACAACTTGGAAATGTTGGCCATTTATCTCACCTTCTTAATGCTATATTTTTTATTTACTTTTCTTTACCTGTTACCCTTTCGTGTGTGAATGTCTATAGATTGTAAGCCCTGTACTCCATTGTGAAAAGAAAAGAATGATTAATGAACTCTGGTATATCTCCAGGCTAGCTATATTATCATTTGAGGATGTAGGCAAATTGCTGCTCCTTGCCTCTCTTCCTCTTTTTATTTATTCTTCTCTCATACAATACATTCTGACCTCAGTCTTCCCTCTCTCTACTACTCCCAGTTCCCCGACTCTCTAATAGTGGACACCAGCAAAGCCCTCCAGGGAATTCTGGTACACTCCAGGTTGTTTGAGAACCACTCAAGAACAGAGCCCTGTGCTGAATCCTTATGTCCTACCTCATCTACTAAATAACCTGAGGCATGTCCCACTCGTATGCTGAACTTCAGTTTGTTCTTCTGTGAATTTTGGATTAAACAGCTTGTAAGGATTCTGCCACTCCTCACTCAGGAAACAGAAAGAAAACAGTCATTAGGGATTGGTTATAAATCCTCAAATCCCTCCACCAGTGACATACTTCCTCCAGCATAGCTCTACCTCCTAAACATCCTACAACCTTCTCAAATAGTGCGACCAACTGAAAATCAAGTGTCCAAACCCACAAGCCTATAGAGCACATTTCATATTCAAACAATAATACTGTTCACAATGCTTTAAATGGGAACAACATCCCCAGACCTATTCTACAAATGGAAAACATAGAGGTAAAGGGAGATAAGGCACCTCAGCCAAGGTGACAGAACAGAGTTTTAGAAGTTTGACACCAAAGCCAAATCTTATTGTTAGTATGCCATATCATATAGTAAATGTTAACTTCCTCCCATCTCTACACTTACACAATCTTCTGTATAATCATTCACAGTATAACAATAATCATTAGACACACTTTCAATTTGTTTAGCATGGTCTTTTTAAAAGCCACATGATTATCTAGTTTGATAAATAGTTTGCAAGCATTAAAAAGCATATTCTAAAAAGTGTTATTCAACTCTTCTAGATTTCCTTCTTCCCAAAGTGGAAGCTTGGTAGAAAGATATCAACTTATTCTGCATATTTTCCTCCTAACTAGACTCCCAAATACCAGTCAGTTGTTAGATTCAAACCCATTTTATAGGAACTGTCTTTGGCATTTGGGAGATCTACTCAAAGACAGCTGCTGGTTGAACTTATCCCCTAGTTGTGAGGCCAGGCTCTTTGTATATCCTGACCTGTACCTAGTCAGAGCTAAAGACCCTGGCAAAGGTTCTGACCTGACAGTGTTTTCTTTTTTAACTTGGTCCTTATTTTTGTAAGACCTATGGATAAGGGTTAGTGAATTTGTAAATACCTTAACTTTAAACAATGAGTCTGGCCTATATCCAGCATTTTACAGAGTATTTTTGGAATGTTATGCTTTTTAGGAGAGTAACTGCTGTCTACCACAGTTTGCTGCTAGAGCAGTAAGCCTGACACTTCAGCATGGAGATAATTATATGGCCTTTTGTTAATTTTTTGTTATTGTTAGTCCTTCTCAGCTTATCTTTTATATTTTACTCATTATTACCATATGTTTGGAACTGTGGGCTTTCCATATCATGAACTCACTGAACCTTCTTGACTGATAAATACCATTTCCATGTGGATTTTACTCTTCCCTCATTCCTTGCACTGAACATACAACGTATGACTGTATATTTCCTTGATTTGGGCTTATCTTTGTAACTGCTTTTACTCCAGGTTATAAAGCAATATAAAAGTATTAGCTTCAGTAATAGATTCAAAACTTCCTTTCTGAAGAGGTTAAAGAGACAAGCATCTTTTACAACTCTGATAAGCCATTTTAATTCATTTTGGCATGTAGTATGCAGATTAACAGTGGTATTCTAACTTACTTTCTGTGTCAGCAGATAACTATGTCAGTTTAACTGAAGATCACATTCTGCTTAGATTTTTGCCAACTTGGCATAAGCTAGTGTCATCTGGTGAGAGGGAACTTCAGTTGAGGAATTTCATCTATCAGACAGGCCTGTAGGCAAATCTGTGGGACATTTCTTGATTAATGAACCATATGGAAGGGCCCAGCATAGGCAGTGCCACGCCTGGCCAAGTGGCCCTGGGTTGTATAAGAAAGTTAATGGGGCAAACTGTAAGGAACAAGCTAGTAGGCAGAATTCCTCCATGACCTCTGCTTCAGTTTCTTCCTCCATTTTCTTGCCCGGAGTTCCTGCCCTGCCTTTTTTTCTTGGTAGAGTGTAAAATGTAAGCTGAGATAAACCTTTTCCTCTAAAATTTTTTTTTGTCAGTGTTTTAACACAGTAACAGAGAAACCTAACTTAGATAGTAATGTAGAGTGTTGCTGTAAAGAAGCTGTGTTTTGGGGAGAATTGTAAAAATGTTTGGAACTTTGGGCTGGGAAAGATATTGAGTGATCAAAATTTAGTGGGCAGTAATATAGGATATTGGAAAATACCACTAGTGAACAAAATGTAGGCATGAAGGTCTGGCTAATGAACTTTCCCAGGGAAGCAAAGACTCAATAAGGCCATTGGCCTGATATATTTGAATTAAGAATCTCTGGGGTTTTTTGTCAGTTGGCTCTGAAGGATTGGCTGTGTTTAACAAGAGACCAGAACAGATCACAAGGGTTAATGTTGTACAAATATATGAAGTTAGTGTAAGTTTTTTCTCAATTAACCCATTCTTTCTTCACAGTGTACACTTTGATAGTAGCTACTTCATCAAATTCCAGTAATTGGTGTCCTCCCTTCATCTGCTTTCTAGCTTCTTCTCTGATGTTTTCGCTGAAGTAGGCTAGTATCATGGGAAAAACAAAGAATTGCCTAGGCTTGAATTCCATTTCTGCTTCTTATTACTTTTTGAGAAGCTCTTTTCCTCCCATCAGGGTGTGCCTATCCTGTGTCTTCATGTTCAAGGGGGAGTGCTTTGGGATGTCTTTCTCTATGTTGTGAATATGTGTTGCTCTCATAGGTTGATAAATAAAGCTGCTTTGGCCTATGGCATGGCAAGAGAGAGCAAGCCCAGAAATCTAAGAAGTGATACAGGAGAAGAAGGGAAGAGTCTGGGAGATGCCAGCCAGCTGCTGAGGAAGCAAGACATGTAGAAAATGAGGAAACAAGCCACAAACCATGTGGCAAAGTATAGATGAAAAATATGGATTAATTTAAATGCAAGAGCTAGCTAATAATAAGTGTGAGTCATCGACCAAGCATTTATAAGTAATATTAAGCCTCTGAGTGGTTATTCATGAACTGGCAGGTGGGTGAAAAACTTCCAATTATAGGGGATCTAATGAATGCATTTTACTTGAGCTATGATAAAGAACAAAACAAATATGTAAAAATTACCTACTACAGTGAGCAGAACACAATAACTACTAGTACATAGTAGTTGCTTACCATTGTTGCCAATATTATCTAAGAAGACTGTCTCATTAGAAAGGCTATAAGAAAATGACATATATATATATATATATATATATATATATATATCAGAGATGATAAATAGATGATGAAGCACAAATGTGATAATCTGGCATCTGAACTTCTAGGCCACAACACTTACATTAGGGATAGAAAGTTGTTTGGAGGTTTTGGTGACCTTAGGGTTGAAAACATAAAGAAGAGAAGAGTATGAGAGGCTGGTGAGACAAGCAAACTTTGGAAGAGTGGCCTGTAAGCAATAGCGTATAGAATAGATGAGACAGGCAAGAAGATGTGCATGGTGATGATTAAGTATACTTAACAGGGGGCCTATAAATTCACATTTGACTTCATGTCCTCCAGAAAACTTTTGATTAAGCTCTTAAAGGCTCTCTTTAAACAGATGGGAAGGACAAAATTTGAAGGAAAAGATTAGAACATGAGAGGAGGCAGCAACTAAGATTTACATGTGAAAGAGCAGATGAATGAGTCACAACTAACTCAGCAGATTTGAGTAGGGCAGAGTGAGGAATTGTAATTTCCTTAGGGAGAAAAAGAAAATTACAAGCAAACAAAAGGGCTAGATTGATTTAGCTAAAGGATCCTTCAAGGATGCAAAGGTAACTCTGGGAGTAGGCATGAAGGTGACTGGACAGCAAAATAATGAAGGTTGAAAAGTGTTTCAGAAGTGTATTCATCAAGGATTCCTCGGGAAAATGGTACTAGTACAGTATTGGACATTGCTTTCTCTAAACATTAATCTAGAGGGTTATTCCATGACAAAAAGTAAGTGTTCCTGAATAGAACTCTCTGTATCCAGGCTAGGGTTGGAATGTTATACTAAAAATGGATGTTAAATGGATTCATAGCTAAAAGAGTTTTCTGTGAGTCACCTAGTCAACCAAGATGAAAACAATCTAAGGATACTGACATGGAAAATTAATTAAATAAGGAGTCAATACACATAATTATCAGATGCATACTTTGCATTCTGTGCAGAAGACAAGGACCATGACACCCAAGCAGTTGAGAGTATTCAACACCTGTATTGATGGCAAACCATCATATCTGTTATTACCGTCAGCCTCCCATCTTACTAGTAATGAGGAACCCAAACTCAACAACTCACCACACATACTCACATAAAATATAACAGGTAGCATGAATTCTAATTGGTCTTAATAATAAAAACCCAGAGTCAGATACAGGGGTTAATGCTGAAAAATCGGAGGAGCAGAGCAGTCAACCACTAGAGAGTTCTTACCTCTACCAATGCTCAGACCAAAGGGGAAATCCTGTCTCTACAAGTCTTGACTGCATGCTGAGACTGCATTCTCAGACTGCAGACCTCATCTGAGCTCCAGTTTCCTCCTGCCTTACATTACCCTCTCTGCCTAGCCATATCCCTTTTTGTCTCCACCTTCCTAGTATTGGGATTAAAGGCATGTGGCTCCCGAATACTGGGTGGGATTAAAGGCTCTGTTTGCCTTTGAGACAGGATCAGTTTAGTGTAGCCTAGGATGGCCTTGAACTCATGGAGATCCACCTGCCTCTGCCTCATGAGTGCTGGGATGAAAGGTGTGCACCACCATTGCCTGGCTTTTATGACTACCTAGTGGTTTGGCTCTGCACTCTGATCATCAGGCAAGCTTTATTTGTTGATCACAAACAAAATATCATTACAGAACATATCATATCACAAACAGAAATACTGGGTGTCAAGTTGGGAGCGTAGGTCCCTGCCCCTCGCATCTATCCCAGCTCCCAGGCCTGGTCTGGACTCCAAATCCCAGCAGGCCAGGTCCTGACCCCACCCACGAGGGTTCAGGACCACTCCCCAGGGTATTTAAGTGATCCCCCAAAAGAGGAACACATGGTCTCCCTTTCTTCCTCCCAGGGGTCGTGTTCCAGTGGCTTCCCGGTTCCCCCCCCGCCACCCGAGAGCACAGATCTTCTGTTAAACCTGAATATTTCTTAATTTGGCTTGTTTTGATTTGGCTTGATTGGGAATTTTTGCGTCAGCAGGGAGCTCGCATTAAGAAATATTCCTAACATTTTGGAGGTTTCTCCGAGCTAGGGCAAGCCCTTTCCATGCGGCAGGCCACGTGTTGAAAGGCCCCTAGTCTATAATTCGAGCTCTCTATGCCATGCTTAAAACCGGTTTCTGGGCTACAGCGGCTGCGTCTTGGTGAGTTCCTTTTCTTGCCTATGCTATAGGGTTTTGGGGGGACCCATTCATACTTATTTTGTCATTTTCGGATTCCTGCTGAAGTCGTGAGCTCACTCTGGGAATTCGAGTACCAGGTGTCAGTCAATCCCATGGGATCGGGCTTGGCTGAGGCAGAGATCTGTTTGTCCTGGGTCGCAGGGCATCCAGTCTCCGTGACTGCTTTTGGACCTAAGAGCCATTTTGGAGGATGCTCTAAAATGGACTTAGGCCACGTGGTTGGGCATAGGACTCTAAAATGGGCACTTACAGTTCAAAGCCTCTTACAAAAATCTTTTGCCCCTGTAAGCCTCTTACAAAAATCTTTTAAAATTGAGTCTGATACAAAGAAACAGAGCTTACAAATATATGTCCATGGTTTTTGGTCTCTGCGCTCTCGCGCCCCCCCTCCCCTTAGTAGCCAGTGTCTCACAGCACCAGAGGCACTGGCTGCTCCCCTACTCCCTCAAGCCCGTCCTACCTAATCCCCCCTCCTGCAGAGCAACATTTTTCCCCTCCCTTTCCCAATTCGGAGATTCAAGGTCAACTTCCACCTTCCCCTCCCCTCCTACCTCACTGCTCCACTCCTGGACCCCCTTTGCTCACTGGGCTAGCCCCTCCCACGCTCCCTTTTCTCTTCCAAATCTCTCTCAGGTAGAAAAGCGGCAAGGTTCCTTTTCTACTAATCATTCTGCTTCCTCAGTCAGTACCAGATATTAGGAAAGAGTTAAAAGGTTGAGGATGGTCCCCAAACTCCTATATGGGAATTGGTGAAAATGGCCTTTAAAGTTTTTAATGCCCGAGAGAAATCAGCTGAGTCTTCCCAACAGACAAAGCTACAACTATCTACAGGCCCAGGCCTTACCAGCTGCCCTAAGGTCACAGGAAGGGGGACAAGGGAAGTCAATCACAGAGCTCTATCAAGTGTGGCCTAAATGGTCACATAGCGTGATATTGCACTACACCTGCTCTGAGGTTTTGCCCTATCTGCCAGCAACCTGGATACTGGAAATCACAATGCCCCCATGCGGGCTTGTCCTCTATGCCAAGCCACGGAGGTCCAGCCATATCACCATCAGCAAGTGAAACTGTGCCAGCCTCCAAACGTCTCAGCCTTGCAGAGGATTGACGCTGCTCAGACTTGGTAAATCCCATAACCCTCTCCTAGCCTAGGGTCATGCTACAAGTGGCGGGTAAGTCCATTACTTTTATTCTCACCTGGGCCTTAAGTTTCCCTCACCAATTTCAGCTATGGGGGTAGATGGGACCCATTCCTCCCCATTTAAAACTCTGCCACTGCCCTACATTCTTGTAGGACAATTTTTTTCTCATCCTTTCTTAGTGATACTGGCTTGCCCACCACATTTACTGGGTGGAAATATCCTTAGCCGCTTCCACAAAGCTTTGTTCCGCTTCTTGGAGCCCCTTTTAACCCTGCCCATCTCCAAGATTCTATTTTACAGGTTCACTCCTCCTGCCAGATGTGTGCCCAGGCCAACCCACAAAGAGCTCTCCACATATACCAGCTTCATGGACACCAGCCAGGCAAAGATTGACAGGGAAACAGCAGGTGTGATGGCTCAGGGTCATGGAGCTCATGTCAGAAGCTCTGAACATCTCCTGGACAATGGAACTCATCAAACAACAACCTACCAAGCTCTCCATTGAACTAGAAACCTGCCTTCTCATCTCCCCCAAGGAACAGATACCTGCCTTTTCCGTAATGACAGTTCATGGGATGCCTTTCCAGCCACGCCTCTAGCTAAACTTGGACACCTGGCTCTCCCCTTCCCCGTGCTGCCCCGTGCCTGCAGGAAGTAGCCAGATTTGAGTCTATGCCCTTTTTTTTCCCCAAAGAGAGCCTAAATGTTTGTCATAATTACCATTCTAATTTTTTGTCACCCCTATATCCAAAGAGTCTGGAATGTCAAGTTGGGAGCATAGGCCCCTGCATCTCACATCTATCCCAGCCCCCAGGCCTGGTCTGGACTCCAAATCCCAGCAGGCCCGGTCCTGACCCCGCCCTGGGGGTGCAGTCTTTAGTAAGAAGGAATAGTGGACTGCATTCCCTCTGGATCCTAGCTAGCTTACCCCCAAAATAATTACATAGAAACTGTATTTATTTAAACATTGCCTGGCCCATTAGTTCTAGCCTCTTATTGGCTAACTCTCACATCTTGATTAACCCATTTTTAATAATTTGTGTAGCACCACAAGACTGTGGCTTACCAGCAAGATTCTAACCTACATCACTCTCTGGCCAGAGAATCATGGCGTCTGCCTGACTCTGCTTTCTTTCTCCCAGCATTCTGTTGGGTCTACTCCGCCTATCTAAACTCCTGTCCTATCAAAAGGCCAAGGCAGTTTCTTTATTTGATCAATGAAAGTAATACATAGACAGATGGCCCTCCTACTCCAGGGGTCAGGACCACTCCCCAGGGTATTTAAGTGATCCCCCAAAAAAGGAACACATGGTCTCCTTTTCTTCCTCCTGGGGGTCGTGTTCAGGCGGCTTCTCAGTTCCCCCCTCGAGGCCATCCAAGAGTGCAGAACTACCATTAAACCTGGATATTTTTTAATTTGGCTTGTTTTGATTTGGCTTGATTGGGAATTTTTGCGTCAGCAGGGAGCTCGCGTTAGGAAATATTCCTAACACTGGGGAAGGGGGAGATTAAAAGCCAGAGGGACATATCCTTTCTTTAAAAAAAATGTGTAAGGACTGCAAAGAAACACACAAGAGAGTGAGAGGGCTGAGAAAATAAGCCAATGGGACACCTCCCTCCTCAAAGTCCTTACTTTCAATACAGGAAACAATATACTGAGATAGCTGAAATGCCATAAAACTAACTCAGATTCCTAATTTTTTAAAAGGTTCAAAAGACCTCATAGAGGACACAAAACAACGGGTGAATAAAGTAAGGTAACCAATTCAAAGACGAGTGAAAAAAGAGACAAGCAATAGATGGCTAAGTGGATGAAATTCAGCTTTATGGAGTACAAACTCAAAATGTGGAGAAAAAAACTCAACAAGGAAATTAAGACTCTGAGAGAAAAAAGAAAAATATGAACAGAAGTGTTGGAGATAAATCAGACAAATGAAAAACAGCTTAAAGCTTCTGCTGCTGCTGCCACCTGGCTGTAGGTTGCTGACCAGCTCATCTGCCCCATCTATCAGTCCTTTCCACCCAACCTTTCCCACAGACAGCCCTGCATGACTGACCGGACTCGTCCCTTCCTTCTGTTGTGTTCTTATTAAGGCTTTAGTTCCAGAACCCCATCGGTTTGCTTCCCTGGCTTTTCCTTTGGGCATGGGATGGCGTTGGGGGTGAGTGTGAGGGTGTCAGTCTGGAATGTCAGGTTGGGAGCTTAGGCCCCTGTCTCTCGCATCTATCCCAGCCCCCAGGCCTGGTCTGGACTCCAAATCCCATTGTGTGGGTAGAGGGCAAGGTGGGCCTAGTTAGAGGAACTAGGCGTGGGGGTGGTACTGGGTGCTAGTGGCCACAGGCTGGTCTTCCTCTAGGCAGGAGGTGGGAGTGGAAGGTGGGGGAGGAGGGTGAGATGGGCCTAGTTGCAGGATCACAGTAGTGTTTGGGGTGCAGGTGTGGAAGGCAGGCAGGGATGGTGGGGGAACAGCCTCTCTGGAATGGAAACAAGGAGGACCTGGATAGGGGGTACACGACTTGGCCCTGAACCAGTGTGGGTCAGCCCGGCCAGCTGCACCAGATAGATAGCCTCCTCAGGAGACCACAGAGCAGAGGGGACCCCTGTACAAAAGTGGGCTTTTGGCTGGAGATGCAGATGTGAACATAACAGTGGCATGTGGGCTCTAGGGCCATGGAGGATTATGATTCGTTATTTATCCTGGCATTGTCAGCAAGATCTACCAGGAGGCTGCATTGGTAATGGGTGTAAGTGATCTGTAAACTACCAATGGCTCCCGCCAGGCCAGGGCCAGTTCTAGCCTGAGCAGGCTGGTCTCAGGTTTGTGGAGGCCTAGGATCCAGACTCTAGGTACCGCCCCACAGACGGTCATTTGCATACTTAATGGCACTCGGCCTCACCCGCCTCTCAATCGGCATCACCCAGGCCCTGCTCCCACAGGTTGTTATTTACAGATGGGTCCTGCTGTCAGACAGATACCACCTGACCTCCCTGACTAACATAGGTAGTGGCCGGACCCGCCTCCAGCAGCGCTCTTTGCATATCACCATGGCAACTGGTGAGCGCTGGTTGCCTGCTGCAGCAAGGCGGAGACAGAGGTGACGCGGATTGCTGAGACGACCAAGATCCCAGCCTTAGTGGTGACTGTGCCAGTCCGCTTTCCCCACCCGGAAGTCAGGAGGTGCGGCCTGTCGGCCAACATGGCGGTGGGCTTAGCGGCTGCTGTGAGCAGCTGCGCGTCATGCTTTGATCCTGCGGACTTCTTGTGCCGCATCTGGTAGCAATGTCTTTGTTTGAGAGGGTTGTTAGAACTAACTTCTTATGCTTATGTTCTCCATAATCCCACCTATGTTGTCTGGCAAATCCATTAAAAAACCTCTTCGAGCTACAAAAGCCTTGTCTATCTTCCCCACATCTAATGCTGACATTAACCCCACCTAAGAGGAACGCACTTTGCCTACAAAAATAAAAGGTTTTATTTAATCTGGCTAAGATAATTTAGATCGGTGGTCTTTCTCCTCCCATGTTTGTAATTAACAAATTCCGGCCTGGAACACAACATCTCCTGGGAAGATCTTCTTGAGCTTGTTGGACACGTGCCAGATGCGGCACAAGAAGTCCGCAGGATCAAAGCATGACGCGCAGCTGCTCACAGCAGCCGCTAAGCCCACCGCCATGTTGGCCGACAGGCCGCACCTCCTGACTTCCGGGTGGGGAAAGCGGACTGGCACAGTCACCACTAAGGCTGGGATCTTGGTCGTCTCAGCAATCCGCGTCACCTCTGTCTCCGCCTTGCTGCAGCAGGCAACCAGCGCTCACCAGTTGCCATGGTGATATGCAAAGAGCGCTGCTGGAGGCGGGTCCGGCCACTACCTATGTTAGTCAGGGAGGTCAGGTGGTATCTGTCTGACAGCAGGACCCATCTGTAAATAACAACCTGTGGGAGCAGGGCCTGGGTGATGCCGATTGAGAGGCGGGTGAGGCCGAGTGCCATTAAGTATGCAAATGACCGTCTGTGGGGCGGTACCTAGAGTCTGGATCCTAGGCCTCCACAAACCTGAGACCAGCCTGCTCAGGCTAGAACTGGCCCTGGCCTGGCGGGAGCCATTGGTAGTTTACAGATCACTTACACCCATTACCAATGCAGCCTCCTGGTAGATCTTGCTGACAATGCCAGGATAAATAACGAATCATAATCCTCCATGGCCCTAGAGCCCACATGCCACTGTTATGTTCACATCTGCATCTCCAGCCAAAAGCCCACTTTTGTACAGGGGTCCCCTCTGCTCTGTGGTCTCCTGAGGAGGCTATCTATCTGGTGCAGCTGGCCGGGCTGACCCACACTGGTTCAGGGCCAAGTCGTGTACCCCCTATCCAGGTCCTCCTTGTTTCCATTCCAGAGAGGCTGTTCCCCCACCATCCCTGCCTGCCTTCCACACCTGCACCCCAAACACTACTGTGATCCTGCAACTAGGCCCATCTCACCCTCCTCCCCCACCTTCCACTCCCACCTCCTGCCTAGAGGAAGACCAGCCTGTGGCCACTAGCACCCAGTACCACCCCCACGCCTAGTTCCTCTAACTAGGCCCACCTTGCCCTCTACCCACACAATGGGATTTGGAGTCCAGACCAGGCCTGGGGGCTGGGATAGATGCGAGAGACAGGGGCCTAAGCTCCCAACCTGACATTCCAGACTGACACCCTCACACTCACCCCCAACGCCATCCCATGCCCAAAGGAAAAGCCAGGGAAGCAAACCGATGGGGTTCTGGAACTAAAGCCTTAATAAGAACACAACAGAAGGAAGGGACGAGTCCGGTCAGTCATGCAGGGCTGTCTGTGGGAAAGGTTGGGTGGAAAGGACTGATAGATGGGGCAGATGAGCTGGTCAGCAACCTACAGCCAGGCTTATGTGGAAAAAGACTCTAAAGTAATTATAAAAGGTTTATTGAGAGTTCATCAATTAGCGGGTATAGACCCAGGAGAGATTATAGTGCCTTTTACTGCTGATGAAATAAAACAGTTATGGGAAGTCAATAAACCTTGGCAAAGAGCTTGTGCTAATTTTGGGGGAGAAATTAATAGCAACTATCCCAAAAGTGATAGACTTAACCTTATAAAGAGAACTTCTTAGAATCTTCCCCAAATGTTATGTGATGTTCCAATAACTGGAGCCCATACATTTTAAACTGTTGCAAATAAATCAGCAAAGGCAGGTTATGAATCAGAATTAAGTAAGGGGAACAAAGCCCTTATAATTTTGTTCAGAAGACAGAATTTTATGCTATTCTCGTGGTGCTAAGGAATTTTAAAGAACCTCTCAATAAAGTTACTGATTCACAATATGCAGAAAGAGTTGTTTTGCATATTGAAATCGCTGAGTTTATACCAGATGATACAGAATTGACTTCATTATTCATACAAGTTCAAGATATAATCAGGAATAGGCTCTGTCACTATTGTTATAGGCCCAGAGAAAAGCAATTTATCTCAAGTATAAGACAAGGACTTTAAAATAGCAATTGTGAATATGTTCAATGACCTTAAAGAAGAAATAAATAAATGCCTCATTGAAGACCATGAAATCAAAACCTAACAGTTGAATAAAATAAGAAAAACAATTTAAGATATGAAAATAGACTTTAACAAAAAAATAGAATCACTAAAGAAAAGTCAAACTGAAATAAAACTGAAAATGAAAGATTCAGGAAGTCAAACAAAAAGTTTAGAGGTGAATCCTCGCAGTGCACATGCGCCACGTCCTTAGGCCGTCTCTGGGCGCCTGGGTCTGCACGGGAAGATGGCAGAGGTTGCGTCCAAGTCAGTGTTGTTCCTGTGTCTCGTAACATTTGCCGGTCACCCATTGCAGAAGCAGTTTTCAGGAAAATGGTAATTGATGAGACTGTTTCAGCTAATTGGGCCATTGACAGCAGCGCTGTTTCCGTCTGGAACGTGGGCCGGCCCCCCCGACCCAAGAGCTGTCAGCTGCCTAAGAAATCATGGCATTAGCACAGCCCATAAGGCAAGACAGATTACAAAAGAAGACTTTGCCACATTTGATTATATACTATGTATGGATGAAAGCAATCTGAGAGATTTGAATAGAAAAAGTAATCAAGTTAAAAACTGCAAAGCTAAAATTGAGCTAATTGGGAGCTATGATCCACAGAAACAACTCATTATTGAAGATCCCTATTATGGCAATGACTCTGACTTCGAAGTAGTGGACCAGCAATGCCTCAGGTGCTGCAAGGCTTTCCTGGAGAAGACTCACTAGGTGGTCCTGCCACCACCATTGAGCAGCTCACTCACCAGAGCTGTGCCCAAGGGGGGTGCCAGTCCTTAGCCCCGTGTCCCACCTGTCTCTTCAGCTGACTTTACTGTTTATCTTTAAAACATCTGTAGGTCGAAGTTAGGTGTATGTTCAGAAGGGTAAAAATATTAGTGTAAGACAGTGTGAGGTGTGGCTAAGTATTCTTAGACTAATTGAACCTTTCCTCTCACCTTGTCCTAATTAGAAAATAGTGGAACAAGGAAATATGGAACAAACTAGAACCCAATAAAGTAAGAATGACCTACAAGGTCTGGGTCTGCCTCTGAGCCCAGCCAGCCTGGGTGGTCTGGTCTTACTAAAGTGTGCGCATGGCCAGCACCCAGTGGTACCATTCGCTTGCCTTATACCTCTCTATCCTAGACTCTTGTGACAATAATTCCATCCATATCAGCCTTCCACTTAACACTGGAAGATTTAAACTCAGACACACTGAAGGCATTTAATATTTGAGAAAGAAGACAAACTGGATGTGGTGATACAGGCCTGCACTCCCAGCAGGCCGACCTGGGCTGTGCACTGACAATGGGAGCAACAGATATTGGAAATTAGCAGTGTTACTCTTACTTGGTTTTTGTCCAGTGTTTTGTTGTCCTGTTTGAGCCACTTTGCCTCTTAATGCAAAGGTGGTGTGTGCTTAAATAGTGGTCTGTCTGTAGTGTCCCTCCATCAGCGTTGTAGAGAGTTACCCGCAAGCATAAGTCATTCTAGTGCGTTGCAGGACAGTGACCTCATATTCATGGCTGTATATCGGAAAAGAATGGGAGGTAAACTGGGAAGTTAACAAATACACCTGAAGTAGAGATCTGGGGAAAAAAAAGTTTAGAGGTAAGCCTCACAAATTAAAAGAAGTAGAATAGAGAATTTATTGTCATAAGGAAAAGGAAGAAATGGGTAGTTCAAAGGAAATGTTAAATCTAAAAAATTCCAGGCAAAAAGTATTCAGGAAGTGTGGGATACTAAGAAAAGAACAAGTCTATGAATGATAGGTACAGAGAAGGGAGCAGAAACTCAGGTCAAAGGCACAGAAAATATTTTTTTAAGCATAGAAGAAAAATTCCCCAAACTAAAGAAAGAGATGCCTAACAAGTTGCAAGAGGCATACAGAACACCAAATAGACAAGACCATGAAAGAAACTTCTGGGATGGGAGAAAAGTGGAGACAGAGGCAGAGACCCACATTGGAGCACTGGACTGAGCTCCCAAGGTCCAGTTGAAGGAGGGAGAATATGAGCAAGGAAGTAAGGAACACGAGGGGTTGGTCCACTCCCTGAGACGGTGTGACTAATCTAATGGGAGCTCACCAAATCCAGCTGGACTGGGACTGAATGAGCATGGGATCAAACTGGACTCTCTGAATGTGGCTGACAGGGCTGACTGAGAAGCCAATGATAATGGCACTGGGATTTGTCTCTCCTGCATGGACTGGCTTTTTGGGATCCGATTCTCTTTGGATGCATACCTTCCTAAACCTGGATGTAGGGCAAAGGGCCTTAGGACTGGAGGGGGTAGGGGAGAGTAGTGGGGAGCGGGAGGGAAGTGGGAGGAGGGGAGGAAGTGGGAATTTTGATTAGTATTATTTATAAAGTAATAAAAGAGTATTCAATAAAAAATTCCCCAAAACAAGGAGAACAAAAATATTGGAAACCCTCAAGAAAGAAAGAAAGAAAGAAAGAAAGAAAGAAAGAAAGAAAGAAAGAAAGAAAGAAAGAAAGAAAGAAAGAAAGAAAGAGAAGATCCAAAAATACAAAATAATCAAAACACTAAATATAAAGAACAAAGAAAGAATATTAAAACCTGCAAGAGGATTGTGTCAGATGTGATGATGTATGGCTTTTATCTTAGCACACATGAGGCAAAAGCAGGTGGATCTTTATGAGTTTAAGGCCAGCCTGGTCTACAAAGCAAGTTTCAGGACAGTCAGAGCTATTACACAGATAAACCCTGATTCAGAGAGAGAGAGAGAGAGAGAGAGAGAGAGAGAGAGAGAGAGAGAGAGAGAGGAAGGACGAGGACATATGTTCTACAGACTTTGAAAGACCATAGACGAGAGCCCAAAGTACTATACAAAACAAAACTATTGACTGCAATTGACAGAGAAAGAAAAACATTTCATAATAAAAATAAGTATAAGCAGCTTATGTCTTTCAATTCATCTCTACAGAAGACACTAGAAGAAAAACTTTAGTCTTGAAAGACCTCCGGAGCAGAGAGACTCTCATTCAAGTCTCTGGATAACATGACCCCCCAGGAACTCATGAGAGACCATCCTTGCTGCAATCACATGAGGTTTATTGACAGGACAGGAACCAGCACACTGGGGCCAAAACTCATTTCCCATGCAGGGATAGAGAGTTCGACCCCGAGTAGCTGGGAGAAGGGGTATTTAAGGGAAGAAACCACAACCCAATAACCCAAAGGGGGTAGGGAGGGCATCATTGGAAAATTCCAAAAATACCAGTGATCATTGAAAAATTCCGAAAATACCAGTGATAATGTAAGACTTTAAGACAATCCTGAAGCCATTTTTGACAATTCTGAATCCTCTCAGCCTCTGTGCCAAAGTGCTTCCCCTCCTCCCCTGGGAACCAAGGACCTAACAGCTACACTTGCACGTACTCAGTTCCTGAACAATTGTAAGTTTTGGTTCGGTCCCCTGGGAAACGGGGTCAAAATGACCTCTTACCTCATCTGATCTGACAACAGCTCTCCAGTCAATTATTGGTAATAGCCCTTTCAAATAAGTCAATCAGAATAGTCAAAGAACAACCCCTCTTGCTTCTGTGGCCTCTTTAAAAGTAGACTGTACCTGCTATTCGAGGTCCCTCGGCTTCCCGAATGCTGGGGGACCCTGTCATGACAGAATTAATAAAATCCTCATGCTTTTGCATCGGCTGTGTGTATGAGATGGTCTCTGGCGGCGACTCCTTCTCGGTGTTTGGACACTAAAGTCCAACAATAATGACAAGGGGGTAACTCCCTGTTTCTCAAGATTATTCTCACGATTATAATCTAACTTTATCTTCAGCTAGTTCCTAAAACAGAGTCACTAAAGTGGCTAACCTAGATTTTTGGCTCTTCTCTTCCTGCTAGATTTTTGGCTCTAATTTTCCTGCTAGAGAGGGTCTGTATTTATCTGGGTCTTTCAGTCTGAAGAGAAGTTTAACTACACCCAAGCAGACAAAAGAAATAAATAATCCCAGAAAAATTAAGCAAAACAGGTAAAAACAAGAGCAGCAACAAAAACCACAGCAACAAAACAACAGGAATTAATAAACATTGCTCAATAAAAACTTTCAACACTAATGGTCTCAATTCCCCAATAAAAAGATACAGACTAACAGTGTTATGGTTTTGGTCCCTTTAAGAGACAAGCCACACCCATTCCCCTCCCCATCTGCTGAGGCAGGCTGATCTTCAGCTTCTGGCCTGAGCTCACTCTCTTTTCCATCTTCCTCTCAGAGAGGCAGCTTCACTTCTGCCTCTCTCCCCAATTCTCTGCTTCCCCCCTTCTCTGTCCCTTTCTCCTCTTCTCTCTCTCTCTCTCTCTCTCTCTCTCTCTCTCTCTCTCTCTCTCTCTCTCTCTCTCTCTCTCTCTGTCCCCCCTTCACCCTTCCTCCTCCATAACCCCCTGAATAAACATTCAACCTCACCCTGCATGTCGTGTCTATCCATGTTTCTGTCTTCTGCCCACCCGCCATGTGTCTCCCTGCCTGGAACCAGCCATTGCTTGGGGACCAGCAGCCATCTCTGCCTGGGGCCCACTGCCTGCTGCCACATGGCCCACCACCACTTCTCTGAGACCAGCAGCCATCTCTGCCTGGGACTGGCTGCTCCCAGGGGCCGCTGTCTGCCGCCACATGGCCCGCCACCACCATTTGGGACCTACAGCATTTCTGCTGCCTACTGCCACCGGGGATCTTGCAGCATTTTTTAAAAAAGAACAACATTTTGGTGCCGTGACTCGGATGATTCGCCCGCCCCAGACTTTCACCTGGGCCAGAGTTCTGGCTGTAGGCACCGTCCAGGACTCTGCGCTCCCTCCTGGGGCAGAATCAGGACTCGAGGACCTTCTCTACAATGACCCACGTGTTCCATCTGCCTGGATGCAGCTCCTCCAAACAACAAATCAACTAATCGTGAGTGTCCCCATCTCGGCTAGTTTAACCATCTCTTTTAACCCAAGGGATTGACCATTGAGCTCCCGGCAACCCTTCACGATTTTTAGGGATGGGGGGACCTGCAACCATGGGCTTTCAGGGCCTCGGTTGTTCCCTTCGCTGGCATTCAATTCGGCTTGTCTCCTGTGCTAAGCCTGTACCTGAGACGGCTGGCCTTAGCCAGCCCCTCAGCTCACCCACGCCTGGAGGCCCGGGGTCTCCAGTTCTCCCTCTTTTTCTTTTTTCATTCCTTTTCTTCCTTCTTTTTGTCATAACTGCTGCTACAGTGCAGCACGCCGCTATGGTGTGGCCTGGGAATCCCTCTCCCGTAGGAGGTTCGAGTCGATTCAGCCAGGTTATAGCACCCCCCCCCCCCGTGAGCTCGGACGCCTGTTCACAGGGCCTGGGTGTTCGTGCCATCTGCATCTTGCCTTAATGGGGAGCCGTTCTCATTGTAGGCTTGAGGTGCCATGGTTTTTGCAGGTGTTTTCACGGCCTTGACCATGGGAACCAAGCCATCCAGACCTATCACTCCGGCCTCATGCTTTAAATGCCTCACACTTATCAGTCTCTATCCAAAATGGCCCCAACTACCTTAAAAAAATTTAAATGGCCAGTTTTTTCGGTTCCAGCCTTTTGCCCCTTCCCTGTGAAGCTTTTATTGTGGCATGGCGGGCTCTCTAACAGAGCAGACTACACATGGCGGTTGCCATCTTGGCTGAAGGCCAGATGGGTCAGGTGACTTTTTCTGCCATCTTGGCTGAGGGCCAGACCACGTGACCACACTCTCCCGGTTTTACCCTGCCGCTTCACTCGGTTTTCACTAAACTCCTCATGCTAACTCTGTTAAATGTGTTTTGAGCAACGGTTAAATGCCTTTGGTAGGGCCCGTCAGAGGCGTCCACGTTGCCCAATTCTTGTTCACTCTTTCTACGTATAATAATTATTTATTACATCTCATTTCAGATTACAAAACGTGAGTCTTGTATGTACCTTTAAGTCTCTTAAGCTGTTCTCTACCATTGTCAGTTCTGCCACTAACCTTATATTACAAGCAGTTCTTTCCCTCTCTCTGCCTTTTTACAATCTCACCTGCTGAGAGCCAGTGTGGTCAAGCTCAGACCCAACTTTCCAAACAAATTCTATACTATAGTTATACCTGATAAACAGCCCTCAACTGCTCAGAGATCTGGGGAATGTGATATTTAAGTATTTAATTATTAAAAACTTTTCACAACAACAAAAAGAGACAGGTTGGCTCCTAGCAGCAGCCCTCTGCTCCCTCCAAAGAAGACAGAAGACAGACATGCGCAAAACAACGTCCTTCTGCATTTCGCTTTGACTGCAGAGCGCTGACCATTGGGCAAACCTGCCTTTCATCTAAAGTAAAGACCTCCAGACGTGGACGGAATCACTGGAATCGACAGCCTAACTGCTCATGTCAAGGTAGGCCTGTCTTCCTACAGATTTCTTAGCCCACAGGATATTCTGGAGCCTGGCAGGCCCTGCGCTAAACAGCAAAGTTCAAGTGCAACCTTCAGCGACCATGGAGGACCCAAAAATGAGTAGCTCTGGGTGCCAACCAAGTAAGTTCTCTGTCATTTTTTAATCAGTAACTCAAGTAAAATCTTATCCTTCTCAAAGATCTCTGACAGTTTGACAGCTGAGAGGTTTTGCAAGGTGACCTCACCAAACAAATTTCAAACCAAATTTATCTCTTAAGTCATTATATGTCTAAAACTTCTGTTTTCACAAAGCCAAGGAGTTCTCATGAGTTCCAGGGAGCCGAATTAAAGAATCCACCTTAAACAGGTCAGATACATCCCCCTCAATTCCCTGGTCCTAAATTTTTTTTCCCTTAATTTAACTTTGTTCTTTGTTCTGCCAATACCTTACGGACACCAGACATTCCTATGCCACAGACATTGGTCAGAAGCAAAGAGACCAGCTATGTTAGGATGTGACCAGCACCCAGCCTTCTCTCGTGCCCCCCCAAAGACGACGCCCATAATCAGCTGGAAGCAGTCTTGAGAGTTTGCTGCCCCAGTTCCTTTGGGCTGTGGTGCCTGGTCTCCTGCTTTTTATTATAAGGAAGACCTGGGAATGTTGTGCTTTCCTGTCGCTTTAAGGGACAAGCCACACCCATTCCCCTCCCCATCAGCTGAGGAAGGCTGATCTTCAGCTTCCAGCCTGAGCTCGCTCTCTTTTCCATCTTCCTCTCAGAGAGGCAGCTTCACTTCTGCCTCTCTCCCCACTTCCCTGCTTCCCCCCTTCTCTGTCCCTTTCTCCTCTTCTCTCTCTCTCTCTCTCTCTCTCTCTCTCTCTCTCTCTCTCTCTCTCTCTCTCTCTCTCTCTCCCTCTCTCTTTGTCCCCCCCTTCACCCTTCCTCCTCCATAACCCCCTGAATAAACATTCAACCTCACCCTGCATGTCGTGTCTATTCATGTTTCTGTCTTCTGCCCACCCGCCATGTGTCCACCTGCCTGGAACCAGCCATTGCTCGGGGACCAGCAGCCATCTCTGCCTGGGGCCCACTGCCTGCTGCCACATGGCCCACCACCACTTCTCTGAGACCAGCAGCCATCTCTGCCTGGGACTGGCTGCTCCCAGGGCCCACTGTCTGCCGCCACATGGCCCGCCACCACCATTTGGGACCTACAGCATTTCTGCTGCCTACTGCCACCGGGGATCTTGCAGCATTTTTTTAAAAAAGAACAACAAACAGATTGGATAATAAAACAGGATTCATCTTTTGGCTCACCCAAGAAATACATATCATCATCAAGATCAGACAACAATTTAGGGTAAAAAAAAATTGGAAAAAGATATTCTAAGCAAATGTAATCAAGAGGCTATCAGGCATAGCTATTTTAATATCTGAAAAAATAGGCTTGAAACTAAAACTAATCAACATATCAAAGTAAGAATATTACATACTAATTAAAGAAAAAGTCTATCAATGGGATATTATATATATATATGTAAATATGATATTATAATTCTACACATTTAGGTACCAAGTACAATAACATTCAAATTTATAAAAGAAACACAACTACAGTTAAGTTACATATTGATCCTAACACAGTGATAGTAGGTGACTTCAATACCCCATAATTAACAATAGATCATTATGATAACTTAAATGTAATTGGCCCTATATTCATATAGAAAGTGCTACTATTAGGAGGTGTGGCTTTGGTGGAGTGGATACAGCCTTGTTGGAGAAAGTGTGTCACTGTGGGAACAGGCTTTGAGACTTCCTGTGCTCAGGATACTACCCAGTGTCTCAGTTCACTTCCCAGTGCCCACAAGTTATAGGATTAACAACTACTCCTTCAGCAACACATCTGCCTGCATGCCACCATGCTCCCTGCAATAATAATAATGGACTGAACCTCTGAAAATGTAAGTGAGCCCCTTAATTAAATGTTTTCCTTATAAAAGTTGCTGTGGGCTCTTGCAAACTCGGTGGAACTCTGAAACACAGCTTGCTCCAATACTGAGGGGACTTAAGAGGTGAGTGAACAGCCAAAGGGCAGGATGCCACACTCTCTAGGACCTCCAGAGTGGGGAAGAAACCCCGGGTCCCTCCCCCAATTCCCTCGGCTTTTCTAGCCAGCCAGCAGGGAGTTTCCTACAACTAAGCTCCCCCAAAACCCAAACCCATCCACTGGACCCCCCAAGCTACTAGCTATACACCACCTAAGAGCTGAGAGCTTTCTATAATACTGAGGGAATCAAGAGCTTGCTACAACACTAAGGGGATTAGCAGACAGCACCAAGAGAGCAAATCAGTAGAGAATACAAAGAGAACAGGCTTATAGAGACTGCAGGGGCTTTCTGAGACAGACATTGACAGTACAGAGCAGATCAAAAAAAAAAAAAAAAAAAAAAAAAAAAAAAAAAACAAACCTCCCAATCACTCAGACAGCCTCTGCAAGGATTTGGACCAAGATGCAAAGACACTGCTGGCCTCATTTAAAGGAAGAGATGGGTAGGCACCAATGTAAGAATTCATCCAGCAGTCTAAAAAGCAGCGTGGTAACACCAGAACCCAATAGTATTACAACAGGAAAACTTGATCATCCTAAGCCAGAAGAAGTAGAAGAAAACAACTTTATTTGTAACTTTATGAAAATGATGGAGACCTTTAAAGAGGAAACGAAAAACTATCAAAGAAGAGAAGACAAACAAAAAGTTAATAAATCCCTCAAAGAAACCAAGGAAAACTGAAAAAAAAAACCATCAAAAAGTGAAGTAAACAGTTCAAAACTTGAAGATTGAAATAAAGGTAATAAAGAAAACATAAACCGAGGAAATTCTGGATATGTAAAATCTGGGTAAACCAACAGGAACTACAGAGGCAAGTATAACCAACAGAATACAAGAGATAGAAGAGGGCTGGAGAGCTGGCTCAGTGGTTAAGAGCATTGCCTGCTCTTCCAAAGGTTCTGAGTTCAATTCCCAGCAACCACATGGTGGCTTACAACCATCTGTAATGAGGTCTGGTGCTCTCTTCTGGCCTTCAGGCATACATGCAGACAGAATATTGTATACATAATAAATAAATAAATAAATAAATAAATAAATATTTTTTTTTAAAAAAAAGAGATAGAAGAAATAATCTCAGGCACTAAAGATACTATAGAGGAAATAGACACATTGGACAAAGAAAATATTAAATCCAACAAATTCTTAACACAAAACATCCAGAAAATCTGGGACACCATGAAAAGATCAAACCTAAGTATAATAAGAGTAGAAGAGGGAGAAAAACTTCAGTTCAGAGGCACAGAAAATATATGCAACAAAATCATAGAAGAAAATTTTCCCAACCTAAAGAAGGATATTCCTATAAAGGTACAAGAAGCTTACAGAACACCAAATAAATTGGATCAAAAAGAATTGCCTTACCATATAATAATCAAAATACAAAATATACAGATAAAAAAGAATATTAAGAGCTGCAAAGAAAAACGGTCAAGTAACATATAAAGGAAAACCTATCAGAATTACACCTGACTTCTCAATGAAACCATGAAGGCCAGGGGGTCTTGGATAGATGTGCTGCAGACACTGAAACCATAGATGCAAGCCCAGACTACTATACCCAGCAAAACATTCTTTCACCATCGATGGAGAAACAAGATATTCCATGACAAAATCAGATTTAAACAATATGTGTCCACATATTCAACATACAAAAAGTACTAGAAGGAAAACCCCAACCCAAAGAAGCTAACTGCACCCACATAAAAACAGGCATCTGATAACCTCCACCAGTATAAAACAAAGAAGGAAAACACACAAACACTAATACCAAAAAAATAACTGGAATTAACAACCAGTGGTCATTAATATCAATGGACTCAATTCACCTATTAAAAAAAAAAAACACTGAGCCGGGCGGTGGTGGCTCACACCTTTAATCCCAGCACTTGGGAGTCAGAGGCAGGTGGATCTCTATGAGTTCGAGACCAGCCTGGTATACAAGAGCTAGTTCCAGGACAGGCTCCAAAACCACAGAGAAACCTTATCTCGAAACCAAAATAATAATAATAATAATAATAATAATAATAATAATAATAATAATAATAAAATAAAATAAATAAAAAAAATAAAAAAACACAGGCTAAGAGAATGGATACAAAAACAGGATCCAGACTTTTGCTGTATACAAGAAAAACACCTCAACCTCAAAGACAGACACTACCTCAGAGTCAAGGGTTGGGAAAAGATTTTCCAATCAAACGGGCCTAAGAAAGAAGAAGGTATACATATCTTGATATCTAAAAAATTGATTTCAAACTAAAATCAGTCAGAAGAGATGGAGAAGGACACTATATGCTCATTACAAAAACAATTCATCAAGATGAAGTCTCAATCCTGAACATCTATGCCCCTAATACAAGAGCATCCACATATGTAAAAGAAACATTACTACAACTTAAATCACACATCAAACCCCACACACTAATAGTAGGAGACTTCAACACTCCACTATCACCAATAGATAGGCAAACCAGACAGAAACTTAACAGAGAAATTAGAGAACAGATGTCATGAATCAAATGGACATAACAGACATTTATAGAACATTCCACCCAAACATGAAAGAATATACCTTCTTCTCAGCACCTCATGGAACCTTCTCTAAAATTAATCACAAACTCAGTAACAAAGCAAACCTCCACAGATACAAAAAAATTGGAGAAACACCCTGTGTCTTATCGAATCACCATGGATTAAAGTTAGAATTTAACAACAATACTACTCTCAGAAAGCCTAGAACTTCATGGAAGTTGAACAGTAAAGGACTGAACGACATCTGGATCAAGGAAGAAATAAAAAAAAAAAAAAGAAATTAAAGACTTCCTTGAATTCAATAAAAATGAAAGCACAACATATCCAAACCTATGGAACACCATAAAAGCAGTGCTAAAAGGAAAATTCATAGCACTAAGTGCCCACATAAAGAAAACGAAGAAAGCTCACATTATTGACTTAACCGCACACCTGAAAGCTCTAGAAAAAAAAGAAGCATAGTCACCCAGGAGGAGTAGAAGAGAGGAAATAATCAAATGGAGGGCTGAAATCAACAAAAATAGAAACAAAGAAAACAATACAAAGAATAAATGAAACAAAGAGCTGGCTCTTTGAGAAAATCAATAAGACTGACAAACCCTTATCCAAACTAATCAAAAGGCAGAGAGAGAACACACAAACTAACAAAATCAGAAATGTAAAAGGGGACATAACAACAGACGCTGAGGTCTTACTACAAAAACCTGTACTCCACAAAATTAGAAAGCATAAAAGAAATGGACAAATTTTTTTAGATAGATACCATATAGCAAAATTAAATCGAGCCTAGATGAGCAATTTAAATAGACCTATAATCTGCAAGGAAATAGAAGCTCTCATCAAAAACCTCCCAACCACAAAAATCTCAGGGCCAGATGGTTTTAGTGAAGAATTCTACCAGAACTTCCAAGAAGAGCTAATAACTATACTCCTCAAAGTGTTCCACATAATAGAAACAGAGGGGACATTGCCAAATTCTTTTTATGAGGCTTCAGTTACCCTGCTGCAAAAACCATATAAACACTCAATAAAGAAAGAGAATTATAGACCAATATCACTCATGAACATGGATGCAAAAATGCTCAATAAAACACTGGCAAACCGGATCCAAGAACACATTTTAAAAAATCATCCACCATGATCAAGTCAGCTTCACACCAAAGATGCAGGGCTAGTTCAACACAAGAAAATCTATCAATGTAGGCCATCATATCAATAAACTGAAAGAAAAAAGCCATATGATCATTTCATTAGATGCTGAAAAAGCATTTGACAATATCCAACACCCCTTCATGATAAAGGTCTTGAAGAGATCAGGGATACAAGGAACATAACTAAACATAATAAAAGCAATATATAGCAAGCCAACAGTCAACATCAAATTAAATGGAGAAAAACTCAAAGTGATTCCACTAAAGTCAGGAACAAGACAAGGCTGTCCACTCTTCATGTCTGTCCATGTCCATGTCTCTTCAACATAGTTCTTGAAGTCTTATCAATAGCAATAAGACAACAAAAGGAGATCAAGGGAATTCGAATTTGAAAGGAGAAGTCAAACATTCATTATTTGCTGATGATATGATAGTGTATAGTGTATATAAGTGACCCCAAAAACTTTACCAGAGAACTCTTACAGCTGATAAATACCTTCAGTGAAGTGGAAAGATACAAGACCAACTCAAAAATTGAGTATCTCTCCTATACACAAATGATAAAGAAGCTGAGAGGGAAATCAGAGAAACATCACCGTTCACAATAGCCACAAATAATGTAAAATATCTTGGGGTAACACTAACCAAAGAAGTGAAAGACCTATTTGACAAGAACTTTAAGCTTTTGAAGAAAGACACTGAAGAAGATACCAGAAAAATTGAAAGATCTCCCATGCTCTTGGATTGGTAAGATCAACATAGTAAAAATGGCATCCTACCAAAACCAATCTATAGATTCAATGCAATCCCCATCAAAATTGCAACACAATTCTTCACAGATTTTGAAAGAACAATAATCAACTTCATATGGAAAAACAAAAAACCAAGATAGCCAAAACAGTCCTGTAAATAAAGGAACTTCCAGAGGCATCACCATCCCTGACATAAAGCTCTATTATAGAGCTACAGTAATGAAAACAGCTTGGTCTTGGCATAAAAACAGAGTGGTTGACCAATGGAATTGAATCGAAGACCCAGATATTAATCCACACACTTACAAACACCTGATTTTTGACAAAGAAGCTAAAATTATACAATGAAAGAAAGAAAGCATCTTCAACAAATGGTGCTGGCATAACTGAATGTCAACATGCAGAAGAATAAATATAGACCCATATCTGTCACCTTGCACAAAACTCAAGTCCAAATGGATTAAAGGCCTCAACATAAATCCAACCACACTGAACCTGACAGAAGAGAAAGTGGGAAGTAGTCTTCAATGCATGGGCACAGGAGACTACTTCCTAAATATAACCCCAGTAGCACAGACACTGAGAGCAATAATAAATAAATGGGACCTCCTGAAACTGAGAAACTCCTCTAAAGCAAAGGACACAGTTAATAAAACAAAAAAGCCAGACTGGTGAATGGGAAAAGAGCTTCACCAACCCCTCATTGGACAAATGACTGATCTTCAAACTATATAAAGAACTCAAAAAATTAGACATTAAAACTCAATATAACCCAATTAAAAATGGGGTATGGAAATAAAGAAAGAATTATCAACAAAAGAATCTCAAATGGCCAAAAGATATTTAAGGAAATATCCAACATCTTTAGCTACCAGAGAAATACAAATCAAAACAGTTTTTTTTGTTTTTTTTTCCATTTTTTTATTGAGAAAAGGAGAGAAAAAAAAACAAGTTTCCACCTCCTCCCAGCCTCCCATTTCCCTCCCCCTCCTCCCACCCTTCTCCCCCTCCTCCCACCCTTCTCCCCCTCCCCCCACTCCTCTCCCCCTCCCTCTCCAGTCCAAAGAGCAGTCAGGGTTCCCTGCCCTGTGGTAAGTCCTAGATCCTCCCCTCTCCGTCCATTTCTAGGAAGGTGAACATCCAAACTGGCTAGGCTCCCACAAAGCCAGCACATTACGTAGGTTCAAAACCCCGTGCCATTGTCCTTGGCTTCTCATCAGCCCTCATTGTTCGCCATGCTCAGAGAGTCCAGTTTTATCCCATGCTTTTTCGGTCACAGTCCAGCTGGCCTTGGTGACCAAAGATTTATTTATTTATTATGTATACAACATTCTGCCCGCACGCCAGAGGAGGGTGCCAGATCTCAGTACAGATGGTTGTGAGCCACCATGTGGTTGCTGGGAATTGAACTCAGGGCCTCTGGAAGAGCAGCCAGTGCTCTTATCCTCTGAGCCATCTCTCCAGCCCCAAAACAGTTTTGAGATAGCATCTTACTCCCATCAGAATGGCTAAGATCAAAAACACTAATGATAGCTTATGCTGGAAAGGTGTAGAGTCATGGCAACACTATATAGACTAACAGCTGGGGAACCTGCATGGGACTGAACTAGACCCTCTGAATGTGGATGACAGCTATGTGACTTGATCTGTTGGGAGGGTCTCTGGCAGTGGCACCAGGACCCATCACAGGGACATGAACTGGTTATTGGAGCCCATTTTCTGGGCTGGGACAACTTGCTCAATCTTGATATGTGGAGAGAGGCTTTTTCCTGCCTCAAGTTGCTTTACAAGACCTTGTTAACTCCCCAAGGAAGGCCTTACCCTCTCTGAGGAGTGGATGGGGGATAGGAAGGTGTAGAGGGGCAGGAGAAAGGGAGGAAAGGGGAGCTAGGGTTGGCATGTAAAATGAAAAGTATTTAGCATCTCTAGGATCACGATTTATAGGCTCAATGTCCTTTGTTTATGATTAGAATCCACTTATAAGTGAGTACATACCATATTCATTGTTTTGGGTCTGGGTTATCTCACTCAGTAAAGTGTTTTCTATTTCCATCCATTTGCATGCAAAATTCAAGATGTCATTGTTTTTTACCACCGAGTAGAACTCTAAAGTGTATATGTTCCACACCTTCTTTATCCATTCTTCTATTGAGGGGCACCTAGGTTGTTTCCAGGTTCTGGCTATTACAAATAGTGCTACTATGAACATAGTTGAACAAATTCTTTTGTAGTACGATTGGGCATCTCTTGGGTATATTCCCAAGAGTGGTATTGCTGGGTCTAGGGGTAGGTTGACTCCCAGTATCCTAAGAAACCGCCACACTAATTTCCAAAGTGGTTGCACAAGTTTGCATTCCCACCACATCCTCTCCACCATAGGCTATCATTGGTGTTTTGATTTTAGCTATTCTGACAGGTGAAAGATGGTATCTCAGAGTTGTTTTGATTTGCATTTCCCTGATTGCTAAGGAGGTTGAGCATGACCTTAAGTATTTTTTTTTTGACAATTTGAACTTCTTCTTTTGAGAATTCTCTGTTCAGTTCAGTGTCCCATTTTTTTAATTGGGTTAATTAGAGTTTTAATGTCTAGTTTCTTGAGTTCTTTATATATTTTGGATATCAGACCTTTGTCTGATGCAGGGTTGGTGAAGATCTTCTCCCAATCAATAGGATGCCTTTTTGTCTTAATGACAGTGTCCTTTGCTTTACAGAAGCTTCTCAGTTTCAGGAGGTCCCATTTATTCATTGTTGCTCTTATTGTCTGTGCTACTGGAGTTCTACATAGGAAGTGGTCTCCTGTGCCCCTGTGTTGTAGGCTACTTCCCACTTTCTCTTCTATCAGATTCAGTGTGGTCAGATTAATATTGAGGTCTTTAATCCATTTGGACTTGAGTTTTGTGCATGGTGATAGATATGGATCTATTTTCATTCTTCTACAGGTTGACCTCCCGTTATCATATAGTTATCCTCCTGGATATTGGAAGTGGACAAGATTGCCAGACAGGGGTTGGGAGCATGGGGTGGGGGTGGGGTAGGGATAAGGGGAGATAGGGAGAGAGAAGGGAGAAGGGGAGGAAGGGTTCAGCTTGAGGGAATGGGATGGTTGGTATGGAGGAGGGGTGGATGTGGGAACAGGGAAGTAGATATCTTAATTAAGGGAGCCATTTTAGGGTTGGCAAGAGACTTGACTCTGGAGGGGTTCCCAGGTGTCCAAGGAGATGTCCTCAGCTTGTTCCTTGGGCAGCAGAGGAGAGGGTGCCTGAACTGGCTCTATCCTATAGCCACACTGATGAATATTTTGCATATCACCATAGAACCTTCATCTGGCATTGTATGGAGATAGAGACAGAGATCCACATTGGAGCACTGGACTGAGCTCCCAAGGTCTAAATGAGAAGCAGAAGGAGAACATGAGCAAGGAAGTCAGGACCGTGAGGGGTTTGTCCACCCACTGAGACGGTGGGACTGATCTAATGGGGGATCACCAAAGCCAGTTGGACTGGAACTGATGGAGCATGTGATCAAACCAGACTCTCTGAATGTGGCAGACAGTGGAGGATAACTGAGAAGCCAAGGACAATGGCGCTGGGTTTTGATTCTACTGAATGGACGGGCTTTGTGGGAGCATAGTCTGTTTGGATGCTCACCTTCCTGGACCTGGGGGGAGCAGGGAGGACCTTGGAGTTCCCATAGGGTAGGGAACTCTGACTGCTCCTTGGACTGGAGAGGGAGGGGCAGAGGGGAGAGGAAGGGAAGAAAGTGGGAGGAGGTGGAAATTTTCAATAAAAAAATAAAGTAAAAATTAAAAAAAATAAAATGAAAAATAAATTTCTTAAATAAAAAATATTTAAA
The DNA here is from genome assembly GCF_018167655.1 of Microtus oregoni. NCBI lineage: Eukaryota > Metazoa > Chordata > Mammalia > Rodentia > Cricetidae > Microtus > Microtus oregoni. The sequence continues at coordinate 213,199 of NW_024543224.1, read as the reverse complement.
AAGTTGTCTCCTATGCCAATGTGATCATGGTTGATGGTCTGTTTTGGTGTGTTCTTGGATTCAGTTTGCAAGTATTTCATTGAGTATTTTTGTATCTGTGTTCATGAGGGTAATTGGTTTGTAAAGTTAAGGTATTGGGGTAACTGTGCCCTTATAAAATGAATTTGGCAATGTAGCACAAAAAAATAAAACCCCGGAGACAGATATTGGGGTTCAAACTGAAGTTCAGAAAATCAAAGCACACACCCACTGGCTCTAACCTCTACCTCAGACAGAATTGGGCAATCCTGCCTCCATGAATCCTCAGACTGAGATTGAGACTGAGGCTGAGACCTGTTTCCTCCCATTTTATATTCCTCTTTAGTGCTGGGATTAGAGGTGTGCCACAACTGCCTGATCCATATGGCTGACTAGTATGGCTGCTGGAATTAAAGGTGTGTGGTACCACTGTCTGGTCTGTATGGCTGGCCAGTGTGGCTGTTTTACTCTGTGATCTCTAGGCAAGCCTTATTTATCAAAACACAAATAATATACCACTGTATTTCCCCCTTATTGTCTAAAATAAAAAAGGCTATAGCTAATATAAGAAAAACTATATACAATATATACACTATATAGGCAATAAATATATCAAAAATGTCGAGTACATTTGCATTTGACAAATACAGAGAAAATACTTCATATCTATCCTATGTTGATGACTCCAAAAAATTGTACCTAATTGACATTCTATTCTAATTGGCTATTATCAAATTATCTTTTAATGTCTCTCAACCTTTTACATTTACAACTCTTTAGTGATTTCCTTTTCTGAGTCTGGTAAACAAGGAAAGCTGTAACTATAACTATCTAGTTTTCAATGCCCTCAGAGACCAGAGAATGAAATAATAAATGAGTAAACAGGAAGTGCAAGTAAGGGACTTCCAAAAACCGTGAGAAATGACACAAACAGCTGGCTGTCTGGACAGTCACCCAAAGTTCCTCTACAACATTGGGGAATCCATCTTTGGCCTACAGGCCTAGAATATTTGACAACTTTTCTATGAAGCAGGATAATACAAAAGGTTGTCCCTCCTTGTCTTGACAAGGTTGACAGTCACTCTCTTTTGTATCCTGATTGTCCAATTAGGACAGCATGCTGTCAGCAGTCAAGGCAAGGACATTTTCTTGCCCAGTTGCTTACTTTTGCAACAAAGAAAGTAAACTCTAGGGCTGGAGAGATGGCTCAGTGGTTCAGAGCATCGCCTGCTCTTCTAAAGGTCCTGAGTTCAATTCCCGGCAACCACATGGTGGCTCTCAACCATCTGTAATGAGGTCTAGTGTCCTCTTCTGACCTGCAGACATACACACAGACAGAATATTGTATACATAACAAATAAATAAATAAATATTTTTTTTAAAAAAAGAAAGTAAACTCTATGTGGACTTTCTTTGAGGCCCATTATCTTCTCTGAAATTGATTGGTGCTGCCAGGAGAAGATATGTCTCATTGTAATAAAAAATGTACCTTTGCTATTAAGACATCTTAAATGCCATATTCTTTTGACCTCTGAAATGTTTAAGATGAGTTGTCTATTTAAAATATATCTCTGTTTGACCTTGAAAACATACCTAATGTGACTACAGGTTTGATTGGAATAGGTGACTATATACTAACTTGCATTTCCTTATTTTCCTAAACTGTAATAATAACTTTCAATAACTAGAAATTTGTATTACATTGTTAAATGAGCTGTAAGGTACAATACCTTGAAATTAGAAATGTATGTACAGCATGCTTTAACAAAATTAATCTCAAATTTTTATCAATATACAAAATTTGTACACAGTTTAGAAAATTCCAATCCAATGTAAAATATTTAAAACTAGTAGTTGCTTTTCTAAAGTAGATTCAATAATCTACCTTTTTTGTCTCTGTCTCCTTTCATCGCCTGATGAAGGTTACTATTCATGAGGATGCCTATGTGTTTGTCTTTGGATTCACCTTCTTATTTAGCTTCTCTAGGAACATGAATTATAAGCTCAATGTCCTTTATTTATGGCTAGAAACCAAATATGAGTGAGTACATCCCATGTTCCTCCTTTTGGGTCTGGCTTACCTCACTCAGGATAGTGTTTTCTATTTCCATCCATTTGTATGCAAAATTCAAGAAGTCCTTGTTTTTTACTGCTGAGTAATACTCTAATATGTATATATTCCATACTTTCTTCATCCATTCTTCCGTTGAAGGGCATCTAGTTTGTTTCCAGGTTCTGGCTATTACAGACCCACATGGGAGCACCGGAGAGAAATCTCAAGGTCCAAATCAGGAGCAGAAGGAGACGGAGCACGAACAAGGAACTCAGGACCATGAGGGGTGCACCCACACTCTGAGACAATTGGGATGTTCTATCGGGAACTCACCAAGGCCAGCTGGCCTAGGTCTGAAAAAGCATGGGATAAAACCGGACTAGCTGAACACAGCGGACAATGAGGAATACTGAGAACTCAAGAACAATCGCAGTGGGTTTTTGATCCTACTGCACGTACTGGCTTTGGGGGAGCCTAGGCAGTTTGGATGCTCACCTTATGAGACCTGGATAGAGGTGGGCGGTCCTTGGGCTTCCCACAGGTCAGGGAACCCTGATTGCTCTTCGAGCAGATGAGGGAGGGGGACTTGATCGGGGGAAGGGGAGGGAAATGGGAAGTGATTGAGGGGAGGAGGCAGAAATCCTTAATAAATAAATAAATAAAATAATCTACCTTTTTATCTTATCATATTTATATCATCTCTTTCCAGAGTAGATTGAATAGTCTATCCTTTTATCCAATCATATATGTATCCCCCTTTTTTCTTTTAAAGAATTCTGAATCTAATCTACTTTGTTCAACTTTTATCCTGACCATAACCAATACCAACTTGTAAACAACCCCTAAACAATGACAAATATCCATAATCATCTGAACAACCCAAAAACCACCCACCCCATCTCTTTGGAATGTGGGTATCATATTCTTAAATTTTCTTCCTGCTGTCTGGGGTCAAGAGTATCTTTAGGGGATCCTGAAAAGAAAAATTGGGGTTAATTGTTAAGTCCTAGGAGAGGTAGCTTTATCATTTGTTGTCCAGTCTCTGCATAATGGGAAAGTGCAGTCCTCGCTAGAATAGTCTGTGAGGCTGGATCATCTCAGCTAGTCACCTCAAAATTGTTCTGAGCAGTTTGTATTCCAAATATCATCTTTAGGTGAACTTTTTCAGCTTAGTGAATTTATAGCACTGGAAGAATCATTGCTGTGGGGCCCCATCATCCTTTTGGAAACGTCAGTGGTTGCTGTTAAACATGCTCATGGTTCACTGAAGAAAAATGATAGATACTCAAACCTGAAATCATGTACAGGAACATAGAGGAAACCTTTTTGTAGAATTAGTTAGTATTCTATATGACCATTAATATCATGACAAAAAATCATAGACTATACTGTAAAAAATCTGTTTAAGAGTTAATATAAAATCAAAGGATTATGAGAATAGTAACAACAAAGTAGTCCTTAAATGTTTGTTTTCCTTCTATCTGTAAATGGCGAATGCACTTTTGTTTCCTGGATACTCAGACCTGAATAACCACACAAAAGCTATATTAATTACAAGACTGTTTGGTCAATGGCACAGGAATATTCCTAGCTAGCTCTTAAATCTTAAATCAACCCATTTATATTAATCTATGTATTGCCATGAGGCTGTTATTTACCAGTAATGTTCTGGTATATTTCTCCTTTGGGGGCTACATGTCTTCTTCTCAACTCCTTCTACACTATCTATCTCTGTCCCAATTTATTGGCTGGCTTTACTCTGCTAAGCCATTGGCAAAAATAACTTTATTCATCAACCAGTAAAACCAACACATATACAAGACATTCCACATCATCTATCCCATATAAAGTGGCTCTTCTGCCATAGGACAGAGATTTGGGATTTTTCTTTAATAAACAAGCTTGGATTTAGAGGAGAGAGTCACACTCCAACTCCAAAGCCAGATTTAAACTTCAACTGAGACTACAAAACCATTTGTATTATATGCCTGTAAAGAACAGCAGAAATAAACATTTGGGAAGATTTATGAAATTTTATCCTCTTGGGAATGTGATATACCAATAGGCCTATTTACGATTTGTCTTGAGACATTTTTTTCTGAATTATTTGACTTTTTCTTCAGATGTCTCATTTGTCCAGTTATCTTTAGATTCCTGACTGGATACCTTTACTCTTCTGAAAAGACAGAAAAAGACACTTGCTCAATCCTTATTTTGGGGAAGATTCTCTTCCAGTAAGTTATATATAATCGAATGAAAAGCATTTGTTGGTTTTATAGGTTAGTTTAGATTAAACAGCCATGCTGTTTGATAAACTATCATCTCTTCTAATTAAGGGGTGTCTCTTGTTCAAATTGAATATTTATCAATTTTGATGATATCCATAGCTTTTCTTCTCTTGTGAAAACAAAAGCAAAACCCCTTTCCCAATGTAACACATGTCCTGGTTTCCATTCTGAGATCAGTGCATCTTTAAAGTATATTGGCTGAATTAATTCTGTAGTTTTTTTCTACTACCCAATGTCTCTCTGTAGCTGTTTCTCCTTTCTCATTAGTATTTAGAAAATTCAAAGTTAATAAAGCATTATACAAAGTATTTCCAAAGGTCCTAATCATCATTTTATGTTTATTTAACAGATCCTTTAGTGTTTGATTTGAACCTTCTGTAACTGCCTGGCCTGCAGGACTGTGTGGTATACATGTAATATGCTTTACATTATAATAAGCAAAAAGCTGTTACATTTTCTTTTTTTAAAATGTTTATTTATTATGTGTACAATATTCTGTCTACATGTAAGCCTGAAGGCCAGAGGAGGGCACCAGACCTCATGTGGTTGCTGGGAATTGAACTCAGGACCTTTGGAAGAGCAAGCAATGGTCTTAACCGCTGAGCCATCTCTCCAGCCCCCTGATTCATTTTTTTAAAGACATATGCTGGAGCATTGTCTGCCTTTATTTGTACAGGTATAGCTGTGATGGCCATAACTTTTAGCAAATATGTGATTACCAAATCAACCTTTTCCAAACACAAAGCAGTTGCCCATTGAAAACCTGAATAAATTTCAATAGTATGGTATACATATTTTAGTTTTACAAATTCTATGAAATAGAACACATCCATCTGCCAGATTTCATTTCTTTGATTACCCTTGGGTTACTTCCTGCAGGTAGTAGTGTTTGGTTGTATAAAGAACAAGTAGAACACTTTTTTTCTCAGCCAATTTATTTTATTTTTTTGTTTATTTTTTTTTAGTTGTTGAAAAAAAATTTCTGCCTCCTCCCTGTTTCCCATTTCCCTCCTCCTCCCACACCTCGTCCCTTCCCCCACTCCCCTCCCCCTCTCCCCTTCCCCCCCCCACTCCATTCCCCCTCCATCTCCAGAATGAAGAGCAGTCCAAATTCCCTGCCCTGCGGGAAGTCCAAGGTCCTCCCACTTCTATCCAGGACCAGGAAGGTGAGCATCCAAACAGGCTAGGCTCCCACAAAGCCAGTTCATGTATTAGGATCGAAACCTAGTGCCATTGTCCTTGGCTTCTCATCAGCCTTCATTGTCCTCCACGTTCAGAAAGTCCGGTTTCATCCCATGCTTATTCAGTCCCAGTCCCGCTGGCCTTGGTGAGCTCCCAATAGATCAGTTCCACTGTCGCAGTGGGTGGGTGCACCCCTCATGGTCCTGACTTCCTTCCTCATGTTCTCCCTCCTTCTGCTCCTCATTTGGATCTTAAAAGCTCAGTCCGGTGCTCCAATTTGGGTCTCTGTCTCTATCTTGATTCCTCGCCAGATGAAGGTTCTAAGGTGATATGCAAGATATTCATCAGTATGGCTATAGGATAGGGTCATTTCAGGTTCCCTCTCCTCAGTTGCTCAAGGTACTAGCTGGTGACATCTCCCTGGACACCTGCGAGCCTCTCTAGGTTCAAGTCTCTTGCCAACCCTAAGGTGGCTCCCTTAATTAGGATATATATTTCTCTGCTCCTGTATCCACCCTTCCTTTATCCCAACCATCCCATTCCTTCAAGCTCCCCCCATCCTCCCCTTCTCACGTTTCTCACCCCATTTCCCCTTAGCCCCATGCCACCTCACCCCCAAGTTCCCAGTTTTTGCCTGGCAATCTTGTCTACTTCCCGTATCCAGCTGGATGACTATATGTTTTTCTTTGGGTTCATCTTCTTATTTATCTTCTCTAGGATCACAAATTATATGCTCAATGTCTTTTATTTATGGCTAGAAACCAATTATGAGTGAGCACATCCCATGTTCATCTTTTTGGGTCTGGGATACCTCACTCAGGATAGTGTTTTCTATTTCCATCCATTTGCATGCAAAATTCACGAAGTCATTGTTTTTTACCGCTGAGTAGTACTCTAATATGTATATATTCCACACTTTCTTCATCCATTCTTCCATTGAAGGGCATCTAGGTTGTTTCCAGGTTCTGGCTATTACAAATAATACTGCTATGAACATAGTTGAACAAATGCTTTTGTCATAGGATAAAGCATCTCTTGGGTATATTCCCAAGAGTGGTATTACTGGATCTTGGGGTAGGTTAATCCCGAATTTCCTGAGAAACCGCCACACTGATTTCCAAAGTGGTTGCACAAGTTTGCATTCCCACCAGCAATGGATGAGTGTGCCCCTTACTCCACAACCTCTCCAGCAAAGGCTATCATTGGTGTTTTTGATTTTAGCCATTCTGACAGGTGTAAAATGGTATCTCAAGGTTGTTTTAAGTAGAACATTTTTTATACTTTCCTTGGCTTCTTGCCACGTGATGGAAAAGTCTTTAAAAAACTTTGCTATTGACAGGATTTTTTAAAAATGAAATTCTGAGATCTTCAGTACATTTCCAATCAACAGTTGATTGATTTCTGCATTATCTTGTGCTTTAAGACCTGGTAGACACATATGGAATAATATGTGTGATATGTATATGGGATGATTCCTATACCTGATTACCTTGTAACTGAATAAATAATAAAGTCAATTATAATCACCTGGTATAAATTCAGTAGTTTCAATATGCAAAACAACTCTTTCTGGATATTGCAAACTGGTAACTATGTCGAGAGGGTCTTAAAATCCCTTAGGATCATGAAAATAGCATAGAATGCCGACTTTTGGACAGAATCATATGGGCTTTTATCAACTCTACTTAAAAGTTCTGATTTGTAACCTGCCTTTCCTGATTTAGTTTCTTCAGTATAGAATGTTGGAGCTCCAGTTATTGATATTTCTGTACAATGTGAGGAAAGATCAAATTAGTTCTCTTTATTAGTAGAAATCTCTTGCTTTTGGAATGATTTTTATTAATCTCTCTCAAAAAATTATACAAGCTCTTTGTCAAGCTTCACTTTCTGTCCATAATTTGTCAACTTCCTCATTATTAAAAGGTACTCTAATTTCTGATAGGTCTATTCCTGCTACTTAACAAAGTCTCAATTTTCCATTTAGAATTAACTCAGAGAACTTTTCTACATAAGTTTTTAATTTTTAACTCAGTTCATGCAATAAAAAAGATTCATTCTATGATATTATCTTCCCCCTGCATTAAAACTTCATTAGGGGAACATTTGAAGGGTAATATTACCAGAATACAGTTAAGAATTGGACCCACATGTGCTTTCTGTAATTTCTGTTCTATCAAAACTAATTCTCTCTCAGCTTGAGTTGATAATTTCCTGAGACTATTTAAGTCTGTGTCACTATCTAAGGTTTTGTTTGAATTAATCAGTTCATCAGGTTTTATCCCAATAGTGGGCAGTAGATGGGAAATATCTCTTGAAAGTCATTTGATGTCTGCAATCAATCTCTCTTAATTTGTACCTTTTGGGGTCTATTTTTTTTTTTATTGAGAAAAGGAAAAAAAAGTTTCTGCCTCCTCCCAGCCTCCCATTTCCCTCCCCCTCCTCCCACTCTTCTCCTCCTCCCCCCACCACTCCCCTCCCCCACCCTCTCCAGTCCAAAGGGCAGTCAGGGTTCCCTGCCCTGTGGAAAGTCCAAGGTCTTCCCCCCTCCGTCCATGTCTAGGAAGGTGAACATCCAAACTGGCTAGGCTCCCACAAAGCCAGAACATGAAGTAGGATCAAAACCCCGTGCCATTGTCCTTGGCTTCTCAGCAGCCCTCATTGTTCGACATGTTCAGAGAGTCCGGTTTTATCCCATGCTTTTTCAGTGACAGTCCAGGTGGCCTTGGTGAGCTCCCAATAGATCAGCCCCACTGTCTCAGTGGGTGGGTGCACCCCTCGTGGTCCTGACTTCCTTGCTCATGTTCTCCCTCCTTCTGCTCCTCATTGGGACCTTGGGAGCTCAGTCCAGTGCTCCAGTGTGGGTCTCTGTCTCTATCTCCATCCATCACCAGATGAAGGTTCTATGGTGATATGCAAGATATTCGTCAGTATTGCTCTAGGATAGGGTCATTTCAGGTTCCCAATCCTCAGCTGCCCAAGGAACTAAGTGGGGACATCGCCTTGGGTTCCTGGGAGCCCCTCTAGGTTCAAGTCTCTTGCCAACCCTAAGGTGGCTCCCTTTACTAAGAATTGTGCTTCCGTGCTCCCCTATCTAGCCTTCCTTTATCCAATCATCCTGTTTCCCCAAGTTTCCCCCATTCTCCCCTTCTCACTTTTCTCTCCCCATCTCCCCTTACCCCATCCCACCCCACCGTCAAGATCCCAATTTTCTCCCTGGCAATTTTGTCTACTTCCCTTAGCCAAGAGGATAACTATATGTTTTTCCTTGGGTTCACCTTCTTATTTAGCTTCTTTAGGTTCACCAGTTGTAGACTCCGTGACCCTTATTTATGGCTAGAAACCAATTATGAGTGAGTACATCCCATGTTCATCTTTTTGGGTCTGGGTTACCTCACTCAGGATAGTGTTTTCTATTTCCATCCATTTGCATGCAAAATTCGAGAAGTCATTGTTTTTTTACTGCAGCGTAGTACTCTAATGTGTATATATTCCACACTTTCTTCATCCGTTCTTCCATTGAAGGACATCTAGGTTGTTTCCAGGTTCTGGCTATTACAAATAATGCTGCTATGAACATAGTTGAACAACTGCTTTTGTCATATGATCGGGCACCTCTTGGGTATATTCCCAAGAGTGGTATTGCTGGGTCCAGGGGTAGGTTGATCCCGAATTTCCTGAGAAACCGCCACACTGATTTCCAAAGTGGTTGCACAAGATTGCATTCCCACCAGCAATGGATGAGTGTACCCCTTCCTCCACAACCTCTCCAGCAAAGGCTATCATTGGTGTTTTTTATTTTAGCCATTCTGACAGGTGTAAGATGATATCTCAACGTTGTTTTGATTTGCATTTCCCTGATTGCTAGGGAGGTTGAGCATGACCTTAAGTGTCTTTTAGCCATTGGGGTCTAATTTTTTTTGTAAACCTATTTTTTAGCCTAAATAATCAATATAATCTCCTCTTTGTATTTTTAGGAGTAATTTGTAATCCCCCAAAAGGCAAATTTTTCTTTACTTCTCTAAACTTTCTAAAATATCTACATTTATATCAGATAGTAAAATATTGTCCCTGTAATGGTAAACAGTAAATTCATGAAATTGCTTACATATCATTTCCAAAGGCTGACTTACACAATATTGGCACTGGGTGAAGCTATTTTAGCAGCTATGAATTATTATAAAGAGGCACTGTGAAGGCAAATATATTGTCTTTTTCTTATAAAAATATAGTGAAGAAACAATAGTTTAAATCAATAACTATAAGAGACCATCCTTTAAACAATAGAGAAGGCAAAGTAATTTCAGACTGTAGAGAGTCCATTGACTGAATCACCTTATTAACAACTCTTAGATCTGTTACCATTCTCCACTTTCCGGGTTTCTTTTTAATGACAAATGCAGAATTCCAAAGGCTGGCTGAATCTTCAATATGCTGAGCATCTAGTTGCTCCTGTACCAGCTGTTCTATGGTCTACAGTTTCTCTGTTGTCAAAGGCCATTTTGGAACCCAGATAGGTTTGTCTGTCAATCATTTTGAAGTGGCACTGTTGGTGCCTTTGAAATATCAGCAGCAGTTGTACCCTGTTATTAAAGCAACCTGAATAGTTGGTAACTGTTCTTTATAATATCTTGTAATATTTTCTTTAGAAACATGTCAATTTATGGTTTGTTTCTAAGATTGGGGGAATGTTAATATGAACATTCCACTACTGTGACAAATCACATCCCCACAAATTCATTGCTATGTTAGCCACATACAGTTTAATATTCCTCCCTGGCCTTCTGGACCTAAACATTTGACACAGCTTGTGTTCTGTTTTACCTGCGATAAAGTTCCAGTCCTTAAATATTGAACACGTATGTCCTGAAGAGGCCCATTTGGAAGCCAAGATTCTGGTGAAATTATTGTAACATCCACACCTATGTCTACCAGGCCTTCAGTGATAACATCACTTATTCATATTTTTAATTTTGGCCTTTGTAATTTAGAGAACTTTGCCAAATACTTGCTTTATGTTTTCTCCTGAATTTTTGATTCTCTCTTCTATAGCTATTCGATTATCCAAAGTAGCCTTGTTTCTTTCAATCGGCATGAGTTTCTTTAATTGCTGTGGGAAAGGGTTTCCTCTATGATGGCAGGAAATGACTGAACTAGATTTGGCATAGGAGCCTGCTAGAGATCCTTCAAGGGGTTTCTTGACAGCAAAGGATTACCTTGAATATATACCCTGTTGACTTACATTCATTAGTTCAATGCCTGTCTTTGTCACACCTTCTGCATAATCCAAAAGGGGGGCATTCTGCATGGATTATGCTTAGAAAAAACACTGTTTATAGGAATGCCCTGTTTACAAACCCTTTAACAGTGACCTGGTTTACTACAACTGAAACAACTGACATTTTAATTTTTCTTCAACCCTCTTGAAATCACCATTCCTATCCAATTATCATCATGGTCATGAGATTCAATATTGATTGTATCTCACATCCAGTCCTCCAAGGGTGCTGATCTTGCCTTTAATGGCCTAATTATCCTTTTTCATTGAGAATTTTTGTTTTCAAGAGCCATAGATTCAATTATTATTTTTCTAGTTTCTGAATTTGGTATAATTATATTTACTACTGATGTCAATCTTTGTAAGAAATCCATGGTGGTTTCTTTAAGCCCTTTATGACTTTAGTAAATGAGTCAATCTTCTTTCCTACTTCTTCAATTCTGTCCCAAGCATTCAAAAATGCTGCATGGCATAAAGCTAGGATGTGATTGTATATAGGGATTGTATGTCTATAGTAGCATAATCTCCTTCTCCAAAAAAAGATAATTTTGGAAGATTTCTATACTTCTAGCTTTACTGTAATGTTACTAGATATATTAAGGTTGGTTGTTTGAAAACCTTAGGTTGTTCCTCTCTAACTTTATAATGTAATGCTGAAATTAATTATCCATTAAATTCCTCTATCTGGATTTGAATATCTCTATGATCTATTTTATTAAGTTTTCTAAAACTTGTATTAACTTTTTATTGATAAAACAAAAATGATAAAGCTGATGTTTACAGTTGATATTAGAGGGGATTTATATTCCCTCTAACGTAGTTATCCTCTAATTTAATCATTCCATTTTCAAACTATCCTGCCTATTATCATACAAAGACCCAAACCCCTCCATTGTAATGGTTTTCCCCATTTTGTAATGTGGGAAAAGCTCTCTCTTTCATTTAATTACTCCATTTAAGAATTCCCAATTTCCTCACCAAATCTGCTGCGGACAATGAAGACATGAGGCTTATTGCTGCTGCATGGAACAGTAAAAGACTGACTGTTATGGTTTTGGTCTCTTTAAGAGGCAAGCCACACCCACTCTTGGCAACCCTCTTGTTGCCATCTTAGATTCTCTCTGTTCCCTCCTGGCGTGCACATGTATTTCCCCCGCTTTTTCTTCTCTTGCTCCTCCTCTCTCTCTCTCTCTCTCTCTCTCTCTCTCTCTCTCTCTCTCTCTCTGCCCCCTTCTCCCTTTCCCCTTCATAACCCCCTGAATAAATATTAAATCTTACTCTACATGTTGTGTCTATCCATGTCTCTGTCTCCTGCCCGCCCACCATGTGTCTGCCTGCTGCCAGGACCAGCCACCGCTGCCTGCCACCACATGGCCCCTGGGGATCTTGCAGGGACCCACAGTAATCTCTGCCTTGGGACTGGCTGCTCCCAGAGTCTGCTGCCAGCCTACAGCTGCTCAGAACTCGCCAACATTTTTAAATCATAAAACTGACTAGATTTCAAGGCAGCTGCTTAAGTTGGCAACAGCCCAAGAAGGAGGTTCAGGGAAAATCCACCAGCAGAGAAATAAGAAAAATGACTCTAGCTGTATGTAGCTTCAGCCTGTGGCAGTAGCTATAAAGTCACAGGCAAATGGCTTTTTTGTAAATTCAAATTGGGTGCCAAATGTAGCATGAATAATAAAAAACCCAGGGACAGATATTGGGGTTCAAGCTGAAGTTCAGAAAAGCAAAACAGACAGCCACTGGCTCTTAATTCTACATCAGACCATTCTACCTTCTGCCTCTATGAATCTTCAGACTGAGGCTGAGACTGATACCTGTCTCCTCCCATCTTGTATTCCTCTCTAGTGCTGGGATTAAAGGCATGCACCACCACTGCCCAGCCTCTATGGCTGACTAGTGTAGCTGCTGGCATTAAAGGTGTGTGCCACAACTGCCTGGCCTTATGTGCTGACTAGTGTAGCTGTTTTGCATTCTGATCTTTAAGCAAGCTTTATTAAAATTCAAATAATATACTACTACAGGGCAATGTTCTTTCTGTTTCTTTTTTATAAAATAATTTGAGGAGTAAAGGCACTCTTGTTTGAAAGTCTGGTGGTATTCCCTGCTAAAACTGTCTTGTCCAGTGTTTTTCTTCATTGGGAGATTTTTAATGACAGCTTCTTTTTCACTAGGAGTTATAGGTCTATTTAAATTGTTTCTCTGATCTTGATTTAACTTGGTTAAATAGTGCCTATCAAGAAAATTATTTATTTCTTTTAGATTTTCACATTTGGCAGAATACAGGTTTTAAAGTGTGTTATTATGATTCTCTGGATTTCTTAGGTGTTTGTTGCTATTTCCCCCCTTTAGTTTCTGGTTTTATTAATTTGAATATTCTCTGTGTCTTTTAGTTAGTTTGGATAAGGGTTTGTCTATCTTGTTCATTTTATCAAAGAACCAACGCCTTGATTCATTGATTACTTGTATTTTTCTCTTTTGTTTGTTGATTTCCGCCTTCAGTTTAATTATTTCTTGATATCTACTCCTCTTGGGTATGGTTATTTCTGTTTATTATACAGCTTTCATATGTGCTGTTAAGTTGCTAGGGTGAGATCTCTTAAAATATTTAAATGTAGACAGTGCTGTGAACTTTCCTATTAGTACCACTTTCATTGTACCCCATAAGTTTGAGTGTGTTGTGTGTTCCTTTTCATTGAATTCTAGAAAGTCTTTTATTTATTTACTTATGTCTTGCCCCAGTTTTCATTCATCAGAGTTGTTTAGTATCCATGAGTTTGTAATCCTTATGTTGTTTCTGTTGTTGATACCAGCTTTAATCCATGGTGGTATGATAGGATGCAGGGAGTTATTTCAATTGTCTTATATCTATTAAGACTTTCTTTGTGGCTGAGTATGTGGTCAGTTTTGGGGAAAGTACTGTGAGGTGCTAAGAAGAAGGTATATTCTTCTGTGTTTGGGTATAATGTTCTGTAGATATGTTTTAGGTCCATTTGGTTTATTTATAATGTCAATTAGCTCCAGCATTTCTCTGTTTAGTTTTTGTCTATATGACTTGCCCATTGGTGAGAGTAGGGTATTAATGTCTCCCATTATCAGTGTGTGAGTGTCAATATATGATTTGAACTGTAATAGTGTTTCTTTTACAAAAGTGAGTGTCCTTGTGTTTGGGGCTTAGATGTTAAGAATTGAAATGTCATCTTGGTGGATTTTTCTTTTGATGAGTATGTAGCATCCTTTCCCATCTCTTTTGACTAATTTTGGTTTGAAATCTATTTTGTTAGATGTTAGAATATCTACACCAGCTTGCTTTTTAGTTCCATTTTCTTAGAATATCTTTTTCCAACCCTTTACCTTGAGTTATTGTCTATCCTTGATGCTGAAGAGTGTTTCTTGGATGCACCAGAAGGATAGATTCTGTTTTAATATCCATTCTGACAGTCTGTATCTTTGTATTGGGGAATTAAAGCCATTGATATTGAGAGGTATCAATGACCGATGACTGCTAATTTCTGTTATTTTGTTGTTGTTATTAATAGTGGTGATGTATGTGTTTCCTTTATTTGGATTTGCTGGTGTGAGATTATTTCCTGTGTTTTCATAGGTGTAGTTAACCTTCTTGGCTTGAAGTTTTCCTTCTAGAACATTCTGTAGGATTGGATTTGTAAATAAAAAAATTAAATTATTGTTTAAATTTGATTTTATCACAAAATATCATATTTTCTCCATCAATGGTGACTGAAAGTTTTCTGGGTATAGTAATCTGGGCTGGCATCTGTGGTTTCTTAGAGTCTACAAGATATCTGCCCAGCCACTTCTGGGTTTTAGAGTCCTCACTGAGAAGGCAGGAGTAATTCTAATAGGTCTGCCTTTATACGTTACTTGACATTTTTCACTTGTAGTTTTTTAATATCCTTTCTTTTTTCTGCATGTTTGGTGCTTTGATTATTATGTGGTGAGGGTACCTTCTTTTCTGTTCCAATCTATTTGGTGTTCTGTATGCTTCTTTATCTTTATAAGCATGTCCTGGTAGGTGTGGCCCTGGAAAATACTTTCTGAACACAATCCTAATTATTTAGGCATTAAAGCCAACTAAAAAGTTTCTGTACAGCAAGGGACACCAGAGTTTGAGCAAAGAAACAGCCTATAGAATGGGAAATGGGTTAGTATCTAGAATATACAAAAACAACTAAAAAAAATCCTAAACATCAAGAAAACAAAATTACGGTTTAAAAAATAGGATATAGAACTAAACAGAGAAGATGAAACACACAAGATGAAATAAAATGTCTGAGATACAATTTTAAAATTGTTCAATACTATTAGTCATCAGAAAAATAAAAAATAAAACCCCTTTGTAATTCCATCTTACCTCAATCAGAATGGCTAAGACTAATAAGACAAATGACAGCAGATATTGGTGAGGATTGAGGAAAGGGGAACATGTATTCATTGCTTGTGGGAGTGAAAACTGGTAAAGCCACTGTGGAAATCATGTGGAGGATTCTCAAAATATTAAAATGGATCTACTGCAAGTTCCAACTATTCTTTTATTGGACATATACCTAAAGGATTTTATATCTTACTACAAAAATACTTACTCATTCATGTCCATTGCCACTCTATTCATAATAGAAACTGGAAAGAGCATAAATGTCTATGAACTGATGAATGAAAATAGAAGTGTGATTCATTTACACAATGGAATATTATACATCTTTTATGAAAAATTAAATTTGTAGGTAAATGGATGAAACTAAAAACACTCATTCTGAATGAAGTAACCCAGAATTATAAAGACATGTTTTCTCTTCTCTGTGGAAGTTACCTTTTAAGCTACAAATATGTGTGTTTTATTTAGAATACCCACAAAATTCATTAGCTCATAAAGGCCAGAGGTAAAGAGGAAATCTTCAAAGGAAGGGGAAATAGAATATAGTGTTATAAGTAGATAAAGGAGAAATCAGATTATGAGAATTAAACAGGGAGAAGAATGGGAGGGCACTGATGTGGGATTTCCCTCTGTACACGATGAATATGTTTTATTAACACTGGTTATTAAAGAAGTTGTTTCTACCAGTGGCTTAGAAGAGTAAAACAAGGTGGGAAATCTGAACAGAGATATAGAGAGAAAGTAAGCCAAGTCTGGGAGACACCAAGTATCTGCCAAAGGAGTAACATGCCAGCACCAGTAAGCCACAGCCTAGTGGTGATACACAGATTAATAGAAATGGGTTAGTTTAAGATGTAAGAGTTAGCTAAAAATTATGCCTAAGCGGGCTGGAGAGATGGCTCATTGTTTAAGAGCACTGGCTGCTCTTCTAAAGGTCCTGAGTTCAATTCCCAGCAACGACATGGTGGCTCACAACCATCTGTAATGAGATCTGGTGCCCTCTCCTGGCCTGCAGGGATACATGCAGACAGAATACTGTATACATAATAAATGATTAAATCTTAAAAAAATATGCCTAAGCTATTAGCCAAACAGTGTTATAATTAATATAATTTCTGTGTGATTATTTGGGTCTAAGAGGCTGGGAAACAAAAGAGCAGTCTACGCCTTCAAAATGGTGCACCAATGTGGTGCAGCTACACCCACATAAAACCTGAAAGAGATTGGGAAAAAAATCCTAGACACAAAAAGAAAGCAGTTAAGCATAGCTTCATGGTAGGAGCATTTTCTCAGGTAAATTCTGTTTGCTAGAAGCAAGAAGAAACATGATTCCTTTAAGAGAAAGCTTCCTGACTTGGCAATATCAGCAAAATATATGTAGCTCCTTTAAGAAAGCTTCCTGGTTTGTACTAGTTACACAAACAAATATCACTCTTTCAGGAGGCCAAACACTTGAATGGGGTTGTTGGCAGTATGCTGCAAATTACTTCATGGCTGTTATGGTTTAAGGAAAATGCTGCAGGTTCCTGAGTGGCAGCAGTGGGCAGTGGGCCATGAGACCAAAGTGGGCCATGAAAGCAGCCAGTCCCAGGTAGGGAGCCACGTGGTGGGAGAGAGACAGAGACATAGACAGGCATGCCATGCAGAATGAGACTGGATATTTATTAAGTGAATTATGGAGGGGAAAGGGAAAAGGGGGAAGGGGAAAAGAGAGAAGAGCAGAAATAAAGGCAAGAGAAAGATAAACAGAGAGGGGGAAAGGAGAGAAGTAAGGAGAAGGGAGAGAGGCAGAAGCTGCTCTTTGGGAGACAGATGGAAAGGACAGGACTCAGACTGGAAGCAGTAGGAAGATTCCCCTACCTTGACAGTGGGGGGGGGGGGACTTGTCTCTTAAAGGGACAGGACAGACCATTACATTCCCATCTCTTTTTTATAATAAAAAGGTGGGAGATCCTGACTTCCTTGCTCATGTTCTCCCTCCTTCTGCTCCTCATTTGGACCTTAGGAGCTCAGTCCAGTGTTCCAATGTGGGTCTCTGTCTCTAGCTTCATCCATCGCCAGATGAAGTTTCTATGGTGATATGCAAGATATTCATCAGTATGGCTATAGAATAGGGTCATTTCAGGCTCCCTCTCCTCAGCTGCCCAAGGATCTAGCTGGGGACATCTCCATGGACACCTGGGAACACTTCTAGAGTCAAGTCTTTCACCAACCCTAAAATGGCTCCCTTAATTAAGACATATACTTCCCTACTCCCATATCCACCCTGCCTCCATCCCAACCGTCCCATTCCCCCAAGCTCTCCTCATCATCCCCTTCTCATTTTTTTCTCCCCATTTCCCCTTATGCCTACCCCATCCCCATCCTCATGTTTCCAAATTTTGCCTGGCAATCTTGTCTCCTTCCAATATCAGGATAACTCTATGTTTTTCTTTGGGTTCACCTTCTTATTTCGCTTCTCTAGGATCTCATAGTGTAGGCTCAATGCCCTTTATTTATGGCTAGAAACCAATTATGAGTGAGTACATACCATATTCATCTTTTTGGGTCTGGGTTACCTCACTCAGAATGGTGTTTTCTATTTCCATCCATTTGCATGCAAAATTCAAGATGTCATTGTTTTTTACCACTGAGTAGTACTCTAATGCATACATATTCCACACTTTCTTTATCCATTCTTCTGTTGAGGGGCATCTAGGTTGTTTCCAGGTTCTGGCTATTACAAATAATGCTGCTATGAACATAGTTGAACAAATGCTTTTGTAGTATGATATAGCATCTCTCGGGTATATTTCCAAGAGTGGTATTGCTGGATCCTGGGGTAGGTTGATCCCGAATTTCCTGAGAAACCTCCACACTGATTTCCAAAGTGGTTGCACAAGTTTGCATTCCCACCAGCAATGGATGAGTGTTCCTCTTACTCCACATTCTCTCCAGCAAAGGCTATCATTGATGTTTTTGATTCTAGCCATTCTAACAAGTGTAAGATGGTATCTCAGAGTTGTTTTGATTTGCATTTCCCTGATTGCTAGGGAGGTTGAGCATGACCTTAAGTGTCTTTTGGCCATTTGAACTTCTTCTGTTGAGAATTCTCTGCTCAGTTCAGTGTCCCATTTTTTTAATTAGGTTAATTAGCATTTTTTAAAGTCTAGTTTCTTGAGCTCTTTATATATTTTGGAAATCAGACCTTTGTCTGTTGCAGGGTTGGTGAAGATCTTCTCCCGGTCAGTAGGTTGTCTTTTTGTCCTAATGACAGTGTCCTTTGCTTTACAAAAGCTTCTCAGTTTCAGGAGGTCCTATTTATTCAATGTTGCCCTTATTGTCTGTGCTACTGGGGTTATATGTAGGAAGTGGTCTCCTGTGCCCATGTGTTATAGAGTGCTTCCCACTTTCTCTTCTATCAGATTCAGTGTGTTTAGATTGATATTGAGGTCTTCAATCCATTTGGACTTGAGTTTTGTGCATGGTGATAGATATAGATCTATTTTCATTCTTCTACAAGTTGACATCCAGTTATGCCAGCACAATTTGTTGAAGATGCTTTCTTTCTTCCATTGTATACTTTTAGCTCCTTTGTCAAAAATCAGGTGTTCATAGGTTTGTGGGTTAAAATCCGGGTCTTCTACTCGATTCCATTGGTCAACATCTCTGTTTTTGTGCCAATACCAATCTGATTTCATTACTGTAGCTCTGTAATAGAGTCTGAAGTCAGTGATGGTAATGCCACCAGATGTACCTTTATTCTACAGGATTGTTTTGGCTATCCTGGGTTTTTGTTTTTCCATATAAAGTTGATTATTGTTCTCTCAAGGTCTGTGAAGAATTTTGTTGGGATTTTGATAGGGATTGCATTGAATCTATAGATTGCTTTTGGTAGAATTGCCATTTTTTACTATGTTGATGATCTAATGGGAGCTCACCAAGGCCAGCTGCACTGGGACTTATGGAGCATGTAATCAAACCGTACTCCCTGAACATGGCTGAAAGGAGGGCTGACTGAGAAGCCAAGGACAATGGCACTGGGTTTTGATCCTACTGCATGTACTGGCTTTGTGGGAGCCTAGTCTGTTTGAATGCTCACTTTCCTAGTCCTGGATGGAGGGGGGAGGGCCTTGGACCTCCCACAGAGCAGGAAACCCCGACTGTTCTTTGGACTGGAGTGGGAAGGGAAAGGGGATGGGGGGAGTGGTAGGGAAATGGGAGGGGAGGAGATGGAAATTTTTAATTAAATAATAATAAAAAAGAGAAAAAAAGAAAAAAAGGGTGGGAGATCAGGCACAACAGGTTAAAGGAATTGGGATAGCAGATTCTCAAGACTGCTTCCTGCTTATTTGTGGGTATCATCTTGGGGGGAACCTGAGAAAGCTGGGTGCTGGTCCCATTCTGCGGTAGCTGGTCACTTTGTTCCTGCCTGGTGTTTGTGGCATGGAAATGTCTGATTTCTCTTACACCTGTTTACGGTATTGGCAGAACAGAGAACAAAGTTAAGTTTAGGGGGAAAAAATTAGGACCAGGGAATTGAGAGGGGTATATTTGACTTGTTTAAGGTGGGTCCTTCAATTTGGCTCCCTGGAACTCACAATCCTTTGTGTTTGTGAAAACAGAAGTTTTAGACAGTAGCATACTTATATCAGAATGACTGTGACAGATATTTTTGCGTAATGAAAAGTTTCTTTAAGACTATGAAAGGAAACATGAAAGAGATTTGATAACTTGTATTTATTGAAATTTGTTTGGTGAGGCTGTCCTTTTAAACAACAAAACTTCTCAGCTGTCAAACTGCATCATAGATCTTTGAGAAGGATTAAATTTTACTTGAGTTGTTGATTAAAAAATGACAGAGAACTTACTTGGTTGGCACCTAAAGCTACTCCTCAGGGTTCTCCATGATTGCTGAGGGTTGTAATTATCTTTTGCTGTTTAGCACAGGGCCTGCCAGGCTCCAGAAGACTCTGTGGGCTAAGAAATCTGTAGGAAGATACGCTTACCTTGACCTGAGCAGCTAGGCTGTTTAATACAGCGATTCTGTCCATGTCTGGAGATCTTCAGTTTAAATGAAAGGCAGTTTTGCCAAGTGGCCAGCACTTGGCAGTTGAAGCAAATTGCAGATGGACATTGTTTTGCGCCCATTTGTCTTCTATCTTCTTTGGAGGAAATAAAGTGCTGTTAGGAGCCAAACTGTCTCTTTTTGTTATGAAAACTTTTTAATAATTAAATATTAAATTCCATATCACCCATATCTATGAGCAGTTGAGGGCTGTTTATTAGGTATCACTACAGTATAGAATCTGCCTGGAGAGTAGGGTCTGAGCTTGACTCTACTGGCTTTCAACTTAACAGGTAATATTTACACTCATAAAGACAGAAAGAAGAATAAAACTGCTTACAATAGAAGGTTAACAGCAGAACTTACAATAGTAGAGGACTGGTAATATATTTTAAATTAAGGTTGGATTAAAATATGCCTTATTTTTTGTAAGAAACTTAAAAGTACATACCAGTTTAAAATATGAGAATTATTGCTTTTGTAGTCTGAATTGAGATGCAACAAACAGACAATTATAACATTTAACAGTAGACATTGGTGTATTTAAGTACATGTATACCCACACACAGTGAACAGGAATTGTGCAAAGTTGTTGCTCTTGGTGGGCCCTACCAAAGGCATGCCACTGTGCAAAACACACATGTAACAGAGTTAGCATCAGGGAACCAGATAAGGAATACCTCAGTAAAGATGGTAGAACAAGGTCACCTGACCTGGCTCTCAGTTAAGATGGAGGTGAAGTCACCTGACCTCAGTCAAAATGGCAGCAGTCACATGTTGTATGGAAAAGCCATGATTTTTGAGCTGTAGGAGTTTTAAACAAAATAATGAGAGACCTAGAGACATGATCTGCCCTGTCATTGAGCTGCCATTCCACAAGACGTGGAGGGGAACAAAGGCTAGAATTGAAAACAGCTGCCTCGTGGATCCAGCCAATCTTGTCAGTAGTGGTGGAAGGGACAGTTTGAGGAAAAATAGAACCTGCAGGATACCAGTGGAGCATAGTTTGAAGGTTTATACCATAGTTGAAAATGTGAAACCCCACGAAAAACAGGGCCTATAGAAGAGCATCCTTTCTCTATAGGCAGGGTGTGAAATGGCAGTGAACACCTCAGGGCTTATAGAAGAGCATCCTCTCTCTACAGGCAGGGTATTAAAGCATGACTGGCTCCAGTCCGGGCTACTCAGAAGCCAGAGAAGCTTAGAGGCCACTACGAGTGGTCTGTCACAGAAGGGACCACTTATGAGGGGCTAAAAAGAAAAAGGAGAAAGATTGGATATTTATTTAGTGAGTTATGTAGGAGAAAGGGAAAAGGGGGAAGGGGAGAAGGGAGAAGAGCAGAAAGAAAGGCAGAGAGAAAGAGAGAAACAGAGAGGGGGAAGGGAAGAAGTGGGGAGAAGGGAGAGAGGCAGAAGCTGCTTCTTTGAGAAAGAGACAGAAAAGAAGGGACTCAGACTAGAAGAGGAAAAATGAGCCCCCTACCTCAGCAATGGGGGAGGGAATGGGCAGGGCATGTCTCTCAAAAAGATGGGACAGACTATTACAGTGGCAGCATGAATCAAACGCTTCTCAGAGTTTGATGAGGACGGCTCCCACCCAGTGGTCCCAGAGCTGGCAGTAAAGGTACCTCTGCCATATTGAAAGGCTGAGATAGAGACAGAGACAACATCCAGGGACACTGAGACCAATTTGCTTACCATTTTCAAAGTGTGCCTGGCCCAACCCAGAGACCTTTGCCAGAGTAGACCCGAGGCAGTGACTTCCACAGAAACAGGTACAAGGGAGCTACTGCAGATGGAGCAGACCCAAGCCAGAGACCTCTTCAGGACTGGGCACAAGTCAGGGACCTCCAAGGGAGCAGCCATAAGCCAGGGACATCTGTGGGAGCAGGCCCAAGACTGCAACCTCAGCCTGAGCAGGCCTGAGGCAATGACCTCAACAAGAACAGGTACAAGGGAGCCACTATTGAGGGAACAGGCCAGAGCCAGAGACCTCTGTGGGATCGAGTGTGAATGAGAAACTTCCAAGGGATCAGGCCTGAGCCTGAACCAGAAACTTCCACTGGAGCAGACCTGAGCCAACAACCTCCACTGAAGCAGACCTAAGCCAGCAACCTCTGCCATAGTAGGCCCAAGGCAGAGCCCCAACCTGTGAGAGCAGGGCTAAATGACCCCTGAGATTGCAGAGTGATCCCCTGGAGAACTGAACAACATCCAGGAACACAAAGTGGCCAACAGGGTGACTGGAACCATGGCCTTTACTGCACCACAAGGAGTAACCATCTGAACCTTGGATCCACATGGAAGATTGATCAAGAGAGCCACAGCCCCAACTGTTGTGAAAAAGATGGGTAGACAAAATAAGAACACACTCAACACCACAAAGAGCAATACAACCCCAAAAAAGCTATTGACCATGCAACAGCACAACTTGAACACTCAAATAGAACTGAAGCAGAAGAAAATTACCTAAAAAATAACTTTAGGAGAATATTTGAGGCCCTTAAAAAGGAAATAAAAATATCCCTCAAAGAAATGGAGGAAAAGACAAACAAAAAATTGGAAGAAGTCAACAAATCCCTTAAAGAGAACCAAGAAAAAGCAATCAAACAGATGAAAAAAATAATTCAAGACTTGAAAACCAAAATAGAGACAATAAAGAAAACACAAACTGAGGGAATTGGAGAAAAAGAAATTATGAGAAAAAGATCAGGAATCACAAATGCAAGCATAAATAGCAGAATACAAGAGATGGAAGAGAGAATCTAAAATGATGACGATACAATAGAGAGAACAGACTCATTAGTAAAAGAAAACATTAAATCTAACAAAAGCTTAAAACAAAATAGCCAGGAAATATGGAACACCAAATATGAAAAGACCAAGTGTAAGAATAACAGGGATAGAAAAAGGAGAAAAAGTTCAATTCAAAAGCACACAAAATATATTCAACAAAATTCATAGAAGAAAACTTTACCTACCTAAAGAAAGATATGCCTATGAAGATACAAGAAGCTTACAGAACACCAAAAAAGAAGTCCCCAAACCACATAATAAACAAAACATTAAACATACAGAATAAAGAAACAATATTAAGAGCAGCAAAGGAAAAAGGTCAAGTAACATATAAGGGCAGACCAATCAGAATTACACCTGACTTCTCAATGGAAACAATGAAAGCCAGAAGGTCCTGGTCAAGCATTATGCATATATTAAGTGACCATGGATGCCAGACCAGACTACTATACCAAGCAAAACTTTCAATCAGCGTAGAAGGACAAAACATATTCCATGACAGAACCACATTTAATTAAGACATAGCCAAAAACCCAGCCCTACACAAAGTACTAGAAGGAAAACTCCAACCCAAGGAAGTTAGCTACATCCAAAAAAAATACAGACAATAGATGTTCTCACATCAACAAATACCAAAGGAAGGAAAGCACACACAATAATATCATCACCAATGAAAACTAAAATTACAGGATCAAGCAATCATTAATCACTAATATCCCTTAATATAAAAGGACTCAACTCACCTATAAAAAGACACAGGTTAACAGATTGGATACAATAACAGAATACATCATTCTGCTGCATACAAGAAACACACCTCAACCTCAAAGACAGACATCACCTCAGAGTAAAGGGTTGGGGAAAATTTTCTAATCCAATGGGCCTAAGAAACAAGCTGGTGTAGCTATCCTAATATCTAACAAAGTAGATCTCAAACTAAAATCAATCAAAAGAGACAAAGAAGGACTTTTCTTATTAGTCACAGGAAAAATCCATCAAGAGGAAATCTCAATACTGGACATCTATGCCCCAAATACAAGGGCAACTTCATATATAAAAGAAATACTTCTAAAGCTTAAATAACACATTAAACCCCACACACTAAGAGTGGAGGACTGCAATGCTCTACTCTCACCACTGGACAGATCTGTCAGACAGAAACTTAACAGAGAAATAAGAGAACTAACAGATGTCATGACTCAAATGGACCTAACAGACATCTATAGAACATTCCATCCAAACATAAAAAAATATACTTTCTTCTCATCACCTCATGGAAGCTTCTCAAAATTGACTACATACTAATTAACAAAGCAAACTTCAACATATTCAAAAAATTGGAATAACCCCATGTATCTTATTTGATCACCTTGGCGTAAAACTAGATTTCAACAGCAACACTAATTCCAGAAATCTCACAAACACATGGAAATTAAACAATGCTCACTTGAAGCATCAAAAGGTCAAGAAAAAAATAAAGGGAGAAATTAAAGACTTTTTAAAATTCAATGAAAATGACCACACAACATACCAAAATTTATGGGATACAATGAAAGTAGTGTTAAGAGGAATGTTCATAGCACTAAATGCCTACATTAAGAAGCTGGAAAAATCCCACACTAGTGAGTTAACAGAACATTTGAAAACTTTAGAACAAAAAGAAGGAAACTCACCCAAAAGAACTAGGTGGCAAGAAATAAATTGAGAGCAGAAATAAAAAAATAGAAACAAAGAAAACATTACCAAAAATCAATGAGACAACGAGTTGGTTCTTCAAGAAAATCAAAAAATAGACAAACCTTTATCCAAACTAACCAAAAAGTAGAGAAAGAATATCCAAATTTAAAAAATCAGAAGTGAAAAGGGGGTATAAAAACATACATATCCAGAGAATCATAAAGTCATATATCAAAAACCTGTACTCCATAAAATTGGAAAATTTAAAGAAAATGGACAATTTTATAGATAAATATCACTTACCAAAATTAAATCAAGACCAGATAAACAATTTAAATAGACCTATAATTGATAAAGGAATAGAAACAGTCATCAAGTCTCCAAACAAAAAAATAATAAAGCCCAGGACCAGATGGTTTTAACATAGAGTTCTAAAAAATTTTCAAAGAAGAACTAATACCAATACTCCTCAAATTATTCCACATAATAGAAACAGAAGAAACATTGCCAAACTTTTTTATGAGGCTACAATTACCATGATACCCAAATCACACAAAGGCATAACTAAGAGAGAGAATTACAGACCAATCTCACTCATGAACATTGATGCAAAAATATTCAATTAACTACTGGCAAATCTAATCCAATAATACATCAAAAAAATCATCCAGCATGATCAAGTAGGCTCCAGCACAGAGATTAAGGGATGATTCAACATATGAAAATCTGTCCGGGACCATGAAGGGTGCACCCACCCACTGAGACAGTGGAGCTGATCTACTGGGAGCGCACCAAGGCCAGCTGGACTGTGACCGAAAAAGCATGGGTTAAAACCGGACTCTCTGAACATGGCGAACAATGAGGGCTGATGAGACGCCAAGGACAATGGCACGTGGTTTTGATCCTACTTAATGTGCTGGCTTTGTGGGAGCCTAGCCAGTTTGGATGTTCACCTTCCTAGACATGGACGGAGGGGGGAGGACCTAGGACTTACCACAGGGCAGGGAACCCGGACTGCTCTGTGGACTGGAGAGGGAGGGGGAGAGGAGTCAGGGGAGGGGGAGAAGGGTGGGAGGAGGGGGAGAAGGGTGGGAGGAGGGGGAGAAGGGTGGGAAGAGGGGGAGGGAAATGGGAGGCTGGGAGGAGGTGGAAACTTGTTTTTTGTTTATGTTTTTTCTCCTTTTCTCAATAAAAAAAATTTAAAAAAAAGAAAATCTGTCAATGTAATCCACCATATACATAAACTGAAAGAAAAAAATCACATGATCATCTCATTAGATGGTGAAAAAGCCTTCAACTAAATATGACATCCCTTCATGAAAAAGGTCTTGTTGAGATCAGGGATACATGGAACATACCTAAACATAATAAAGGCAATAGACAGCAAGCCAACAGCCAACATCAAACTAAATGGAGAGAAATTCACATCAATTACACTGAAATCGGGAACAAGACAAGGTTACCCAATCATATCTATTCAATATAATTCTTGAGGTTCTAACAAGAGCAATAAAACAACAAATGGAGATCAAGGGGATACAAATCAGAAAAGAAGTAGTCAAACTCTATTTGTTCATGATATGATAGTTTACATAAGAAACCCAAAAATTTCTACCAAGGAACTTCTACAACTCATAAACACTTTCAATAATGTAGTAGAATACAAAATTAATTCAAAAAAATCTGTAACCCTCCTGTACACAGATGATAAATGGGCTAAGAAAGAATTCAGAGAAACATCACCCTTCACAATAACCACAAATATAAAATATCTCAGAGTAACTCTAACCAAACAAGTGGAAGACCTGTATGACAAGAACTGTAAATCTTTGAAGAAAGAAATTGAAGACACCAGAAAGTGGAAAGATCTCCCAAATTCTTGGGTAGGTAGAATTAACATGGTTGTAGTGATAAGTTGAGCAGGCCTGCTTTTCGCCCCCCCCCCCCGGGCTCCCACACAGCTAGCTTTACACCTGAAATAATTACATGGAAACTGTATTCTTTTAACACCGCCTGGCCCATTATATCTAGCCTTTTCTAGGCTAACTCTCATATCTTGCTTAACCCATTTCTAATAATCTGTGTAGCACCACAAGGTGATGTCTTACTGGGAAAGATTCAGCATGTCTGACCTGGCAGCTGGCTCCATCGCATCTGACTCACCTCCCTTCTTCCCAGCATTATGTTTGGTCTACTCTGCCTATCTAAATCCTGCCCCATCAAAAAGCCAAGACAGTTTCTTTATTAACCAATGAGAGTAACACCTAAACAGATCATCATTTCCTCCATCACATGGTAAAAATGGCAATCTTACCAAAAGCAATTTGTTGATTCAATGCAATGCCTATCAATATCCCAGCAAAATTCTTCAAAGACCTCTAAAGAATGGTACTCAACTTCATTTGGAAAAGCAAAAAACCCAGGATAGCCAAAACAATACTGTACAACAAAGGAACTTCTAGAGGCATCACAATTCCTAACTTTAAACTCTACCACAGAACTACAGTACTGAAAAAAGCCTGGTATTTGCATAAGAACAGACAGGAGGATGATGGGAATGAATCAAAGACACAGATATTAATGAACACACCTACAAACACCTGAGTTTTGACAAAGAAGCAAAAAATATCAAATGGAAAAAAGAAAGCATATTTAACTAATGGTGTTGGCATAACTGGATATCAACATGTAGAAGAATAAAAATGGATCCATATCTATCACCATGCACAAAACTCAAGTTCAAATGGATCAAAGACCTCAACATAAAGCCAGCCACACTGAACCTTATAGGAGAGAAAGTGGGAAGTACACTTGAACACATTGGCACAAGAGACCACTTCCTAAATATAATGAGAGAAAAAATTAATAAATGGGACCTCCTGAAACTTAAAAGCTTCTGTAAAGCAAAGGACATGGTCAACAAGACAAAATGGCAGCCTACACAATGGGAAAAGATCTTAACTAACCATACATCAGACAGAGGTCTGATCTCCAAAACATTCAAAGAGCTCAAGATACTGGTCACCAAAAGATCACATAATCCAATAAAAAAAAATGGAGTACAGACCTAAACAGAGAATTCTCAACAGAGGAATCTAAAATGGCCAAAAGACACCTAAGGAAATGATCAACAGCCTTAGCCATCAGAGAAATGCAAATCAAAACAATTCTGAGATTCTATTTTACACCTATAAGAATGGCCAAGATCAAAAACACTGATGACAACTTATGCTGGAGAGGTTGTGGGGCTATGGGAACAATCTTGCATTGCTGGTGGGAATGCAAGCTAGTACAGCTCATTTGGTTGTCAGTGTGGTGATTTCTTAGAAAATTAGCAAACAACCTTCCTCAAGACCCAGAAATACCACTTTTGGGTACATACCCCAAGTATGTTCAATCATACCACAAGGGCATGTGCTCAACTATGTTCATAGCAGCTTTGTTTGTCATAGACAAACCTGGAAACAACCTAAATGCCCCTCAACCGAAGAATGGATAAGGAAAATGTGGTACATTTACACAATGGAGTACTATACAGCAGAAAAAGTTAATGACATCTTGAATTTTGCAGGCAAATGGTTGAATCTAGAAAACATCAGTTTGAGTGAGGTAAGTCAGACCCAAAAAGACAAATATATCTACTCACTCATAAATGGTTATTAGACATAAAGCAAAAAAAAAAACAGCCTACAAATCACAATCACAGAGAACCTAGACAACAATGAAGACCCTAAGAGAGACATATATGGATCTAATCTACCTGGGAAATAGAAAAATACAAGATCCCCTGAGTAAATTGGTAGCATGGGCACCATGGGAGAAGGTTGAATTGGAGGGGAGAGGAAAGGAGGGGAGTATAGAAAGATGTATAGCTCAATAAAATCAATAAAAAGGGAAAAAACAGAATTCATTAAAATTGAGGAGTTTCTAGAGCAGATACTGGCTCCCCCAAGGTACAGTGTTTTATAGGATATTATTATACTTAAGAATTTTTGGTCTATTTATTCCAGATTAATTTTTTATCTTTAAAAATTACATTTATTGATTGGTTATATGATGTGTGTGTGCATGTGTGCACACACACACGTGAATGCCGTAGCACATGTGTGGAGACTATAGCAAAACTTGTGGGTGTCGGATATTTTCTTCCATTAATTGGGTCCCAAGGATCAAACTCAAGTCCTCAAATTTGGTTGTAAGTACCTGTACCCACTGAGCCAACTTACCAGTACCAGATTGTGGATTCTTGCTTACTCAAAAGTGCTTTGGGAATCTGGGCATACAATAAGAAATGTACATAAATCACTTCCTTCAACTTCAAATACATAATAGATATAATGTTCCAAATGATTTTTTAAATTCATAGCAGGTTTTAAAACCTAAAAACACATTTTATGTGAACTTGAAATAAAGAACACATGGAATGGGAAACAAGAGTATTAACACTGTATAATTCATATATGCTAGTTATCTTGCTTAGCAGAGTATCTTGGACTCCTGTGACCAACAAGTTGAAGAGAGGTATGGTCTACCTGACAAAGCCATTTTTGTTAGATAGTCCATCACTCCTGGGTAGAGCATTACACTACCATGGAATAACTATTTCTAAATAATCTTGCATTGTAAATGCCAGGAGCCAATTCAGGCTTCTTTCTCACAACTCACAGGGCCTTGAAGTAGAAACTTTGAGACAGAAAGCTTAAAGTTAACCAAAACATTACGTGCTAACCTTGGAGACTCAAGCTCTGGAAAGCACCACAGAGTGTCTTCATTGCTTGCTGCTTATCACTAACAGCAGGTGTTCTAGCCACTGACCTTGCAACTGCCCCGCTTAGCTGCCATGCCATGCTGCTGAATCCCTTTCCCCTTCCCCCTACCCCCTTCCCCAGTCCCCCCTGCCCGAGTTCCTCACTGAGGAGTATTTAAGACTAAAGCTTGCTTCAATAAAGGAAGACTTTGACAAATTGAGAACAGAATTCTGTTTTGCCTGCTTGGTCTTCTTTCCCTTTCTCACCCATGTTCTTTCAGGTAGTGCCCCTTCAGACCCTGGAATAACTGGACCTGCTGGTCGGGTTACATATAAATATAACAGGTTTCCCCTATGGCTTTTCCAAATATCCTTTGTTTTTTATCCCTCCCCCTCCCTCTCTATATGAACTGTCCCCCATATTAATTAGTTTTCTAGCATTGTGACAAAATGGCATGACCTATGCAACTTATTAAAGAAAATGTATAATTGGGCTTATAATTTCAGAGGATTAGAGTCAATGATGTTAGCGCAAAGGCATAGTGGCAGACATAAGTTGTGACAGCATTATCCAAAATTGAAGAGGGGCAGAAGGAAGGCTGGCTGGTTCATGGAGGAACACCATGCTCTTTGATTGGTATATGTGCATAAAACTGGAGACCCTGTAAACATCTTGGAAATAGATGACCAAAGAATCACAATTGCTGGTGCTATGCAAAAGGATAGAATCATTTTAGGAGGATAAGCAGAGCAAGAAGAGAGAGGGTTCCTCTGTGAAGAAATTGAGCATAGAATGGAACAAGACCCAACGGTACTTTAGGAGATGATGTTGGACGAGGAAAGGAGGATGATTTTAGGTTTAACAGGACATGAGACATGAATGTACTCCTTAGATAAGAGGAAAGAGCTAACAGAGACAAAGCAATAGATTATTCAGGGGTATGTTAGTCAGGGTTTTCTAGAGGAACAGAGCTAACAGAATGATTATATATGGGATTTGTTAAGAGTGGCTTACAGGCTAAAGTCCATCTAGTCTGACAATGACTTTATACCAAAGGAAAGTCCAATAATTCAGTAGCTTTTAGTCCATGATGCTGTACGTCTCGGCTAATTTTCAGTATATGCCAGAATTCTGAAGAAGTAGGCTTTTGTGCCAGTGAAGGAATGAACTTGCCAGTGAAGGTGAAGGCAAGCAGGAAAAGAACAAGATCTTCCTTCATCTGTGTCTTTTATATAAACGGCCAGCAGAAGGTGTGGCCCAGATTAAAAGTGGATCTTCTCACCTCAAGGATCTGGATTAAAGGTGGGTATTCCCACTTCAAGTGATTTAATTGAGAAAAATCCCTCACAGGTATAGTGATATTTTTATTAATGTTTTAATAAATAAAGCATGCCTGAAGATCAGATTGCAAAGCTAGCCACACTGGTCAGCCATACAGGCCAGGCAGTGGTGGCACACACCTTTAATCCCAGCAGTCACACTAGTTAGCCATAGAGGCCAGGTGGTAGTGGTGCAGACCTTTAATCCCCATACTAGAAACAAGTAGAAGGCAGGAGGGGACAGGAACTCACTCTCTTTTTAGCCTGAAGATTTCATAGAAGTAAGAGCTCTCTAGAGACTTGGCTGCTTTGCTTCTCTGACCTTTCATCTTGAACCCTAATATGTATCTCGAGGTTTCTATTAGTTGTGCTATACACAGATGCACTGAGATTCTTGGGTTGTGATTAATTCAAGATGTAGTCAAAATGACACCAAGAATAGCTATCACAAGTCCACCCCTTGTCAACCTAACACATAATCATATCTTCTTATATCATGCTTAATTTTCAAATGAAAACAATAACCACCTAACATCATAGAGCTAACCCAAGTACAGTCACAAACACATTATAAGTTTTAGAATAAGTGGCATTGTCCCTGGAGGAACATTCTTTTGGTATCTCAAAATTTAAATATGATAATCACTGATATTCTCTTAATTGATGTTACATTACATGATAAAGAAATTGAGGGAAAACACAAATATATGTATAAGCATATCCTTAACAAAATATGATAGAAACACTCATATAAATTCCAATCACTATTTCTGCAATTGGTGGCATGGTTTTAGTTGGTATTTAGAACTACCTTCCTCTACTACCCCATTCTGTATTTCCCCCACCCTCAGGAAGCAAAGCAACTCAGCAGGTCTTGATTCTTTTCCTGGAGGAGTACCTCATACCTTCATTCCTGAAGTGTCTGTGCCCTTTGTCATCCTGCATGGATTAGGCTGTTCGAATTTCCCATTGGCTTCTATTGCAGGACATGGTAGCACCGAGAGACACCCTAAAGCATCTTTATTTTTGAGACTATTTTAAATGGTATTGTTGCCTTGATTGCTTTGTCAGTGTGTTTGTTACTTGTATATAGGAAGACTACTGATTTTTTTTGTGTGCTAGTTTTGTATTCTGCTACTTTGCTGAATGAATTTATCAGCTGGATGAAGACTTTAGGTTCTTTTTTTTTTCATTCAAAAATTTACACTTCTTCCCCTCCTCCCATCCCCCTCCTGCTCAACCACTCCCCCTCTTTCCTCCCTCTCCCTCCTTAAGAGAGGGCAGGGTACCCTGCCTGTGGGGAGTCCAAGGCCCTCCCCCCTCCATCCAGGCCTAGGAAGGTGTGCATCTAAATAGACTAGGGTCCCAAAATGCCAACACATGCAGTAGAAACAAGTCCCAGTGCCATTATCGATGGCTTCTCACACATTCAGAGAGTCTGGTCTGATCACATGCTCGTTCAATCCCGGTCCAGCTGGATTTGGTGAGCTCACATTAGATCAGGCACACTGTCTCAGTGGGTAGACCAGACTTTAGGTTCTTTATGAAGAGAATAATATCATCTGAGAATAAGGATATTTTGATGTCTTCCTTTCCTATTTGTATCCCTCTTGTCTTATTGCTCTATCTAAGACGTCAAGCACTGAACAGGTATGGAGAGAGTGGACATCCTTGTCTTGTTTCTGATTTTAGTGGAAAATACTCGAGCTTTTCTCTATTTAGCATGATGTTGATTGTTGGTTATGGATTTGCTGTAAATTGCCTTTATTATGTTATGTCCCTTGTATCTCTAGTCTCTCTAGGACTTTAACAATGAAGGGTTGCTGGATTTCTGTCAAAAATCTTTTCTGCATCTAATGAAATGATCGTGCTTTTATGTACTTGAATCTACAAAAAAAGACATTTTACCTGCTTGTTTTCCTGACTACTTTATGAAAATGTATTGCTTTGTTCCTTGCAAATAGGAACATAAGCAAGACTCTAAAGCATTGTTGTTAAGAGCATATAAGGTTAAAATCCCAGGCCATAATTTCCACTAAATTTTAGAAACTAAAATATTCTCAGTTTGAATAGAACACATTTCTATTGAGAGATTTTGAATACCTTCAATTTTTGGCACAATTTGGAAATTTAGAAAAGTTCTATTCTTTATAAAGTCTAGGACACCATGGCCCTGTGATACAGTATGGGACTCATAGTGACCTGTGTTTCTTTTTAAGGTATCCTCACCTGAGTTCCAAGAACAAGGAATCTTTTGATATGGGCTGTAATCTCTTTGCCAAGTTTTCTGCATACATTAAAAACATGCAAAAGGAAGCAAATAAAAGTAAGAATTCTTTTTTTTTGATTGCTGATTATTCTTCTTTATTACATCTCTACCAGACAGATGAAAATGGCACTCTAAATACACAGATGAGGTATTTTCATGCTTCTGAGATCCTCTTCTGTTAATCATTTTAGCATTTACAGTTTAAAAAGTGTTGACAAAACAGGACACATTGGGTATATCTTCTATCCTTGGACTGGTACTCTGGAGGCTGACACATGATAATCATCAGTTCAAATGTAGCCTAGACTATTTACTGACATCCAGGCCAGGCTAAATCACAAGTCTCCACTTTTCTCAGTTATTTGCTCATTCTCCCATTGTTACTCAAGTAAAATAAAATTTTCACAAATATATAATCCATTTCAGGGAACAGCCTACTTCCCTTTCATTTTCTGTTCTGTCCTCTGAAATGCTTTTGCATTGAGTTTTATTACATTTAGAATCCAAGATTCAATATATCAATTACCAACACAGTTCAAATAGAGCTTTGTTGGCTAGCTGTGAACTAATTGAAGAACTATGCCTTTGAAGTTCTTTAAACTGAAGGATCTAACATCTCCAATAAATATTCTTGAATAGGTTTGCTTTCCTCTGAGTCACATAAACATGCTCTTCTCTCTTGGACCTTAAGTCCAAGATATTTCACTCACAATTTGAGCTGACTGTCTCATCATTGCATTAGTGGAAAAGAACTAGTTCAAGCAGTGTGCACACCATGAAAGCTTATTAAGAACATATATAGTTGTTACATTAACACTGGCTGGCTGCAGTTTGTTAGCCAAACTGAACATTATGAAAGTGAGTTTGAGTATGAATGGCTGTATATAGTGTGAGGGGTTTGTGAGTTGGTAGTATACAGCACAGTAACCTTCCAGTAAGGGAAACATATGACTTTGTCTACATTTTAGACAAAATATTAAATAATAAATCCAATATCCTTTATACTTATTTTTAAAGTTTATTTTGTAGTACCTTGTCTTTGAGGTGTATTTCTACATAGGAGAATATAAATGATGTATTTTACTAGCAACTTTTTCCACTTTTTTCTAGGTTGGTGCCATGAAGTATCATGACTTTGACATTCCAGCAGAATTCTCAGGAGTCTGGCGCTATCTCCACAATGTCTATGCTCATGAAGAATGTGCCCACACTTGTCCTGAAGACAAAGAAATTGAAAATATGTATGTAAGTCTGGCTAAACAGTAGAGAAAAGACAACCCTTTCAGGAGAAAAACTTCTCTTTGTTATTAAATTTCACTTTGTTACCTTATTAGAAATATTATTGAAAATAATAGCATGTAAATACTATTTCCTCTAATTAATGCAGTCATGGAAAAGAACTCTTAAGTTTTCTGTTATCTAGCTAGCCTAAAAATCTGACCTCTTTGTACTTTACAGATAATCGTATTTTTTTACTTCATTTATTCCTATGACAGACGATTGAATCTTAAAAATATGTAAAGCATCTTTTGTTCTTTTACTGAGTTCCTGAAGATAAAACGTATGTGGATGAAGTAAAGATTGACAAAAACTGTATAATATCACCCATTTATAAACTCACAAAAAGTGATGTCACAAAAGCACATATAGTAGTTACCAAAGGCTAGGAGAGTACAAGGATAGAAAAATGGTAAAAAACTTGATCAATAGGCATTAAGTTACAACTAGATATAAAAAATAAGTTCTGGTGTTCTTATGCATTCTAACATAACTATACATAAAATATGTATTATTAGAGTAGAAGAAAAATATTATTGTTTATGTCCCGAAAATGAAAAAAAATGGAAATTAGAGTTTAAAAGTATAATTTTTTTTGGATTTTTCGAGACAGGGTTTCTCCTTAGTTTTTGGTTCCTGTCCTGGAACTAGCTCTTGTAGACCAGGCTGGCCTCGAACTCACAGAGATCTGCCTGCCTCTGCCTCCCAAGTACTGGGATTAAAGGCGTGTGCCCACCGCCCGGCTAGTATTTTTGAGTTTTAATGATAGCCAATATAACCCAAAAAAGAAATGAAAATAAAATGTCTGAGGTTCCAAATTATGTAAATAGAGCCAAACTTCAATACTCCTTAGAAACAATTCGATCTAAATTACTATATTAATTTTATATTTTGATTAATACATAGCTGACATCAAAGTATGACCACTTTGAAGAGGGAAAATCCAAAACAATGATTTTTTTTAAATCATTAAACAGGTCAGGATAGTAGCACTTTCCTCTAATCCTAGTCCTTGGAAAAAGAGATAGGCAGATTTCCGTGAGTTTAAGGCCAGCCTGGTCTACATTGCAAGTACATAGCCAGAGATACATTGTGAGACCCTATAAATGACTAAATAAAAATCATTAAGAGATCAAGACCAATTAGTCATATGATAGCACTCAATACCTAGAAATATAATCAAATGATAGACACGAGACTATGTCCTTTGTGACCGTTTTATATTAGTATTATTAAATGAGCAGATATTCATTTTACAAAACTTAACTTTATAAAAAGAGATGAGGGAAAGCATAGCAAATCTGCAAAGTCAATTGGATTTTTCATTCATATAAAAAAGAAAATGAAGAAGCTTAGTTGACAAAAATGTTTGAGATATCCATCAAATTATAATGTAGATGGAAGATGTTCATAAAGTTTTCTATTTAATTTAAAAAGTACCATATATATTAAAAAATAGTAAATGCCTTGCATGTCATATGTCAGTGTATCATTCAAAACTAGGAACAACAGCTTAACTTGCTCCTTTGAAAGAGAAACAAGCAAAGGGGAAACTTCAAGAAAGAAAAACATGGTTACTATATGCTTTGAACAGAGTGGAATTTACATAAAATTTAAAGGATGTAGTGTTTTAATAGGTTTGAAGGAAAATGAGGCAGTGAGTCAAGAGTCAACATCAAGCCTAGGCATAAAAATGGTATAAATGGTCTTTGATAATCAGTGAAAGTAATATCATGATGTTTCTTTGTAGCATGATTAATGAAAACCCAGAGACAGATACTGAAGTTCAACCTGAAGATCAGAAAAGCAAAGCAGCCAGCCACTGGCTCTTACCTCTACCTCAGACCAAAATGTCAATCCTGCCTCCACAAATCCTCAGAATGAGACTCATCTGAGACCTGTCTCCTCCTGTTTTATATTCCTTTCTAGTACTGGTATTAAAGGCGTGCACCATAATATCACCTGGCTTATGTGGTGAACTAGTGTGACGACTAGGATTAAAGGTGTGTGCCACCACTGCCCGGTCTCTGGATGATCAGTGTGGCTGTTTTACTCTCTGATCTCCAGTCAAGCTTTATTTATTAAAATACAAATGAAATATCACACTACATTTTTTTTCACTGGAAAAAAATCTAAGATCTAAGAAATTGCACCTGTAATCTGGTGGAGTTGTGGCTTCTCTGAAAAGATTTGACATTTTCATTTTCATTAATATGATTTCAAAAAGTAAAGTTGTTTAAAATTTATGATTTTAAGGCAACAAAGTTTTCTCAACAAAGTTGCTGTTATGCCTTGAAATTTATAAGCTCAAGCTGTTTTTACAGCTTAGTGATAAAGTAAGATCCTGAATATAACAAGATGGGGATTTATGACAAGGAAGTGGTTGCCCAACTACTCATAGACAAAAGAATTATTATCTTTTTCCATTAGGCTATTTGGGGCTGCCAGGGTCAGTTGAAGTGAATCCTAGAAGTTTCCCAGCCTCTTATCTTCTTAAATGATATTAGCAGGGCTCAATTCAGCAACAATTTAAAGAATGATTAATATGTGATTATTTTTCTATTTAATCCCCCACAACAACTCTGTGAATTATATAAAAGTACAGTTCTCTGCGAATTATATAAAAACACAATTCTCAAATGCTGTTATTTACTTATAAGAGAACTAATATGAAGATAGGCTAGACATTTGAAAAGGATAAGAAGATAAATGTTTTTCTCTGTTGATTGTGAAAGATAGTTTTGTTATAGATAGTATCTTGGACTGGCATCTGGGGTCTTTCAGAGTTTGCAGAACATCTGTCCTTAACCTTTTGGCTCTCAAAGTCTCTGAGTAAGGTGTTATTCTAATGTGCCTTGCCTTTGTATGTGACTTGGTCTTTTCCCCTTGCCACTTTTAATATCCTATCTTTGTTCTTTATACTTAGTGTTTGATAATTATGTGTTGTGGGAAGGTTCTTTTCTGTTCCTGCCTACTTGGTGTTCTGTATTTCTCTTGCACCTTGAGAGACATCTCTTTTTTTAGATTGGAGAATTTTCCTTTTATGATTTTATTATATTTTCTTTGCCTTTAACCTGAGTTTCTTCTCCTTCCTCTATACTTATTATTGTAGGTTTGTCCTTTTCACATTTCCTGTAGCTTTTATACCTGTGTATTTTAAAAGAGCATTTAAGAGGGCTGGAGAGGTGGCTCAGATGTTTAAGAGCACTGACTGCTCTTTCGGAGGTCCTGAGTTCAATTCCCAGCAACCACATGGTGTCTTACAACCGTCTGTAATGAGGTCTGGTGCCCTCTTCTGGCCTGCAGGCATACATGGAGGCTGAACACTGTGTACGTAATAAATAAATATATCTTGCACGCCTTTAATCCCAGCACTCGGGAGGCAGAGGCAGGCGGATCTTTGTGAGTTCGAGACCAGCCTGGTCTACAAGAGCTAGTTCCAGGACAGGCTGCAAAGCCACAGAGAAACCCTGTCTCGAAAAACCAAAAAAAAAAAAAAAAAGGATTTTAAAAATAAATAAAATAAAAGAGCATTTAACATTTCATTTGATTGAACTATTCCTTTCTTCCTTACTTCTAAGCTTTTTATTTGAATTCCTGAATTTTTAATTTCCAGTTTTATTTTGGTTTCACTTTTCTTTAGTGATTTTATTTGTTACGTTCTGTTTTCATATCTTGAATTATTTTCATTATTTTTTTTCTTTTTTTATTGAGAAAAGGAGAAACAAAAAAACAAAAAACAAGTTTCCACCTCCTCCCAGCCTCCCATTTCCCTCCCCCTCCTCCCAACCTACGCCCCCTCCTCCCACCCTTCTCCCCCTCCCCCCACTCCTTGCCCCCTCCCTCTCTAGTCCAAAGAGCAGTCAGGGTTTTCTGCCCTGTGGTTACCTAGGACCTCCCACCTCCGTCCATATCTAGGAAGGTGAACATCCAAACTGGCTGGGCTCCCACAAAGCCATCACATTACGTAGGATCAAACCCCCGTGCCATTGTCCTTTGAGTCTCATCAGCCCTCATTGTTCGCCATGTTCAGAGAGTCCAGTTTTATCCCATGCTTTTTCAGTCACAGTCCAGCTGGTCTTGGTGAGCTCTCAATAGATCAGCTCCACTGTCTCAGTGGGTGGGTGCATCCCTCGTGGTCCCGACTTCTTTGCTCATGTTCTCCCTCCTTCTGCTCCTCATTGGGACTTTGGGAGCTCAGTCCAGTGCTCCAGTGTGGGTCTCTGTCTCTATCTCCATCCATCACCAGATGAAGGTTCTATGATGATATGCAAGATATTCGTCAGTATTGCTCAAGGATAGGGTCATTTCAGGTTCCCTATTCTCAACTGCCCAAGGAACTAACTGGGGACCTCAGCTTGGGCACCTGGGAGCCCCTCTAGGGTCAGGTCTCTTGCCAACCCTAAAGTGGTTCCCTTAACTAAGAATTGTGTTTCCGTGCTCCCCTGTCCAACCTTCCTTTATCCCAATCATCCTGCTTTCCCGAGGCCCGACCTCCTTCCCTTCTAACTTTTCTCTCCCCATCTCCCCTTACCCCCAACCCACCCCACCCCAAGATCCCAATTTTCTCGCCGGCAATTTTGTCTACTTCCCTTAGCCAAGAGGATAACTATATGTTTTTCCTTGGGTTTCCCTTCTTACTTAGCTTCTTTAGATTCACCTATTGTAGACTCCGTGACCCTTATTTATGGCTAGAAACCAATTATGAGTGATTACATCCCATGTTCATCTTTTTGGGTCTGGGATACCTCACTCAGGATAGTGTTTTCTATTTCCATCCATTTGCATGCAAAATTCGAGAAGTCTTTGTTTTTTACCGCTGAGTAGTACTCTAATGTGTAGATATTCCATACTTTCTTCATCCATTCTTCCATTGAAGGGCATCTAGGTTGTTTCCAGGTTCTGGCTATTACAAATAATACTGCTATGAACATAGTTGAACAAATGCTTTTGTCATATGATAGGGCATCTCTTGGGTATATTCCCAAGAGTGGTATTGCTGGGTCCAGGGGTAGGTTGATCCCGAATTTCCTAAGAATCCGAAACACTGACTTCCATAGTGGTTGCACAAGTTTGCATTCCCACCAGCAATGGATGAGGGTACCCCTTCCTCCACAGCCTCTCCAGCAAAGGTTATCGTTGGTGTTTTTGACTTTAGCCATTCTGACAGGTGTAAGATGATATCTCAAAGTTGTTTTGATTTGCATTTCCCTGATTGCTAAGGAAGTTGAGCACGACCTTAAGTGTCTTTTGGCCATTTGAACTTCTTCTGTTGAGAATTCTCTGTTCAGATCAGTGCCCCATTTTTTAATTGGGTTAGTTAGCATTTTAAAGTCTAGTTTCTTGAGTTCTCTATATATTTTGGAGATCAGACCTTTGTCTGTTGAGGGGTTGGTGAAGATCTTCTCCCAGTCAGTAGGTTGCCTTTGTGTCTTAGTGACAGTGTCCTTTGCTTTGCAGAAGCTTCTCAGTTTTAGTAGGTCCCATTTATTCAATGTTACTCTTAATGTCTGTGCTTCTGGGGTTATACATAGGAAGCGATCTCCTGTGCCCAGCTGTTGTAGGGTATTTCCCACTTTCTCTTCTATCCTTTTCAGTGTGTTCGGGCTGATATTGAGGTCTTTAATCCATTTGGACTTGAGTTTTGTGCACGGTGAAAGATGTGGGTCTATTTTCATTCTTCTACAGGTTGACATCCAGTTGTGCCAGCACCATTTGTTGAAGATGCTTTCTTTCTTCCATTGTATAC
Source organism: Microtus oregoni (assembly GCF_018167655.1). Taxonomy (NCBI): domain Eukaryota; kingdom Metazoa; phylum Chordata; class Mammalia; order Rodentia; family Cricetidae; genus Microtus; species Microtus oregoni. The sequence continues at coordinate 173,104 of NW_024543224.1, read as the reverse complement.
TTTTAGCTCCTTTATCAAAAATGAGGTGTTCACAGGTTTGTGGGTTAAATCTGGGTTTTCTATTCCATTGGTCGACTTCTCTCTTTTTATGCCAGTACCACACTGTTTTCATTACTGTAGCTCTGTAATAGAGTTTGAAGTCAGGGATGGTAATGCCTCCAGAAGATCCTTTATTGTATAGGATTGTTTTGGCTATCCTGGGTTTTTTTGTTTTTCCATATAAAGTTGATTATTGTCCTCTCCAGATCTGTGAAGAATTTTGATGGGATCTTGATGGGGATTGCATTGAATCTATAAATTGCCTTAGGTAGAATTGCCATTTTTACTATGTTGATCCTCCCAATCCAAGAGCAAGGTAGATCCATCCATTTTTTGGTATCCTCTTCAATTTCTTTCTTCAGTGCCTTAAAGTTCTTGTCAAATAGATCTTTCACTTCCTTGGTTAGATTTACCCCAAGATATTTAATGCTGTTTGTGGCTATCGTGAATGGTGAAGCTTCTCTGATTTCCCTCTCTGCTTCCCTATCCTTTGTGTATAAGAGGGCGACTGATTTTTTGGAGTTGATCTTGTATCCTGCCACATGACTAAAGCTGTTTATCAGCTGTAAAAGTTATTTGGTGGAGTTTTGGGGGTCACTTAAGTACACTATCATATAATCTGCGAATAACAAAAGTTTAACTTCTTCCTTTCCAATTCGAATCCCCTTGATCCCATTATGTTGTCTTATTGCTATTGCTAGAACTTCAAGTACTATATTGAAGAGGTATGGAGAGAGTGGACATCCTTGTCGTGTTCCTGAGTTAAGCGGGATGGCTTTGAGTTTCTCTCCGTTTAATTTGATGTTAGCTGTCGGCTTGCTGTATATAGCTTTTATTATATTTAGGTATGACCCTTGTATCCCTAATCTCTCCAAGACTTTTAACATAAATGGATGTTGAATTTTGTCGAATGCTTTTTCAGCATCTAATGAGATGATCATATGGTTATTTTCTTTCAGATTATTTATATGCTGTATTACATTGATAGATTTGCGTATGTTGAACCAGCCCTGCATCTCTAGGATGAAGCCTACTTGATCATAATGGATAATATTTCTATTGTGTTCTTGGATTCGGTTTGCCAGTATTTTATTGAGAATTTTTGCGTTGATGTTCATGAGTAATATAGGCCTGTAATTCTCTTTCCTGGTTGAGTCTTTGTGTGGTTTTGGTATCAGAGTAACTGTAGCTTCATAAAAGGAATTTGGTAATGACCCTTCTGTTTCTATATTGTGGAATACATTAAGGAGTATGGGTATTAGCTCTTCTTGGAAGTTCTGGTAGAATTCTGCATTGAAACCATCTGGTCCTGGGCTTTTTTTTGGTAGGGAGGTTTTTGATAACAGCTTCTAATTCTTCGCGACCAACAGGTCTGTTTAGATTGTTCACCTGGTCCTGGTGTAACTTTGGTATATGGTATTTATCTAAAAAAGTGTCCCTTTCTTTTACATTTTCCAGTTTTGTGTTATACAGGCTTTTGTAATAAGATCTGATGATTCTCTGAATTTCCTCTGTGTCTGTGGTTATGTCCCCCTTTTCATTTCTGATCTTATTAATTTGCGTATTCTCTCTCTGCCGTTTGATTAGTTTGGATAGGGGTTTATCAATCTTGTTGATTTTCTCCAGGAACCAGCTTTTGTTTCATTGATTCTTTGGATTGTTTTCTGTGTTTCTATTTTGTTGATTTCAGCCCTCAGTTTGATTATTTCCAATCTTCTACTCCTCCTAGGTGAGTCTGCTTCTTTTTTTTCTAGAGCTTTCAGGTGGGCTGTTAAGTCTTCAATATGTGCTTTCTCTGTTTTCTTTAAGTGGGCACTTAGTGCGATGAACTTTCCTCTTAGGACTGCTTTCATAGTGTCCCATAAGTTTGAGTATGTTGTTTCTTTATTTTCATTGAATTCCAGGAAGACTTTAATTTCTTTCTTTATTTCTTCCTTAATCCAGGTATGGTTCAGTAGTTGACTGTTCAGTTTCCATGAGTTTGTAGGCTTTCTGGGGGTAGCATTGTTGTTGAATTCTAACTTTAATCCATGGTGATCTGATAAGACGCTAATATTTTTTTGTAACTGTGTAAGTTAGCTTTGTTACCGAGTATGTGGTCAATTTTCGAGAAGGTTCCATGAGCTGCAGAGAAGAAGGTATATTCTTTCCTCTTCGGGTGGAATAATCTATGGATGTCTGTTAAGTCCATTTGCTTCATTACCTCCATTAATTCTCTAATTTCTCTGTTAGGTTTCTGTTTGATTGACCATATATATGGTCATTGGTGAGAGAGGAGTGTTGAAGTCTCCTACTATTAGTGTGTGTGGTTTGATGGCTACCTTGAGTTTTATTAATGTTTCTTTTACATACGTGGGCGCTTTTATATTAGGGGCATAGATATTCAGGATTGAGACTTCATCCTGATGAATTGTTCCTGTTATGAGTATAAAATGTCCCTCTCCATCTCTTCTGATTGATTTAAGTTTGAAGTCAACTTTGTTAGAAATTAGTATGGCCACACCTGCTTGTTTCTTAGGTCCATTTGCTTGATAAGCCTTTTCCCAGCCCTTTACTCTGAGTAGGTGCCTGTCTTTGTGGTTGAGGTGTGTTTCTTGTAGACAGCAGAATGTTGGATCCTGTTTTCGTATCCAATCCCTTAGCCTGTGCCTTTTTATAGGTGAGTTGAGCCCATTGACATTAAGTGATATTAATGACCAGTGGTTGTTAACTCCGGTCACTCTTTTAGTAGTAGGGTTTGTGTGTTTCCCTTCTTTGAGTTGCGCTGGTGAAAGGTCTCTAGATGACTGAGTTATTGTGGGCATTGTTGGACTCCTTGGTTAGTGATTTTCCTTCTATAGTTTTCTGTAAGACTGGATTTGTGGCTACGTATTGTTTAAATTTGTTTTTATCCTGGAAAATTTTTATTTTCATTATTTTACTCAACTATTAGATATTGTTTTAATGGTCTTCAATGAAGCATTTATTCATATCTTCTTTAAAGTCCTTGAACATATTCATAATTGCTATTTTGAAGTTTTTTCTTGGACTTTAGATTTTAAATTGCTTTACTCAAGGCCTATTGCAATAATATTGCTGACTTCTAGAGGAGGCATATTGTATTGGTTGTTTGTTTTGTTTGTGTTATGATCTAGGAATCTAGAATTATGATGTTTGAAGTGTTTCTTGATGTAAATATCTGTTCTAGTATTATTTGGATGGGTATTCTATTCTTGGAATTCAAGAACATGAGGAAAAAGTTGGTTTCATTTCAGAGATGCAGCCATGCTCCAACATGCAAAATCCATAAAAGTAATCCACCACAACTCATGGGATTTTGAGATTGGGGCAAAATAATAATAACCAAACTCAGAAATCTCATTTGCTATAGAAAAAAAGGTAATATATACCATAGGATAATAAAGTACACTAATTAGATACACTAATCTAGTATATCTACTTGTGAGCTATTTTAGCAACTATTACCTTTAGACAATTTACACTGGTATAGATTCTTGTATATTGGTATATATGTAAAATTATTTTTATATTCCTAAGATAATTTGTATATTGATACAAACTCAAAATTATATTTTTCTTTTTTATATACATTTTTATTAATATTTATTGAGCTCTATTTTTCTCTGCTCCCCTCCCTGCCTCTCGCCTCTCCCCTTCAATTCTCCCCCAAAGTCCCCATGCTCCCAATTTACTCAGGAGATCTTGTCTTTTTCTACTTTCTACTTCCCAAGTAGATTAGATCTATGTAAGTCTCTCTTAGTGTCAGCATTGTTGTCTAAATTCTCTGGGATTGTGGTTTGTAGGCTGGCTTTCTTTGCTTTATGTTTAAAAAACACCTATGAGTGAATACATATGATAATTGTCTCTCTGTATCTGGGTTACTTCACTCAAAATAATGTTTTCTAGCTCCATCCATTTTCCTGCAAAATTCAAGCTGTTGTTATTTTTTTCTGCTGTGTAGTACTCCATTGTATAAATGTACCACATTTTTCTTATTCATTCTTCAATTGAGGAACATTTAGGTTGTTCTGGCTATGACAAACAAAGCTACTAGGAACATAGTGAAGCACATCTCCTTGTGGCATGATTGAGCATCCTTTGGATATATACCCAAAAGTGGTATTACTGGGTCTTGAGGAAGGTTGTTTGCTAATTTTCTGAGAAATCGCCACACTGACATTCAAAGGAATTGTACCAGCTTGCATTCCCACCAGCAATGCAGAAGGGTTCCCTTTTCTTCACATCCTCTCCAGCATAAGTTGTCATCAGTGGGTTTTTTTTGTTGTTGTTTTGTTTTGTTTTGTTTTTTCGAGACAGGGTTTCTCTGTGGTTTTGGAGTCTGTCCTGGAACTAGCTCTGTAGACCAGGCTGGTCTCGAACTCACACAGATCCGCCTGCCTCTGCCTCCCGAATGCTGGGATTAAAGGCATGTGCCACCAAAGCCCAGTCATCAGTGTTTTTGATCTTGGCCATTCTTACAGGTGTAGGATGGAATCTCAGAATTGTTTTGATTTGCATTTCTCTGATGACTAAGGATGTTCCACATTTCCTTAAGTATCTTTCAGCCATTTTAGATTCCTCTGTTGAGATTACTCTGTTTAGGTCTGTACTCCATTTTTTTATTGGATTATGTGATCTTTTGGTGTCCAATTTCTTGAATTCTTTGTATATTTTGGAAATCAGACCTCTGTCTGATATGTGGTTAGTGAAGATCTTTTCCCATTCTGTAGGCTGTCATTTTGTCTTGGTGACCCTGTCCTTTGCTTTACAGAAGTTTTCAGTTTCAGGAGGTCCCATTTATTAATTGTTTCTCTCAGTGTCTGTGCTGCTGGGGTTTTATTTAGGAAGTGGTCTCCTGTACAAATGTGTTCAAGTGTACTTCCCACTTTCTCTTCTATAAGGTTCAGTGTGGCTGGCTTTAATGTTGAGGTCTTTGACCCATTTGGACTTGAATTTTGTGCATGGTGATAGATATGGGTCTATTTTCATTTTTCTACATGTTGATATCCAGTTATGCCAGCACCATTTGTTAAATGTGCTTTCTTTTTTCCATTCAATATTTTTTGCTTCTTTATCAAAGATCAGGTGTTTGAAGATGTGTGGATTGATATCCAGGTCTTCTATTCAGTTCCATCGGTCCTCCTGTCTGTTCTTATGCCAATACCAGGCTGTTTTCAGTACTGTAGTTCTGTAGTCAAGTTTGAAGTCAGGGATTGTGATGCCTCCAGAAGTTCTTTTATTGTTTTGGCTATCCTGGGTTTTTGCTTTTCCAAATGAAGTTAAGTACCATTTTCTTGAGGTCTTTGAAGAATTTTGCTGGGATTTTGATAGGCATTGTGTTGAATCTGTAGATTGCTTTTGGTAAGATTGCCATTTTACATTGTTAATTCTGCCTACCCAAGAGCATGGAAGGTCTTTCCACTTTCTGGTGTCTTCTTCAATTTCTTTCTTCCAAGATTTAATGTTCTTGTCATACAAGTCTTCCACTTGTTTGGCTAGAGTTACTTCGAGATATTTTATGCTATTTGTGGCTGTTTTGAAGGGTGCTGATTCTCTGATTTCTTCCCCAGCCCTTTTATCACCTGTGTACAAGAGGGCTACTGATTTTTTTTTTTGAGTTAATCTTGTATCCTACTACATTGCTGAAAGTGTTTATGAGTTGTAGAGGTTCCTTGGTAGAATTTTTGGGATCATTTATGTAAACTATCATATCATCAGCAAACAGTGAGAGTATGACTTCTTCTTTTCCAATTTGTATCCCCTTGATTTCCCTTTGGTGTCTTATTGCTCTAGCTAGGACCTCAAGAACTATATTGAACAAATATGAAGAGAGTCTTGTTCCTGATTTCAGTAGAATTGCTGGGAGTTTCCATTTAGTTTGATGTTGGCTGTTGGCTTGCTGTATATTTCCTTAATTATGTTTAAGTATGTTCCTTGTATCCCTGCTCTCTCCAAGACCTTTATCATGAAGGGATACTGTATTGTGTCAAATGCTTTTTCTGCGTCTAATGAGATGATCATGTGGTTTTTATTTTTCAGCTTGTTTATATGGTGGATTACGTTAACAGATTTTTGTATGTTGAACCATCCCTGTATCTGTGGAATGAAGCCAACTTGGTCATGGTGGATGATGGTTCTGATATGTTCTTGGATTCAATTTGCTAGTATTTTATTTAGTAGTTTTGCATCAATGTTCATGAGTGAGATTGGTCTATAATTCTCTTTCTTAGTATTGTCTTTCTGTGGTTTGGGTATCAGGGTAATTGTTCAAAATTATATTTTGCATATTGTACATTGTTAAAGAGAACTGCGGGCTGCTTTCTGCCACCCAGCTCCCAGCCACCTGGCTAGCTTATGCCCCGAAATAACAACACACAAACTGTATTCTTTTAAACACTGCCTGGCCCATTATATCTAGCCTCCTCTAGGCTAATTTTCATGTATTAATTTAGCCCATTTCTAATAATCTGTGTAGCACCGCTAGGTGCACTTACCGGGAAAGATTCATCATGTCTGACCTGGCGGCTTGCTTCATCGCATCTGCCCGGGAGAGGGGAGCTATCGAGTCTGAGCTCACTTCCTCTTCATCCCAGCATTCTGTTCTGTTTACTCCACCCACCTATGTTTTAACCTATGAGGCCAAGCAGTTTCTTTATTAATTAACCAATGACCTTCCTCCATCAGTACATGTTCTTATTTCTGTTTACAATGTTTTTGTACAGAGATATAAAATTATTTTTGTCATACTGTATGTATGATTCTACTTCTGATTAAGAGATTTTGTATAGTGATACAGATTAAGAATATTTTCATCATATTTTACTGTACATTCCAACCTCTGATTAAGATATTTTTATATATTGTTATAATTTTGAGATCATTATCCTTATTGTGTACATGTTTGAAGATTATTTTTAGTCCCTAAGCTATAGGTTATTAAAAATTACAGGTTAATAGTCATCCATATTTGTCATACTTACGTTAGTTAGGTTTTCTAGATGCACTGAGGAATACTCTGCGTGGATAGGTAATCTTCAAACACTTCAAAGACCTGAATAATATGGCATTTAAATGTATTAATTTAGAATTGTGTTGGTGTGAGCCATTGGCTCCTGGCAGCACCAATTTATTCCTGAGAGAATGATGAACACCAAAGACATTCCATATGGAGCTTGTATTCTTGTTGACAAAACTGGGCTATTGGTCAAAGAGCTGCTCTTGACTTGACTTCTGACAGTAAACACACTGTCCAATCTGGACAAGCAAGATATACAGACCAGTTACTACTGAACCTTGTCAAGACAAGGTAGGATAGTCTTTCAAATTTTCCTGCTTCTAAAAATTGTCTGTCAGGTACTCTAGGCCTATAGCCAAAGTTGGTTGCCCCAACACCATAGATAGACTTTTGGTGAATATCCAGCTAACCAGGTGTTTCTGTCATTTCTTACATCTTTTCAAAGCCACTTGCTTGCACTTTCTGCTTACTTCAGTAATATTTTTCTTCTCAGGTCTTTGATGGGTTGGGGACTAGGTAGTCACAGTTACTATCTTAGCTAAGGCCTTTTAGGTACAAGACTTAGACTCCCCAGGATAAGACAACTATTAAAATAATCTCTGTTATTTGTAAATTACATATAGCCTGGACACTTAGTATGTATTTCTTGATTGATGTTCTTGTTAGTTGTAGTTTCATTTCACCTGGATATTGTATTCTGTTCCTATTCCTCATTGTGATCTGTGAGTCTCCTTTAATAAAAAACCCTTTATTATACCATATTAGAAACTAACATGGGATTTCTTTATTCATGCCCCCAATCTGACACATTTCTCTTCATCTGGCACCCAATGTGGGGCTGACTAAATCCATATAAAATGAGAGAAAGCTTAGAAAGGAATTCTAGACATACACACACACACAAAAAAAAAAACAAAGTTAGCATGGTTTCTTGGTAGTCAGCATCTTTTTCTGGGTGGGCTCTGTTTGCTGGTGGTAAACAGGAGTGCCATGGCCCCTTTAAGAGAGGTCTTCCTGGTTCAGCATTAGCAGAAAATAAAGTGTGGCTTCTTTAAGAGATGGCAGCTTCCTGGTTTGTGCTAGTTCCATGTACAGTTCTGACTCCTTTAGGGGCCAAGCACTTAAATGGGGTCTGTAAGCAGTGTGTTGAAAAATGCTTAACAGTGACACAGACCCACTGTAACCCTGGATCTGGGATGGAGAGAATGGCTCTCAGAGGCAGTGATCATGTCTCTGTCATGTTGGACTGGGTGGAGCAAGAAGGCAGGACCACACAGTTGGTCCTAGCCATGCCCACTTAGGATTTAAAAGAAAAAAAGCAGTTCTGGTTAAAAAAATAATTACAGATACAGATACAGATACAAAAGGAAAGGACCTCTAAATGGGTCACAGTGTTGGAAAAATGTGCGTAGGCTTGGGAGAGAGAAGAAAAAGAGTACAGAGATTTATAAAAGAAGTAAATCATTTTAAAAGTAAACAAAGTTTTTAAATAGAGTATAGAAATTCATAGATTAAAGGAATGAAGGAAAGAAAAATAAGCCACATAAAGACAGAATATACACAAAGAGTCTAGATTATGTACATTATTGTGTTTTCTTTGAATGTTTTGACTGTGAATAAGTTAAGTACAGAGAGACATTTCATTGTATAGGCAGCCAAGCTAAACCAACACATATACTTTAAAGGTATCTTAACTTCAAAAATTGGTTCTAAGGATATGCTGCTTTGAAAAAGAGGTTTTACTTTTGTTTCCACAGAAGATGAGAACCTGTGAATTCCTTCCAGACTAATGTAATTCAATAGAGCAAGAGCCCCCTGAAAGCTTTCTGTAAACCCATAAAATTACTTTCCCAACAAAAAGTAGGAAGCAGTTTGGAGAGAACTATGCCCAAAATCTCAAATATTGTTTATAAATGTTTGTTTACATTTAAAGGGGAATATGCTATAGAGATGAATACTTTGCATTGGTATGGATCTTGCTTTATTGATACAAATTTAAGATCAATTTTGTTATATGTATATTTCTGTTCCTTATTAAGATATTGTTTGTGCTGCTCACTTAAAAATGTAATATATAATTAATAAATACAAGTTAATAGTTATCTATAATAGTCAAGCTTGTAGTCATGCTAGCTAGGTTTTCTAGACATATGGAGGTGTATTTCAGTTAGATAATCTTCAAACCTTTGAAAGACCTATGGATTATGGCATTTAAAATGTTTTAAGAACTTAGGACTTGCCGGGCGATGGTGGCGCACGCCTTTAATCCCAGCACTCAGGAGGCAGAGGCAGGCGGATCTGTGTGAGTTCGAGACCAGCCTGGTCTACAAGAGCTAGTTCCAGGACAGGCTCCAAAGCCACAGAGAAACCCTGTCTCGAAAAACCAAAAAAAAAAAAAAGCAAAACCAAAAAAAAAAGAACTTAGGACTTTTCATGACAATAAAAAACCGTATGATCAACTCATTAAATGTAGAAAGGCCTTTGAGAAAATTCAACAATGTTTCATAATAAAAGTTCTGGAGAGACGAGAAATACCTCAATATAATAAAGGCAATTTACAACAAGTCCACAGCCAACATTACCCTAAACTGAGACAAATTCAAAGCATTTCCATTAAAATAAGGAATAAGGCAAGAGGGCCAACTCTCTTCAAACATATTTAACATAGTTTGTGAAGTCTTAGCTAGAGCAATAAGACAACTGAAGGATATCAAGTGTATTCAAATAGAAAAAAGAAGTACAAGCATAAAAGACTCCACCAGGAAAATTACACAGCTGATAAACACCTTCAGTAAAGTAGCAGGATATAGAATTAATACAAAATACAGTGTCCTTCCTATATAGACATAACAAACATTTAGAAAGAAGTCATGGAAAAAGTACCTTTCACAGTTGTCTCAAAAATATAAAATATCTTGATACAACTCTAACCTAGCAAGTGAAATGCTTTTCTAACAAAAAACTTTAAGACATTGGAGAAAGAAATTAAAGAAGACGCCAGAAGATGAAAAGATTCCCTATGCTCGTAGATCAGAACTACCCCCTGGTGTGGGAGGTCCTTCTGTCTATGTGCAGCTTTCATTGGTTAATAAAGAAACTGCTCTGGCCTGTTGATAGGGCAAAACTTAGGTAGGCAAGGAAGACATAACTGAATTCTGGGAGGAAGAAGGCAGAATCAGAGAGATGCCATGGATCCACTGAGACAAACACTGGGAATTTTACCTGGTAAGCCACTGCCACATGGGGATACACAGATAAATAAAAATGGGTTAAATTAAGATGTAAGAATTAACCAATAAGAAACTAGAGCTAATGGGCCAAACAGTGATTTAATTAATACAGTTTTTGTGTAGTTATTTCAGGGCTAAGCTAGCTGGGTGGCCATGATGAACAAGCAGCCTTCTCCTGTTACAACTCCCAAGTGTCAAAAGAATGAAACTTAATTCAGCCTGATTTAGGTAACTGGTGGTGGGCCAAGACTTCTTTAAGTCTGACATCAGCTCATTTATTTTAGTCATATTTAAAGATAGCACAGTTTGGGGGGAAAAGTTTACAGATAACAATTAACTCAGCTCCATGAATATAACAAAGGTTAAGACATGCTTACATGGAATGTCACTGGGTATATCAACCATATTCTAGGGCAGGATCCATGGCAAGGAGAATCTGACCAAAACAAAATGTACTCCATGGTTTTTGGTGTGCTTTTATTTTGCTTTGGCATTTCTTGTCTTATTGGGTTTTTTGTTTGTTTGTTTCTTTGTTTAGGGATTTTGTTTGTTTGAATTATTTTGTTTTACAGTGAGAGTGGGGGAGATCCTGAAGTTAGTTGGGTAGGAAAGTGGGGAGATAAGGATCTGGGGAAGTAAAAATATGACATATATTATATAAAACATAAATAAAAAAATATATGAATTTTTATAAAGTGTAGATTGACAGAAGCCTTAAAAAACAAGCAAACAAAAGACCTGCCAAGCCAGACGGTGGTGGTGCACGCCTTTAATCCCAGCACTCGGGAGGCAGAGGCAGGCGGATCTCGGTGAGTTTGAGGCCAGCCTGGTCTACAAGAGCTAGTTCCAGGACAGGAACCAAAAGCTACGGAGAAACCCTGTCTCGAAAATAAAAAAATAAAAAAAAAATAAAAAAAAAGACCTGCCAAAATACCAGGAAGTCTAATGTGAAACAATCTCTCCTAAAATTGGCTGCATAAATATGAACAGAACAGTGACACTGTAAATAGACATGCTATTGTGGAAGGAGGAAATTTGCGTGGCATCCCACCTTTAGACAAAGAACTATAGACAACTAATGACTTGCTGGAAATGAAAAAAACTTGCTTCTCCCAGGACTGAGCCTCCTTGTTGTTTATGTAATACAAAGTCATCATACATGAAATTATAAATATAAGCAACAAAATGGACCAATCAAGTTGTATTCGTGTGTGTGTGTGTGTGTGTGTGTGTGTGTGTGTGACAATAATAACAAAAGAGGCTATTAATTTGAGAGTGAGTAAGCGTGGAAAGAGCTAAATGGAGGTGTGATGCCTATTCTTGGTGTCAACTTGACTACATCTGGAATTAAATAAAATCTAAACAGCTAGGAACACCTGTGTGTAGTAATATGGGGCGGCAGGGCTGCGTCCCCCACACCCGGCCGCCCACATGGCTAGCTTATGCCCCAAAATAATTACACAGACACTGTATTCTTTTAAGCACTGCTTGGCCCTTTAGCTCTAGCACTTACAGGCTAATTCTCACATCCCGATCAACCCATCTCTAATAATCTGTGAGAACCGGTCTTACCGGGAAGATTCTAGCCTAGTCCATCCTGGGTCGGAGCTTCATGCCCGGAGCGGGGCATGGCGTCTCTCTCAGGCGTCTGCTCCCGAGAGAGCTGTGAAGTCTCTGCCCTCACTTCCTCTTCCTCCCAGTGTTCTGTCCTGTTTTCTCCTCCCACCTATCCTCTAACCAATAAAATGGGCCAGGGCAGTGCCTTTATTAGCCAATGACCTTCCTCCATCATTTCCCCTTTTTCGGTTTAAACAAAAAAAAAAGGCTTTAACATAGCAAAATTACATATAACAAAACAGTTATCAAGTAAAAGTTACAATAATCTTTATCATAACTAAGGAAAACTATAACTAACTATTCTTAACTCCATCAAAGACTCCAGAAAGATACAATACTACCTAAGCAAACAAGAAAAAAAAGCAACTTTTAAAACTCTAGAAATGACAGAGACATCTCGCTGCCTGGACAGTCACCCAAAGTTCCTCTGTATCGTTGGGGCATCCATCTTCAGCCTTCAGGCCCATGGTATCCAGCAGACATTTCCATAAAGCAGGAAAATTCAAAGTCAGTTCAGTCACTATCTGTTGTGTCCTGCAGAATGTCTCGCAGACTCTTTCAAAATGAATCAGGAACCCCGAAAGATCATCTCACCTTAGGCAAGTTCAGTAGTCCTCTCTCTGCGGGTTCTCTGTGTCCAGTTTATGCAATAGTCCAGGCAAGAGCAGTTTCTTGCCCAAATGGCTATCAAACTCCATAAGGTGCCTCTTCGATGCCCATCTTCCTCTTGAAGTAGATTGGTGCTGCCAGGAGCAGACGTGTCTCATTGTCATGAAAAGTCCTCAGTTATTAAAACATTAAATGTCCTATTCTGTAATCTTTGAAAGACATGAAGAATGTCTATCTAAAATATATCTCTATATATCTAGAAAATCTAACTAACATGACTACAAGCTTTACTATTATCGATGATCATCTATTAACAACCTATATTTCTTAATTATACAGTACATATTTAAATGAACTACACAATCACAATACCTTAATCAAAATCAGAAACACTTATACATATAACAAAATTGACCTTAAATCTCTATCAATAAAGCAAAATCTATACTAATGCAAATTATTCATATCTATATCATATCCCCCTTTAAATGTAAAAGGACGTTTATAAACCATATTTGGGAACATGGGCGCAGTTTTTTCTCTCCAAACTGCTTCCTGCTGAATGGGGGCGTCGTTAATTAGGTCTTTCATGGTATAACCTGTGTGCTAGTTTCATCTCAGTTGGCAGAAAGGAGAGGTTCTAAAACCAAATGTTGGGCGCCAAAATGAAGGCGTAAGTCACAAACAATGCCACACCAATTCGGGGTTATGATTATTAGGGTGGTATTTATTTAAAGGGGAAAAAACTTACAGATCACTGTCCCAGGCAACAGCCCTCTTCGCAACCAGGAAAGGAGTCTAGTTGCAGGCGGAGCAGGAAGTGAAGAGAGAGAGAGAAGAGGGAAGTGGCCGCTTTTTTAAAGGGAGAGAAACCACGCCCCAGTGGGCTGGTACCTCAGCGGTGATAGGCTGGAGGAGTGGGAGGACCTCCCGCAACACCTGTGAGGAATTTTATTTCTTCATTAAATAACTTGAAATAGGAGGAACTATCTTTAAACTGTATCTTTTGAGGTGGGACAATCTACATTTAACCTGGGCCCCACCTATATAAAAGATATAAAAGAAGGAAACTCTATTCTTCTCCTGCTTGCCCTCACTCTAGATGGCAAGTCCATTCATTTACTGGCATTAGAGCCTACTTCTTTGGGATTCGGGCATATACTAAAGACCAGCTGAGAATTCCAGTCTTATGGACTGAACAACTACTGGAGATTCTTGGAATTTCCTTCGGTAGACAGCTGTTATTGAGCTAGCAGGACCACAGCCTGCTTGCTTATTGGAGTGGCTTATAGGCTGTGAACCTGCTAGTCCAACAGTGGCTACATCTATCTATCTATCTATCTATCTATCTATCTATCTATCTATCTATCTATCTATCTATCTATCTATCCATCCATCCATCCATCCATCCATCCATCCATCCATCCATCCATCTATCTATCTATCTATCTATCTATCTATCTATCTATCTATCTATCTCTATATATATCTACGTGCATGTTTGTGTATGTATACAATGAGTATATTATGTGCTATGTAATATAGAATATTAATACATTGGTGATATATAATAAATATATTTTAAAATACACATTTTCATTTATTATATATATTTGATATAGATATAGATATATATTCTATCAGTTCTGTTCTTCAAGAGAACCCTAATACAGGAGGGTATCTGGGAGAGGCTAGAGGGAAGAGGAAAATTATATAAATTATTTTTATTTAAAAATGTATTAAGAATAAGTATTACATCATAAAAATTTTTAAAGACATCTTTTAGACATGCCATGTCCATTGTTCTCATAAATTCACTGGAGCTGTGGTTACCCACCGAGGATTTGCACAAGATTGAGCCCATCAACATTTGTTGTTTGTATGATCTTCTATTGCTGAAGTGTGGCTTTGAATCCTCAACTATTATTGTATTGCAACAAAAACAATATCATATTTGTAGCAATACTTCCATCAAAAGCTATTTTGAATGAATATGGGAGAGACTCATAAACACACACACACACGTGCGTGTAAGAGAAGGAGAAACCTATTGTGGGGGTAAAATGTTACAAATGAAAAAGGAGGAGTTTGAAAAAAAACTTGAAAATGACTAAAATTCCTTATAAGCATGTAAAACACTGTCAATAATAAAAATGTAACAAAAGCAACACCATCTGGATAGGCCAAACAGAATAAAGAGACCTCAGCATTTAATTATAATCTAGACCAAATGAACCTAAGAGATATATATAGGCAACTGCTTCCAACAACTGCTAAATACACATTTTTATCAGAACGGAGAATATTCTTGATATTCAAGATAGATCATATAATAGGTCACAAAATAAGTCTCAACACATTTTTAAATTGATATTACGCTGAGTATCTTTGCTGACAAAAATACAATAAAGCTAGAAATCAATAACAAAATAATTTAGAATTATACTAATACACAAAAAAATCAATGTATCATTGGGCATTAATAGAGCAAGGAAAAATCAATAAGGAATTTTTTTTTTCTGAAAGATGTGGATGGAAACAGAGATACAACATATCAAAACCTCTGGGAAGCAGAAAAATCTAGGCAAAAAGTGACATTTGTGGCAATTTAAAAAGTAAAAAGACATTAGATAAATAATCTATCACTGCATCTCAATGAGCTAACAAAAAACAACACATTAAATTTAAAGCTATTAGAACATATAACAAAAGAACAAAATATCTAAACTAAAACAAAATAATATGAAGGATCAATGAAAAAAATGAACCATCTCTTCCAATAACTAAGTTAAGAAAAGAAAAAAACTGAAACAGAATAAGTGATGAAAAGGGAAATAGAGTTAATATCACAAAATAGTCATTAGAAATTATGAACACATGCAAAGAAATGGTGCTTTAGAAGAAACTTGCAAATTACTAGATACATACACTTTATCAAGACTGAATCAGGAAAAATTTGAAAACCTGAACAGGCAAATAAAATATAATGAGATTGAATCAACTGGAAAAAAAAAAAACCTGTCACAAAAAGTAGTCCAGAACCAGGTGGTTCCATCATTAGATTCAACAGAACATTTAAAGAGTTATCCCCATCCCCCAAAAGGAAGCAATTCTTCTGAATACATTCTATGAAGCCAGCATCACTCTGAAACCAATAATAGATAAAATCATAACAAAAATAAATAAATGAAAAAGAAAGAAAACTACAAAATACCCTTGGTGAACAAAACTCAACAAAACACAACCAAAACTAATACAATAGCACATTAAAAAGATTATTCACAGGGTTGGAAATATGGCTTAGCAGTTAAAAGCACTGGCTATCCTTGCAGAGACCCGGATTCAATTTCCAGCATTCACATGTCAACTCACAAACCATCTGTAACTCGAGCTCCAGCAGATCTGACATCCTTTTCTGGTCTCCAAGGGCACCCAGGACAAAGATACAGACATATATGCAGACAAAAAAAAGCATGCATACAAAATAATAATAAAATTTCTTAAAGATTATTCACAACTAAATAGTATTCATCTAATAATGCAACGATAGTTCAATATATACATATCAATGAACCCAATAAACAACATCTAGAGATTTAAAATCAAAAACTACATGTTCCTCTCAATTGATACAGAAAAGTTATCCAATAAAATTCAACATCTTTCATCTTTAAAATCTTGAACAAATTAAGTACACAAGTAACTTTAACATGATTAAGACCATTTTAGAACAAGCCATCAATTAATATTATATTGAATTAGGAAAGGTTGAAAGTTTTCTTTATGAGATCTGGAACAAAACAAAAATACCTACTTTCACTTTTATTCAGCATAGTGCATGAGGGCCTAGATAGAATCGTCAGAAATGAGGGGGGAAATGTTATCCAAATTGGAAAACAAGTCAAACTGCTCTGTTTATAGATCAACCAAAATTATAAGTAATAAATGAGATCATCAAAGTTGTAGGATATAAAATCAGTATTCAGAAATGGTAGTGTTGTTAGTTTTAGTCACATTTTTCAGTGGTTTAACAACTATCTGATGCAGGAAGGGGGAGGAAAGATTTATTCTGTCTCATAGTTACAGAGTTTCTCCATTCTATCATGGTGGGTGGGGGTGGGGTGATAGTGCAGAGCAGCTCACATCACATTGAGATGGCCAGGACAAAGAGAGAGAGAAAAGAGAAGAGGAGAAAAGAAAAGAGGGGAAATGGGATGAGACAGGTGAAAAGATGAAATTTTCTGTTAGTTAACCCTGTCTGAAAATACCCTTCAGATTCACTCTGAGATATGTTTCATTAATCTCCTAGGTAATTCTCAAACCAATTAAATTGACAATAAAAAATTATCACATACCAGTGGTAAATTACTTGAAACAGAAATGAAGAAACAAATCTTATTTATAAGCTCTACACAAAGTAAAATACATACTAACAAATTTAGGTGAACGAGCTCTAATCTGAAAATTATAAAACATTATTGAAAGAAGTTGACAAAGGACACAAAATTTTATAAAATATTCCTGGATTGAAAAAAATCAATATTGTTAAAATTTCTACATTAAAGAGTTACAGATTGAATGTAATCTTAGCAAAATACTAATGACATTCTAAGTGTCTGGAGAGATGGTACTATGGTAAAGAATACTTGCTGCTCTTGCAAAGGACTTGGATTTCAGTTCCAATAATCCACATTAGGTGCCTGCTACTCCAGCTCCTGAGGAGTTTCTAGCCTCCTTGAGCACCTACACACATGTGCCATTCTCTCTCAGAGATACACACATGCACACTCAAAGAAAAAAAGATTTAAAATACCAATGACATTGTTCACAAATTTCAAAAAGTAATCTAAATTTTATATGGAATCACAAAAATAATAGGACAAGCAACTTTTTGCAAAAGGAACAAAGCAGAAAGTGCAATGCTGTCTGGCTTTGAAAAGTTGTAATAATCAAAACACCATGGTATTTTCATAAACACAAATACATACAGCAATAGAACAAAAGATAGCTGAGAAGTAAATCCATGCATCTCAAGCCAAGTGATTTTGACAAAGATGGTAAGGACACACACTGAGAAAAAGGATTTTTCTTTTTCAATAAATAGTGCTAAAATATTAGATATTCAAATGCATAAAAATGAAACTAGTCTTCAATTTCTCACATTACAAGAATCAACTCAAAATGTATTGAATACTGACATGAAGTACTTGAAATTATTAATCTTGAAGAAAACACAGGGAAAATGCTTCAGAACATTGCAATGAACAATGTTCTTCTTTAAAGCCTCCAAAAGAACAGGAAACAAAAATTAAAACAGACAAATAAGTTATATAAAGTTAAAAAGTTTTCATAAAAAAAGAAACACTTGATAGAGTGCAAAGACAGACTACAGAACAGGAAGATATTAGCAATGCATACCTCTGACAAAGAGTTGATATTCAAAATACAGGAGGGATTTCAAAAACTCAATATCAAAATAAAAAATTACTCAATTAAAACTAAGCATTAAATCTAAACAGATGTGTCTCAGAATGAATGCAAACGATCATTAAAGGATATGAAAATTATTCAATATAATTAATCATAAAATGTAAATCATAATAGAATGTCACTTCAACAAGGGAGGAAGGACTATTATCAAAAAGATAAACAGATACTTATCTGGGGGAGGAGATACCATGATCACTAAGGTGGTCTACCCAGATGAGGCTTATCCATTGCACTCAGGATGTGCTGACTCTCTGCGATTTCCCCAAATATGGGAAAACTCAACTGTATAATTTGTGGTAATGGGAGCACTGAGTTCATGCTCTCCATGGGGCTGAGGGAACAAGACTAAAAATAACAAGTGCCTGTGCAGATGTAGAGTAAAAGAGAACCCTTGCACACTGCTAGTTACAATATAAATTAGGAGCGCTATTAGGGAAAACAATATGGATAGTCTTTTAAAAATGAGTTGGAAATAGAGAGATGCCTATGATACTTTGCTATTTACACAAAAGGTATCAGGTTAAAAGTACATTTTTGTATGTTTTTTAAAGAAATAGCAATAAATGCACATGCATATGCATGAATAATATTTTCATGTTTGAGCATAGAAATATTTAGACAATTATTTAATTAAGGGCTTTTGTGTTTTTTATTTAACTTTAACGAAAATGAACTATATTTGCAATTTTAACGGCAGAGAAATATTTAAATTAGTAGGAGATGTTTATGTTTGGTGTAATCAAGAAGGGAATACACTAATCTCCTGTCCGTTTTTTTATGCGCTCCTCTTACAAACAGTGTGGTGGAGCTAGTGTCGCATCTACGCGAAGAATTACAGTAACCCGGTTTTTGGTGATGAGTCAGAGTGCGTGGTGCTGATGCTGCTGCCATTTCATCACCTTTGCGAGCACAGCATCCATCCTTCCGCTCCCATAGCGCCTGGGCCTACCTTACTTCGGGCTACTGGGCCAGTTATGTGCTCGCGGTCAAGCCAAATAAGGGCTGATCGGAGCTAAGGCCTTGGTAGGGCGCCCCCTTCCGCCTCCCCAGGCCCGGGCCGAAGAGTTCTGCCAGGCCACGGACATGGAGGCCATTTGGCTGTACCAGTTCCGGCTCATTGTCATCGGCGATTCCACGGTGGGCAAGTCCTGCCTGATCCGCCGCTTCACCGAGGGCCGTTTTGCTCAGGTTTCAGACCCCACCGTGGGGGTAGATTTTTTTTCCCGCTTGGTGGAGATCGAGCCAGGAAAACGCATCAAGCTCCAGATCTGGGATACAGCGGGTCAAGAAAGGTTCAGGTGGGAGTGCAGCACGGGCCCGCGCGAGCAGTTGGGGGAAGGGGGCAGGGGGGTGTCTTTGGTGCTCATCTGGCCCCTGAGGAGAAAGGATTTCCTTGGTTCTTTTCGTGATGTCGCCGAGGTGACAAGCAAGGTTCCTGGGGCTTCTGCTCAAGCTCACTTTGAGCTTGCTAGGAGTTCAGTACAGGAAAAGAAGCACCCAAGCAGGGGAAGGCCATTCATTATTAACACATTGTTTGCACCACAACTCCATCAACCTGCTTTTTGGTAGCTAATGAATCGTCTGGAATTGACTACTATATAATTCATCAAAATCAGAGCCCATGTTTCATAGTTTATAACAGTATTTTCAAGTCATCTTAATATGACTGGAAGCTGTAAGTAGGTAACTAGGTAGGTATGTAGGTAAGTAGACAAACTAGATAGATTAGATATATATTGATGTCTTTTTATATCTCTATTTATATTTGGGAGGGAGGGAGGGAGGGAGAGAGAGAGAGAGAGAGAGAGAGAGAGAGAGAGAGAGAGACCTAATAAAGGAATTAGAGACTGATCAATTAATTCTCTCTTGGAACCACCATACATTCAATTTCCAGAGAATGAAACTGTTTCTGAGAAAATAGTGTGAGGTTACTCACATAAGAGAATGCCATATAATAATATAATATAATATAATATAATATAATATAATATAATATAATATAATATACAGAGCCCCTGACCTTTTGAGAACTTCAGTACTACTATAGTTGGAAGGAATACATACAGAGGCAACACACAGAAGAGCGTTTTGTTGTTTGTATTTATATGCCACTCCCTACTGTACCACTGGATACTTATTGGGCAATCAGTGAGTATGGTTATTTTTCTCTCACAATTCTTTGTTCTTCCTTTTAGTCTGTATTTGTGATTTTATGTATGGATACAGAGTTGAGAAGTTTAACTGGAGAAGGTGAAGCCCAAACAGAGATAGAAAACGCCCAGAGATGAGAAACAGCATGAATAAAAACAGAACTGACAGAAAACAAACTACATAAAAAGTTTGCAGAGAACAGTTTAAACTAAAGTAAGGTAGAGCAGCAGGAACAAGAGCAAAAGGATTCTATACCCCTATATTTATATCATTTACTCATTTTCTGCTGAACATTAGTTGAGCATAGAAGGTACCAGTTAGGTCACTAAGGATGATACAGGTAATAAATACTTACAAACTTAAGTTGCCTCTAACTTCTCACTTGTACAAAGCTTTGGCAAATACTTTATACAAGTTCTCATAAATAAAGAAAAGTAT
Source organism: Microtus oregoni (assembly GCF_018167655.1). NCBI lineage: Eukaryota > Metazoa > Chordata > Mammalia > Rodentia > Cricetidae > Microtus > Microtus oregoni. The sequence goes on along the minus strand of NW_024543224.1, from coordinate 152,515 downwards.
CTTGTATATGTTTACTGGGGTCTTTGTTTGAACAGCTTGTTTATATTTATTACTCATTATGTATTATGCAGTATTGATTTTAGGACTTCTTTATATACTAAAAATAATAACCCCAACACCAACAGTGGTGGCACATGTTTATAATTTCAGCCCCCTGAATGCTGAAGCAAGAGGATGATGAGTAGTTGAAGGCCAGCCTGGACTTCTGTCTAATAAAAATATTAACCCTTTTATGTCATTTATGTTGTAAGATATTTCCCCAGTTTGTCATTTTATTTTTTCATGTTATGATTTTTTTATTCGGGGAAGACGTCTAGTTCTGTGTGCTCTATGTTATGCCTAAAACATTTTGATACTTTCTGTGCTAAATACAAATTACTAATGCATAAATATATTCTAGAGCTTTGACTGATTGCTAATTGATTTCTCAAAGCAACATTTTCACAAATTAGAACTTTTTCTGATATAACTATCTTTCTGAATGAATCTTTAAACATAAAGGAATTAGGAATATTTTAATTCCCCGGGGTTAATCTCGCTGGTTCTGGAGACTTGAACTCATTTGTAAGGCCTACCCATACCATCTTTTTCTTGGACTGCAATTCCCTAGATATTTCTCCATTAACATTGGCCATTTTTTCATGAATTTTCAGCCATAGAGATCTTCATTATTTATCATACCCATCTGAGAAGACAGAAATCCTAAATATAGACATAGATTTCAAAAATTGCCATAGTCTAAAACAAGTGATCATAGAGGCAAATTGTTCTACATCTTTTCATAATCTCCTACATTCTTAAGCAAAATACAATAATATATGTTTATAATGAGGCTCATCAACTCAAGAAATTAAATTATGTGATGTTTCTTCTGTTTGAGAATTACCATAATATACAAGTAGGCTTTACAAATAACCTAATTACATGATTCAAATTAAATAACTTGATGGAAATGCTTTGACTATTTTGGCGGATTCTCCCAGCTAGTACCTCCTCAACCAACCTCTCTGAATTTTGTCAATGAGTAGTGATGTTAGGCATTTTTCTCCAGAACAATTTTTAATATTTATTATTTTATTTTATGTGTATGGGTGTATTGGCTACATAGAAGTCTGTGAATCATGTGAGTGCCTGGTGGCCATAGAGGCCAGAAGAGGATGTCAGATCACCTGGAACTGGTGTTAAAGACAGTTCTGAGCTGCCATGTGGGTGCTGGAAATCCAAAGTTCAAGTCCTTTGGAAGAGCAGTCAATGCTCATAACTACTGAGCCATCTCTCTAGCCATGGCCCAGAACATTTTACCATCCACATCTTTTCATTCCCACATGGCTTGGGAAATAAAACAAGATTGTTTTTTCTCTTCATAGAAGTTATTGGTGATATCTGATAGAAAAAATTAGCAATAATGAAAACAAAGAAATGGAGTAATGGTAAATAGAAAAATGAAATATCTTGCAAGATATTTTTCTTGGTTCATCAATTATATTTATAATCTCTATTCATTATAGTAAAATCATCTTATTCTTGAAAATTCTTTTAAACTACTAACACTTGCCACATCAAAAAAAAACACTTTAATGCCCATTATTTCATTTTGCTTTATGATTACTCTATAACTCAGATGCCTTATTTTGCAAATTATGTTTTAGTTATTCAGATTTGGAAGCAGAGGAAATAATTGTGGTGAAAAAATAGAACTCAGTCATTTCCTAGGGGTTCTTTCAATGTCTGGATCAAGGGAAAACACCTGAAAGTTCATGAGCATTCATTTCTAGAAAGGGTTACCTTAACATTTTACCCAATTGAAAATTTATCGTTATTGTTATAGAATGGCATTTATATTTACTAAAAGACTGTCAGTAACCAGGAACACTAGCATACACTGAGTTCGTTGGAGTGAAGGAGTTTGGGCACGAACTTTATTCTTTACTTCTTTCTTGTGTTTTAGATCCATCACTCGCGCCTACTACAGGAATTCAGTAGGTGGTCTACTCTTATTTGACATTACCAACCGCAGGTCCTTCCAGAATGTCCATGAGTGGTTAGAAGAGACCAAAGTACACGTTCAGCCCTACCAAATTGTATTTGTTCTGGTGGGTCACAAGTGTGACCTGGATACACAGAGGCAAGTGACTCGCCACGAGGCCGAGAAACTGGCTGCTGCATACGGCATGAAGTACATTGAGACGTCAGCCCGAGATGCCATTAATGTGGAGAAAGCCTTCACAGACCTGACAAGAGACGTATATGAGCTGGTTAAAAGAGGGGAGATTACAATCCAGGAGGGTTGGGAAGGGGTGAAGAGTGGATTTGTACCAAATGTGGTTCACTCTTCGGAAGAAGTTATCAAATCAGAGAGGAGATGTTTGTGCTAGTCAACCCTTATATTTTCAAAAAATACTCTCCCATTTGAACTTAAAAGTTACCGAAATAAATAGAATCCTTATGTGACTGAAGAGAACTCAACCTTTGAATAACAAATGAGCCTTCTTCCTAGGGGTGGAGCTCTGACAGGTTCATGTGTGGGTAGATAGGGAGTCCAGGTGCTGTGATTGAGGGACTAAATTGCTGACATGGGCTAGATTAGACATTGTTTTATGGCCCAGGCTTGGCAATGATTGCTCTGTGTGCTCTTTGTGAACCACATATTAAGGGTCTGGGGTTTTGGAAGTTAGGTTCCAGGAAAACATACCTACAGAGAGAAAAACTGTTCCTTGGTATTTTAACTTTGCAGATGTGGTGACCATAAAGAAACATGTAGAAGGAAATCAAGTATCAAATTGAGGACAATTAGAATAACTGAAAGAAGAGTATGGTATCAATTTATTCAATGATAATACCATGCCAGATGTGTCCTGAGTTTGATACAAACACACTAATTCACTTTTAACAGTTCAACTGTAAAATGAAAGGCCCATATGAATTATCTATTCAGTAAGGCCCTTACAAGGTCGAGCAGTCTAGTAAAAATGATGTGATTATGAAAAGGGAAGTCATTCACACCTTGTTATTAATCACATTTGAGAAGTGTACACTCTCAAGATAGAGTTACGAACTGTGTGAAAGAAACTGTCCCGTGTAAAATGACCGTGTATGTCCTCTGACCATACCTGGACTTTCACTGCATCAGCGAACTACAATCTGAAAGGAAGCATACTGTCTGCTTCTTTAGGCACTGACAGTGACAACACAGAGATTGTCTACAAAGAACCCTGAGTCAAGTCCTTGATCATTGGTTCTGTACTGAATATTTGCTCAGCGTGTGGCCCTGGAACCCTTAAAAATCCTGCATATTGATTTACTTCACCTATTTGATCACTGTAATAGTCCTGTGAGATTTTTATTTACCCCATTTTACAGAATAAGAAAGCAAAAACCAAGTCTACCTGATTCCTAGCTTTTTTCACTGGATCATAATGCTGTTACATGGATAAATAATTAGTTAGCTTTGGAAGTCATGTGATTATAAATTAATGTTCTCTACATGATAGGATATGTTTTCCTTATTGTTTTACAGCTCAACTATAATCCTGCAGGAATCTAGGAATGAATCAAAAGTAAAGCCCATTCAGGTATTATTGACAAGAGGGCATTAAATAAGGGATTAACTGCACATCTGAAAACACATTAAAACTGTGTGGGTTTCTAAGTGTTCTTCTCACAAACTAAACATTTTATTGAAAGGAACCAAATACAACAATGGGGAGTGGGATGCGGATAAAGTACTCATCCCACAATAACCTTGGCCACCTGTCTGCTATGTACCTAAACTGGGTTCCTGTCTACCCGAGAGAGTCAGCTCTTAATTCTCAGGTGAACAGACAGCTAACCACATCAGCAAATTAGAATGGCTGACATGAAAATTTCATTATCTTCTTGAAAAGAAGTGATGCTTTAAATTACTTTTTGGATTGTAGCCAGTTCAGCTAGGCAAAAGCCATACTTTTCACAGTAAGAAAACTATTCTGATTAGAGTCGTTTCTCATATCCGTTGTGGTAGAAAGATCGGCAAACTGTTTTTGCAATATCCTATTCAAGTTCAGTATGAATATGTGTGCATCAAAAAGTCTGGGAATTTGTTTCAGCTAAAATAAACCAAATAATAAAAATTATGCAAGAGCATTCTGCCACCTTTGCTCCAATTTGGATAACCAAATCATCTTAGACCAATTCACATCATCAACTGCAGGTGAAGTGGTCATTTATTCTATATTCATTTCACACAGTTTAAATTGCCAGCTTCTTGGTTGTAGAAGGCAAGGCAAACAACATTTTTTGTGAGTTGACACAAAATTTCAACAATTATACTTGTGTCTAGATGGTTCCAAAGTTAGAATTATCCTGTGGATAAATGAGAGTTGACTATATTCTTGTCAACTTAGAAAAGGGGGTGGGGTGTAGAAATAAAACATGTCTACAGCTTTCTTGACAAAACTACATTAATATACTTTCCCATTCCTTACTTTTTTAAAATGCGGGTTTCAAAATACCCAACATAGATGCAACAGAGGTGGCTGAATTTAACTGCTTGAATAAATTCTAGAAAAATCTTAAAATCATTTTAGTAGAATTCAGTACTATTGTCACTGCAATAAATGGGTTTTAGAAAATAAGTGTGAAAAATCAGGCGTTCATAGAATACTGAGGATAAAGCTTTAGAAGCTATTTTCCTACATAGGTAAAGAAAAGATTAACTTGTAACAATGATCACAACTGCATGTTGGATTAGACTGTCTTATATTCCAGAACAAAATGTACTGTATTCTTTGCCTCACTTTGTTGTGCACTGTAATGAAATGTGAAAAATTCTTTATTTAGCTGTATGTGAATGAAAATGCTTGTATTTAGTAAAATGGTTGATTATGTGACTGTGAGATTCCACATGTGTGTTGTAGCTATTTTTAGAATGTGTCCTTTTATTGTAGCAAAGAAGGATACCAGTAAGATACCAATCAGATACTGTAATGTATACTAATATGATATTACATACTTTGCATAAATAGAGTCATCAGTATCTGAAAGCCAAACAGAGGACACAATTTATTAAAGGAATATGATCCTCATGTTGAAAACCACAGAAATCTCACTACTTCATTTTTAGCCCAAGCCTCTATATAAAAAGTTGAATCTGTGAAGCATAAAACTTCCAACTTTCACCAGGTGAGTAGTTAATTACAACTATTGTCTTCACTGAAAATTCTTTTTCAAGCTAAATTGCTTTGGTTTAAAAAAAAAAAAGAAACTACTGTGGCACACTGTATCATATAAGGAACACTGCAAGTGTTGGGACCAGTTGAAACATAGTCATCTAGCACATTTTCCAAGGTGGATATTGCACATCTGAGAAAAATAGAAGAGAAATCTTTGATTCTGGATCTAGGCATACACAGGCTAATCTCAGCACAGCTTTATCACTTTTACAGTCAAATAAATTAAGTGGGGATGGGGGTGAGAAAAAAAGAAGTAAAATATTAACAAAAAACAGCATTTCATAATTTTCTACTCTCTTAAAATTTTCTCTAGGCTTTGTCATCTTTTCTTCATTTATATCCTTTGGTGATCTCAGCCATTCTGTGGTTTAAAAGACCATCTGTAAGCCAGTAAGCCCTGGACTGGTATGTCCAGCTCATTTATTACCCATGGACTCAAGACTTTTTTATTTTACATACCAACCACAGTTTCCCCTCCCTCTTCTCCTCCAGTCCCCTCCCCCCACCTCCTTTCTACCGTCCCCCATCTACTCCTCTGACTCCATTCAGAAGGGGTAAGGTCTCCCAAGGGAGTCATCAAAGCATGGAATATCAAGTTGAGGCGAACCAAGCTGCTACCCCTTGCGTAAAGGCTGGGTAAGGCATCCCACCATAGGGATTAGGTTTTAAAGAGCTAGCTCATGCTTCAGGGACAGGTTCTGGCCCCATTGCTAGGAGCCCCACAAAGACCAAGCTACCTGTCACCCACGTGCAGAGGATCTAGTTCGGTCCCATGCTAACTCCCTTGCTGTTGGTCCAGAGTCCATGAGCTCCCACAAGCTCAGGTCAGCTGTCTCTGTGGGTTTCCCTGTCGTGATCTTGAACCTCCTTGCTCATGAATTCCTCCTCCCACTCTTCAACTGGACTCCTCGAGCTCAGCCTAGTGCTTGGCTGTGGATCTCTGCATCTGATTCCATCAGTTACTGAACAAAAGCTCTATGATGATAATTAGAGTAGTTACCAATCTGATTACAGGGGAAGGGCAATTCTGACACCCTCTCCACTATTGCTAGGAGTCTTACCTGGGGTCGTCCTTGTGGGTTCCTGGCAGTTTCCCTGGCACTAGGTTTCTCCCTGACAACATAATGGCCCCCTCTATCAAGATATCTCTTTCATTACTGTCACCCTCCATCCTGCCCCCAACTCAACCATCCTGATCCCTCATGTTTCCCTCCCTTTATTCCCCCCTCTACCTCAACCCCCAGTTTACCCAGGACATCTCATCTATTTCCTCTTCCCAGGGAGATCCATGTGTCCCTCTTAGGGTCCTTCTTTTTACCTAGCTTCTCTGGAGCTGGAAATTGTAGCCTGGTTATCTTTGCTTTATATCTAGTATCCACTTATGAATGAGTACATACCGTGTTTGTCTTTCTGGGTCGGGGTTACCTCACTTAGGATGTTTTTTTTTTCTAGTTCTATCCATTTGCCTGCAAATTTTATGATGCCATTGTTTTTTTTCCACTGAGTAATACTCCACTGTGTAGATGTACCACGTTTTCTTTATCCATTATTTGGTTGAGGGGCATCTAGCTTGTTTCCCATTTCTGATATTGTAAATAAAGCTGCAATGAAAATAGTTGAGCAAGTGTCCTTGTATATTAGAGCATCCTTTGGGTATATGCCCAGAACAGTATCGTTGAGTCTTGAGGTAGATTGGTTCCCAAGTTTCTGAGAAACTGCAATACTGATTTTCAAAGTGGCTGCACAAGTTTGCACTCCCACTAAGAGTGTAGAGTGTTCCCCTAACTCCCACATCTGCTCCAGCATAGACTGTCATTAGCATTTTTGATCTTAGTCATTCTGACAGGTGTAAGAGTCATTTTGATTTGCATTTCCCTAATAGCTAAGGATTGAACATTTATGTGTATCTCAGCCATTTGAGATTCTTCTGTTGAGAATTCTCTGTTTAAATCTGTATCCCATTTTTAATGGGATTATTTGGTATTTTGATGTCTAGTTTCTTGAGTTGTTTATATATTTTGAATATCAATTCGCTGTCCAATGTGGGGTTGGTGAAGATCTTTTCCCATTCTATAGGCTGCCATTTTGTCATATTGACAATGACATTTGCCTTACAGAAGCTTTTCAGGAAGTCCCACTTATTATTTATCTCTGGGTCTATGCTGTTGGTGTTATACTCAGAAAGTAGTCTCCTGTACCAATGCCTTCAAGGCTACTTCTCACATTCTCTTCTATCGTAGCTTCAGTGAAACTGTATTTATGTTAAGGCCTTTGATCTGCTTGGACTTATGTTTTGTGCAGGGCAAAAAAGATATGGATTTATTTGTATTCTTCTACATGCTGCTATCCAGTTATGCCAGCACCATTTGTTGAAGATAATTTTTTTATTCATTGTATATTTTTGGCTTCTTTTTCAAAAATCAGGTGTTCATAGTTGGGTGGATTATGTCAGGGTCTTCAACCCAAATTGATCCATGTATGTTTTTATGCCAATACCAAACCGTTTTTATTACTATAGCTCTATAGTAGAGCTTGAAACCAGGGATGGTGTTAGCTCCAGAAGATCCTGTAATGTACAGGATTGTTTTAGCTATGGTGGGATTTTCATTTTTCCATATGAAGTTGAGTATTGTTTTTTGAGGTCTGTGAAGAATTGTGTTAGGATTTTATGGGGATTGCATTTAATCTGTAGATTGCTTTTGATAAGATTGCCATTTTTACTATGTTAATCCTACTGATCTCTTTCCTAATTTCTTTCTTCAAATGCTTAAAATTCTTGTCATATAGTGTAGCAGGCTTAACAAAATTCCAGAGACGCACATTGGGGTTCAACCTGAAGGTCAGAAAAGCAAACAGCCAGCCACTGGCTCTTACCTCTCTCTTAGTCTGAAATGGTCATCCTGCTTCCAGGAATCTCAGAATGAGACTGTAACTATGACATGTCTCTTCCCATTTTGTATTCCTCTCTAGTGCTGGGATTAAAAGTATGCACCACCACTGCCCAGCCTCTATGGCTGACTAGTGTGACTGCTGGGATTAAGGGTGTGTGCCACCACTGCCTGGCCTGTATGGCTGACTAGTGTGGCTGCTATGCACTGAATTTCAGGCAAGTTTTATTCATTAAAACACAAGTAATATACCACTATATTTCCCCTTTTTGTCTAAAATAAAAAGAAAGGCTGTAACTAATATAAGAAAAGTGTGTGTGTATATATATGTGTAATAACTACATGCAATATATACAAGCAGTAAATACATCAACAATATCTAGTCCATTTGCATTTGAAAAATTCAGAGAAAATACTCCATTTTCTATCCTATCTTGGTGAGTCCAAAGTCTTGTACCTAATTTACTTTCTATCCTATGTTTTCTGTGTCTGGTAAACAAGGAAAACTATAACTATCTAGTCTTCAATTCCCTCAGAGACCTAAGAAGGAAATAATACTGAGTAAGCAGGAAATGTGAGCAAGCAACTTCTAAAACTTGTGAGTAATAACAGGAAACAGGTGACTGCCTGGGAAGTTACCCAAAGTTCCTCTGCAATTTTGGAGCATCCATCTTTGACCTACAAGCCTAGAATATTTGACAGACTTTTCTATGAAGCAGGGTTTTTTGAAGCACTGTCCCTCTTTGTCTGGGCAAGATTTGGCAGTCACTCTCTTTTGTGTCCTGCTTGTCCCATTAGGACAGCACACTGTAAACAGTTGAGGAAAGGGCACATTCTTGTCCAGTGGCTTACTTTTGCCACAAAGAAAGCAAACTCAATGTAGAATTTCTTCAAAGCCCATCATCTTCTCTAAAGTAGATTGGTGCAGCCAGGAGCAGACATGTCTATTTGTCATTTAAAAAAGAACCTATGTTATTAAAACATCTTAAATGCCATATTCTGTAGATCTCTGAAGTGTTTGAAGATGATCTGTCTATTGAAAATGTATCTTTGTTTTACTATGAAAACACACCTAATGTTTAATTATAATAGGTGACTAATTACTAACCTGCATTTCCTTATCCTATACAGTTGGTAATTATAACTTTCAAGGACTAGAAATTTGTATTACATTGTTAAATGAACTATCTAGGTACAATGACTTAAACAAGATTAGAAACCTATGTATAGCATGTTTTAACAAAATTAATCTCAAATTTGTATCAATATACAAAATTTGTATACAATATGCAAAAGTCCAATCCAATGTAAAACAATTAAAACTAATAGTTGCTTTTCTAAAGTAGATTCAATAATCTATCTTTTTTTATCTTATCATATCTATATCCTTCCTTTCTTCTTTTCAAAGTAGATTCAATAATCTACCCTTTTATTCTAGCATAGCGATATCCCCCTCTTTTCAAAACAAGACCCTTGAATCTAATTTCCTTTGTTTAGCTTTTTTTCCTTATCATTACCAATAACAACTTGTAACCAACCCCCTAAACGATGACAAATATCCATATCTCATTGAATGACCAAAAACCACCCACCCTGCCTCTTGGGAATGAGGGTATTTTTTTCTTAAATTTATTTCCTGTTGTCTGGAGGTGACAGTATCTTTAAGGAATCCTGAAAAGAAAAATTTGGATTAATTGTCAAGTCCTGGGAGAGGTAGCTATATCATTTTTGCACAATCTCAGTGTAATGAGAAAGTGCAGGGCTTATCTCAAGTTCTGACTAGAGTAGTCTGTTAGGCTGAATCATCTCAGCTAGCCACCTCAAAATTATTCTGAGCAGTTTGTAGTCCAAAGCCATTCTAATTTAGGTGGTGTTTTTCAGCTTAGTGGTGTTATCATAGTCCTAGAGGAATCATCATTGTGGGGCCCTGTCCTCTTTTTGGAGACTTCAAAGGTAGCTGTTAGGTGTGCTCATGGTTCACTGTAGAAAACCGATACTCAAACCTAAAATCATGCATAGAAAGGTATATGAAACTTTTTTCTAGAATTAATTAGTACTCTATATGACCATTAATATCATGACAAAATGTTTAAAATATATAAGAGGTAAGAGTCAGTGGCTTGCCGGGCGGTGGTGGCGCACGCCTTTAATCCCAGCACTTGGGAGGCAGAGGCAGGCGGATCTTTGTGAGTTCGAGACCAGCCTGGTCTACAAGAGCTAGTTCCAGGACAGGCTCCAAAACCACAGAGAAACCCTGTCTCAAAAAAAAAAAATAAAAAATAAAAATAAAAGAGTCAGTGGCTGACTGTTTTGCTCTTCTGACCTTCAGGTTGAACCCCAATATCTGTCTCTGGGATTTTATTAATTATGCTACAATATAGGTCTTTCACTTGTTTGGTTAGAGTTACCCTGAGATATTTTTATATAATTTGTGGCTATTGTAAAGGGTGCTGTTCCTGTGATTTCTTTCTCAACCCATTTATCATTTGTATATAGGAAGGCTACTGATTTTTTTGTTAATTTTGTATCCAGCCACATTACTGAAGGTGTTTACCAGCTGTAGGAATTCCCTGGTAGAATTTTTGGGGGATCAGTTTTGTACACTATCATATCATCTTCAAGTAGTAAAAGTTTGACTTCTTCCTTTCCGATTTGTATCCATTTGATCTCCTTTTGTTGTCTTATTGCTTTAGCTAGAACCTTGAATATTATATTGAATAGATATGGAAAGAGTGGGCAGCCTTGTCCCTGGCTTTAGTGGAATCACTTTGAGTTTCTCTCCATTTAGTTTGATGTTGGCTATCAGCTTGCTGTATATTGCCTTTATTATGTTTAGGTATGCTCCTTGTATCCCTGTTCTTTTCAGAACCTTTATCATGAAGGGGTATAATACTTTGTCAAATGCTTTTTCTGCATCTAATGAGATGATCATGTGATTTTTTTCTTTCAGTTGTTTATATAGTGGATTACATTGACAAATTTTCATATATTGAACCATCCCTGCTGAATTTCCGGGATGAAGCCTACTTGATCACAGTGGATAATTTTTTTGACTCCAGAATTTTATAACCAGCTATTTACTATCATCTCCATTTGATTGTTCATAAGCAGCATAAGTTTAATATGTCCCAAATCAGGCTCCTGATCTACTTTAAGCCATGCCATAACCTTCTCCTGGGTAAATGATAAATTTTTCCTATGTATTCCTGACAAAAGCTTAGTCATTCTTCTTTCCCTCTCTTTTTGTACTCCACATTTGATTTAACTGAAAATTATATTGGTATAAGAACATAACAATAACCTGACAACTTTTCAACATCTTCAATGTTAACACACTGGTGTTTTCCAATGTTACTTATCACCCAAGTTATTGTGATAAAACTGGTCTCTGTATAGCCATTTTTGCTACCCCTTCCCTACTACAGTCTGTTATCCACATCGCAGCCCAAGGGAGCCTGATTAAAGCATGAGTTGAAAACAGCCACCTGCTCATAATTTCCCAGTGGTTATTAATTTTACTCAACCTAAAGCACAAAGTCCTTTCAATAGTCTGCAGAAAAATCAGTAAAAATGAATTCCATCCCATCATCTTTGCAACCTCATTTCTTACAGCTTATCACTTGTTCCTTTCACAGTAGGTAGTTTCCTTTCTTGTTCTTTATTTTAAATTATTTTTTTCATTCATAATTATGTGCATACATGTGAGTCTATATGTGGGTGTGTGTTCTGTTCCTCAGCAACCAGAAGAGGTGGACAGGTTACCTGGAGCTGGAGTTACAGGTAGTTGTGATCAACATGATATGGGGACTGAACTCATTTCCTCTACAAGAGCAGTATGTACCCTTAATCATTAAGCCATCTCTCCAGCCCCTTCTATTTTGTTCTTCAAACATGCCAAGAGTATTTCTAACTCAGGGCTTTTGTGCTTTATCTCCACGTGTTTGTAATTCTTTTCTGAGATAGTTACATGGATTGCTTTTCACATCCATCAAGTTATCAGACCAGCAGCTTCCAAAATCTTTGAATAGCTTACCGATACTAGGGAACACATCCATCCATCTGGATATCATTGCTGACCGACAGCCCAGAATCCTGCTCTTTAGCCTTACCTATGGAACAACTAAGATTCTGGAATACAAAATGGGAAGAAAAAAAAAAAAACTAAAACAGCAGTTCTCAATCTGTGGTTGTAACCCCTTAGGGGGTCAAACAACCCTTTCACAGGGGTTGCCTAAGACCATCTGAAAACACATATTTGCATTATGATTCAAAACAGTAGAGAAATTACAGTTATGAAGAAGTAATGAAAATAGTTTTATGGTTGGGGGTACCACAGCATGAGGAACTGTATTAAAAAGTCACAGCATTAGGAATATTGAGAACCACTGACCTACAAGGAGATCACGGAAACCCTAGACAGTAGTGCTGTCATAGCCCAGCAGTGGGTTTAGGGGAAGAAATGAAACAAATTGTTCTTAAAGGATTTGTTGATAGAATGACTTCTGATTAGGTAAGCTTTTCAGGAAATTGTATGGAAAGGCAATAATCTTCCTTTGCTCTTCAAAATCTCTCCTTCACAGACAATCTAATCCCTTCATGACTTCAATTGTTCTCTTCTTTGCAAAGTAACTCACCCCGTTATTTTGAGCATCAAACAAAGGCAGTCAATTTGCTTAAGACATACAGACATAAATTTCTCAAACTCAGACCATTTTCCTCCATCTTCACTGTTATCACCATTGTCCAAGCCATTACTAACTCTAATTGGAACTAATTCAACATCTTACCCCTCTCCCTATTTCTGCTCATTCACACATCCATGACACATTCCCAAAATGTGTAGAGTTATTTTATCATACCATGTCTGATTAAGTCATTCTCCACCCAAATCACACTCTACTCATGACTACAAGGTTCTCCATCATGTCCAGTTGTGAGTTCTATAAAAATAGTAATATTACTTTCTTCACTAAAGTTTCTCCAACTTATAGAGCAGATATATTCATGAATAATCAGTAAAAATTTATATGATTTTCTCATGCTACTTCAATCCAATAAACTTAAGTCTTCCAGAAAACATACACAAGATTCTGATCTGTAGCCTCTGGAATTATCTGATTACAAGATCTAGTTGTGACTGTCTCCCACAAGGCCTAATTTAAAATTCTGTAACAACTTTAGGCAATCAACCATGGTGCACTACTAGTTTATCAATATAGGCCATTGTTTTTCTTCCTCCTTTTCTTGACTCCTGTCATCAACTTCAGTTAATTATCAATTCTTAAAGAGAATGTTAGTTTTTTATTTCATTTGAGATTTTTAAATTTACTCTTCCAAATGTTGTTTAACAAATGCTGTTTAACAAAAGATTAAGAGTATGGATTTTTTTAATAAAACAAACATAGATTCAAATTCTTACTCTACCAGAAATTAAGAGTAAATCCATATCTATGAGCCCTACTTTATACATGTATAAAATTGAATGGTGATATTCAACTCATCAGGTTGTTGTAAGGATGCAATGAGACAATCCATAAGGAAGCACTTGAACATAATTGTCCTAAAATGATGGGTTTATATTTATACATAAACAAATCTCTTGCACATATGGTATCATATAACACACTGCTCTGTTAATTTTTTCTTATACAGTGTATTTTCTATAACTACATGAGGGCAGAGACTATGTCCATCTATGATAATTACTATATAACTACAGTCAATCAGTGCATGTACATATTTATTGAATGTAATCAAAAGAAAAGGTAGTTAAAACATGGCAGAGCAGAGACTCAAGAAAACTGGGTCTTTGACAATATAGTTGAATTATAGATTTCCCTACACTGGAGCCAGCCTGTATTAAGATTCTTCGAAACATTAGATAATAAATCTCTTTTTGATTTATGCCTTTCTCCCACTTTTTTTTCCATTTTTTTTATTGAGAAAAGGAGAAAAAAAAAGTTTCCACCTCTTCCCACCTCCCATTTCCCTCCCCCTCCTCCCACCCTTCTCCCCCCCCTCCTACCCTTCTCCCCCTCCCCCCACTCCTCTCCCCCTCCCTCTCCAGTCCAAAGAGCAGTCAGGGTTCCCTGCCCTGTGGTAAGTCCTAGGTCCTCCCCTCTCCGTCCATTTCTAGGAAGGTGAACATCCAAACTGGCTAGGCTCCCACAAAGCCAGCACATTACGTAGGTTCAAAACCCCGTGCCATAGTTGAAAATCTCCTAACTGGTACAATAACATTCACTGCATGAGCATGTGATATTTTATTTAATCTAGTCTCATTAAATATATGCATTGTGTATTTGACTAATTATGCCAAGTTAAAATTCTTAGAAACGAAATTTGTGAATCAAATATTATACTTACCTAATTTTTTTATAATTCATTAAATTATGCTCTATAAATATTTTACTGAACATTCATGAATAGTGTATGGTAATATCTATATTAGGTATTACTGTAATTTTTAACTCTTTGCAGACTTGGGAGGTTAATAATAAACCAACATTTTAGTTTTTAGTGAGAGATGTATGACATAGTCTCTCTTTGTAGCCCAAGCTGCCCTGAAGCACGTTATACAGACTGACCTAAACCTCATGGAAACTCTCCTGCCTCACACCAATATTTTTAAATGTGCATATCTTTGATTATTGAATTTCTGTGCTTGAAGTTAAAAGTAGTTCCAACTAATAGTGATGACCTTTTTTCTTATGAGTAAAACCACCTTATACATGAAAATTTCTTCTCTGATCTTCATATGTGTCAAAAAATTCATAATTATAAAACATTCTGGTGTTTGGTAATACAGAAGTCTCTAAGATTTAGCAATAAAATCTATTATCTGAAAGAAACTGGAATCAACCTTTGTCTCAGAATTGATTAACCAAATAGTTGGAAGACATGCTGGGAGGAAGAATTACTTTCCACTGAATAACAAGTTTCTATCATTTAATTTTAAAGATTTTGTAAATATTTGTTGTTGCCTTTTTCTAAATGTGTGTTTGT
The DNA here is from genome assembly GCF_018167655.1 of Microtus oregoni. Classification (NCBI taxonomy): domain Eukaryota; kingdom Metazoa; phylum Chordata; class Mammalia; order Rodentia; family Cricetidae; genus Microtus; species Microtus oregoni. The sequence continues at coordinate 137,412 of NW_024543224.1, read as the reverse complement.
GTGTACACATATGTACATTCATATGTACATTTGTGCCAGTGCCCATGGAATCCAAGAGAGGGCGCTGGATACCCTGGAGCTGAACCTACGTGCTGTTGTGAATCACCTGATATGGGTTGGGGGAACTGAACTCCAGCCCTCTAAAAGCAGCAGTGCTCTTAACCAGTGAGCCATCTCTCTAGCCTCTCCCCCATGTGCCTTGGGTTTTATATCATGTAATTTACATAATAGTATGTTGTCTTGATATTTTGTAGCAATAATGTTAGCTGCAGATAGGCCTAATTAGGCCTATCTGCAGCTAAAAGATGGAGATGGATTTCAGATTTCGTCAGGAATCATCAGGAATCGCCATGTCTAGCCATTGATCTATTTTTCTACTCCTAAAATAATGCTACATTCTTTTAGCTTGGGTAACTCAATCACATTTTTCAAATTACTTTTTGTCTCCTCAAATTTGTCTTTGATACGTTTATGCAGAATTTTAGAACTTGAACACAAATGTTTCAACTTTTTGCTGAGACAGGGTTGGAATTTGAAATCTATTTTCACTCAACAAAGAAAGATGGTAGGCACACTCATCTTTGCAAAGTTTACATAATATATCAATCATTTAATGCTTTGTTCCTGTTAGTAACTGTTTGTTGTTTTCTCATTTTTAGTCATTTTCTTTTTATTCCAAGGTTTTTTTTTTAAGTTCTAAATGGATTGTGTCATTATACTGGTTTTAATTGTTCTAACATCGTTTCTAGCATGTAGGAAATCTATGGATTTGTTTATATTTAAAGCGTATAAAATATTGATTAAACTCTATTATTCAAATAATTTTCCAATGGGTTGTCTACTTTTTAGACAGACATCATAATCCATGTTTTCTTCCTCTAGTGTCTACATTTCATTTTTCTTATTACAATGATTAAAATTGAATTAACATGGTAACAGCAGTAACAGTAAATGTCTTTTTCCTGCTTCTAGCATTTTAACCTTATTTTATTATGCTACATAATTTTAGCATATATTTTTTACATATTCTACTAAGTATTTAGAGGAAGACTTTATGTTTAGGTTTTCAATTGTCTTTCTGGTATTCATTGAGAGAATCAAATGGCTTTCAGTCATTAACCTGTTGATGTAATTATTTCAGTAAAGTTGTTTTCCAGGCATTAGTGTTGCACACCTTTAATCCCAGCACTTGAAAGGCAAGGGTAGATGAATATCTGTGAGTTCAAGGCCAGCCTGTTCTACAGAGCAAGTTCCAGGACAATCAAGTCTATATACAGAGAAACCCTGTCTTAAAAAACCAAACAACAAAACATTTTTTCACATACTTAGACTAAACACAGTTTGTTTTTAAAATACTGCCTGATGTTTATTGACTATCATTTAGGTTATTTATATTTGTACTCATGTTTTTGACTGGTTTATAACAGTATTTCCAGCTATGTAGTCCAAGGTGCTAAATCTGGTGGTAGGAGGCATGTACACTAAATAAATTTGAAAAACCATAGATTAAACAGAGTTAATAATATTCTGTAGGACTACACTATTACAGATTTGAACTACCCATCTGGTGACAATGGGCCATCTTCTCAATCTCTGTGACAACAGCTGTATTTTATAGAATATCAGTTTTCAATAAGATAATATTTCGTTTTCCAAATATATTCATTGCTCTTCCCTGAAGTAGGATTACCTCTCCCATGAGGCAGGCTTCACTGTGGGCTGAGAGTTCCCAAGCTAAATGGTTTTCTAGCAACAACATGGATTCTGAAGTTAACAAACAGCAACGACACTCTTGGCTTGGAGTGGGCATGTGGCCACTAGGATTGGGAATGACTACAAGAACATTATGTAGACTGTCAATGCATATATTCTCATGGGTAAATTTTAGTAATATGTATCATCCTTGAAGATAACATATTTCAGGTGAATTTTTACATGTGGTATACAATTATACACTGTGTAATTAAGAAAAATTGTATGAGTAGATAGAAATTCCTCATTTTCATATTCATTTGTGTTTTTATTATTCAACATTGTTAAATGTTTACTTACTTTTAATTAATAATTTCAAAGAATCAGCTCTTGATCTTAACAGTTTTGCTATTTCTGAATTATATTTTTGTTATTTACATAACTCATTATTTGACTTTTCATGTGAGTATGTCTGTGGTTATTCACATGAAAAGTACTTTTTACTATACTCCATACATTTAAATATAATGGATTCATATTATGCAATTATGTGATTATGACCCTTATTTAAATCTTCGAGATCCTTTGTGGGTTATAATTCCAATGTCATTTAAACTTTCAAAGCCACTTAGCTCTTTCCTGTATTGATTTATCATCATGTGGCCAGTCTGGGAACTGGGCAGGATCTTTTGGTTTAGTTAGAATAAAAAAATGGAGTTAAGGTTTTATACTGCAGACAGGAGTCTGAGAGTTCAAAATAGACACTATGGGGTCTCTTTCCAGACTTTATTTCCACGTTACTTTCTCTGGTAGTCTCCATTCTCCTTAGGCACCCTCTGGGAACTCCAGGGAAAAATATTCAGAGTTTTAGTTATCTGGCTTTGCCATGATGTCAGGTTCACAGCAAGGTTTATAGGTATTAAGGATTATCTTGCACTTTCCTGATGTTTCACTGATATTTTCTGCTGTGGGATAATGCTTTTGTACACTGTAAAGATTTGTCATTCAGGGGCTGGAGAGATGGCTCAGCGGTTAAGAGCATTGCCTGCTCTTCCAAAGGTCCTGAGTTCAATTCCCGGCAACCACATGGTGGCTCACAACCATCTGGAATGAGGTCTGGTCTGTCTTCTGGCCTGCAGACATACATACAGACAGAATATTGTATACATAATAAATAAATACATAAATATTAAAAAAAAAGATTTGTCATTCATATTGGTTTAATAAAATATTGATTGGCCAGTAGCCAGTTAGGAATTATAGGTAGGGAAACCAGACTAGGAGAATTCTGGGAAGAGAAAAAGCAGAGAGTGAGTCACCAGCCAGACACAGAGGAAACAAGATGAGAATGCCTCACTGAGTAAGGTACCAAGCCATATGGCTAAACATAGATAAGCATTATCAGTTAATTTAAGTTGTAAGAGCCAGTTAATAACAAGCCTGAGCTAATAGGCCACACAGTTTATAATTAATATAAGCCTCTACATGTTCCTTTGGTACTAAATGGCTGTGGAATCAGGCAGGACAGAAACTTCCGTCTACAATTTTCCTTTTAGTGACTGAAATACTTGCTCTGTAATAAGTCTTTCTCTGTCCCCTCAGCCAGTTCCCAAATGAAAACATGGAGACTTGTTAATTATAAAAGTTTGGCTATTTGCTTAAGCTTTTCCCATTAGCTCTTATAACTTAAATTAACCCTTACTTTATTAATTTATGTTCTACTAAATGGCTTGTGGCTGTTACCTCTTCTCTCACATGCCATGTTTGTTCTGTGTCTCCTGGTGTCTTTACCACATGCCTAAATTCATCCTCCTCTTCCTCTCTCTCTCTCTGGAAATGTTGTTTATATATCCTGCCTAACTATTGGTCATTCAGCTTTTTATTAAACCAATCAGAAGACACGTTGGCAAAGATACATCTTTACAGTGTAAACAAATGTTCTGCAACATTGCTCCATATATGTTGTCTACACTCAGTGAGAGAGGGAAATTTTCTCTAGCATGCCTACACATTAAAATCAACTCAATTTTTGAGAGGTTAGCAACATAAATGCAGACAGGATAGTATTTTTAGTATTAATTTATATTATTCTGAAAATTTTATATTTATAGATCTAAATGTAACATATATAAAAGAGAATTTTCATTATTGGAAGTTGTGGTATAAATTGAACACCAAAATTGGAAGTTGTTTGGCTTAAAATTTCTAAGATATTTGATGAAATATTCAGCTACTCCTGGAAGAAAATAATACTACGCATTTTTATAAATTATGGTGATTTGAATAAGCGTGGCCCCCAAAGACTCATATCTGATTGCTTAGGGAGTGGCATTAAGAGGTATGGCTTTGTTAGAGGAAGTGTGTCACTGGGGGTGGGCTTTGGGCTTTCAAATCCCCAAGCCAGGTACTGTGCTTCCTGCTGCCTATGATCCAGATGGAGAACTCTCAGCTCCTTCTCCAGCAACATTCCTGCCTGTATGCTTCCATTCTTCCTGCCATGATGACAATGGACTAAGCCTCTAAACCAATAAGCCAGGACCAAGTAAATGTTTTCCTTTATAAGAGTTATCATGGTAATGATGTCTTATCACAATAGAAGCCCTAATAAGAACATTCAAGACTCAAAAATCAAGTATTCCAGCCAGAAATTTACTCTCCTATTGCCCACATTTTCTTTGCTGATACTTGTTTTGTCTAAGGATATTTTTAATAAATGGGGCTGAAAGTTGGGTATAGTGGTACATGCCTTTAATCCCAGAACACAAAAGGCAGAGACAGTTGGATCTTTGAGTTTGAGGCCAACCTGGTCTAAATAGAGAATTTCAGGACATCCAGGGCTACATAGAGGACCTTATCTCAAAAACAAAACCACAACGAAAATAATGCTGAAAGAATTGAGAATGCTTATGCAAATAAATGAACCTTGACTTTTACTTCATACCATATACAGAAATTGGATAAGAACTAAAATCAAAACTTCTAAACAAACCTAAATAGAAAGCTTGACATCTTGGGGCATGCCTACAATCCCAACACTTGAAAGATGGAAGCATGAGGATCTGGAATTTAAGGTCAGTCACAGCTACACAGTGAATTTAAAGCCAGCCTGGAATACATGATACTCTGTCTCAAAAAAGGAGGGAGGGATAGAGAGAGGAGATAATAAACCAAATAGGAATATATATACACACACACACACACAAAGACACACACTTTTTGTGGTGCTGGGAATCAAATCCAGGCCTCATATGTACTAGGTAAACAATCTAGCACTAAACTACATTTCCAGTGAAAAAACAGAAATGTAAATAAAGGAAATATACTAGACAGTTTTAAAAACTAACAAGTATAACTTAATCAAAATTGAAAGGTTAGGGAACTGGCTTAGTTGGTAAAATGCTTGTCTTGAAAGCATGAGGACCTGAGTTCAATCACTAGAACCCAAGATACTGGAAATATAGAGACAGACAGGTCTTCATGGCTCATTGACCAGTCAGCCTAGCCTAATTCATGAACTCCAGGCCATTACAAGACCTGGTGGATGGCACCTGAGGAATGATACCTGAGGTTGTTTGCTGGCTTCCACATGAATGACCATACACATGCATGCACACACACACACACACATATAATGAAAATTATTTGGTCTTTAAATGACTCTTTAGAAAATGGAAAGGCAAATCATAGACCTGGAAGTAATATTTGCAATATTTAATTAAAATTTATAACTAGAATATATAAATGGTTCTCAAAATGAAATATTTATTTTTTAATTAAAATTTTAAATTAATGTTTAATGAAGATAAACAATCCAAACACTATACACGATAAGCATTAATAGGAAGGCACATAAGAGAAATACTCTGACCTCCACCCCATCGATCAGAGCCTATAAGCTATAAGTCCCACAAACCCTCCTATGCCCAGCAACCTCAGAGGAACTCTGAAACACAGGCTACAACTACACAGAGAGGACCAAAAGGTGAGTGACCACCCACCCAATGATGCACCCTACTCTCTAAACCCTCCATACCGGGGCAAAACCCCAGGCCCCTTCCCCAACCTGCCACAGCTTCTCTAGCCAGCCAACAGGCAAGCTTTCTGTAGGTAGAATGTTCCAACACTCCCACCCCATTGATTGGATCCTGTAAGCTACAAGTCCAATTCCACCCCAAACCCTCCTATCCCCTGGGACCTCACAGGAACTCTGAAGCACAGGCTGTGACTACACAGGCAGGACGAAGAGAGGAACTCTGAAGCACAAGTTATGGCTGCACAAAGTGGACCAATAGAGCAAACCAAGGGAGCTGACCAAAAGATTGGATGAAGAGAATGGGGGAAGAAAGATCTCAGTGGCTCCCTGAGTCACCTACAGCAACACTATAGAGCAGACCAAGAACAATTCCCAAAGTCACAGACAGCTACTGCTGTCTTTGGACCAAGAGGCAAAGACACTACAAGCATCAACTGGAGGAAGTGATGGGTAGGTTCTAATGCAAGAATTCATTCAACCAAAAATTCAACATGGTAACACCAGAAAGCAGTGGTAATACAACAGGAAGACTTGGTCATCCTAACCCAGAAGAAGAAATTTTTAAACGTAACTTTATGAGAAAGATGGAAATCTTTAAAGATAAAATAAAAATCCCCTTAAAGAAATGTAGGAAAAGATGAACAAAAAATCGGAAGAAATACATAAATCTCTTAAAGAACCACCCCCCCCAAAAAAACAAGAAAAAACATTCGAACAGGTGATAAAAAAATTCCTTAAAGAAATGTAGGAAAAGATGAATAAAAAATTGGAAGAAATACATAAATCTCTTAAAGAACCACCCCCCCCCAAAAAAAAACAAGAAAAAAACATTCAAACAGGTGAAGCAAAAAATTCAGACAATTCAAGACTTGAAGACTGAAATAAAGGCAATAAAGAAAACACAAACCAAAGGAATTATGGAAATGGAATGTCTGGGTAAATGAATGAGAACTATAAATGAAACCGTAACCAACAGAATACAACAGATGGAAGAAAGAAGCTCAGGTGTTGAAGATACTATAGAGGAAATAGATTCATCAGTCAAAGAAAACATTAAATCCAACAAATTCCTTATACAAAATCTCCAAGAAATCTGGGATGTCATAAAAAGACAGAAGAAGAAAGAAAAAGAAGAAGAAGAAGAAGAAGAAGAAGAAGAAGAAGAAGAAGAAGAAGAAGAAGAAGAAGAAGAAGAAGAAGAAGATCAGCAGACCAGCTCACAGGCACAGAAAATATATTCAACAAAATCATAGAAGAAAATTTCCCAATCTAAAGAAGAATATCCCTATGAAAGTACAACAAGCTTACAGAACACCAAATACACTGGACCAAAAAAAAAATCCTTTTCCATATAATAAACAAAATGCAAAACATATAGAATAAAGAAAGAACCTTAAGAGCAGCGAAGGAAAAGGGTCAAGTAACATATAAAGGCAGACCTATCAGAATAACAACCAACATCTCAATGGAAATCATGAAAGACAGAATGTCCTGTACAGATGTGCTGCAGACACTAAGAGACCACAGATGCAAGCCCAGACTACTATACCCAGCAAAGCTTTCAATCAGCATCAATGGAGAAAACAAGATATCCCATGACAAAACCAGATTTCAAAAAAATACCTATCCACAAACCCAGTCCTACAGAAAGTACTAGAAAGGAAACTTCAACACAAAGAAGCTAACTGCACCCCCCCCCAAAAAAAAACACATACACACACAGAAAATAGATAATCTCACACCAGTAAACCACAAAGAAGAGAAACAAAAACTATCATGGAAAATAACAGGAATTACCAATACTGGTCATTAATATCTCTTAATATCAATGGACTCAATTCACCTATAAAAAGACACAAGCTAAGAGAATGGATGCGAAAGCAGGATCCATCCTTCTTCTGTATAGAAGAAACACACATCAACCTCAAAGACAGACACTACCTCAGAGTAAAGTGTTGGGAAAAGTTTTTTCCAATCAAATGAACCTAAGAAACAAGCAGGTGTACCTATCCTAGTATCTAACAAAATTGATTTCAAACTAAAATCAATCAGAAGATATGGAGGACACTTTAAACTCATAACAGGAACAATCCATCATGATGAAGTCTCAATCCTGAATATCTATATCCCTAATACAAGAGCACCCATATATGTAAAAGTAAGATTACTAAAACTTAAATCGCACATCAAACCCCACACACTAATAGGAAATTTCAACAATCCACTCTCACCAATGGATAGGTCAACCAGACAGAAATTTAACAGAGAAATAAGAGAACTAAAAGATGTCATGAAACAAATGGACTTAACAGACATTTATAGAACATCCCACCCAATCAGGAGAGAAAATACCTTCTCAGCACTTCATGGAACCTTCTCTAAAATTGACCACATACTTGGTCACAAAAAAAAACCCTCAACTGATTAAAAAAAATTGGAATAACACCCTGAATCTTATCAGATCACTATGGTTTAAAGTTAGAATTTAATAATGACAATATTTGGATAAAGTCTATAAACTCATGGAAGTTAAACATGGAAATACTAAACTACCCCTGGGTCAAGGAAGAAATAAGAAAGAAATTAAAGACTTTCTAGAATTCAACGAAAATGAAGGCACAATGAACCCAAACCTATGGAACACAGTAAAAGCAGTGCTAAGAGGAAAGTATATATCATTAAGTGCCTACATAAAGAGGCAAGGAAGTCCACCTTGGGCTAGAGCAGTCCTGAGGAAAAAAAAAAAAACCCACAGGAGTGGTAATGAACCAGCTACTTAGGCTAGAGTGGGCCTGAGAAAGTGAGCTCCATCGGAGCAGGAACAGAACCAGTCCAGGGACATTGGCGGACCAGGACTGAGCCAGTGACCTGGGCCAGAGCAGACCTTAGACAGTGAACTCCACAGGAACAGACACAAGGGAGCAACCACTGAGTGAGACCAAGACAGAGACTGCTGAGGGTCCGAATGTGAATCTGGGACCTTCAAGGGAGTAGACCTAAGGCAGGACCCCTGTGGGTCTGGGTGTGAGTCTAGGACCTCCGAGGAACTAGGCCTGAGCCAGAACCTCTGCAGGTTTGGGCATGAATCTGGGACCTCCAAGGGAGTAGGAAGAAACCAGAGATCTCTACATGTCCCGGCATGAGTTTGGGACTGCAGAGAGGGTATGTCTAAGCCAGAACTTCTGTGGGTGTGCCCATTGGTCTGGGACATGAAATGGAATAGGCAGGAATCAGAAACTTCTGCAGGTCCCAGTGTGAGTCTGGGAACCTCTCCTCAGAGTAAGCCTGTGCCAGATCCTTTGCGGGTCTGGGCGCACCCAAGCCTGGGAACTCCCAGAGTAGGTCAGAGCCAGAGGCCTTTGCAGGACCAACTCCAAGCCAGGAACATCTACAGGAATGGATCCAGACCAGGGACATTTATAGAAATAGGTCTGAGCCAACAACCTAGGATGGAGCAGGCCTGAGACAGCAAACTCCAAAGGAGTGGAGCAAAGCCCTGGAGCACTGAGCAACCTCCAGGAACATAGAGTGACCAAAGGGATAACTAAAACTGTGGCACTGACTGTACCATGAGGAACAACCATCTGAGCCTGGGATTTACTGGCACTTAGAAGATTAATCAACAGAATTACAGACAGCTCCAATCACACCTATTAGAGGAAAAGATGAGTAGAAAAGGTAAGAACACATGCTACACCACAAAGAGCAACATGACACCATTAAAACCTAAAGATCCTTCAACAGCAAGACTTGAAAAACCAGATATAGATGAAGCAGAAGAAAATGACTTAAAAACTAACTTCAGGAGAAGGTCTGAAACTCTTAAAGAGGAAATGAGAAACTCCCTCAAAGAAATGGAGGAAAAGACAAACAAAAAATTGGAAGACATCAGCAAATCCCTTAAAGAAAACCAAGAAAAAACAATCAAACATATGAAAGAAACTATTCAAGACATGAAATAGAGACAATAAAGAAAACACAAGCCAAAGAAATTATAGAAACAGAAATCATGAGAAAACTATCAGGAACCACAAACACAGCATAAACAGCAGAATACAAGAGACAAAAGAGAGAATCTCGAGCACTGAGGATACAATAGAGGAAATAGACTCATCAGTCAAAGAAGACATTAAATCTAACAAAACCTTAACCCAAAATATCCAGGAAATATGGAACACCATGAAAAAAAAAACTAAAATAGGTATAAAACAAGAAGAAACTCAACTCAAAAGCACAGAAAATATATTTAACAAAATCATGGAAAAAAACTTTCCCAACCTAAAGAAAGACATAGCTATGAAGATACAAGAAGCTTACAAAACACCAAATAGACTGGATCCAAAAAATATACCCTCAAAACATAATAATCAAAACACTAAACATACAGAGTAAAGAAAGAATATTAAGAGCTGCAAAGGGAAAAGGCCTAGTAACATAAAAAGGCAGACCTATCAGATCATTCATTATGAAAGAAATAATTTAGTAGAGTTAAGATTAAATATCTTTGGCTCCTGCCCCTGACAGTCTCCGGTCGGGGTCACGGGGACGTGAAGTCCGCTGCCTGGACCTTTGCAGACCATGCTGTCCCGGGTGGTACTTTCTGCCGCCGCCGCAGCGGCCCCGTGTCTGAAGAACGCGGCTGTCCTGGGACCAGGGGTAGTACAAGCGACAAGGGTCTTTCACACAGGACAGCCACGTCTCGCCCCTGTACCACCTCTTCCTGAATATGGAGGAAAAGTACGTCTTGGGCTGATTCCTGAAGAATTTTTCCAGTTCCTTTACCCTAAAACTGGCGTAACAGGACCCTACGTGCTTGGAACTGGGCTTAGCTTGTATTTTCTGTCCAAAGAAATATATGTGATTACCCCAGAGACCTTCTCTACCATAACAGTAGTAGGGTTGATTGTCTATGTGATTAAGAAATATGGTGCTTCTATTGGAGAATTTCTTGATAAACTTAATGAGGAAAAAATTGCTCAACTAGAAGAAGTAAAGCAAGCAACCATCAAACAATTCCAGGATGCAATTGACATGGAGAAGGCACAGCAGGCACTGGTTCAGAAGCGCCACTATCTCTTCGATGTTCAGAGGAATAATATTGCCTTGGCCTTGGAAGTCACCTACCGGGAACGGCTCCATAGAGCATATAAGGGAGATAAAGAATCGCCTGGACTACCATATTTCTGTACAGAACATGATGCGTCGCAAGGAGCAAGAGCACATGATAGACTGGGTGGAAAAGCATGTGGTGCAGAGCATTTCTGCACAGCAGGAAAAGGAGACCATTGCCAAGTGCATTTCCGACCTAAAGCTGCTTGCTAAGAAGGCTCAAGCTCAGCCAGTTATGTGAATGGAGCTATCTCAGTTGAGATGGCCAGAGAGAAATGGGAAGTAGTCTGTGTGAAGAACTCTTCCTGTATTGCTGTCTATTGAAATCACAGTGTACCTTTCCTGAGAAATGATCGAGATTCATTTATTTAGTGACTTAACCCTATTGGCCAGTCAGGTATTTCTGATCCTTGTGTATCTGGAGTTGACTGAAGATCACCTTTGAATAAGTAACTTGCAGTAACTTGCTGCCCGACTAAAATTACCAAATTATAGTTTAAACTTGTAATTAGTTATACAATTTGCAATAAAATGACATTTGAAACAGAAAAAAAAAGATTAAATATCTTTCATTTACTAGGAACTAACAGTGCTCATGAAACATTAAACATTTATCGAATGATTAACTTAATTTGTACTGTATAATTTATTGTTACCACACGGCAGTTTTCTTCACATTCCTTACATTAACTGCAGATTCATATTTAATCTTTCTAGATATTTAAAACAAAATAGATGTTTACAGAAGAGAAACACCATTCCTATATTAACAGGAACACCCTGTACCAATATATCTACTACAGTGTGGGAAAAATAGTACTTACAAACTTCAAATTCTAAAATTTAAAAAATTCATAAAAGAGAAACTAAACCAAGAAAGTTTGAGAGGAGTTGAGGTATGGGAAAAACATGATCAAAATATATTGTCCAAAAAAGTTAGTAATAAAAAAAGAAAGTTTGGTATATTTCAGATTAAAATCTTATTTATCTGTATTCCTTCCAATGGGATTTTCTGTTGTTTCCACAAAAAAGCTCTTAACATATACTAGTTAGGTACATGTAAATGAACCCCATAAAATGTGAAAAGACCTATGTTAACCTTAGATATCATCTGAAATGTTTTTCTCATGTTAAAATATAAGTGCTAATACCTCAAAGTATTAGGATGAATGTGGGAAGTTAGAGAAATGAGTACATCATGAGGGCTCTGCCCTTGCACTTCAATTGAACTTACCAGTCTCCAGACCCATACAATATAAATGCTTGTTTTACCTGACTTTTGGTATTTTCCAGAAACCTACACAGATTAAGATAAAGATTAACATGAAAAAGGTATCAGGCAACAGTTTGAATATAATTGTTTTAATTACATGAAATACAAGTACAAAACATCGTACAAGTATACTTTTTTACTACATGGAGATAGAATAACATGCATCTATTTTTACCAGAATCTGTACCACGAAGTACTTTTACCACAGTGCCAATGTCTTTCCATCAATTTTATCATTCCTATGCAATTTTATCACAAATAAAAAAGCTTACAACTCTTTTGAACCAATGCAGATTTACATTTATGTTAATAGTCCTGTTCAAGGTGCTTTGGAGAACTGTTACATAATATAAAATTATCTTAGCATAAAGTTTTGAATGGGTAGTGTTCTCTCACATTGATCAAGTCTCCCTTATACTGGCATTGCAAAGACATAGCGTACTTATTTGGGGTCAAAATTTTATATATGTCAATAGCCCTCAAACTGTGTATGAAAGTAAATAATCATTTTCTGAAAAGATTAGAGTATCATAAAAGCTATTGGTATGGCAGAAATGCATGAAACCCCATTTATAGAACACAACAGCAACAAAGGATGATATCCTACAAAAACTAAAGAAAAACAAGTTTACAAATATTGAATTGTCTTTCTTGCCTCTAAAAGGTTTACCACATTAAGTGAGAGTAACATCAAGCGGTAAAGAAAAAATTGTGTAAATTGTGCCGGTGCTCAGCATTCAGCAGCCTCCATAGCATTCCTCACAGTTTTCGGCCATTTCAGTTAAGAGTTGTCTTATAACCGATAAAAATAAAACAAAAGCAGCATTACTTTGTAGGGAAATATGAAAAGAATACTGTTACTTTCATAAAATATTTGAAAGTAATTTTTGTTTTCATAAATAAAATGGTGTCCTTATGTTTTTATTATTTCTGCTGTGAAAAAAAAACACTCAAAGTTACATCAATCTTTAAAGATAAACACTGGCTTATTTAACATGTTTGGAAACCTGAACCACATTTTCAATTCCGGTATTATGCTTTGTTCTTGGTAGAATCATCTTTGTTTCTTCTTTTGACATCCCAATTATAAACCCTAGCCATATCTGCAAGAATTGTCAAAGAAAATGCAAATATAATGCTAAAGATAACAAATGAAATTATCAGTAACTCATAAAGTGAAACAAAGACACAGAAATCACACAAACAAAAATACTAGTGGCAACTACTATTGACAGCCATGTTGTTATACTATCAATTGCTAAGAAAATTCTGGAATTAACTTCTAAAAAAATCAAGACTTCCAATCAATAACTGCTTAGCATATCTAGTCAACTATAACACTACACTTAATGAATATATGCTAGATACTCTCAACAAATTTGAGACATATTACAATACTACCCAGGCTTTCCTGAAACTCATGGGTTCAGACTAAAACCCCAAACTCCCAAGTATATGGAACTGTAGTGTACATACCACTATGACTAACTCATTTTTTCTATTATTTTGTCAAGTTTTAAAACTAATTCTTCATTCACAAAGTTTCAAAAATCTCTGACTCTATATCCCAGCACAAAATGTTAAAATGAGTACAATTATTAAAAATTTTATATCTTACAGTTCTCTGGGCTTAACAGATCCTCTAGTTTACTAAGTATCTGTGTGACTAGGTACTCTACACATACTTGAATTAGCTAGTTGAAGTCCCTTCCTTCATGGAGTTTAGATTCATCAGAACTTATTCTAATGTCTGTCTAGCACTCTAACTTTTCCAGTTTATACATTACTATATCAATGATAAATGGCATTTCTCCAGGTTTCTAGGATCCAACTTAGGTGACTTCTTCCATTGAATCTCATTTTCTCGCACAATAACACCTTTTCTTTTCCATAAAGTCTAGCTTCTCCCAGAGCCCCAGAATCTCACAGCTGAATCAAGTGTTCACTAATCAGATGATCCTGCCACTAAGCCTCAAAACAAACCTCTCTTGCAAGAACATACCTACTACATGCTACATGTTGGGAGAGACTGTAGGTCCTACAATTGAAAAGCTTTGGGTTAAGCAAGAAAAACAAAGTACTATATGTACAGTGGGGGACTGCTCTGACAGAATTAGAAAGAGTTGAGAAATTCTCTGATGTTTAAATTGAAATATGAAGGATAAAGGATTACCATCAAGTATAAAAAGAGAAATAGTTCTAGGTAGGAGGAACAGATGAAGGAAAGAACAAAAGGAAACACAAAATGCCTGTGGTATTTTAGGGGTGAGTAAAATAACACAGAGGACTTTTAAATGTTTGTGAAATTAAACTATTTGATTATAACAGTGGCAGGAGGGCTGGGGACAGATGATTGACAGGTTTGGGAGCTCAGTCGGAACAGAGAATAACAAACAGCTCATGTTCTGTGACATAGTACAATGACTATGGTGGACATTTTATTGTATGCCTCAAAGTAGCTAGAAGAGAATTTTTAATGTTTTTTTTTAACTGATTAAGTCAATTTATTTGAAAAAACTTACTGAGCAGTGTGAATCTGCTTGCTGTTCATGTCTCTATATTTCAAATTTATTATTTTATCTCTAAGCTTTTTGATTCAAATAAGATAGCCATTATCTTATACAATCTCCAACTTCACATTTATTTAAGAATAAAGTCATGGGGGGACTGGAGAGATGGCTCAGAGGTTAAGAGCACTGGCTGCTCTTCCAGAGGTCCTGAGTTCAGTTCCTAGCAAGCACATGGTGGCTCACAAAGCATCTATAATGAGATCTGGTGCCCTCTTCTGGAGTACAGGCAGAACACTGTATACATAACTAAATAAATAACTAAATAAATAAATAAATCTTAAAAAAAAAAAAAGAATAAAGTCTGTCTCCCCATAAAAACAACATAGGAATTTTAAAAAATCTTTCTCCTTCTCTTTGCCTATTTCTTAAAAGGATACTGACTTCTGTAGTAGTAAACTGATCTCGAAGAAAGTCAAGGTCTTCCTCAAGAGAATCCAGATTCTTTGTGGCAGTTGATAAATTCTTTTCCAACAATGCCTGAGCTTCATCAATATCGTATTCAAGCATTACATTAGCCTAAAGAGAAAAAAGTCATGACAATTACTTAACAATCTCCATGTTAATGCAAATGTCTGCAAACTGCAGCCCCTGAACCAAACCAGCCCACTGTCTTATACTGTGCTACAGCAGAGCATAAGACAAAGACCATACAGCCTTAAAAAATAGAAAATATTACTATTTGAGCCTTTACAGAAAACTTGCTGACCCCAGAGTTACAGATATGTAGAAAATGAAATATCAATACACATAATCACAACACACATTATGAAATGGGAAAAAGAATAGTGTGTGTTACCATTTCTGTAAAAGGGCAGATGGATATGGTCTTTACCTATGAATGTATAAAATTTTTCTTGAAGGTACTGTGGGACAATGATTTTACCCTATAAAGATATGCTTCTTGTACTTGTTTAATAAAATGCTGATTGACCAGTAGCCAGACAGGAAGTATAGGTGTGATAACAGCGATCAGACAGGAAGTAAAGGTGGGGCAACAAGAATTCTGGGAAGAGGGTAGTTTCAGTCTGTAGTTGTCACCCAGACAGAGAGGAAGCCAGACACAGAGCAAACAAGATGTGACTGCCTTGAAAAAGGTACCAAGCCACGTGGCTAACATAGACAAGAATTATGGGCTGATATAAGTTATAAGCACCCACTGAGACGGTGGGGCTGATCTATTGGGAGCTCACCAAGGCCAGCTGGACTGGGACTGAAAAAGCATGGGATAAAACCGGACTCTCTGAACATGGCGGACAATGAGGGCTACTGAGAAGCCAAGGACAATGGCACTGAGTTTTGATCCTACTTCATGTTCTGGCTTTGTGGGAGCCTAGCCAGTTTGGATGTTCTCCTTCCTAGACCTGGATGGAGGGGGGAGGACCTTGGACTGCCCACAGGGCAGGAAACCCTGACTGCTCTTCTGACTGGAGAGGGAGGAGAGGGGAGGGGGGCATGGGGAGTAGGGGGAGGGGGAGGGAAATGGGAGGCAGGGAGGAGGCGGGAATTTTTAATAAAAAAAAGAATTAGTTAATAAGAAGCCTGAGCTACTAGGTCAACCAGTTTATAATTAATGTAGACCTCTGTGTATTTCTTTGTGACTGAACGGCTACAGGACCAGGTGGGACAGAAACCTCTGTCAACAGAAACCTCAGTCAACATGAAGGATACCAAGAAATAGACTACTGGTTACTTTAAAGGCAGGTACACTGTGCTAAAGAGAAGTAGGCTCTTCACAGGATATCTTTGCTATAGATTTGTCTCCCAGAATGAAAAGTACCAAATACATATACTAGTAGAATATTGAGACAGGGTCTTTAGGAAGCCATTAGATTTAGATGACATCATGAGGAACTTACATGATGGCATTAGTAAGCTAGTATGCCTTACAGTTTTACCAAATGATCTCTTCTACCATATGACACAGCCTATGGCCCTCACCGGATGCTGGCACCATCCTCTTGGACTTCCCAGTTTCCAGACATAGCAAACAGACCTAATACTTTATAAATTACCCAGTCGGTGATAATTGACTCATAGAGAAAATGACTAAGATGGTGCTTTCATGCCTTTTAAATTACATATAAAAATATTATCTGTCAAACAAGTATTAAAGCTTAACAGAGACTTGTGGCTATAATCCTGGAATGCAGGAGGTTGAGGAAGGGGGAATCTGAGCTCAAGACCAGTCTGTGCTATATAGTAAGAGTTTGTCTCAGGAAAGAAAAACAGAAAAAGTCACATCTATTCTAATACTCAGGAGGCAGAGATCAGTAGTTCATGGTCATCCTCAGCTACACAGTTTGTTGCAAGCCTGGGATACAAAACAATCTGTCAAAGAACAAAGAAGCAAAAAGCATTAACCCATCACTTGCTAGTCTGAGGCAGGAAGAGTGGGAGGTCAAGGCCATCCTGGGTCACACAGGAAGGCCTTGTCTCAAAAAAACCAACCAAACAAAAAACAAAAAAAAAGAAAAACAGAAACTGGGGATGTATTTCATTGGTAAAACACTTGAGTAGCTTATGCAAGACTCTGTGTTCTGAAAGAAGATGGGTGGCTGCAATGGTAATTACTGAACCTCAAATAATTAAAAAACAGTACTTATTGAACTTCAATTAACTAAAATAACAGTAATTAAAACAAAAAAACACAAAACTAACATTAATAGTTGTACATAGTGGTTTATGCCTTTAATATCATAATTTTTGACAATGAGCAAGGAAGATCTCTTATGAGTTTGAGGTCAGCCTAGTCTAGGAAAGCCAGGACTACATAGAAAGACTCTTTATCAAAAATCAAAGAAAGAAAGGAAGCAAGCAATCAAGCATTAAAAGCCAGGACACATACATAACTCAAGAACACTGAAAATATATATTGGCACGAAAATTTATTCACAATAGCCAAAAAGGAGAGATATACCAAATATCTATTAGTTAATAATGAACGAACAAGATGTGGTTTATACACAAAACAGGGTATTTTGGGCTATTAAGGAATGAAGCCAATACACAGAGAAAGGATGTAAATTAGCAGTTGCTACGCTCTCAGCCATCTGGTAAAAATCAAGTACAGTGGATACCAGAAGAAAGGAAGTAGGAAAAGGAATGTAGAATGTTAATAGAAATGGGTTTCTTTATGGGGTAAATAAAATGTTCTGGAATAAAAAGAGATCACAGTTGCACATATACACTAAAAACTATGAAACTGTATACTTTTAAATAGTAAATTTTACCTTAATTGTTAAAAAAAAAGAGACAGTATCTTCAAAGAAATGATTTGGGACCTTTACACACAGCAACAATGTGGCACACAGCAGATAATGGGAGCTCTAAATTAATATCAGTAACCTAACTAGAACACAAGATTTTAGTCAGACACAAAGGAGAAATATAGCAGGCTACCATATTACATGTAGATGCTTTTTAAAAATGAATGCATAATGATTATCAGAGACTAGGAGGGGTTTTGAGGTAAGGTTAGAGGGAATTTGGTAATAGATACCAAAGCACAGTTCTAGTGTTCTAAAGAACAGTTGTGTTAACTACAGTTCATAATACTGTGTAGTGATACTTTATTTGTATTTTAATAAAGATTGCCACAAGATCAGAAAGTAAAACAGCCATACTGGTCAGCCTTACAGACCAGGCAGTGGTGACACACACCTTTGATCCCAGTAGCCACACTAATTTACCATAGAAACCAGATGATAGTGGTGCATGCCCTTAATCCCAGAACTAGAGAGGATTAGTAGACGGGAAGAGACAGAGATTACCAGAGGCAAGATCACCATTTTCGGACTGAGGTAGAAGTAAGAGCCAACAGCTGGCTGTTTTGCTTTCCTGATCTTCAGGTTGAACCCCAATATCCGTCTCTTGGTTTTTATTAGTTGTGCTACAATACTCTACTATTTCTATATATTTGGAGGAGGGGTGTTGAGACAGAGTCTTATCCCATAACCCAGGCTAACTTTGAACTTGAAGGAATTAGCCTACCAAAATGCTAGGACTATACGTATTGCCATAAAGCCTAACCCTTAGAGCTTAATGACTCTAAATTCAAAGTAGTAAAAAGATGATAATATTAAATTGCCCTTAGTAGATCAGTATACATTGTATATACATACTGAATTACCACACTATACCCTACAAACATGTATGGCCAAAATAACAATTAAAGGGTTGGTGTAAGTCAGACATACAGTAACTGCCTAGCAGACATAAGTCCTCTGAGTTCAACCCTAGTAAAACTAACTAAGCACATCTCTCTTTTGAGAAGTTGAGAACCGTGCCTTGAGGGTACTGTACTTTTCCTAAGCACCTTCTCTCTCTAAACATTCCCACTTAGATTTGAAACATTTCTTACAAATACTTCATAAACTTTGCTTCGTGCTGCCTTAGCCCTGAGTTATTGTCTGCAGCATAGTCAAAGACCCACTTTTACCTAGTAGCAGTCCCTAAAGAGGAAGAAAGATCCTCAGGCTACCAGCAGCAGTGTGCAATGTATCTCCCTACCACCACTGACACTAGGACTCAAGGGTGTTTGCTGAGGAATGGAACACAAGGGGATTTTGGAATATTTTGCACTGAAATGTAAATGACACTTGTATACACACCTCTTTTCAACTATACATTCCAGTATATCATACAGGAATGATCAGAACACTATATCATTGAAATCAGCAAATATTACAAATAAAGGTCTTTCCTCCCTAATTGTTCACCATTTTGTACCTAAATTGATTGCCACTTGCCAGCATACCAATGAATATACTTTGAAAATAGAAGAAAAAAAATTGATTACATTAAAACTACTGGTAATTCCCTAGGGACTCTACCTCTTAGTGTAAGCCTAGGGTCTCCCTAGTTCTGCCTCCACCCCTTTCAGCTTTTCCTTCTAGACCCCCCATTTCTTTGTGAAACCCAAGACCTGGGACCACAAATATATGTATTGCCTTTTCTATGTGAATTCTCAATATTGAACTCAGGTTTTCATGCTTGTAAAGCAAGTATTTTACCAAATGAGCCATAGCCCCTCCCCTCTATCTTCCTTATGCTATATTTTGAAAAGACAAAACAGTAACTGGAGAAGTAGTTGGGCATGGTGGCATGACTGCAATCTCAGTAGTGGGTAAGCAAAAGTAGGAGGATTAGAAGTCAAAGGACAGTCTGGGCTACATATGAGATGTTGTCTTAGAAAAACAAAGGGCTGAGGAATGTGGATCCATGGTAGAGTGCTTTCCTGGCATACTCAAAGCCCCGAGTTCACTCTCCACCCCCCACCTTCCCCCCACACACACATACACACACAGCTGAAGAGTAGGTTTGGACAGGTTTGCTTGGACTGGAAAAAACATTAAATGTGTGTATTCTTTTAAAGACACTCCTAATTCCAGTCCATTTCTAATAAAAGACCATTTGAACTCTACACCTTCATTCTTTCTAAACCAAAGAGAGATAAAGACATTACATCTTAAGAAAAAAAAAGTTTTGCTGGTCAGAAAACATTTTTTTACAAATACAGTGAGTAGCTGTGTCTGTAACATTTACTTACCCCCAACCACAGGCACACTTTATCAGTAGGAGGAACCGAAGCTTTGCAGTACAGGTTATCTGCCAGTAAGAATCTGGTCTCCATTGAATTGGTGGAGTCCTTTAAAATATGACAGTACCACAGACAGGTCAGGTTGATATCAAGGTTATAAAGGAGGGATCCCAAGACATTTAAAAGAGTACCAACATGAAGACTTACTTAGTAGTAAAAAAACAAATAGCTATTATATAAAGAATGGCTAAAATGACTTGGCATGGACTCTGATTCAGCTCCTTACTAGCTGTGTAAATTTGGCATGTCACTATTCATCTATGTCTCAAGTTCCTCATCCATAAAATAAAACAATAGTTCCTGCAGCTATCAAGGTTATAATAAGCCTCCAAGAAGTACATCTTAGTTTCAAAGTTAAGCAATGCCTAAGAGTAAAAGGATGAGCAAAACTACTTATTCAAATGGAACCCGGAAGCAAGCAGATGTCACTATCCTAGTATCTGACAAAATAGACTTCAAACTAAAATTAATCAGAAGAGATAAGGAGGATATATCACTCTAATCAAGGGAACAGTTAACCAAGAAGATATTATTATCCTAAACATATGTGCAAACTCATGGATGCCCAATTTTATTTTTTAAAAAAAAATCTACTACTGGATTTAAAGATGCAGATTAACATCAATCCATTATTAAGTAGGTGATTTTCAATACCCCACTTTCTCCAATAGACAGGTCATCTGGACAAAAGAAACAGAGAAACATCAGAATCAATTGATATCATACATCAAATGCACCTAACAGATGTCTACAAATATTCTATCCAAAGACCAAAGAATATACATTCTATTCAGCAACATATGGAAGCTTTTCTAAAATAGAGCACATCTCTGAAACACATTGAAAGCAGTCCCATGAAGAATATTCACAGTTCTAAGTGCCTACACTAAAAAAAAAAAGAGCACAAATAAATGACTTAATGATATAACTCAAAAAGTTGGAAAAAGAACAAACCAAATCTAAACTCAATCAATGTAAAAAAAAATAAAACTCAGAGCAGAAATCAACTAAATAGAAACAAAGAAAACAATATAGAGAATCAAAAAATCTAAGATCTGGTTCTTTGAGAAGACTAACATAACTTAGATACCCTTAGCCCAACTAACCAAAAGAAAGAGGGATCCAAAATAACAAAATCAGAAATGAACAGGAAAACATTACAAAAAAGAAATGTAGAATATTATAAGGGAATATTTTTAAAACCTGTATGCCATTAAACTAGAAAATCTAAAAGAAACATCTGAATTCAGCCAAACCACCAAAATTAAGCCAAGAAGTCAATGACTTAAATAGACTCCTAAGAAATAAATGTATGAAATAAAAGCCTTCCTTTTGGGACCCTTGTCTATTTGGATGCACACCTTCCTGAGCCTGGATGGAGCGGGGAGTGCCTTGGACTTCCCACAGGGCAGGGTTCCCTGCCCTCTCTTAAGGAGGGAGGGGGAGGAAGGAAGGAGAGTGGGGGAGTGGGAGGGGAATGTGAGGAGGGGAGGAAGTAGAAATTTTGATTCTTATTATTTATAAAGTAATAAAAAATTATCAGAGAGGGCTGGAGAGATGGCTCAGTGGTTAAGAGCATTACCTGCTCTTCCAAAGGTCCTGAATTCAATTCCCAGCAACCACATGGTGACTCACAACCATCTGTAATGGGGTCTGGTGCCCTCTTCTGGCCTTCAGGCATATACACATACAGAACATTGTACATATAATACATAAATAAATATTTAAAAAAAAATTATCAGAGAAAAAAAAGAAAAAGAAAAAAAGCCTTCCAGCTAAAATGAAGTCCAGGACCAGATGGATTCACAGAAGACTTATACTAGACATTCAAAGGAAAGATCTATAGCCAATCCTTAAACTATATAAAAAACAAAACAGAAACAGAATGATCACTCCCAAACTACTACTATGAAGCCAATATGCCAGTAGTACACCCATAAAAATTAAGTGAAAACATTCTTAAATTTTGCTACCTTAGAATAAGACATTTAAAAAATACCCAACATCATTTCTAATTAAAATTTCACACACAAAGTAATTTAAGTGAGGAGCTGAGAATTAAACTTGATTTTAAGGGAAGGCCACAAAGCCATCTTTTTGACGTAAGTATACTGTTTTTAATGTTACTGTAGGTAACATTAACAAGAAGGTAAAGGTGAATCCTACTGCATAAATGAAGTACCAGTACCAAGGAGTCAAGGAAATCAAGTCTCTGTCAAAGAATTCTGATCCACTTATACTTGCAAACAAAAATACACTTACTTTTTTCTTCTGCATGTATTTTAGAATTTCCAAAGTCTGTTTAATTTCAGGAATCTGACCTTTCAGTCTGTGAAGAGGGATAAAAAGGTTAATATAGTATTTTACAGGCAAAAATAAACATCAGGACTATCTTACTAGGCTTGCAATTTTCAACTGATATGTCCTTAAAAACTATTTATAAATATAAAAAGTTAAGATATTTCCTAAGATTTAAATATTTTAGATATAAGAGAAAATATTTATGATAAATATTATAAAACTTAGACATAAGAGAAAATATTTATGATAAATATTACAAAACAAAGTATATTTAATAAGCCATATAGAGAATATTAAGAATATAAACATTTGATTACAACATTTAAGGGACCAAAGAGATTACTCAGTGGTTTAGAACACTGTTCTTTCAGAGGACCCAAGTTCAATTCCCAGCACACATGTGGTGGTTCATAACCATCTATAACCCAGTTGCAGATCTGATATCGGTTCTGACTTCCACAAGCACCAGACATGCACACAGTACACAGACATACAGACAGGAAAACATTCATATGCATAAAATATTTTTAAATTAAAAAGTAAGATAATATGTAAACTATGGATATATTCAATACATAGTGTAAAAAGTCTTATTTCATGTCTAATTCCCTGTTGCTAACATTTCTAGAACAGGCCACATTCTGTAGAAGTGATACACAGGCTCTGCATTTGATTATAAGCTTAAATTTAAAAGATCGATTTTATAACTAGTTTTTAAAACGACATGTATCCAAATATATCAAATTCCAAATCTGAAAACATCAATCACCTGTGTAGTACTATATGAGGCTGTTATAGGTAAACATACTCAGCACAAGTAAACTATAGTAAGCTAACTATCAAGCAAAGCACAGTGATGTCTTCTCAGTGTATACATTTGTCATACTGTTTTTTTTAAAATGTACAAATCATCTAGATGCCCTTTGAATCACCCAGTGTGAATTATTAGCTACCCTATCACAGATACAAGGTAGAAAAGTATATATATGATCTCCAGAGGTAGAGAAAGGGCCAAGTTGTAAAGCTGATACATACAAATTCTGATCTCCTGATGTGGGAGTCCCCTCTGTGTGCTGTAATTACCATCAATGAATAAAGAAACTGCCTTGGCCTGTTGATAGGGCAGAACTTAGCTAGGTGAGGAGGACTGGACTGAATGCTGAGAGAAAGAAGGGCAGAGTGAGAGCCGCCATGGAGCTGCCAGAGTCAGACATGCCAAATCTTTGCAGGTAAGCCACTGCTACGTGGTGATATACAGATTAACAGAAATGGGTTAAATTAAAATGTAAGAGTTAGCCAATAAGAAGATAGAGCTAATGGGCCAAGCAGTGTTTTAATTAATAAAGTCTCTGTGTTATTATTTCAGGGTTAAGCTAGTCAGGTGGCTGGGACAAACAAGCAGCCCCTTCTCCCAACAATCTCCACTTCATGCAAAGATGAAATGCAAATTAAAACTACAGAGATTTCATCTCAACAGAGTCAGAATAGCTATCCATCAAAAATACCAGGCTATGCCTGGTGGTGTAGGCCTGTCATCCCAACTATTTAGAAGGCAGAGACAGTAAGATTGAAAGTTCAAGACTTACCTGGGCAACTTAAGAACCTATTTCAAAATAAAAAAATATTAGAAGGGCTAGCAATATAACTCAAAGGTAGAGCACCCACCTAGTACACATGAGGCCTTAGGTTCAATTACCCAGTATGGCAGGAAAAAATAAAGCCAGGCCTTATGGTACATACCTGTAACTCCCTACACTTGGGAGGTGAAGGCAGAAGGATCAGAACCTTAAAGTCACCCTTTGTTAAAATCAAGACCAGCCTGTGCTATATGATACTCTGTCTTAAAAATAATTAATTAATTAGCAATACTGGCAAAGATATACGAAAAAAGGTACCTTATATACTGCTAACAGGAATGTAAATTATAATACCTCTTATATATAACAATATAAATACTCCTCAAAAATATAAAAATGAGGCCAGAGAAATGGCTCAGCAGGTAAAAGCACTTGCTGATAAGTCTCTCAACCCGAGTTCAATCCCTAAAACTCACAGAAAAATAGGATGCAGTGGCTGTCATTTGTAATCCCAGCATGGCAAAATGAGAACTACCTAGAAGCTAGCCTGAAGTATACAAAGTATTAGAAATACCAAGAGAGACTCAGCCTCAACAAAGTGGCAGAAGAGAACTGATCCAGAAAGTTATTCTCTGACCTCCACACATGCACTATGGCACATGAGAACCTATGTTTGCACAATGGCATGTATGAACCTGAACATACATGTGCATACAATATAATTGGGAAAACTAAAAAAGGAAATACTATCTGATTCAGTTATATGATTGCTAACTGGATACCCAAAAGAAAACAAAGTAACCATGGAAATGTTGTGTGCATACTAATATTCACTATGGCACTATTTACAATAGCCAAGAACAACAGATGAATGGATAAGCAAGTATGTGTGCATGCATGGTACACACACTTATGTGGAAATGAAACATTATACAACAATTAGTAAGAATGAAAACATATCATTTGCAATATAATTAACAGAACTATATATGTCATCATGCTAAACAAAATACACCAGACTAAAGGAAAGGAAAGGGTGGATGACATCAGGGAAGGTGAATATGATCCAGACACAATATTTGTATGTGTGACTATATCAGAATAAAACTCATTGGCTTGTACAACTTATATAATTGATAATTATAATAAAGTTTTTTAAATGTAGAAATTATTTTGATTACCTCCTTTTCTTTTGAGCAAGGTTGAGTTCCATAAACTTATACTTCTGATATTGTTCATCCAGCTTCTTTAACACTGTATCTGCAGTTTCATTCCCAGGCTGCTTCATGAAAGAATCTACATCTTCCTTTAATATGAAAAATAATATAAAATCTTAAATTTATATCATAAATCTGATTTTCACTTTGTTTATAAAATGCAAAAGAACAAGTTTTCTTTTTTTTCTTCAAAGGCTTGTTTTAATTTTTTCATAAAATATATCCTCCCCCAACTTCTCCAAGATCCTCCCACCTTCCCAACTCCATACCATTTCTCTCTCTCTAAAAAACAGGCAAACAAACAAAAAAATCACAGCATAATTTTAAAAAGAAAGGAAAATATAAGAAACATACACACAAAATCCATAAAAACAGAAAATCCGAAATAACATTCAAGTAAAAAGCCAGTAAGAAAAAAAATGCTCAAACAAAGCAATGAGAAAAGTCTACAAAAATACCATTGAATTCATTTTGTATTGGCAATCTACTGGTGGGCATGGAGCCTACCCTTAAGTGTGTCTAAAAGACTCCATTAGCAAGAACTAATTTTACCAAAGGCTTATTTTTAATAAAAAACATAATTATAAAAAGTCAAACACAGGTGGATTGGAGCTCAGTAGTATACCACTTGCCTACCAGACATGAAGCCCTAGGTACTGCCAGAAGAAAAGTTATAGATAAGCTAGACATGATATTACAGGCCTATAATCCCAAAACTCATGAAGCAGAAGCACAAAGATCTGAAATTCAAGACCAGCCTAAGACATACAACAAATTTGGGTTATCCCAGGTTACATAATGTCTGTCTCAAAAAAAAAAATGACAAAAATAAGTTAAAGAAAGACAATTTGGGGCAGCTCACTATATTATGTAGTTAATTTAGTCTTCTCGTTCTAATTCTGATTCATATATAGGTTGAGATGTTTTGTACATTTCTCCTGTAGTAAATATTAAAACTATTGACTGGGTGGTGGTGGCGGCACACGCCTTTAATCCCAGCACTTGGGAGGCAGAGGCAGGTGGATCTCTGAGTTCAAGCCCAGCCTGGTCTACAAGAGTTAATTCCAGGACAGGCTCCAATGCTACAGAGAAACCTTGTCTCAAAAAAAAAAAAAAAAAAAAAAAAGAAAGAAAGAAAGAAAGCTATTAGCAATGAAAACACACTGTCTATTCATGTTCCCTAGTCAAAGAATTGAGCACATTGTGTGCCAAATTTATCATATTTCTTACTGCTTTAATTCAGTTGAACACGTTTTATTTTTCACGGTAACCCCATAAACATTGCCATCCATATATACTCAAGGCTAGGCAGCAAGTGGGAAGGCAGGGCAGGATTCAAATACTCTCTACTGTAGAATTTTATATTGCTACAATATCATGCCTCTGCCATTAGTTTTGGAACATGAAAATAATTATGTATATATAGATTGGGCTGCTTATTACATCTTATTGGTATATTTAACCATATGTAACAATTTTCCTTAACCATAAAATTTTAGAACCAGGTGTCAACGTGTCTGTCTTTAATCTCAACGCTTGGAAAGCAGAGGTAGAAGGGTTGCTATGAGTCTGAAGCTAGCCTAGTACACACAGTGAGTTCTAGGCCAACCTGGGCTACAGTGTGGGGCTCTGTCTCGATAGATAGATAGATAGATAGATAGACAGACAGACAGACAGACAGACAGGTAGGTTGGTTTAGATTAAGATTATAATGCCCTCAAATAAGGTTGGTATTCATTAAATCAACATCTGAAGTTACCTCTGACTACTGTTATTATTTAAGACACACGGGAATTACACTCACACACACATACATACACACAAACACACATATATGTACATACACACATATACATACATACCTACATACATACATACATACACACACAATCTTATGTATAAGCATTGTGGTAGGATCAGGAAAAATACCTAACCCCTAAATAACAGAGCACAACCAGAGGTTCTGAAGATCTCCTGTCTGCTCATATGTGAAGTCTGGATAGCTCATTTATATCATGTATGATCTGGGATAAAATATTCAGGAACAATATTTTCTTGGTTTCTTCACAAAATAGGTTCCTATCTACAAAATAGGAACAACAGCCACTCCCTCCTAAGTTTTACAAAGATCTCTTAAAAAATTTCTGAAACTCAGAAAATATTATTTCATGTAAAGGTCACTTGAAAGATACCTTTAAAAGCATGCCACACTGAGAATACACAAAACAATTATTCCACCAGCAAATTAAAATATACAATATAAAATGTGATTTAAGTAAAAGAAATGGGTCTTTTGAAGAATATTAGACAGAAGGGAGTATATACACTTTTGGTATAAAACAAAAGGTCAAGGAAAATTCCACTAACTAAGATTATAAAGCAAGCAGTGCTTCAGCACAAATAAGTGATAAAATATATACAACTTCTACCTTCTCTTTGAATTTGGGTTGTTCTCCCTGTTACCTGAAACCTTCCAATTGTATTCCCCACAATTCTCACAACTGCATACAATTTGTTGTCTCCCCAAACTGCTTGAATGAAAAACCAAATATAAAATGGTTTCAGACACCTAATGACAGCCAGTTATCCACTGCACTGCATAATCCCTCAATTTCTAAAAGCAAGACACATAAGGAATTCACATTCGTGGTAACTAACATCTACTTTCACGGCAGTCTACTTCCATTTCCAAGGAAACGGACCACGACCCTGCTTAAAGTGACTAGGTGTCACTCAGTTCCGCCTACTCACTATACTAAGTAAGTTTCTACCCATTACCTATCTATGTCTCCAGCACCACACCACCGCTGTCTTGTGCTCCTCAATAATCGACCCTTTTGGGGGGGGGGGGCGGGGGGCAACGGACAACCGCCTAGCGTCCGGGTCCTGCTCCGCAGTCCTCCCCCACTCCCTCTTCTGGCCACTTTTCAAAGCCATCCCCCGGCAGGGTCTGAAAAACCAGGATGCGGGCGGGTTGGGGGAAACAGACCGGGCATTCCCTCCGGGCACCTTTCAGCTCAGCTCCCCACCTTCCCCCAACAACGCAGACCTGTGTGGCGACTGAAAAGTAATCTTCAACCTAGGACCAAGACGCCAAGGAACAGGATCTCTTACCACAAACACCGCTTCAGGAATCCCTAGGTGGAGCCGCCGCCCGTTTCCAGCAGCAGCTTCTAAGCCACATCCGTCCTTAGCCGCAGCCATCTTAAGAAAGCAGGAACGCAAATAACTGCCTTCTGAGGCGTCTGCCGTTGGCGTCAGTGATTGGATCGTTTGTACGTGAAGGCCCGCCTCTCTTCCTACGAGTCTGTGTATTCATTGGTGCTTATGTTTAGGCGATGATTGGCTAAACGCGTATGAGTGACAAGATTAGAAGAGATTTGGTCGAAAAGCGGGAGCTGCTGGAGGACCGATACCGACGTCTGGGAAAAGGACTGTTAGAGATTTAGGGAATGAGCAAGCTAAAACATTGGGAATCCAGACTACAGCAGACCTCACCACTACCTGTACCTCAATAAGGAGCACATTTTCCAGAGTTGCTTCCGGGTCGATCCCAATTCCTCACGCAGACGGGTGGATCCGATTCAGAGTATATCATAAATAACCCGCCGTTTGCACCAGTGTCCCTCAAAGGGCACCTTCAGTGAGAATCTTAGCGCCCTCTGGGTCAAAAGCATTCAAATGTTTATAGTTTACCTGCAAAATACCAAGAACTGTGGCTATTTCGTAGGTCCAAGGACTTCCCCCAGCGTTGCCCTTCATAACAACACTCTTTTTTTGTTTTTTTTTATAATTCCTTTTATTTAAAATTTTTTTTTGGCGGATCTCTGTGAGTTCGAGACCAGCCTGGTCTACAAGAGCTAGTTCCAGGACAGGCTCCAAAACCACAGAGAAACCCTGTCTCGAAAAAAAAATTTTTTTTTTCATTTTATATACCAAGCCCAGTTCCCACTCCTTCCCCTTCTCCCACACCCCACCTCCTTCCTCCTCCTTTCACACCCCACTTCCTCCCTTCATACCCTTATCCACTCCTCATAGGGAATGAGGCCTGCCTTGGGCAGTCAAAAAAGTATCAAGGTTGAGCAAGATATCCCACCAAAGTGAGAAGGGAAGGAGGGGGGGGAACTCGGGGAAACAGGAGGATTGGGATAAAGGAAGGTTGACCCTAGAGTGGCTCCCAGGAGCCCATGGTGATGTCCCCAGTTAGTCCCTTGGGCAGCTGAGGATAGGGAACCTGAAATGACCCTATCCTATAGCGATACTGACGAATATCTTGCACATCACCATAGAACCTTCATCTGGTGATGGATGGAGATAGAGACAGAGACCCACACTGGAGCACTGGACTGAGCTCCCAAGGTCCCAATGAGGAGCGGAAGGAGGGAGAAGATGAGCAAGGAAGTCAGGACCACGAGGGGTGCAACCACCCACTGAGACAGTGGGGCTGATCTATTGGGAGCTCACCAAGGCCAGCTGGACTGGGACTGAAAAAGCATGGGATAAAACCGGACTCTCTGAACATGGCGAACAATGAGGGCTGATGAGAAGCCAAAGACAATGGCACGGGGTTTTGACCCTACTTCATGTTCTGGCTTTGTGGGAGCCTAGCCAGTTTGGATGTTCACCTTCCTAGACCAGGACGGAGGGGGGAGGACTTTGGACTTTCCACAGGGCAGGGAACCCTGACTGCTCTTTGGACTGGAGAGGGAGGGGGAGAGGAGTTTGGGGGAGGGGGAGAAGGGTGGGAGGAGGGGGAGGGAAATGGGAGGCTGGGAGGAGGCGGACACTTTTTTTTCCTTTTCTCATTAAAAAATAAATAAAATTTAAAAAAATTTTAAAAGAAATACAAAAGAAAAAAAAAGATATCCCACCATAGGGAAGGGGCTGGAGAGATGGCTCAGCCATTAAAGGCTAGGCTCACAACCAAAAACATAACAACCCTTTAAAAGTAAATGTATTGCTAAACGGGTTGTGGTGGGATAAGCACTACATGAGACCCTGTTTGCAAGTCAAAGCAAATGTGACATATAGAACCAAGTAATTATAAGTTGATATCTTTTTATCTTTTTTAAAGGTGCAGGCGCACAGGCGCGCATGGGGGAGGGGAATAATAAAGCAAGACTTCTAGACACCCTTAGGGAAGGGGTGGGGTTAGAAGAAGACGACTGGATAATTGGTTGAGTTGCTGTGAAAAAATAAAGCAAGACTGGAGAACTGAAGAAAGCTGGTTGCATTGTTAAGTATATATGTTCAACACACACATGAAATCAGAACAAATAAAGAAAAATTTAAAAGAATGCTTATAGCAGATTGTATATGTATATAATTCAGTTTAATTAAAAATACGTATAAGGAGTGAGATCGATCAGTGAACAAAGGCTCGTTGTCAAGCTTGAAATTTCCAGGGGCTAAATGGTAGGAAGAAGAGAAGCGACACCAGCAAGTTGTCTTCTGACCTCCATATCTACTTTTTGGCATGTACCCCTGTGCATGCAACCCCCACAATACACATATTAATAAGTAAAATTAACTAATATCTCTATCATTAGCATATAATTACAGCCATTTGATATTTGACAAAAAGGATGCCAAAAATACACACTGGAGGAAAGATAGAATCTTCAACAACTGGGAAAATGAGATGTTTACATGTAGAAGAATGAAATTGGGTTTATATATATTGCCATCCACAAAAATCAGTTTCAAGTAGATCAGAGACCTCAATGTAAAACTTGAAACCCTGAAACTTCTAGAAGAAAAGATTTAGGTGTGGGATGATAGTTTCTGAATAGGAATTTTATTATTTTATTCACTCAAGGAGTAAGGCCAACAACTGAAAAATGGGAACTCATAAATCTAAGATGCTTCTGTACAGCTGAGGAAACAATCAACCTAGTGAAAAGGAAATCCACTAGCTGGGAGAGAATCTTTCTTTGTAAGATAGATATCTGATAGAAGGTTAATATCCAGAATCTATAAGAAACTCAAGAAACCAAGAGTCAAGAAAACAAATAACCCAATTTAAAAATTGGCTATAGAAAATGGAAAAAGAAAGCATTTTCCATATAGTGCTGGCATGACTGTATATTGACATGTTGAAGAATGCAAATAGATCCATACCTATCCCCACGTACAAAACTCAAGTCAAAATGAATCAAAGACCTCAACATAAAACCAATTTAATCATTATTAGTATATAGACATACTGCTGATGTTTTTGTATTATCATTGTATCCTGCAACTTTATTTTTTTATTTTATGTACTATGCACGTGTGTGTGTGTGTGTGTGTGTGTGTGTGTGTGTGTGTGTGTGTGTGTGTGTGTAGGCAGAAGAATGCTGTAGTATCCATGTAGAGCTCAGAAGAAAACTTATGGGAGCCAGTTTTCTTTTTCTGCCATGTTTGTTCCTGGACTTTAACTCGGGGCATCAGGTTTGAATCAGCATCGTTCATTGAACCATGTTTCTTGTCTGTGCAACTTTAAAGAGCTCATTTATTAGCTCTAGTAGTTTGGTGTGGTAAAAGACACCTGTAATCCCAGCACTCAAGAGGCAAAGGCAGGATAATGATGAGTTTGAGGCCAACCTGGGCTACAAACTGAGATACAGGCGAACTTAGGCTATGTATCAAGACATAAATAATATATAAAGCAAAGAACATGATTTTGCACCTTTTCAAGTTCTGAAGGGCTCTTATTTCTTTTTTTCTCAATTTCTATTAGAATCTCCAATATAATGTTGGTAGAAGTTGTAGAAATAGAAAAATTTATCTTGATACTGTTTTTATGCAGAAAGCATTCAACTTTTTTTTACCACTGAGTTTATTGTTAGTTGTGGGTTATTCATATATAAACCTTTTTCTGGTGGAGGATGTTTCTTCTATTTCTAGTATGTCTGTTTTCTTTAAAGTAATATGTTGACTTTGGTCAAGTGCACTTATATCACATGACATTTTTCCTGAAGAAATATGAGTAAATACCTATTCACTTTAGATGAGAATGACTCAAAGGCAGCTGCATCCCCAAAAGCCCACCCCAGCATGGATGGTGGCTAATGAAAGTTGAAAACCTAGAGTTAGTTCACTGTTGTCGGGGTTTCTGTCCTGCCCGGTTCCTGCAATTGTTAAGTCCCAAAGAAATCACACAAAGGTCTACATTAACTATAAACTGATTGTCCCATTAGCTCAGGCTTCTTATTAACACTTATAACTCATATTAGCCCATAATTCTTATCTGTGATAGCCATGTGGCTCGATACATTTTTCAACAAGGCAGTCACATCTTGCTTCTTCTGTGGCTGGGTCAGAACTGCTGAGGAACTTCCTTTATCCCAGAATTTTCCTGTTCTCATTGACCTACCTCTACTTCCTGTCTATTTGTCCTGCGTATAACTTCCTGACTGGCTACTGTCCAACCAGCATTTATTTAAAATATAACTGACAGAATATAGGTAATTGTCCCACACTACTTCCCCCCTTTTTTAAATAACAAGAACTCTAAATCTAATAGCCTTTGTTTAGCTTTTGTCCTGACCATTAGTCATAACAATTTGTGAGCAACATCCTAAATGAAGGAAAATATCCATAGTCCATTTTCGGGGAATGTGGGCATAGTTTTCCAGGCTACTTCCTGCTGGTTGGGGCTCTGATAATCTTATAGGAACCTAAAAAAAATTAGAATTATGACCAAGTCCTGACTGAAGTATCCTGTGAGGCTTGATCATCTCAGGCAGCAGTCTTGAATCTGTTCTAGATGTAGAACTCAGACATCTGGGCCATCTGCTCCTACTGGAGATTTCTCAGGTGGTCTTCCTTGATCAAACCTGATTTTTCTTAATTCAGAATAAATCCATAGCTTCTCATTTTCTGCGGAAACAAAAACAAAACCTCTTCTCCAAAGTAACATATCTTTTGACTTCAATTTTGAAGTCAAGGCATTTGCAAAATACCTATCTTGATTAATTCAGCAGCATTTATAAACAAATATCTTTTAGCAGCTGTTGCTACTTCCTCAGCATTCAAACAATTCAAAGAGAACATAATAACATACAGTATCGAGACTCTGTGTATTTTTCATCATTATGTGGCTTTACTTTAACCTCTATTTTTTTATTTTTAATTTTTGGCTTTTTTGAGACAGAATTTCTCTGTGTATCTTTGTCCTGGAATTTACTCTGTAGACCAGACTGCCCTTGAACTCACAGAGATCTGCCCGCCTCTGCCTCCCAAGTGCTGGGATTAAAGATGTGTCCCACCTCACCTTGAACTCACACGGGTCTGTCTGCCTCTGTCTCCCAAGTGTTGGGATTAAAGGTGTGTACCACCACTCTCCTTTTGTTTTAATTTTAAGGACTTTAACCTTTTTCTTTTCTCTCCCAAGCCTGCATATATTTTTTAACACACAGTAAACCATTTAGATGTTTTCTTCATCTTTGAATCTGACTTTACTGTATATCACTCCTTTTCTGACCACATGAGTCTTTACAGATTCACATTCTAAAATTTAGCTCCTTTGTCGAAAATCGGGTATTCATAGGTTTGTGAACTAATATCTGGGTCCACGATTGGATTCCACTGGTCAACAGCTCTGTTTTTATGCCAATACCAGGCTGTTTTCATTACTGTAGCTCTGTAATAGAGTTTGAAGTCAGGGATGGTAATGCCTCTGGAAGTACTTTTATTGTATAGTGTTGTTTTGGCTATCCTGGGTTTTTTGTTTTTTCATATAAAGTTGATTATTGTTCTCTCAAGGTCTGTGAAGAATTTTGTTGGGATTTTGATGGGGATTGCATTGAAGCTATAGATTGCTTTTGGTAGA
Source organism: Microtus oregoni (assembly GCF_018167655.1). NCBI lineage: Eukaryota > Metazoa > Chordata > Mammalia > Rodentia > Cricetidae > Microtus > Microtus oregoni. The sequence continues at coordinate 103,226 of NW_024543224.1, read as the reverse complement.
ATTTCCATTTTTACTATGTTGATCCTACCAATCCACGAGCACGGGAGATCCTTCCATTTTCTGGTATCTTTTTTTTTTTAACTTTTTTTTTAACATTTTTTTTTTTATTGAGAAAAGGAGAAAAAAAAACAAGTTTCCACCTCCTCCCAGCCTCCCACTTCCCTCCCCCTCCTCCCACCCTTCTCCCCCTCCTCCCATCCCTCTCCCCCTCCCCTCACTCCTCAATTTCTTTCTTCAAAGACTTAAAGTTCTTGTCAAATAGATCTTTCACTTCCTTGGTTAGAGTTACCCCCAGATACTTTATGCTATTTGTGGCTATCTCTCTCTCTGCTTCTTTGTTCTTTGTGTATAGGAGGGCTACTGATTTTTCGGAGTTGATCTTGTATCCTGCCACATTACTAAAGGTGTTTATCAGCTGTAGGAGTTCTTTGGTAGAGTTTTTGGGGTCGCTTATGTACACTATCATATCATCTGCAAATAATGAAAGTTTGACTTCTTCCTTTCCAATTCAAATTCCCTTGATCTCCTTATGTTGTCTTATTGGTATTGCTAGAACTTCAAACACTATATTGAAGAGGTATGGAGAGAGTGGACAGCCTTGTCTTGTTCCTGATTTTAGTGGAAGGGCTTTAAGTTTATCTCCATTTAATTTGATGTTAGCTGTCGGCTTGCTGTATATTGCTTTTATTATATTTAGGTATGACCCTTGTATCTCTAATCTCTCCAAGACCTTTATCATAAAGGGGTGTTGAATTTTGTCAAATGCTTTTCCCACATCTAATGAAATGATCATATTTTTCTTTCTTTCAGTTTATTTGTGTATTTTGTTGTTAAATCTATATTGGAAATTCCTAATAATATTTGAAAATATTCTCCCACCTGCCTAACAGTTCTCAGATTGGAATTTCTGGAATGATTAATTTTCTACTTAGAGAATGTCTCCGAAGTGTGCTGGAAGTATGGGAAACAGTCCAGCACTAAGGTCTGTAACAGGGAGAAAGATATGTCTTTGTGTTTTCCTATGTATCACCATGATGAAGGGATGCAGCAATGAATTTCAGGTAAAACCCTGGAGCTTCTGAGTTCTCAGACTCTACAGTAGTGAATGGCATTATGAGATCCCAGAAGTTGTTTTATCCACTGACATGCAGCTCAGAACTATCATACTCCAGGGTTATTCATAGGTGAGCTCTGTTTCTGGCCACTAAGGGAGAAGATATTTTCCGTTAGCCTTACTGAGATGAGCTTCTTGTTGTCTTTGATTTGTTAGTATCCAGCTATTCTACCACCTGCAACTCCCCCCAGAGTTGTCACTCACTCTGGAGCTGAGGCATGTTAAATTTAGGATCCCTGGTTTGTGATTGTTTCCTGTTTTCTTGTCCCAGGGTAGTTCAGTTTTTAAGTTTTCTTAAAATGACACTAGTCCAGTGCAATGAAGTCTTACAGAGCGGTAAAATGTTTTCCTCTCCACCGCTGACCCATCCAACAGAGGAATCATTGCCTTGCCAAACCTACAAGATTTGAGGTTTGTGAGGGCTATGGGAGTGTTCTGAAGGGAGAACTATAGTGATATTTTATTTATTTTTATAAATAAAGTTTGCCTGAAAATCAAAAAGTAAAACTAAGCCACTAGAGGCCAGGCAGTGGTGACACACACCTTTAATCCCAGAACTTGGGAGGCAGAGACAGTTGGATCCCTGTGAGTTCAAGGCCAGCCTGGGCTACAAAATATCAATGCAGAAACAGACCTAGGTGGTGGTGGCTCACACCTTTAATCCCAGTACTAGAGAGGTCTATATAAACCAGGATGAGACAGAAACTCCTTCTCGTTCAGTCTGAGGACTTCTTAGAGGTAAGAGCTCTCTAGTGACTTGGCTGCTTTGCTTTTTTTATAAAAAAAAAAACATAAATATCACTATAGAAAAACTACCCATCTATTTTCCTCAATGTGGCCTAGATTACCTCTTGAAGAAGGCTTCTGCTTCTCTTCCCCTTGCCAGAGAGTAATGAGGGTGGAGTTGTGTTCAGCTTGGCTTCTTTACAGTGCACCACCCATCTCTCTTCCCATTTTTAAGATGTTCTATTGTTAACTTTGTGGTTTATAAAGCTCTTCCTCTCGCTGGAATAATTATTTTATTCTCACTCTTCATTAGGTCACACAGCTGCTAGTCTATCATTTCTTCAGAAGACTGGGTATACATTTTTATTCTATATAGTTATCAATTGGTATGATTTGTCTCCTTCGGAATTGGGCTGCTTTTTTGCTGTTGTTATCTGAGTTTTTATATATTCTGGATACTAGATTCCTTTTTTCTTATTTATTTATTGATTGATCGATTAGTTTATCAAAACAGAGTTATTCTGTGTAGCTTTGGAACCTGTCCTGGAATTCACTCTGTAGACCAGGCTGGCCTCAAATTCAGAGTTCCGCCTGCCTCTGCTTCCCAAGTGCTGGGATTAAAGGCATGTGCCACCATTGCCTGGCTGGATACTAGATTCTTAGATAAAGCATTTGTAAAGCTTTCTGAGCTTTCATTTTTTATTTTGAGTTTTCTTTTTTTATATTTTTAATCTACATTTCTAAATTTTCATCAGGTCCAACAACTATTTTTTGTGATTTTTCTAAAATGTCACTGCTAACACCAAAGTCATAGAGATTTACTGATGTTTTAACATTTTAATAGTTACAAATTCTTATATTTAAATCTTTAACACATTATTAGTTAGCACTCATGCATGCTATGGGGTGGGGTCCAGCTTCATTATCCTGTGCAGATATTAGTTGTCAAATCACCAGTTGTTAAAAGGACTATGCTTTCTCCCATTCAATTGTCTTGTCATTTCTGTTAAAAATCACTTCACCATATACATATGCATTTATTTCTGGAGTCCATCCTATTCACTGTTAGTGGAGAATAGTACTTGAAGTCCAGCAACTTGGTGGCAGGTGTGCTCATTAGCTACTGAAGTGCCATTTCTATTCCCCCTCAATGCTTAGAGGTAAGAATTGGAGGTATACAGGTACACCACTCATTCTCTCAATTGACACATGCAATTCCCTTTTAAAGCAATCATATCAACTTTCTATTTCCATTTAACATCATGGGGGTAATTTTACTCTTCTTTTTTACGTATCTGTAAAAAAATGTCTCAAGCATGAAAAAGCTTGCTTCAATTTCCCTCAACGCATTTACTTATTTGCTCAATTATTTTATTTAATGTAAGAGATCATTGTCTCTTTATTGTGAGGGTACTGACACAGGACAACTTTCACTAGATCTTGATCCTGCCCTGCTACAAAGATAAGAACTCTTAGGCCTTCATGAAGTAATCCTAGCCACTAGGCACCATGCATTCCTCCTCATACATACCTATTCTATACATTCTAATCAACTCTGATTAGATTACAAAAAAATCCAAATTGTTATAACTCTGTCCCAATACAAACAGTTAAAAAGGTGACAGAGATATTGAGGTTGCCTGCTTGGATTCCAGTTTGTGCATATGGATGTTCCCCTTCAGTGAGGTAAGAAAGTAAAAAAGAATATAGGTTGAACCATAAACATATTAAATTTAGATTTATCAAATTCAACGTGGTAATAAGACTGCTTAATGGAAATATATAATGGGTAGCTAGAAATCTAAGTCTGGAATTCAGACAGGTGTAGAGAGAGAAATGGATTTGCTTGTAACTGCATGGAGAGGGATATGAATGAATTTTTAGAGGGGACAGATAGGGTATAGAAAATAACACAATACATGATAACAAAGTGGTAAATTTGGAAGAAGGACCAACTGTGTCAAGCCACAGGTTTATTAATGGCAGTTTTCAAAAAAAATAAATAAAAGAATATGAGTTTGACTATGTGGAGGTTATCAGTAACTTTAGGAGGAATGGATTCAAAGGCAGTGTAGACAAGCTCAGAATGCAGGTTCCAAGTATAGGAAATAAGGAAGCAGTCAGGCATGGTGTTTTATGTCTGTAATCTTAGCATTCGGGAGACAGAGGCAAGAAAACTTCTAGATTGAGGCCAACGTGAGCTGTAGCATAAGACCCTATCTCAAGACAAGCTTAAAAAAAAGGAGAACACACCTATCTAAACAAGTACCTTTTGTTCCAATCAGTTTTGATTGTGATTGAAAAGGCAGAAGGGATACAAGGCTGTGTATTGGAATGCAATATTTTGTGTAAAGGTAAACTACTTAGGTGTAATTGGGAAAATAATCACATCTCATGCAGATCATTGTTCTTTCTGATGATCAACATTTTTAAAATATGAACACTGAAAAGTAACCTTCATGGTCTACTATAATCTCATTTTACCTATGAAAATGAAACAAACATGTATTCATAGTTGGCCTAATATACAAATCATTTTATTTCCCCCTCCGAGGTCTTCTTTATATTACCTTCCCTCCTCCCCCCCTTTTTTTCTGAGACAAGGTTTAGGCCAACTGGCTGGCTCTAAACTTGTGATAAGTCTCCCACCTCAACCTCCTGAGTTCTAGGATTACAGGCACCTGCCACTACACATGGCTTATCAATCAGTCTTATTTCATAAGAACCTTACTTCTTATTATTTAAACCTATAAATTTTTATTTTGCAATAATTATAGACTTACCAGAAATTGTAAAAAATAGTACATAATCCCACGTACCCTTTACCCAATTTGTCCTACTTGTAAGATCTTCTACAACTATAGAACTTCAAAACCAATATTATGGTAATGGTATAATACTGAGGAGTAGGCTACAGACGTTATTCACTTCTACCAGATTTAACATGTACTGATTTTTATGTATATAAATCTGTAAAATGCTAGCACAGGAACAGATTTATGTACTAAACACTAAATTTAAGATACAAAACTGTTTCATTAGCCTAAATGAACTCTTATGTTACACTGTAACAACAATGCATATATAATGCCCAGCCCCTGACTCTGGAAATCATTAATCTGTTCTTTCTTTTCATTAATTCTGACGTTTCAACAACACTTCAGAAATGTAACCATACAGTAAGTGACCTTTAAAGACTCATTTTTTTCATTTACTATATGTCCCGAGGCTCATCTAAATTATATAGATATTAGTAATATGTTCCTTTCCACTACAGAGTAGTATTCCATGGTAGGAATGGTTTGTTTAGACATTTACCCACTGCAGAACATTTGGGTTACTTCTAATTTACAGCTATCACAGATAAAGTTGCCAAGAAAAAATTTGTAAAAGTTTTTGTGCCGAGGCAGTATGACAGCTGGCTCATGGTAAGTGTATGCTTAACTTTATAAAAATTTCCACTCTTCTACCCACTATCTGTATTTTACATTCCTGTCATTGTTTGCATTCTCCATAGTACTTAGCATTTTCACAATTTTCTCTTAGCAATTCTGATAAGTGTATACCATACCACACTGTAGTTTTAATTTGCATTTCCCAATGACTTATGAGGGTCAATATATATTCACATAATTACTTCTATTTACCCTCCTTAGTAAAAATGTGTCTTTTTTCATTTTCTACTGGTATTATTTTTGAGTTTTGAGCATATTATCTTTTCCATTGATCAGATATTACATGGTTTACCTTTCCTCTTCTTAAGATTTTGTGGAATAAAAGTGTTAATTTTGATGCAGTCCAAATATCTACTCATTTTCTTATAGATGGTGCCTTTTGAGTTGAAGATTAATACCTGACTCCTAAAAAATTTTTAAATGATTTTTTCCCTTAAGTTTCCAGCTTACATTAAAATTCATGACACATTTTGAGGTACTTTTATAAGATATTTTGTTAATTTGTGAAAATTTAATTTGTTGAAATGACTGTCCTTTCTTCTTGATCATTTAAGCATATTATTGTGTGTTTATTTCTGAATTTTCTTTCCTGTTCCATTGATTTATACATCTGTTCTGCGAATATCATAGCGTCTTGATTACTGCAGCTATATAGTAAGTCTTGAAGTTAAATAATGTGGGCCCTCCACCTTTATATTATTCAAAATTGATTTAGTTTAATAAATTGTGCACCCAGTATTTTCATATGCCCTATAAAAAAGAAAATGAATAAAGAACAATTATGGTGGAAGGAAATTAGAGAAAATACAGCATTTACATCCATATGCCCTAAGAATATTTGTTTTCAAATATAAGTATGCCCCAGAATCAGCTGAGTAGGTCATATAGATTTCTGGGTTCTAGCCTCAAAGATTGAATTTGAACTTTGAACTGCAAGTGATTCTGATGCAAGTATTTCTGGGATTTTGAAAAACAATAATCTATGGGAAAATAAAAAGACAAACCAAAACCCCCAGTTATCACTATGGTTGGGACTGATAATGTTTTCTTTCCTTATACTCATTTTTCCAATTCCCACTTCAGTTTCCAGTATGCAAAAGGCTCAACATTTTTCTGAATACACAAATATACAATTAGTGGCTACATATGAATGAATAATAAAATACAATCATCATATTTTTGAAGTATGATTTCTACTATAACCTAAATCCAAAAAAATCATGGTCATATTATAATTGAATCTTAGATATACAGGATCAGTAAGAATTTGCTTTAGACTCAAATAAGCTAGAACTCAATTGTTTGCTTAAGAGTGCATCCACACAGAATTCAAGTTTAGCTATCCCATAACATGTATTTAGAGATCAAGAAGGAAGTCCTAACACATGATTCTAAGTGAGAATAATCAACAGAGGTGGGTAGCGATAAGCCCTGCATGTCTTTACATTAACCCTACAGTACTTATGATTCACTTGCCTAACACGAATATCACACTATAAAATGAAATACCAAGTGTTCTTCCTTTAAATTATACAGGATGGATATCTGAAAATAAAAACAAAGACTTAAAATTCTAAAAAGTTTATGTTGCTGGTGCACATCTTTAATTTAGCGGGAAGTGGATCTTTGTGAGTCCCAGACGTGCCACAGCTACATAATGAGACATTGTCTCAAAAAAAAAAAAACTTTATGTCAGGTATTTTCATTGAGAATAGGCATTTAATGCCAAGCATGGTAGGTGGTGCACATCTTTATTCCCAGCACTACAGAGGAAGAGGCAGGTGGATCTCTGCGTTTGAGGGCAGCTTAGTGAGGTATGCATAGTGAGTTCCAGGACAAATAGGGATGCATATTGACACTTCAGCTCAAAATTAGAATAAATGTTCTTAACATTTAGAATAAACTTATCAAATATTTTATTCCCAGATATTCCTTGCTAATGCATCTCTTATAACCCTTACAAAATAACTTTCATATTCTGTGAATCATCTTGCATGTTTTCTTTTACAGCAACTGTAGGCAAGAGGATTCTATACGCTCTGGAAAAGTTTTAGGAAGACATCTTGTATTTTTATATACATAAAACTATCTGTTGGGATATAAAAAGTGCTCCTGAATTATCTGCCTACATAGGAGTTGTATATAGTTTTGAACCATATTCAGTGCACAAACTGAGAAACAATATTATCACATTTTTGTCCTCTTGCTTTATTCTAGGGAAGACAACTCTTCCATAAGCTCTTCTTTTTCTTGTTGCAACTCTTGCAAATGCTGCTGGTTTTGCTCCAATCTGTCCTCCAACCACTGTAGTAGAGGCCCACTGACTGCTGACATCTGACTGCATAAATTCTTGGTAAACACTTCAATAAGAAAAGAAAAAACATAATTATAAGATAACTATAAAAAGAACTATACACTGGCATGTTCCTACTATACTACCAACAATATCTTAGTTTTGGGCACAGAAAAAAAGGGCTTGAAGAAACAAGTTTCTAAAGTACTAAACTAAAGTTCTAAAGTAGAACTGGTAAATGATTTCCAGTAGTCAACAAGGGGGAAAAGAGCTAAGCAAAGCAGGTACATATTCTGAAGCCCTAGATCCATAAGCCAAAAAGAAATCTATGTAAAAAAATAAAATTAAATTTGAAAAAGGAAAAAGATGGCTAGCTCTTCATTTCTTCATATTAAAGGGCTAAGAAAGCACAGAAGGGTTCCTGTCTCCAGCAGGACTCTACTGTTTCCTCAAATGGAACAGAATTAAGTCCACAGAATCCAAGCTTGTCTCTTCTGATCAGCACTTTAGGCTTGTGCCTAGAAGGTTATCTAGCAGGGAAAGAGTACTTAAATGGCTTTTTTGGATGAATAAACAGATGAATGATGATATTTAGTGACTAACCTACCTCTCACTAATTTCAAAGTATCAATTAAATATGAATTCTTTCATATATATGCACCTGTCTTTAGGCACTGCCCAGGTACATTGATCAGTCTGATTACTTTTGAGATGTTAGTATATTTTTTAAATTATTGTGATTTTAGAATATGGTTATATACCAACATTACCAATCTTAACTCTTTGCCATGTTTTACTGAGATATAAATAATGAGATATAGCTTCCCTTTTGGTTTTCACAAAGAAATTATCTACCAATCAGAAACCTTTTATGATTGTTGCAGTGTATACATTTAAGCCCAGCACTTGAGAACATAGTAGTCTACATCTTGAGTTCCAGAACAGCCAAGGCTACATAGAAAGACCCTGACTCAAAATAAACAAATAAATACATAAAATAGAAAAGAAAGCATTCCAATGTTCTTCACCAGCAATTTAGTTCATAAATGTTTTGTTGTTGTTTGTTTTAGTTTTTTTTAAGTCACTCAGTAGCCAGGTTTTATTCTGGATCTCAGTGTAAACTTGTCTGGCCTCAAACTTATGGCAGCCCTCTTGCTTCTGCCTCACCAGAAATGGCACTACAGACATGCAACGCCCTACTCTGTTTTGTCATTAAGTAGGAAAATCTGGGTTAGCTGAATGATAGATGTAGCTAGAGGTACGTGTAAGTTGAAGAAAATAAATTGGTACATATATACTTATTTTTTGATCCTTCGACTTACCCAGGAATTCCTTCTCTATTTATTCACATGGAAAATATCCTGCCTGATGTATTCCCTTTCCTCTACCTGCTTGTCTCTGCTACAAGAATAAAATAGGTCGGTAGTAATGTGATAAAACCAGTTCATAATGGCAGATTTCTAAAATTTCTGGAAGTTATTAAACATCCATGCTATGAAATACTATGGCAACTGGGATTCCCTAAGAGATAGTGTTTAAACATACCAGCACACTACTGAGCTAGTCTATAAAAAAGCTTTTCTAGTTTTCCTTCTGTCTTATCATAAGACCACATTTATAGTATTTAAGTGTCTATAGGGTTTCAAGGAAATGTACGGAGCAAGATTAGTTAAATTTCTGGAGAAGGAAACTGAAAACTTTAAAGATGAATTAAAATTGCTTCTATAAAATGAGTATTTCAGAAATCGCTCCATATACTCCAGAGAAAAAAAACTTACCCGAGCCATTATGGATCTTGGTTACTGAGTCCAGATGTGTAAGGCTAAAGGGATAAGGTACTTTAGGTTAGCAACAACGCAGAATCAAAATGGTCAGGTGTTTAACAAAATCATAACCTGCATTAGAACTTTGCCAATTTGATTAGATGATCTGAGTTCCCACCATGGTTAACTTTAAGTTTAATTTGGGAGATATGATTTATTAGAAAATTCAAAAGATAATTCAAAGACATAATTATGAAACTACTATCTCTTCTAAAGCTCTTGATACATTACACATTTAGTAAATATGGCCCAGTAATACACAGTGGGATCACTAGGATGTTGTGGTTTCTTTTCACAACCAGAAAAGGAAATGTGTTTTGTCTTGAAGGATCCAAAATATATGAGGCAAGATAGTAAAGAGATCATTATAATATAGTGTGAGAAACATGATTTGAAGCTGCTGTAAAGCTCTCTCCCAGACAGGTAAAAGGAAAGGGGCCTCAAAAGCTGAGCTGCTAAAGATAAAGGGTCTTCACTGAAGTTAACAACAGAAACACTGAAGAAGTGTTACCTATGAATCCTTCTATATGCATCCTGTTCTTCCTGACATAGGATCTTTGGCAGTTCTACTGCTGATTCAAGGCATACCTTCCCAATAGTGATATGAGGTACAATATGGATTGGGATTTCAATTCTCTCATACCTGTAAGACAACCAATTAAGATCACATTTTATCCTTTAATTAAAATAAGTTATTTACACTTTAATGAGTTTGGAATATGGAATGCTTCAAAGATTACATATTACTATAATTCATTAAGTTACTCAATTTGAAAGTAGACAGAGTTCAAATTAGGCTTTTCTGGAGAGCAAATTAGAAGTCTATTTGTGCACTCATTATTCTCTAGTCCCTTAGAGATTATGAATCCAGTTCTGTAAATTTAACATAAGCCTTTAGGAACTCAAAATCAATATGACCAACTGTTTAAATAAAAGAAACAACTAATACTGCTTTTAGTCAAAAAGTTGCATGAATCTGAATAAACTGACTCAAATGCAGATACTTCAGTGACAATATCAGATTCATTTTGTAGATGGAATTACTCACATAAATATCATTCCTCAATTTTTATTCTCTTCTATGGATAAAACTAGGTAAGATATTTACACATACTTCCATTTCATGGTAGAATGGAAGGTACAGACAGGTTTGTCTAAGTTCAGTCAAGTTCCTTGTATATATTTCTCATTCCCAATATGCTTAAAGTCTACATTAACAGTGGGGTCAGAGGATGATCCAGTCTGGGGACCCTCTACATTATGAAATCCATGGATACATGGCAGTAAAGTAGAATAAGATCTAGTTTTCTGCTCCCTTCTCTTCCTATCCACTAAAAGTGTCTTTTGGTCCTATATCATGATTTAGATGAAACATACAAGAAATTACAACTATCTTTCTTTTATCCATATTCACATAATTAGGGGAGAGTTAATGAAACAACATACAATAGTAGCCTTTGGGGAGTAAAATACAGTGATTAATATTAATGATGGGTCCAGAAACACTAAAGAAGTCAGTAGGCTACTCTTAGTTCTCTTAACAAGGTTTCCAATTAAATTTTCTGGGTGTATAAGCAGAAATGGTCTCAACAGTATACAATATGGAACATACATTTCCATAAATTCATGAAAGAAACTGCAGAGTTTCTGTCAGTTGACTAAAATTTAAAACCTAGAACCAGGATAAAACCGTAAGTATCTAAAGCTAATGACAGAGATTCTGCCTCTGATAATAAACTAGTTTTTATAACAAGTTTTCCTACTAAAAACAATTAAAACACATTAAAGAAAAATCTGTCTGACAGTAGTCACTGGAGAGCTGCCAAGACAATAAGTAATGGGACCAACAGGGAGAAAATTTCAGAGGTGATTCTCACAGATCCAATTTTCCCAGAAAAGTATGATTCTAAACAAGGAAATTTATAGGATTAGAAGTTGCAAATAGTTTCAAAAGTACTGGTGAGTTCAGGATGACAAAATTATAGCTGAGAAAATGCAAGGGTAGAGAAGACCTGTAAACTATTCTCAGGCATATGATGGTAAACATACTAGGAACAAAAATAGAACTCCATCAGTATACTGACTGGTTTTGTGTGTCAATTTGACACAAGCTAGAGTCATCATGGAAGAAGGCACTCCCAGTTATGGGAACGCCTCCGTGAGATTCAGCTGTAAGTCATTTTCTCAATTAGTGATCAATAGAGGAGGTGAGTGGTGCTATTCCTAGGGTGGAGGTCCCGTTCTATAAGAAAGCAGGCTGAGCAAGCCAGGAGGAGGAAGCCAGCAGCACTCCTCCATGTCCTCTGCAACAGCTCCTGCCTTAGGTGATGCGGAATTCTCCTCTGTATGCTGTGAATATGTTTTTTTTTTCCATTGGTTAATAAAGAAACTGATTTGGCCTATGGCAGGGCAGAATAAAGCAAGGTGGAAAATCCAAGGAGAAAGAGGACAAAAGAAGTTTGAGTCATGCAAGCACCATGTAGCTGCTGAAGGAGAAAGATGGCAGAACCTTACCGTTCCAGGAAGTCATAGCCTAGTGGTGATACACAGATTAATAGAAATGGGTTAAGATGTAAGCGCTAGCTAGGAATATGTCTGAGCCATTGGCCAAATAGTGTTGTAATTAATACAGTTTTTGTATGGGTGGCTGAAAAATTAAATTGCAGTCTCTGATAAAACTTAGGATCCTGCCCTGTTTGAGTTACTATCCTGATTTCCTCCAATGATGGACTATGATCTGGAAGAGTAAGCCAAATAAACTCTTTCCTCCCCAACTTGCTTTTTGGTCATGGTGTTTTGTTACAGCAATAAAAACCCTACCTGAGACAACTATATAGGAACTAAAAGCCTAGACTTGACTTATCCCAATTCCTAACTAAATACAGAGTGATCTAGTAGTTATACTAGCTAGAATTTAGAAAGCCACCCAAACCTTCACTATAACGAAAAATATCAAATAATGAGATATAAAGGAAAAATATCTATTAACTGTGAAAATAAAAGTAATTTCAAATAAATTATGTTCTAGAAAGAAACAATGAATAGATTATGAGTAGAGATCAGTGACCACTCTTTCATTTGAGAAAGAGAAAAAGTACATGATAGGCTTTGCCTAAAACTTAACTTTGCTACAAGTAAGGAGAAATGAAGAAGGCATGTAATTATACAAGAGTATTGCTAGACTGAAAAATATAGAAACCTTAAGCATAGAATTAATTCAACTCCATCATCAAATTTAAACCACAAGCTTTGCTAAGAACATAGAGAATGAGATTTGAGCTGAAAAGCAGAGAAATCTTCAGCATTTTATATTTCTTAAATCTAAAACTCATGCTATACATGGAAAATGTGATGACCATTGGACAGATGTCATCCTGTGCTCATATCCCAGCAATAAAGAGAGAAAGGAAGAGAAAGAGAGAGAAGAAATAAAAAGAAAGGAAAAAAGGAATTTAAAAAAATGAAGTAGGAATATAGTTCTGACCCAAATAACTTCTGAATGGATGGAAATTATAAGTCTTAAAATTTATATAATGAACTAATTCTCTTTTAAAAAATTTAGACAGGGCCTCTCGATATAGTTCAAACAGACCTGAAACTCACTTAGTATCTCAGGTTGGTCTGAAACTTGTGATCTTTCTTTCTCAGGCTTCCTAGTGCTGGGATTATAGGCTTGCATTATCATACCTGGTTCTTATCTATTCTCAAATGTACATGGAATGCTCTCCCCAGGATAGACCACATGCAAAATTTAAAAGTAATTTTTTTCTGATTATAGCATAGGAAACTAGAAATGAATGGCATAAGGAAAAGTAGAAAATCCATAGATGAATAAGTTAAACAAGATACTCTTAAACAACAAATGGGTTAAAAAAACTCATAAGAGAAATTAGAAGAAAACCTGAAACAACTGAAAATGAAAACAATCTATTATGAAATGAAGCAAAAATAATATGCTGAAGAAAGTTAACCCATTATTTATAGCCATGAACACTGAAAAAGAATTAACAGGGAAAGATGGCTTAGTGGGTAAAGGTATTTGTTGCACAAGCATAATGACCTGAATCAGATTTCCAGGACCCAAACAGTAGATGGAGAACTGCAGAAAGTTGTTCTCTAACCCTGACATGTATACCATGGTATAGCACACCTCCACATATAATAAATATGTGCATGCAAAACACAAACATGCAGATAAATCCATAGCAACAGCGTTTTCCAGCCTCAACTTCACTATCAGTCATAGGTATTCCGAGTCTGAGGTAGCAGACATAAGATCTGCATAGGATCAAAATGTACAAAAGCATTAAAACCCAAAACAGAGAAATCTGGTGTGTTAATTACTTTTGTGGCAAGTATGTAACACCAATCTGTCACTAACAGTAAGAAACTGATTTCCAATAAAGCTCATGCCTGGCCTCATGGCGCATAGGGAGGAATGGGCTGACAAGAAAGGAAGAGTAAAGTACTAGAGTTTGTATATTCCAAAATGCACAGGAAATACAAACAAAGATTGCAGAGTTGAACCTGTAACTCTAATGAAAAAAATAACACAAACATGTACATATGTGTGATAAATATTTTTTAAAGTTGGGCATGGTGGCTCACGCCTTTAATCGCACTTAGGAGACAGAGGCAGGTGGATGTCTTTGAGTTCAAGGCCAGCCTGGTCTACAGAGTGAGTTCCAGGACAGTCAGGGGTACACAGAGAAACCCTACACCAAAAGCCCAAAACAAACAAATAAATGTTAGGCAGTGGTGGTGTGTACCTTTAAGCCCAGTATTCTGGAGGAAGAGGCAGGAGGATCTCTGTGAGTTTGAGGCCAGCCTGGTCTACAGAATGAGTTCCAGGACAGTGGGGGGTACAACAGTGAAACCCTGTACCAAAAAGCCTAAACAAACAAATAAAATGAATGAATGCCAGGCGGTAGTTGTGCATGATTTTAATCCCAGCACTTAGGAGGCAGGAGGATCAAACTAAAGATGCTAAGCTTAATAGCCTTGGTCCACATGCTGGGACTTTAAGTATGAGCCACCACACTCAGCTCAGCAAAGTTAACCTCTAATTACAAAAATATTAATAACAAAAAATAAATAAATAAGACAAAAAAAGTTTAAGTGCTCACTTTGGCAGCACATATACTAAATACAGAGATTAGCATGGTCCCTGAACAAGGGTGACATACAAACTCATGAAGTGTTCCATAGTTACAAAAAAATAAATAAATAAAAGATAATAATTACCCATACGCTCATAATTATGGGGTACCAGAGTCGCTAATATTTATGAAACACTACTATGTGCCAAATATAAATATGGAAAATATTTTGTCTGCATTAAGTCTCACAACAGGCATGCAATATCACTTCCGTCTTATTTATTAATCTATTATTTTTTACTTTTAAAGTTTTTTTTTATGTGTCTGAGTGTTTTTGGCTACACGTATGTCTCTTCACAGTATATTTGGTACCCAAAGTGGTCATAAGAGGACATCAGACCCCCTGGAACTGGGGTAGCAAAAGATTGTGAGCCATTGTGTAGGTGTTGAAAACTGAGCCTAGGGACTCTACAAAAGCAGCAAATGCTCTTAACCATTGATACACTTCTCCAGCCCATTACCTCTTTTTACAAATACAAAAATCAGATGTTTAGCTGGGTATGGTGGAACATGTCTTCAATTCCAGCACTTGGGAGGCACAGGCAGAGGCAGATGGATATCTGTGAGTTTGAGGTCACCCTGGTCTATATTTTGAGTTCCAGGAGAGCCAGGGGGGCTACACAGTGAGACACTGTCCCAAGAAAAAAAAAGGAGATGTTTAAAAAACTACACTAACTTTGTGAGTTCACAGTCACAGGGCTAAGTAGACAGTATATTTAATCTTCAAAGTCAGGTTGGACTCCAGTGTGTGAGTTATAACTGCCACAACACATTCATAATTTTTTTTTGTTTCCATTCTGGCTTGTATCTAACACAAATGTAACTGTTAGAATTTTGGGCCATGTTTGTATATGTAATCTCAACATTCAGGAAGCAGGATGAGGAGGATTGCCACAAGTCTGAGGCCAGCCTGGTCTACACAGTGAGACCTGGCATTAAATAACAATAAAATAAATTGTCCTTCAGAAAGACTAGAATAGTTGGGAGTTCCATTTACCACCAGCAATACAGAACAGCAGCCACATCCAAACTGAGCAATATTTAAAGCGAAAATAAAACTATGACAATTTGACAGGAAAAGCAACATGTTATCACTAAAAATCATTTAAAAATAAAACATTTGTTTTTACAAATAATTTCTGTCATCTATTTTCATCCATGTTTTCATTTTGTTTACAGATTTTTGAACTGCTATATGGTCAAACCTACCAGTCTTCCACCAATCACCATTCCCCTGATATACTTAGAAAACCTACCAGTAATTCATATGTTCTTCAGTTCTTCACTTAGAACCATCTAAACCATCTAAATTTTAACAGCCAGTTAAAATTGAAACTCATCTGTAGACCACTTTCAAAAGACTATGAGAAGACAAACACTTCTACCTTATATCTTTCTAATATCTTATAAAAAGTTCAAAATGGGAAAAACCTACCAATTTTCTATGAAATATTTTTTTTAAATATTTATTTATTTATTATGTATACAATATTCTGTCTGTGTCTATGCCTGCAGGCCAGAAGAGGGCACCAGACCCCATTACAGATGGTTGTGAGCCACCATGTGGTTGCTGGGAATTGAACTCAGGACCTTTGGAAGAGCAGGCAATGCTCTTAACCTCTGAGCCATCTCTCCAGCCCCCTCTATGAAATATTTGAAGAATTCCTCTATTGACCTAAAACAGAAATAGCCATCAGATTGGATGAATAAGTAGAATGGAATTTCAGTATTTTTTGGTCTTATGTCAACGTCTTCTTAATTGAGTCAAGTTTCTACAATATATTGTTAACTATCCAAAATTTGTTAAAGGGATGTTTAGGATCCCCTGTAGCTTTTTCTGACTGAAAGAGTTTCCAGGTGTCATTCATCACATTCTTCCCATGTTCTGAATTAACTGTATTCACCTCTCTATCTTTACAACTAGAATCAAACAAGGGGCATAGGAAAAACTAGCAAACCTGTCCAGGGTTCCTTCTTGTTGTCCACTGAAAACATTAAAATAGTAATTGGTGCATTCTCTGCTAAGAAAAGACACTTTGATTTCCATCATGTTCACTGAGAAACTGACTATATTCATTTTCTTTATGATATTTACCAAACAGCGTATATTCAAAAAGTGACTTAAGCCAGAAATATTTGGAGAGTCTAACAATTTATGTTCAAAAGTACTGCTGATGACTTGTCTGTGGTGGGATCACTGATCAGAGCCACTCTGATACCACTGGCCAGTTTTAGTCCATGACATTCTTGGTAATCTTGGTCTTCTATTCTCTGGATAGGAGTATTATATAGTTTGCTATGGTGGCATCTCCGTAGTTCCTTATTACTGCTTTTTAAAACTATCTATAAATATATAGACATGTCAACAATTTCATTATTATATTATTACATTGGTGATTCCTGTTTCTCATTTCTTTACTAAGACAGTCCCACTGTGTGGCCCTGTCTGGCCTAGAACTCACTATATAGTCCACACCGGCCTTGAACTCATAGAGATTTACCTAACTCTGCCTTCTGAGTGCTAGGATCAAAGATATGCACCACCATGTCTGGCTCACTCATCTTTTTATTGATAATTTGTCTTTATTGTTTTGACGTTTAGCCCAAGTTGTCACTGAACTTGCTCAGCAGCCAAGGTAATCTTGAACTTCTGATTCTCCTGCCTCCACCTAACAAATACTGGTAGATTATAGTGATTTACCACCAGATCCAATATTAAGACTTGTTTGAGACAAAGTTTGGCAATGATGTCATGGTGTGGCCTAGCTGAACTCATTATGCAATTGAGATTTTCTTCTAACTCACTGCAATCCTCCAGAATCAGCCTCCTAAGTGTTATGATTACAGGAATGAACTATCATGTCTAATGTTAAATTTTTCTCCTAATATTCCAGATAGTTTACCTTTTTAAAAAATATTTATTTATGATGTATAGTGTTCTGCCTGCATGTATGTCTGCAGGCCAGAAGAGGGCACCAGACCTCATTACAGATGGTTGTGAGCCACCATGTGGTTGCTGGGAATTGAACTCAGGACCTTCAGAAGAGCAGGCAATGCTCTTAACCGCCGAGCCATCTGTCCAGCCCCTAGTTTACCTTTATTAGTTATAAAATTGGCAAATATTTTCAATCTTATAGGCTGCCTTTTCACTTTCTTAATATCTTCTCATAAACAAGTTTTGTTTTACAAATGGATCTATTCTGTTATTCATGTTTTGCTATCACAGCTATGAAAACTTGTCATATTGCAAAGCTCAAATGTCATCAGATTTAACCTACGTTTTCTAAGTATTTATGGTTTTAGATTACATATTTAGTTCACTAGTTTATCTGTAGTTAATTTCTATATATGCTGTGAAGTGGGGGTTCCAACTTTACTGTTATGTATATATAATTATTAAAGCACCACTCAGAAGAAAATATTTGTTTCTCATTCAGTGACATTGGCACCCTTGCCAAAGGTTGATTTGGTTTTATTTTGAATCACTCAGTTCATTCCATTGGCATATATATATATATATATATATATATATATATATATATATTAGTTTCACACTATGCAAGCTATATATTAAGTTTAAAAAACTTATTTATCTGATTTTGTCTTCTTTTTATCAATATTGGTTATTCCATATATCTTAGATTTTATAATTATCTTTTCCATGTATGCAACAAAAAGGACCTTTGGAATATAAGTATTTCATTGACTCTAGATATCTTTAGGGACTACTATCATTTAACAATATCAAGTATTCTATATATCACTGTGTTAGTTTTTGTTAACTTGACACAAACTCAAGTAACCTGAAAAGAGGAAACCTTAATCAAAAAATTGCATTCAGGGCTGGAGAGATGGCTCAGTGGTTAAGAGCACTGCCTGCTCTTCCAAAGGTCCTGAGTTCAATTCCCAGCAACCACATGGTGGCTCACAACCATCTGTAATGAGGTCTGGTGCCCTCTTCTGGCCTGCAGGCATACACACAGATAGAATACTGTATACATAATAAATAAATAAATATTTTAAAAAAAAATTGCATTCATCAAATTAGTCTGTGGGAATATCAATGAGAGAAATTTATTGATTAATGATTGATATGGGATGGCCCAGCCCACTGTAGATGGTACCACCCCTGGGCAGGTGGTCCTGGGTGTTATAAGAAAACAGCTGAGCAAGCCAGTAAGTCACACACTCCTTCATGACCTCTGCATCAGTTTCTGCTCTAGGTTTTTATCTTAAATTCCGGCAATATCTCCCTTTAATAGTAAGCTATAAGATAAAAGGTGAAACAAACCATTTAATCCCCAAACTGTTTTAATATTGTTTTATCACTGAAATAAAGAAGCAAACTCAATCACATACATATACATATAAATATGTATGTGTAAATTCTTTTATTTCTTTTAGTACTTTCTAGTTCTAATGCATCAAATTTCTTCTCGCCTTGGTTAAATTTTCTCTTATATCTTTTACTAAACTTAATGCTATTTTAAATAAAATTATTTTCCCATATTTCATTTGTAAAATGTTGATAAATACAAACAACTGATTTTGTGTTTTGAACATGAACCATGAAACTTTGTCTAATTTTGATGTTGAACCTCTTGCTCTGGTCATAATTACCAGTTCAATGTTGAGTAACAGTGCCAATTGTTTATGTGGCAAACTTTTCTTTGTCAACAATGTATATAACATCTAATTTACAGTTTTAATAAATGCCCATAAATGTTGTAGAAGTTCCCTTCTATTTCTAGTTCTCTAAAGAGAAAGGGAGCAAATATAGAGGGATGGGGGGAAAGAAATTGACGTGTCCTACTAAGAAAGAGAAAGTTGTGAGAGAAGCTGATAATGGACCTGCTTCTGCTAGGATGTCAAGTCCATAAGACAGGAATGTGTTAGATAAGTTAAAGAGAATGCTAACCTTGAGTTCAGGACTTATGCCTCAATTCTCATAACTATTATTAAGAATAAAACAGCCGGGCAGTGGTGGCACACGCCTTTAATCCCAGCACTCGGGAGGCAGAGGCAGGCGAATCTCTGGGAGTTGGAGGCCAGCCTGGTCTACAAGAGCTAGTTCCAGGACAGGCACCAAAGCTACAGAGAAACCCTGTCTCGAAAAACCAAAAAAAGAACAAAATATTTCAGAGAAGTGGGACTCAGAAAAAAAGTCTCACCATTCTTAGGAACTTACTAGAGGATCTCTCCAGAAAAATGACAATAAATCAAGAACCCTATAATGGATAAAACTCGGGAGAATAAATAAAGAAACAAGCCCCCCACCACCCTGGATATCAGTTGAACAGCAAGCCAAAGTAAGATGTCAGATCAGGTTAGGATGGTTTCATGGAATAATCCTTCAAATGTGGAGATTCCAAATGTTTTCACATTATTCCTAAGAGTTTAGAACTTAAGGAAGTGATAAAAATGAAGGAAAAAAATCTATTCAAAACATTATGTAAAAGCAAAAAGCAAATAAAAAGAAAACAAAACAAAATCTATGCAAAAAACATCATTAATAATACATAGTTCATATTAGTTAGTTGAAGAGGGAATAACATTTACCTAATTGTAATGATAAAATTTATTTTCTATTATAATTTAATCAATACACAAAACATATGCAATGAAATTATGTTTATAATCTTGAGCAGAGATGCTTGTAACTATGAAAATTTAGTAATCATGGAGAGACAAATCAATATTGTCTAATGTCAACTGTTAATAAAATATAAAGGCAAACTTTAGGTGGGTATGGTAGCCCATGTCTGGAAAGCTCAACACAGGAGGCACAAGGAGGAAGATCATGAGCTCAGACTGGAGTACATAAGACCCTGTTTCAAAACACAAAAATAAAAAGAATCGAACTTTATTAAAGATTAGAAAAGTAACCCCAAAAATGAAAACATAGTAACTACATTTTTGGAGAATGGAAGTGGGATGGTATCAGTGACCATCATCTTTATTTGTGACAGCAAAAAAAAAAAAAAAAAAAAGTAGACAGAGTTTTGGTTGTTTGTTTTGATTTCGTTTTGGTTTTTTGTTTTTTAAGATAGGATCTTATTACGTATCCCCAGTTAGCCTGGAATTCACAGAGATCCACCTGCCTCTGCTTCTTCTGTACTGGGTGGAATTAAAAGCACATACCACCATACCTAGCAATAGATTACTATGTTTTTTTTTTTGTTTGCTTTTCTTAGTGCACTGGTGTTTTGCCTGCATGTATGTCTGTGTGAAGGTGCCAGATCCACTGGAACTGGAACTAAAGACAGTTGCAAGCTGCCATGTAGGAGCTGAAAATGAACCCGGGTCCTCTGGAAGAGTAGTCAGTGCTCTTAACCATTGAGCCATCTCTCCAGCCTCTGACTACCATGCTTTAAAGAGAATATTAATCCATACAAACATCTGAATGAAATACTAAATGACTTTTATGGCAGAGAGGACTTACATATCCATGGTAAATGTTTGCCTAGTATTTATGGGACTCTGGGTCCAATCCTTAGCAAAACTGAAAAAGTTTCTGTAGCAACAGAGAATTATCTATAAAAATCTCTAAATTTCTTCACTTTTGGTCTTTGCTTTAGAACACACCAGAGAAAGGAAAACTAGCAGTACAACACAATTTAGGAAATATGGACCAAGATTATGTGTCTGACTTCAGCTTCCTAGACTTTCAGAATACACAAACTACTAAAGAAATTCTATTTTTTTAAGAATTGTTAGTAGGTAAGAGTAGAAATATAGTACTATTAGTGCCTTACTAATGAGAAAAATTAAATGAAACAGAACAATCAATTTCATGACTAGGAGTCCATAAATAATAACATCTCTGTCATACTTACTCTGAGCTTTTTTGGGCTTGTATGGATTGGAAGCAAGTGTAGAGTACCCGACCAGTCTATTTAAAAAAATAGAAATGAAATGTAATACACAAAAGGATTTATTTTTTTTTCTTGAGACAAAATATCTGGATATCATTACAGAGTACATTATAATATTCAATATACATATACAATGTATAATAACTGACTCAGTATAACAAGCATTTCTATCTTTAACTATTAATCATTTTGTTTGTTTTTTTAAGACAAAGAGGAATAGCCTAGGCTGTCGGGGAGCTCGATCTATAGACTAGGCTGTTCTTGAACTCACAGAGATCCATCTGCCTCTGTGTCCTGAGAGCTAGGATTAGATTAAAGGCATGAGACACCATCACCATGTGTAATCATTTTTGAGTTGGAAATTTCATAGCAATTTAGTAGACTCTAACTTAAAGCTCAAAGGCTTTTATGAACATACAAGGCTAAAAGAGATTCCAAAGGTTATAGAATATGCCATAATAAATCAATTTCTGTGAGAAGGATCACATACACAATTAACATAAATCACAGCCAAACATCTTCTCATGAAACAATTACTAACAAATACGAGAACCAGGAAAGTGATTAACCTCATTTATTATTTGAGGACAATATGCAAATTAAATTGTGAAAAAAACCATAAGCATTTCAAAAAAATTATAAAGTTCCAGATACTGAATTCTAGTGTTTCTGAAAGACAGTGAACTCATGGAAAATATTCATTATTAGCACACTTATCTTCTACACACCATGATCAAAGGTTTATTATCTTTTGCCTAGATTACTGGCAATATCTCCCTAACTGGTTTCACTGGTGCCATTAATTTTACCCTTCTCACTCCAATCCTGTCCAGTCCACTAGCAATATAATACCTAGAGTAATTCTATTAAGATATAAAGCCACCCTATAATGGCTTCCCCAACACAGAGGCAAAGTAAAGGCCTTTCAAGAACTAGTTCCCATTACATTTTGGTCCTCATTAAGGATAACCAAACCAGAAGACTTTCAAGAGACAAAAAAGGCTAGTGAAATAGAGCATTGTAATATAAGTATAAAAATTGAGACTGAGGCAAATTGGAATCCATTGTCATCATCTTCCACTCTATACTACACATTGTCATCATCTTCCGCTCTATACTACATTGTCATCATCTTCCCCGCTATATATACTACATTGTCATCATCTTCCCCTCTATACTACATTGTCATCATCTTCCCTTCGATACTACATTGTCATCATCTTCCCCTCTATACTACATTGTCATCATCTTCCCCTCTTTACTACATTGTCATCATCTTCCCCTCTATACTACATTGTCATCATCTTCCCCTCTATACTACATTGTCATCATCTTCCCCTCTATACTACATTGGCATCATCTTCCCCTCTATACTACATTGTCATCATCTTCCCCTCTATACTACATTGTCATCATCTTCCCCTCTATACTACATTGTCACCATCTTCCCCTCCATACTACATTGTCATCATCTTCCCCTCTATACTACATTGTCATCATCTTCCCCTCTATACTACATTGTCATCATCTTCCCCTCTATACTACATTGTCATCATCTTCCCCTCCATACTACATTGTCATCATCTTCCCCTCTATACTACATTGTCATCATCTTCCCCTCTATACTACATTGTCATCATCTTCCCCGCTATATATACTACATTGTCATCATCTTCCCCTCTATATATACTACATTGTCATCATCTTCCCCTCTATACTACATTGTCATCATCTTCCCCTCTATACTACATTGTCATCATCTTCCCCTCTATACTACATTGTCATCATCTTCCCCTCTATACTACATTGTCATCATCTTCCCCTCTATACTACATTGTCATCATCTTCCCCTCTATACTACATTGTCATCATCTTCCCCTCTATACTACATTGTCATCATCTTCCCCTCTATACTACATTGTCATCACCTTCCCCTCTATACTACATTGCCATCATATTCCCCTCTATATATACTACATTGTCATCATCTTCCCCTCTATACTACATTGTCATCATCTTCCCCTCTATATATACTACATTGTCATCATCTTCCCCTCTATACTACATTGTCATCATCTTCCCCTCTATATATACTACATTGTCATCATCTTCCCCTCTATACTACATTGTCATCATCTTCCCCTCTATATATAGTACATTGTCATCATCTTCCCCTCTATACTACATTGTCATCATCTTCCCCTCTATACTACATTGTCATCATCTTCCCCTCTATACTACATTGTCATCATCTTCCCCTCTATATATACTACATTGTCATCATCTTCCCCTCTATACTACATTGTCATCATGTTCCCCTCTATACTACATTGTCATCATCTTCCCCTCTATACTACATTGTCATCATCTTCCCCTCTATATATACTACATTGTCATCATCTTCCCCTCTATACTACATTGTCATCATCTTCCCCTCTATATATAGTACATTGTCATCATCTTCCCCTCTATACTACATTGTCATCATCTTCCCCTCTATATATACATTGTCATCATCTTCCCCTCTATACTACATTGTCATCATCTTCCCCTCTATATATACATTGTCATCATCTTCCCCTCTATACTACATTGTCATCATCTTCCCCTCTATATATACTACATTGTCATCATCTTCCCCTCTATACTACATTGTCATCATCTTCCCCTCTATACTACATTGTCATCATCTTCCCCTCTATATATACTACATTGTCATCATCTTCCCCTCTATATATACTACATTGTCATCATCTTCCCCTCTATACTACATTGTCATCATCTTCCCCTCTATACTACATTGTCATCATCTTCCCCTCTCTACTACATTGTCATCATCTTCCCCTCTATACTACATTGTCATCATCTTCCCCTCTCTACTACATTGTCATCATCTTCCCCTCTATACTACATTGTCATCATCTTCCCCTCTATACTACAGTGTCATCATCTTCCCCTCTATACTACATTGTCATCATCTTCCCCTCTATACTACATTGTCATCATCTTCCCCTCTATACTACATTGTCATCATCTTCCCCTCTATACTACATTGTCATCATCTTCCCCTCTATACTACATTGTCATCATCTTCCCCTCTATACTACATTGTCATCATCTTCCCCTCTATATATACTACATTGTCATCATCTTCCCCTCTATACATACTACATTGTCATCATCTTCCCCTCTATATATACTACATTGTCATCATCTTCCCCTCTATACTACATTGTCATCATCTTCCCCTCTATACTACATTGTCATCATCTTCCCCTCTATACTACATTGTCATCATCTTCCCCTCTATACTACATTGTCATCATCTTCCCCTCTATACTACATTGTCATCATCTTCCCCTCTATACTACATTGTCATCATCTTCCCCTCTATACTACATTGTCATCATCTTCCCCTCTATACTACATTGTCATCATCTTCCCCTCTATACTACATTGTCATCATCTTCCCCTCTATACTACATTGTCATCATCTTCCCCTCTATACTACATTGTCATCATCTTCCCCTCTATATATACTACATTGTCATCATCTTCCCCTCTATACTACATTGACATCTTCCCCTCTATATATACTACATTGTCATCATCTTCCCCTCTATACTACATTGTCACCATCTTCCCCTCTATACTACATTGTCATCATCTTCCCCTCTATATATACTACATTGTCATCATCTTCCCCTCTATACTACATTGTCATCATCTTCCCCTCTATACTACATTGTCATCATCTTCCCCTCTATACTACACTGTCACCATCTTCCCCTCTATACTACATTGTCATCATCTTCCCCTCTATATATACTACATTGTCATCATCTTCCCCTCTATACTACATTGTCATCATCTTCCCCTCTATACTACATTGACATCTTCCGCTCTATATATACTACATTGTCATCATCTTCCCCTCTATACTACATTGTCACCATCTTCCCCTCCATATATACTACATTGTCATCATCTTCCCCTCTATACTACATTGTCATCATCTTCCCCTCTATACTACATTGTCATCATCTTCCCCTCTATACTACATTGTCATCATCTTCCCCTCTATACTACATTGTCATCATCTTCCCCTCTATACTGCACTGTCATCATCTTCCCCTCTATACTACATTGTCATCATCTTCCCCTCTATACTACATTGTCATCATCTTCCCCTGTATATATACTACATTGTCATCATCTTCCCCTCTATACTACATTATCCTCATCTTCCCCTCTATATTACATTGTCCTCATCTTCCCCTCTATACTACATTGTCATCATCTTCCCCTCTATATATACTACATTGTCATCATCTTCTCCTCTATATATACTACATTGTCATCATCTTCCCCTCTATACTACATTGTCATCATCTTCCCCTCTATACTACACTGTCATCATCTTACCCTCTATACTACACTGTCATCATCTTCCCCTCTATACTACACTGTCATCATCTTCCCCTCTATACTACACTGTCATCATCTTCCCCTCTATACTACACTGTCATCATCTTCCCCTCGATACTACATTGTTCTCATCTTCCCCTCTATACTACATTGTCCTCATCTTCCCCTCTATACTACATTGTCCTCATCTTCCCCTCTATACTTCATTGTCATCATCTTCCGCTCTATACTACATTGTCCTCATCTTCCCCTCTATACTACATTGTCCTCATCTTCCCCTCTATACTACATTGTCCTCATCTTCCCCTCTATACTACATTGTCATCATCTTCCCCTCTATACTACATTGTCATCATCTTCCCCTCTATACTACATTGTCATCATCTTCCCCTCTATACTACATTGTCATCATCTTCCCCTCTATACTACATTGTCATCATCTTCCCCTCTATACTACATTGTCATCATCTTCCCCTCTATACTACATTGTCATCATCTTCCCCTCTATACTACATTGTCACCATCTTCCCCTCCATACTACATTGTCATCATCTTCCCCTCTATACTACATTGTCATCATCTTCCCCTCTATACTACATTGTCATCATCTTCCCCTCTATACTACATTGTCATCATCTTCCCCTCCATACTACATTGTCATCATCTTCCCCTCTATACTACATTGTCATCATCTTCCCCTCTATACTACATTGTCATCATCTTCCCCGCTATATATACTACATTGTCATCATCTTCCCCTCTATATATACTACATTGTCATCATCTTCCCCTCTATACTACATTGTCATCATCTTCCCCTCTATACTACATTGTCATCATCTTCCCCTCTATACTACATTGTCATCATCTTCCCCTCTATACTACATTGTCATCATCTTCCCCTCTATACTACATTGTCATCATCTTCCCCTCTATACTACATTGTCATCATCTTCCCCTCTATACTACATTGTCATCATCTTCCCCTCTATACTACATTGTCATCACCTTCCCCTCTATACTACATTGCCATCATATTCCCCTCTATATATACTACATTGTCATCATCTTAACCTCTATACTACATTGTCATCATCTTCCCCTCTATATATACTACATTGTCATCATCTTCCCCTCTATACTACATTGTCATCATCTTCCCCTCTATATATACTACATTGTCATCATCTTCCCCTCTATACTACATTGTCATCATCTTCCCCTCTATATATAGTACATTGTCATCATCTTCCCCTCTATACTACATTGTCATCATCTTCCCCTCTATACTACATTGTCATCATCTTCCCCTCTATACTACATTGTCATCATCTTCCCCTCTATATATACTACATTGTCATCATCTTCCCCTCTATACTACATTGTCATCATGTTCCCCTCTATACTACATTGTCATCATCTTCCCCTCTATACTACATTGTCATCATCTTCCCCTCTATATATACTACATTGTCATCATCTTCCCCTCTATACTACATTGTCATCATCTTCCCCTCTATATATAGTACATTGTCATCATCTTCCCCTCTATACTACATTGTCATCATCTTCCCCTCTATATATACATTGTCATCATCTTCCCCTCTATACTACATTGTCATCATCTTCCCCTCTATATATACATTGTCATCATCTTCCCCTCTATACTACATTGTCATCATCTTCCCCTCTATATATACTACATTGTCATCATCTTCCCCTCTATACTACATTGTCATCATCTTCCCCTCTATACTACATTGTCATCATCTTCCCCTCTATATATACTACATTGTCATCATCTTCCCCTCTATATATACTACATTGTCATCATCTTCCCCTCTATACTACATTGTCATCATCTTCCCCTCTATACTACATTGTCATCATCTTCCCCTCTCTACTACATTGTCATCATCTTCCCCTCTATACTACATTGTCATCATCTTCCCCTCTCTACTACATTGTCATCATCTTCCCCTCTATACTACATTGTCATCATCTTCCCCTCTATACTACAGTGTCATCATCTTCCCCTCTATACTACATTGTCATCATCTTCCCCTCTATACTACATTGTCATCATCTTCCCCTCTATACTACATTGTCATCATCTTCCCCTCTATACTACATTGTCATCATCTTCCCCTCTATACTACATTGTCATCATCTTCCCCTCTATACTACATTGTCATCATCTTCCCCTCTATATATACTACATTGTCATCATCTTCCCCTCTATACATACTACATTGTCATCATCTTCCCCTCTATATATACTACATTGTCATCATCTTCCCCTCTATACTACATTGTCATCATCTTCCCCTCTATACTACATTGTCATCATCTTCCCCTCTATACTACATTGTCATCATCTTCCCCTCTATACTACATTGTCATCATCTTCCCCTCTATACTACATTGTCATCATCTTCCCCTCTATACTACATTGTCATCATCTTCCCCTCTATACTACATTGTCATCATCTTCCCCTCTATACTACATTGTCATCATCTTCCCCTCTATACTACATTGTCATCATCTTCCCCTCTATACTACATTGTCATCATCTTCCCCTCTATACTACATTGTCATCATCTTCCCCTCTATATATACTACATTGTCATCATCTTCCCCTCTATACTACATTGACATCTTCCCCTCTATATATACTACATTGTCATCATCTTCCCCTCTATACTACATTGTCACCATCTTCCCCTCTATACTACATTGTCATCATCTTCCCCTCTATATATACTACATTGTCATCATCTTCCCCTCTATACTACATTGTCATCATCTTCCCCTCTATACTACATTGTCATCATCTTCCCCTCTATACTACACTGTCACCATCTTCCCCTCTATACTACATTGTCATCATCTTCCCCTCTATATATACTACATTGTCATCATCTTCCCCTCTATACTACATTGTCATCATCTTCCCCTCTATACTACATTGACATCTTCCGCTCTATATATACTACATTGTCATCATCTTCCCCTCTATACTACATTGTCACCATCTTCCCCTCCATATATACTACATTGTCATCATCTTCCCCTCTATACTACATTGTCATCATCTTCCCCTCTATACTACATTGTCATCATCTTCCCCTCTATACTACATTGTCATCATCTTCCCCTCTATACTACATTGTCATCATCTTCCCCTCTATACTGCACTGTCATCATCTTCCCCTCTATACTACATTGTCATCATCTTCCCCTCTATACTACATTGTCATCATCTTCCCCTGTATATATACTACATTGTCATCATCTTCCCCTCTATACTACATTATCCTCATCTTCCCCTCTATATTACATTGTCCTCATCTTCCCCTCTATACTACATTGTCATCATCTTCCCCTCTATATATACTACATTGTCATCATCTTCTCCTCTATATATACTACATTGTCATCATCTTCCCCTCTATACTACATTGTCATCATCTTCCCCTCTATACTACACTGTCATCATCTTACCCTCTATACTAAACTGTCATCATCTTCCCCTCTATACTACACTGTCATCATCTTCCCCTCTATACTACACTGTCATCATCTTCCCCTCTATACTACACTGTCATCATCTTCCCCTCGATACTACATTGTTCTCATCTTCCCCTCTATACTACATTGTCCTCATCTTCCCCTCTATACTACATTGTCCTCATCTTCCCCTCTATACTTCATTGTCATCATCTTCCGCTCTATACTACATTGTCCTCATCTTCCCCTCTATACTACATTGTCCTCATCTTCCCCTCTATACTACATTGTCCTCATCTTCCCCTCTATACTACATTGTCATCATCTTCCCCTCTATACTACATTGTCATCATCTTCCCCTCTATACTACATTGTCATCATCTTCCCCTCTATACTACATTGTCATCATCTTCCCCTCTATACTACATTGTCATCATCTTCCCCTCTATACTACATTGTCATCATCTTCCCCTCTATACTACATTGTCATCATCTTCCCCTCTATACTACATTGTCATCATCTTCCCCTCTCTACTACATTGTCATCATCTTCCCCTCTATACTACATTGTCATCATCTTCCCCTCTATACTACAGTGTCATCATCTTCCGCTCTATACTACATTGTCATCATCTTCCCCTCTATACTACATTGTCATCATCTTCCCCTCTATACTACATTGTCATCATCTTCCCCTCTATACAACATTGTCATCATCTTCCCCTCTATACTACATTGTCATCATCTTCCCCTCTATACTACATTGTCATCATCTTCCCCTCTATATATACTACATTGTCATCATCTTCCCCTCTATATATACTACATTGTCACCATCTTCCCCTCTATATATACTACATTGTCATCATCTTCCCCTCTATACTACATTGTCATCATCTTCCCCTCTATACTACATTGTCATCATCTTCCCCTCTATACTACATTGTCATCATCTTCCCCTCTTTACTACATTGTCATCATCTTCCCCTCTATACTACATTGTCATCATCTTCCCCTCTATACTACATTGTCATCATCTTCCCCTCTATACTACATTGTCATCATCTTCCCCTCTATATATACTACATTGTCATCATCTTCCCCTCTATACTACATTGACATCTTCCCCTCTATATATACTACATTGTCATCATCTTCCCCTCTATACTACATTGTCACCATCTTCCCCTCTATACTAAATTGTCATCATCTTCCCCTCTATATATACTACATTGTCATCATCTTCCCCTCTATACTACATTGACATCTTCCCCTCTATATATACTACATTGTCATCATCTTCCCCTCTATACTACATTGTCATCATCTTCCCCTCTATACTACACTGTCACCATCTTCCCCTCTATACTACATTGTCATCATCTTCCCCTCTATATATACTACATTGTCATCATCTTCCCCTCTATACTACATTGTCATCATCTTCCCCTCTATACTACATTGACATCTTCCCCTCTATATATACTACATTGTCATCATCTTCCCCTCTATACTACATTGTCACCATCTTCCCCTCCATATATACTACATTGTCATCATCTTCCCCTCTATACTACATTGTCATCATCTTCCCCTCTATACTACATTGTCATCATCTTCCCCTCTATACTACATTGTCATCATCTTCCCCTCTATACTACATTGTCATCATCTTCCCCTCTATACTGCACTGTCATCATCTTCCCCTCTATACTACATTGTCATCATCTTCCCCTCTATACTACATTGTCATCATCTTCCCCTGTATATATACTACATTGTCATCATCTTCCCCTCTATACTACATTATCCTCATCTTCCCCTCTATATTACATTGTCCACATCTTCCCCTCTATACTACATTGTCATCATCTTCCCCTCTATACTACATTGTCATCATCTTCCCCTCTATACTACATTGTCATCATCTTCCCCTCTATACTACATTGTCATCATCTTCCCCTCTATACTACATTGTCATCATCTTCCCCTCTATACTACATTGTCATCATCTTCCCCTCTATACTACATTGTCATCATCTTCCCCTCTATATATACTACATTGTCATCATCTTCCCCTCTATACTACATTGTCATCATCTTCCCCTCTATACTACATTGACATCTTCCCCTCTATATATACTACATTGTCATCATCTTCCCCTCTATACTACATTGTCATCATCTTCCCCTCTATACTACATTGTCATCATCTTCCCCTCTATATATACTACATTGTCATCATCTTCCCCTCTATACTACATTGTCATCATCTTCCCCTCTATACTACATTGTCATCATCTTCCCCTCTATACTACATTGTCATCATCTTCCCCTCTATATATACTACATTGTCATCATCTTCCCCTCTATACTACATTGTCATCATCTTCCCCTCTATACTACATTGACATCTTTCCCTCTATATATACTACATTGTCATCATCTTCCCCTCTATACTACATTGTCACCATCTTCCCCTCCATATATACTACATTGTCATCATCTTCCCCTCTATACTACATTGTCATCATCTTCCCCTCTATACTACATTGTCATCATCTTCCCCTCTATACTACATCGTCATCATCTTCCCCTCTATACTACACTGTCATCATCTTCCCCTCTATACTACATTGTCATCATCTTCCCCTCTATACTACATTGTCATCATCTTCCCCTCTATACTACATTGTCATCATCTTCCCCTCTATACTACATTGTCATCATCTTCCCCTCTATACTACATTGTCATCATCTTCCCCTCTATACTACATTGTCATCATCTTCCCCTCTATACTACATTGTCATCATCTTCCCCTCTATATATACTACATTGTCATCATCTTCCCCTCTATACTACATTGACATCTTCCCCTCTATATATACTACATTGTCATCATCTTCCCCTCTATACTACATTGTCACCATCTTCCCCTCTATACTACATTGTCATCATCTTCCCCTCTATATATACTACATTGTCATCATCTTCCCCTCTATACTACATTGTCATCATCTTCCCCTCTATACTACATTGTCATCATCTTCCCCTCTATACTACACTGTCACCATCTTCCCCTCTATACTACATTGTCATCATCTTCCCCTCTATATATACTACATTGTCATCATCTTCCCCTCTATACTACATTGTCATCATCTTCCCCTCTATACTACATTGACATCTTCCGCTCTATATATACTACATTGTCATCATCTTCCCCTCTATACTACATTGTCACCATCTTCCCCTCCATATATACTACATTGTCATCATCTTCCCCTCTATACTACATTGTCATCATCTTCCCCTCTATACTACATTGTCATCATCTTCCCCTCTATACTACATTGTCATCATCTTCCCCTCTATACTACATTGTCATCATCTTCCCCTCTATACTGCACTGTCATCATCTTCCCCTCTATACTACATTGTCATCATCTTCCCCTCTATACTACATTGTCATCATCTTCCCCTGTATATATACTACATTGTCATCATCTTCCCCTCTATACTACATTATCCTCATCTTCCCCTCTATATTACATTGTCCTCATCTTCCCCTCTATACTACATTGTCATCATCTTCCCCTCTATATATACTACATTGTCATCATCTTCTCCTCTATATATACTACATTGTCATCATCTTCCCCTCTATACTACATTGTCATCATCTTCCCCTCTATACTACACTGTCATCATCTTACCCTCTATACTACACTGTCATCATCTTCCCCTCTATACTACACTGTCATCATCTTCCCCTCTATACTACACTGTCATCATCTTCCCCTCTATACTACACTGTCATCATCTTCCCCTCGATACTACATTGTTCTCATCTTCCCCTCTATACTACATTGTCCTCATCTTCCCCTCTATACTACATTGTCCTCATCTTCCCCTCTATACTTCATTGTCATCATCTTCCGCTCTATACTACATTGTCCTCATCTTCCCCTCTATACTACATTGTCCTCATCTTCCCCTCTATACTACATTGTCCTCATCTTCCCCTCTATACTACATTGTCATCATCTTCCCCTCTATACTACATTGTCATCATCTTCCCCTCTATACTACATTGTCATCATCTTCCCCTCTATACTACATTGTCATCATCTTCCCCTCTATACTACATTGTCATCATCTTCCCCTCTATACTACATTGTCATCATCTTCCCCTCTATACTACATTGTCATCATCTTCCCCTCTATACTACATTGTCATCATCTTCCCCTCTCTACTACATTGTCATCATCTTCCCCTCTATACTACATTGTCATCATCTTCCCCTCTATACTACAGTGTCATCATCTTCCGCTCTATACTACATTGTCATCATCTTCCCCTCTATACTACATTGTCATCATCTTCCCCTCTATACTACATTGTCATCATCTTCCCCTCTATACAACATTGTCATCATCTTCCCCTCTATACTACATTGTCATCATCTTCCCCTCTATACTACATTGTCATCATCTTCCCCTCTATATATACTACATTGTCATCATCTTCCCCTCTATATATACTACATTGTCACCATCTTCCCCTCTATATATACTACATTGTCATCATCTTCCCCTCTATACTACATTGTCATCATCTTCCCCTCTATACTACATTGTCATCATCTTCCCCTCTATACTACATTGTCATCATCTTCCCCTCTTTACTACATTGTCATCATCTTCCCCTCTATACTACATTGTCATCATCTTCCCCTCTATACTACATTGTCATCATCTTCCCCTCTATACTACATTGTCATCATCTTCCCCTCTATATATACTACATTGTCATCATCTTCCCCTCTATACTACATTGACATCTTCCCCTCTATATATACTACATTGTCATCATCTTCCCCTCTATACTACATTGTCACCATCTTCCCCTCTATACTACATTGTCATCATCTTCCCCTCTATATATACTACATTGTCATCATCTTCCCCTCTATACTACATTGACATCTTCCCCTCTATATATACTACATTGTCATCATCTTCCCCTCTATACTACATTGTCATCATCTTCCCCTCTATACTACACTGTCACCATCTTCCCCTCTATACTACATTGTCATCATCTTCCCCTCTATATATACTACATTGTCATCATCTTCCCCTCTATACTACATTGTCATCATCTTCCCCTCTATACTACATTGACATCTTCCCCTCTATATATACTACATTGTCATCATCTTCCCCTCTATACTACATTGTCACCATCTTCCCCTCCATATATACTACATTGTCATCATCTTCCCCTCTATACTACATTGTCATCATCTTCCCCTCTATACTACATTGTCATCATCTTCCCCTCTATACTACATTGTCATCATCTTCCCCTCTATACTACATTGTCATCATCTTCCCCTCTATACTGCACTGTCATCATCTTCCCCTCTATACTACATTGTCATCATCTTCCCCTCTATACTACATTGTCATCATCTTCCCCTGTATATATACTACATTGTCATCATCTTCCCCTCTATACTACATTATCCTCATCTTCCCCTCTATATTACATTGTCCTCATCTTCCCCTCTATACTACATTGTCATCATCTTCCCCTCTATACTACATTGTCATCATCTTCCCCTCTATACTACATTGTCATCATCTTCCCCTCTATACTACATTGTCATCATCTTCCCCTCTATACTACATTGTCATCATCTTCCCCTCTATACTACATTGTCATCATCTTCCCCTCTATACTACATTGTCATCATCTTCCCCTCTATATATACTACATTGTCATCATCTTCCCCTCTATACTACATTGTCATCATCTTCCCCTCTATACTACATTGACATCTTCCCCTCTATATATACTACATTGTCATCATCTTCCCCTCTATACTACATTGTCATCATCTTCCCCTCTATACTACATTGTCATCATCTTCCCCTCTATATATACTACATTGTCATCATCTTCCCCTCTATACTACATTGTCATCATCTTCCCCTCTATACTACATTGTCATCATCTTCCCCTCTATACTACATTGTCATCATCTTCCCCTCTATATATACTACATTGTCATCATCTTCCCCTCTATACTACATTGTCATCATCTTCCCCTCTATACTACATTGACATCTTTCCCTCTATATATACTACATTGTCATCATCTTCCCCTCTATACTACATTGTCACCATCTTCCCCTCCATATATACTACATTGTCATCATCTTCCCCTCTATACTACATTGTCATCATCTTCCCCTCTATACTACATTGTCATCATCTTCCCCTCTATACTACATCGTCATCATCTTCCCCTCTATACTACACTGTCATCATCTTCCCCTCTATACTACAC
The DNA here is from genome assembly GCF_018167655.1 of Microtus oregoni. Lineage (NCBI taxonomy): Eukaryota > Metazoa > Chordata > Mammalia > Rodentia > Cricetidae > Microtus > Microtus oregoni. The sequence goes on along the minus strand of NW_024543224.1, from coordinate 67,482 downwards.
TGTCATCATCTTCCCCTCTATACTACACTGTCATCATCTTCCCCTCTATACTACATTGTCCTCATCTTCCCCTCTATACTACATTGTCCTCATCTTCCCCTCTATACTACATTGTCCTCATCTTCCCCTCTATACTTCATTGTCATCATCTTCCCCTCTATACTACATTGTCATCATCTTCCCCTCTATACTACATTGTCCTCATCTTCCCCTCTATACTACATTGTCCTCATCTTCCCCTCTATACTACATTGTCCTCATCTTCCCCTCTATACTACATTGTCATCATCTTCCCCTCTATACTACCTTGTCATCATCTTCCCCTCTATATATACTACATTGTCATCACCTTCCCCTCTATACTACATTGTCATCATCTTCCCCTCTATACTACATTGTCATCATCTTCCCCTCTATATATACTACATTGTCATCATCTTCCCCTCTATATATACTACATTGTCATCATCTTCCCCTCTATACTACATTGTCATCATCTTCCCCTCTATACTACATTGTCATCATCTTCCCCTCTATACTACATTGTCATCATCTTCCCCTCTATACTACATTGTCATCATCTTCCCCTCTATACTACATTGTCATCATCTTCCCCTCTATACTACATTGTCATCATCTTCCCCTCTATACTACATTGTCATCATCTTCCCCTCTATACTACAGTGTCATCATCTTCCCCTCTATACTACATTGTCATCATCTTCCCGTCTATACTACATTGTCATCATCTTCCCCTCTATACTACATTGTCATCATCTTCCCCTCTATACAACATTGTCATCATCTTCCCCTCTATACTACATTGTCATTATCTTCCCCTCTATACTACATTGTCATCATCTTCCCCTCTATATATACTACATTGTCATCATCTTCCCCTCTATATATACTACATTGTCATCATCTTCCCCTCTATATATACTACATTGTCATCATCTTCCCCTCTATACTACATTGTCATCATCTTCCCCTCTATACTACATTGTCATCATCTTCCCCTCTATACTACATTGTCATCATCTTCCCCTCTTTACTACATTGTCATCATCTTCCCCTCTATACTACATTGTCATCATCTTCCCCTCTATACTACATTGTCATCATCTTCCCCTCTACACTACATTGTCATCATCTTCCCCTCTATACTACATTGTCATCATCTTCCCCTCTATACTACATTGTCATCATCTTCCCCTCTATACTACATTGTCATCATCTTCCCCTCTATACTACATTGTCATCATCTTCCCCTCTATATATACTACATTGTCATCATCTTCCCCTCTATACTACATTGTCATCATCTTCCCCTCTATACTACATTGACATCTTCCCCTCTATATATACTACATTGTCATCATCTTCCCCTCTATACTACATTGTCATCATCTTCCCCTCTATACTACATTGTCATCATCGTCCCCTCTATATATACTACATTGTCATCATCTTCCCCTCTATACTACATTGTCATCATCTTCCCCTCTATACTACATTGTCATCATCTTCCCCTCTATACTACATTGTCATCATCTTCCCCTCTATATATACTACATTGTCATCATCTTCCCCTCTATACTACATTGTCATCATCTTCCCCTCTATACTACATTGACATCTTCCCCTCTATATAAACTACATTGTCATCATCTTCCCCTCTATACTACATTGTCACCATCTTCCCCTCCATATATACTACATTGTCATCATCTTCCCCTCTATACTACATTGTCATCATCTTCCCCTCTATACTACATTGACATCTTCCCCTCTATATATACTACATTGTCATCATCTTCCCCTCCATATATACTACATTGTCATCATCTTCCCCTCTATACTACATTGTCATCATCTTAGCCTCTATACTACATTGTCATCATCTTCCCCTCTATACTACATCGTCATCATCTTCCCCTCTATACTACACTGTCATCATCTTCCCCTCTATACTACCTTGTCATCATCTTCCCCTCTATATATACTACATTGTCATCATCTTCCCCTCTATATATACTACATTGTCATCATCTTCCGCTCTATACTACATTGTCATCATCTTCCCCTCTATACTACATTGTCATCATCTTCCCCTCTATACTACATTGTCATCATCTTCCCCTCTATACTACATTGTCATCATCTTCCCCTCTATACTACATTGTCATCATCTTCCCCTCTATACTACATTGTCATCATCTTCCCCTCTATACTACATTGTCATCATCTTCCCCTCTATACTACATTGTCATCATCTTCCCCTCTATACTACATTGTCATCATCTTCCCCTCTATACTACATTGTCATCATCTTCCCCTCTATACTACATTGTCATCATCTTCCCCTCCATACTACACTGTCATCATCTTCCACTCTATACTACATTGGCATCATCTTCCCCTCTATACTACATTGTCATCATCTTCCCCTCTATACTACATTGTCATCATCTTCCCCTCTATACTACATTGTCATCACCTTCCCCTCTATACTACATTTTCATCATATTCCCCTCTATATATACTACATTGTCATCATCTTCCCCTCTATACTACATTGTCATCATCTTCCCCTCTATATGTACTACATTGTCATCATCTTCCCCGCGATACTACATTGTCATCATCTTCCCGTCTATATATACTACATTGTCATCATCTTCCCCTCTATACTACATTGTCATCATCTTCCCCTCTATATATAGTACATTGTCATCATCTTCCCCTCTATACTACATTGTCATCATCTTCCCCTCTATACTACATTGTCATCATCTTCCCCTCTATATATACTACATTGTCATCATCTTCCCCTCTATACTACATTGACATCTTCCCCTCTATATATACTACATTGTCATCATCTTCCCCTCTATACTACATTGTCATCATCTTCCCCTCTATACTACATTGTCATCATCTTCCCCTCTATATATACTACATTGTCATCATCTTCCCCTCTATACTACATTGTCATCATCTTCCCCTCTATACTACATTGTCATCATCTTCCCCTCTATACTACATTGTCATCATCTTCCCCTCTATATATACTACATTGTCATCATCTTCCCCTCTATACTACATTGTCATCATCTTCCCCTCTATACTACATTGACATCTTCCCCTCTATAAATACTACATTGTCATCATCTTCCCCTCCATATATACTACATTGTCATCATCTTCCCCTCTATACTACATTGTCATCATCTTCCCCTCTATACTACATTGTCATCATCTTCCCCTCTATACTACATCGTCATCATCTTCCCCTCTATACTACACTGTCATCATCTTCCCCTCTATACTACACTGTCATCATCTTCCCCTCTATACTACACTGTCATCATCTTCCCCTCTATACTACACTGTCATCATCTTCCCCTCTATACTACATTGTCCTCATCTTCCCCTCTATACTACATTGTCCTCATCTTCCCCTCTATACTACATTGTCCTCATCTTCCCCTCTATACTTCATTGTCATCATCTTCCCCTCTATACTACATTGTCATCATCTTCCCCTCTATACTACATTGTCCTCATCTTCCCCTCTATACTACATTGTCCTCATCTTCCCCTCTATACTACATTGTCCTCATCTTCCCCTCTATACTACATTGTCATCATCTTCCCCTCTATACTACCTTGTCATCATCTTCCCCTCTATATATACTACATTGTCATCATCTTCCCCTCTATACTACATTGTCATCATCTTCCCCTCTATACTACATTGTAATCATCTTCCCCTCTATATATACTACATTGTCATCATCTTCCCCTCTATATATACTACATTGTCATCATCTTCCCCTCTATACTACATTGTCATCATCTTCCCCTCTATACTACATTGTCATCATCTTCCCCTCTATACTACATTGTCATCATCTTCCCCTCTATACTACATTGTCATCATCTTCCCCTCTATACTACATTGTCATCATCTTCCCCTCTATACTACATTGACATCATCTTCCCCTCTATACTACATTGTCATCATCTTCCCCTCTATACTACATTGTCATCATCTTCCCCTCTATACTACATTGTCATCATCTTCCCCTCTATACTACATTGTCATCATCTTCCCCTCTATACTACATTGTCATCATCTTCCCCTCTATACTACATTGTCATCATCTTCCCCTCTATACTACATTGTCATCATCTTCCCCTCCATACTACATTGACATCATCTTCCCCTCTATACTACATTGTCATCATCTTCCCCTCTATACTACATTGTCATCATCCTCCCCTCTATACTACATTGTCATCATCTTCCCCTCTATACTACATTGTCATCACCTTCCCCTCTATACTACATTGTCATCATATTCCCCTCTATATATACTACATTGTCATCATCTTCCCCTCTATACTACATTGTCATCCTCTTCCCCTCTATATATACTACATTGTCATCATCTTCCCCTCTATACTACATTGTCATCATCTTCCCCTCTATATATACTACATTGTCATCATCTTCCCCTCTATACTACATTGTCATCATCTTCCCCTCTATATATAGTACATTGTCATCATCTTCCCCTCTATACTACATTGTCATCATCTTCCCCTCTATACTACATTGTCATCATCTTCCCCTCTATACTACATTGTCATCATCTTCCCCTCTATACTACATTGTCATCATCTTCCCCTCTATATATACTACATTGTCATCATCTTCCCCTCTATACTACATTGTCATCATCTTCCCCTCTATGCTACATTGTCATCATCTTCCCCTCTATACTACATTGTCATCATCTTCCCCTCTATATATACTACATTGTCATCATCTTCCCCTCTATACTCCATTGTCATCATCTTCCCCTCTATATATAGTACACTGTCATCATCTTCCCCTCTATACTACATTGTGATCATCTTCCCCTCTATATATACATTGTCATCATCTTCCCCTCTATACTACATTGTCATCATCTTCCCCTCTATATATACATTGTCATCATCTTCCCCTCTATACTACATTGTCATCATCTTCCCCTCTATATATACTACATTGTCATCATCTTCCAATCTATACTACATTGTCATCATTTTCCCCTCTATACTACATTGTCATCATCTTCCCCTCTATACTACATTGTCATCATCTTCCCCTCTATATATACTACATTGTCATCATCTTCCCCTCTATATATACTACATTGTCATCATCTTCCCCTCTATACTACATTGTCATCATCTTCCCCTCTATACTACATTGTCATCATCTTCCCCTCTATACTACATTGTCATCATCTTCCCCTCTATACTACATTGTCATCATCTTCCCCTCCATACTACATTGTCATCATCTTCCCCTCTATACTACATTGTCATCATCTTCCCCTCTATACTACATTGTCATCATCTTCCCCTCTATACTACATTGTCATCATCTTCCCCTCTATACTACATTGTCATCACCTTCCCCTCTATACTACATTGTCATCATATTCCCCTCTATGTATACTACATTGTCATCATCTTCCCCTCTATACTACATTGTCATCATCTTCCCCTCTATATATACTACATTGTCATCATCTTCCCCTCTATACTACATTGTCATCATCTTCCCCTCTATATATACTACATTGTCATCATCTTCCCCTCTATACTACATTGTCATCATCTTCCCCTCTATATATAGTACATTGTCATCATCTTCCCCTCTATACTACATTGTCATCATCTTCCCCTCTATACTACATTGTCATCATCTTCCCCTCTATACTACATTGTCATCATCTTCGCCTCTATACTACATTGTCATCATCTTCCCCTCTATACTACATTGTCATCATCTTCCCCTCTATATATACATTGTCATCATCTTCCCGTCTATACTACATTGTCATCATCTTCCCCTCTATATATACATTGTCATCATCTTCCCCTCTATACTACATTGTCATCATCTTCCCCTCTATATATACTACATTGTCATCATCTTCCCCTCTATACTACATTGTCATCATTTTCCCCTCTATACTACATTGTCATCATCTTCCCCTCTATATATACTACATTGTCATCATCTTCCCCTCTATATATACTACATTGTCATCATCTTCCCCTCTATACTACATTGTCATCATCTTCCCCTCTATACTACATTGTCATCATCTTCCCCTCTCTACTACATTGTCATCATCTTCCCCTCTATACTACATTGTCATCATCTTCCCCTCTCTACTACATTGTCATCATCTTCCCCTCTATACTACATTGTCATCATCTTCCCCTCTATACTACAGTGTCATCATCTTCCCCTCTATACTACATTGTCATCATCTTCCCCTCTATACTACATTGTCATCATCTTCCCCTCTATACTACATTGTCATCATCTTCCCCTCTATATATACTACATTGTCATCATCTTCCCCTCTATACATACTACATTGTCATCATCTTCCCCTCTATATATACTACATTGTCATCATCTTCCCCTCTATACTACATTGTCATCATCTTCCCCTCTATACTACATTGTCATCATCTTCCCCTCTATACTACATTGTCATCATCTTCCCCTCTATACTACATTGTCATCATCTTCCCCTCTATACTACATTGTCATCATCTTCCCCTCTATACTACATTGTCATCATCTTCCCCTCTATACTACATTGTCATCATCTTTCCCTCTATACTACATTGTCATCATCTTCCCCTCTATACTACATTGTCATCATCTTCCCCTCTATACTACATTGTCATCATCTTCCCCTCTATACTACATTGTCATCATCTTCCCCTCTATATATACTACATTGTCATCATCTTCCCCTCTATACTACATTGACATCTTCCCCTCTATATATACTACATTGTCATCATCTTCCCCTCTATACTACATTGTCACCATCTTCCCCTCTATACTACATTGTCATCATCTTCCCCTCTATATATACTACATTGTCATGATCTTCCCCTCTATACTACATTGTCATCATCTTCCCCTCTATACTACATTGTCATCATCTTCCCCTCTATACTACATTGTCATCATCTTCCCCTCTATATATACTACATTGTCATCATCTTCCCCGCTATACTACATTGTCATCATCTTCCCCTCTATACTACATTGACATCTTCCCCTCTATATATACTACATTGTCATCATCTTCCCCTCTATACTACATTGTCACCATCTTCCCTTCCATATATACTACATTGTCATCATCTTCCCCTCTATACTACATTGTCATCATCTTCCCCTCTATACTACATTGTCATCATCTTCCCCTCTATACTACATTGTCATCATCTTCCCCTCTATATATACTACATTGTCATCATCTTCCCCTCTATACTACATTGTCATCATCTTCCCCTCTATACTACATTGACATCTTCCCCTCTATATATACTACATTGTCATCATCTTCCCCTCTATACTACATTGTCACCATCTTCCCCTCCATATATACTACATTGTCATCATCTTACCCTCTATACTACATTGTTATCATCTTCCCCTCTATACTACATTGTCATCATCTTCCCCTCTATACTACATCGTCATCATCTTCCCCTCTATACTACACTGTCATCATCTTCCCCTCTATACTACACTGTCATCATCTTCCCCTCTATACTACACTGTCATCATCTTCCCCTCTATACTACACTGTCATCATCTTCCCCTCTATACTACATTGTCCTCATCTTCCCCTCCATACTACATTATCCTCATCTTCCCCTGTATACTACATTGTCCTCATCTTCCCCTCGATACTTCATTGTCATCATCTTCCCCTCTATACTACATTGTCATCATCTTCCCCTCTATACTACATTGTCCTCATCTTCCCCTCTATACTACATTGTCCTCATCTTCCCCTCTATACTACATTGTCCTCATCTTCCCCTCTATACTACATTGTCATCATCTTCCCCTCTATACTACCTTGTCATCATCTTCCCCTCTATACTACATTGTCATCATCTTCCCCTCTATACTACATTTTCATCATCTTCCCCTCTATATATACTACATTGTCATCATCTTCCCCTCTATACTACATTGTCATCATCTTCCCCTCTATATATACTACATTGTCATCATCTTCCCCTCTATACTACATTGTCATCATCTTCCCCTCTATATATACTACATTGTCATCATCTTCCCCTCTATACTCCATTGTCATCATCTTCCCCTCTATACTACATTGACATCTTCCCCTCTATATATACTACATTGTCATCATCTTCCCCTCTATACTACATTGTCACCATCTTCCCCTCCATATATACTACATTGTCATCATCTTCCCCTCTATACTACATTGTCATCATCTTCCCCTCTATACTACATTGTCATCATCTTCCCCTCTATACTACATTGTCCTCATCTTCCCCTCTATATATACTACATTGTCATCATCTTCTCCTCTATATATACTACATTGTCATCATCTTCCCCTCTATACTACATTGTCATCATCTTCCCCTCTATACTACATTGTCATCATCTTCCCCTCTATACTACAGTGTCATCATCTTCCCCTCTATACTACATTGTCATCATCTTCCCCTCTATACTACATTGTCATCATCTTCCCCTCTATACTACATTGTCATCATCTTCCCCTCTATACAACATTGTCATCATCTTCCCCTCTATACTACATTGTCATCATCTTCCCCTCTATACTACATTGTCATCATCTTCCCCTCTATATATACTACATTGTCATCATCTTCCCCTCTATATATACTACATTGTCATCATCTTCCCCTCTATATATACTACATTGTCATCATCTTCCCCTCTATACTACATTGTCATCATCTTCCCCTCTATACAACATTGTCATCATCTTCCCCTCTATACTACATTGTCATCATCTTCCCCTCTATACTACATTGTCATCATCTTCCCCTCTATACTACATTGTCATCATCTTCCCCTCTATACTACATTGTCATCATCTTCCCCTCTATACTACATTGTCATCATCTTCCCCTCTATACTACATTGTCATCATCTTCCCCTCTATATATACTACATTGTCATCATCTTCCCCTCTATACTACATTGACATCTTCCCCTCTATATATACTACATTGTCATCATCTTCCCCTCTATACTACATTGTCACCATCTTCCCCTCTATACTACATTGTCATCATCTTCCCCTCTATATATACTACATTGTCATCATCTTCCCCTCTATGCTACATTGTCATCATCTTCCCCTCTATACTACATTGTCATCATCTTCCCCTCTATACTACATTGTCATCATCTTCCCCTCTATATATACTACATTGTCATCATCTTCCCCTCTATACTACATTGTCATCATCTTCCCCTCTATACTACATTGACATCTTCCCCTCTATATATACTACATTGTCATCATCTTCCCCTCTATACTACATTGTCACCATCTTCCCTTTTATATATACTACATTGTCATCATCTTCCCCTCTATACTACATTGTCATCATCTTCCCCTCTATACTACATTGTCATCATCTTCCCCTCTATACTACATTGTCATCATCTTCCCCTCTATATATACTACATTGTCATCATCTTCCCCTCTATACTACATTGACATCTTCCCCTCTATATATACTACATTGTCATCATCTTCCCCTCTATACTACATTGTCACCATCTTCCCCTCCATATATACTACATTGTCATCATCTTCCCCTCTATACTACATTGTCATCATCTTCCCCTCTATACTACATCGTCATCATCTTCCCCTCTATACTACATCGTCATCATCTTCCCCTCTATACTACACTGTCATCATCTTCCCCTCTATACTACACTGTCATCATCTTCCCCTCTATACTACACTGTCATCATCTTCCCCTCTATACTACACTGTCATCATCTTCCCCTCTATACTACATTGTCCTCATCTTCCCCTCCATACTACATTATCCTCATCTTCCCCTCTATACTATATTGTCCTCATCTTCCCCTCTATACTTCATTGTCATCATCTTCCCCTCTATACTACATTGTCATCATCTTCCCCTCTATACTACATTGTCCTCATCTTCCCCTCTATACTACATTGTCCTCATCTTCCCCTCTATACTACATTGTCCTTAGCTTCCCCTCTATACTACATTGTCATCATCTTCCCCTCTATACTACCTTGTCATCATCTTCCCCTCTATACTATATTGTCATCATCTTCCCCTCTATACTACATTTTCATCATCTTCCCCTCTATATATACTACATTGTCATCATCTTCCCCTCTATACTACATTGTCATCATCTTCCCCTCTATACTACAGTGTCATCATCTTCCCCTCTATACTACATTGTCATCATCTTCCCCTCTATACTACATTGTCATCATCTTCCCCTCTATACTACATTGTCATCATCTTCCCCTCTATACTACATTGTCATCATCTTCCCCTCCATACTACATTGTCATCATCTTCCCCTCCATACTACATTGTCATCATCTTCCCCTCTATACTACATTGTCATCATCTTCCCCTCTATATATACTACATTGTCATCATCTTCCCCTCTATACTACATTGTCATCATCTTCCCCTCTATACTACATTGTCATCATCTTCCCCTCTATACTACATTGTCATCATCTTCCCCTCTATATATACTACATTGTCATCATCTTCCCCTCTATACTACATTGTCATCATCTTCCCCTCTATACTACATTGTCATCATCTTCACCTCTCTACTACATTGTCATTATCTTCCCCTCTATACTACATTGTCATCATCTTCCCCTCTATATGTACTACATTGTCATCATCTTCCCCTCTATATATACTACATTGTCATCATCTTCCCCTCTATACTACATTGTCATCATCTTCCCCTCTATACTACATTGACATCTTCCCCTCTATATATACTACATTGTCATCATCTTCCCCTCTATACTACATTGTCATCATCTTCCCCTCTATACTACATTATCATCATCTTCCCCTCTATATATACTACATTGTCATCATCTTCCCCTCTATACTACATTGTCATCATCTTCCCCTCTATACTACATTGTCATCATCTTCCCCTCTATATATACTACATTGTCATCATCTTCCCCTCTATACTACATTGTCATCATCTTCCCCTCTATACTACATTGTCATCATCTTCCCCTCTATACTACATTGTCATCATCTTCCCCTCTATACTACATCGTCATCATCTTCCCCTCTATACTACACTGTCATCATCTTCCCCTCTATACTACACTGTCATCATCTTCCCCTCTATACTACACTGTCATCATCTTCCCCTCTATACTACACTGTCATCATCTTCCCCTCTATACTACATTGTCCTCATCTTCCCCTCTATACTACATTGTCCTCATCTTCCCCTCTATACTACATTGTCCTCATCTTCCCCTCTATACTTCATTGTCATCATCTTCCCCTCTATACTACATTGTCATCATCTTCCCCTCTATACTACATTGTCCTCATCTTCCCCTCTATACTACATTGTCCTCATCTTCCCCTCTATACTACATTGTCCTCATCTTCCCCTCTATACTACATTGTCATCATCGTCCCCTCTATACTACCTTGTCATCATCTTCCCCTCTATACTACATTGTCATCATCTTCCCCTCTATACTACATTTTCATCATCTTCCCCTCTATATATACTACATTGTCATCATCTTCCCCTCTATACTACATTGTCATCATCTTCCCCTCTATACTACATTGTCATCATCTTCCCCTCTATACTACATTGTCATCATCTTCCCCTCTATACTACATTGTCATCATCTTCCCCTCTATACTACATTGTCATCATCTTCCCCTCTATACTACATTGTCATCATCTTCCCCTCTATACTACATTGTCATCATCTTCCCCTCCATACTACATTGTCATCATCTTCCCCTCCATACTACATTGTCATCATCTTCCCCTCTATACTACATTGTCATCATCTTCCCCTCTATATATACTACATTGTCATCATCTTCCCCTCTATACTACATTGTCATCATCTTCCCCTCTATACTACATTGTCATCATCTTCCCCTCTATACTACATTGTCATCATCTTCCCCTCTATATATACTACATTGTCATCATCTTCCCCTCTATACTCCATTGTCATCATCTTCCCCTCTATACTACATTGACATCTTCCCCTCTATATATACTACATTGTCATCATCTTCCCCTCTATACTACATTGTCACCATCTTCCCCTCCATATATACTACATTGTCATCATCTTCCCCTCTATACTACATTGTCATCATCTTCCCCTCTATACTACATTGTCATCATCTTCCCCTCTATACTACATCGTCATCATCTTCCCCTCTATACTACACTGTCATCATCTTCCCCTCTATATATACTACATTGTCATCATCTTCCCCTCTATACTACATTGTCATCATCTTCCCCTCTATACTACATTGTCATCACCTTCCCCTCTATACTACATTGTCATCATATTCCCCTCTATATATACTACATTGTCATCATCTTCCCCTCTATACTACATTGTCATCATCTTCCCCTCTATATATACTACATTGTCATCATCTTCCCCTCTATACTACATTGTCATCATCTTCCCCTCTATACTACATTGTCATCACCTTCCCCTCTATACTACATTGTCATCATATTCCCCTCTATATATACTACATTGTCATCATCTTCCCCTCTATACTACATTTTCATCATCTTCCCCTCTATATATACTACATTGTCATCATCTTCCCCTCTATACTACATTGTCATCATCTTCCCCTCTATATATACTACATTGTCATCATCTTCCCCTCTATATATAGTACATTGTCATCATCTTCCCCTCTATACTACATTGTCATCATCTTCCCCTCTATACTACATTGTCATCATCTTCCCCTCTATACTACATTGTCATCATCTTCCCCTCTATACTACATTGTCATCATCTTCCCCTCTATATATACTACATTGTCATCATCTTCCCCTCTATGCTACATTGTCATCATCTTCCCCTCTATACTACATTGTCATCATCTTCCCCTCTATATATACTACATTGTCATCATCTTCCCCTCTATGCTACATTGTCATCATCTTCCCCTCTATACTACATTGTCATCATCTTCCCCTCTATATATACTACATTGTCATCATCTTCCCCTCTATACTCCATTGTCATCATCTTCCCCTCTATATATAGTACATTGTCATCATCTTCCCCTCTATACTACATTGTCATCATCTTCCCCTCTATATATACATTGTCATCATCTTCCCCTCTATACTACATTGTCATCATCTTCCCCTCTATATATACATTGTCATCATCTTCCCCTCTATACTACATTGTCATCATCTTCCCCTCTATATATACTACATTGTCATCATCTTCCCCTCTATACTACATTGTCATCATTTTCCCCTCTATACTACATTGTCATCATCTTCCCCTCTATACTACATTGTCATCATCTTCCCCTCTATATATACTACATTGTCATCATCTTCCCCTCTATATATACTACATTGTCATCATCTTCCCCTCTATACTACATTGTCATCATCTTCCCCTCTATAGTACATTGTCATCATCTTCCCCTCTATACTACATTGTCATCATCTTCCCCTCTATACTACATTGTCATCATCTTCCCCTCCATACTACATTGTCATCATCTTCCCCTCTATACTACATCGTCATCATCTTCCCCTCTATACTACATTGTCATCATCTTCCCCTCTATACTACATTGTCATCATCTTCCCCTCTATACTACATTGTCATCACCTTCCCCTCTATACTACATTGTCATCATCTTCCCCTCTATACTACATTGTCATCATCTTCCCCTCTATACTACATTGTCATCATCTTCCCCTCTATATATACTACATTGTCATCATCTTCCCCTCTATACTACATTGTCATCATCTTCCCCTCTATATATACTACATTGTCATCATCTTCCCCTCTATACTACATTGTCATCATCTTCCCCTCTATATATACTACATTGTCATCATCTTCCCCTCTATACTACATTGTCATCATCTTCCCCTCTATACTACAGTGTCATCATCTTCCCCTCTATACTACATTGTCATCATCTTCCCCTCTATACTACAGTGTCATCATCTTCCCCTCTATACTACATTGTCATCATCTTCCCCTCTATACTACATTGTCATCATCTTCCCCTCTATACTACATTGTCATCATCTTCCCCTCTATACTACATTGTCATCATCTTCCCCTCCATACTACATTGTCATCATCTTCCCCTCCATACTACATTGTCATCATCTTCCCCTCTATACTACATTGTCATCATCTTCCCCTCTATATATACTACATTGTCATCATCTTCCCCTCTATACTACATTGTCATCATCTTCCCCTCTATACTACATTGTCATCATCTTCCCCTCTATACTACATTGTCATCATCTTCCCCTCTATATATACTACATTGTCATCATCTTCCCCTCTATACTACATTGTCATCATCTTCCCCTCTATACTACATTGTCATCATCTTCACCTCTCTACTACATTGTCATTATCTTCCCCTCTATACTACATTGTCATCATCTTCCCCTCTATATGTACTACATTGTCATCATCTTCCCCTCTATATATACTACATTGTCATCATCTTCCCCTCTATACTACATTGTCATCATCTTCCCCTCTATACTTCATTGACATCTTCCCCTCTATATATACTACATTGTCATCATCTTCCCCTCTATACTACATTGTCATCATCTTCCCCTCTATACTACATTATCATCATCTTCCCCTCTATATATACTACATTGTCATCATCTTCCCCTCTATACTACATTGTCATCATCTTCCCCTCTATACTACATTGTCATCATCTTCCCCTCTATATATACTACATTGTCATCATCTTCCCCTCTATACTACATTGTCATCATCTTCCCCTCTATACTACATTGTCATCATCTTCCCCTCTATACTACATTGTCATCATCTTCCCCTCTATACTACATCGTCATCATCTTCCCCTCTATACTACACTGTCATCATCTTCCCCTCTATACTACACTGTCATCATCTTCCCCTCTATACTACACTGTCATCATCTTCCCCTCTATACTACACTGTCATCATCTTCCCCTCTATACTACATTGTCCTCATCTTCCCCTCTATACTACATTGTCCTCATCTTCCCCTCTATACTACATTGTCCTCATCTTCCCCTCTATACTTCATTGTCATCATCTTCCCCTCTATACTACATTGTCATCATCTTCCCCTCTATACTACATTGTCCTCATCTTCCCCTCTATACTACATTGTCCTCATCTTCCCCTCTATACTACATTGTCCTCATCTTCCCCTCTATACTACATTGTCATCATCGTCCCCTCTATACTACCTTGTCATCATCTTCCCCTCTATACTACATTGTCATCATCTTCCCCTCTATACTACATTTTCATCATCTTAGCCTCTATATATACTACATTGTCATCATCTTCCCCTCTATACTACATTGTCATCATCTTCCCCTCTATACTACATTGTCATCATCTTCCCCTCTATACTACATTGTCATCATCTTCCCCTCTATACTACATTGTCATCATCTTCCCCTCTATACTACATTGTCATCATCTTCCCCTCTATACTACATTGTCATCATCTTCCCCTCTATACTACATTGTCATCATCTTCCCCTCCATACTACATTGTCATCATCTTCCCCTCCATACTACATTGTCATCATCTTCCCCTCTATACTACATTGTCATCATCTTCCCCTCTATATATACTACATTGTCATCATCTTCCCCTCTATACTACATTGTCATCATCTTCCCCTCTATACTACATTGTCATCATCTTCCCCTCTATACTACATTGTCATCATCTTCCCCTCTATATATACTACATTGTCATCATCTTCCCCTCTATACTACATTGACATCTTCCCCTCTATATATACTACATTGTCATCATCTTCCCCTCTATACTACATTGTCACCATCTTCCCCTCCATATATACTACATTGTCATCATCTTCCCCTCTATACTACATTGTCATCATCTTCCCCTCTATACTACATTGTCATCATCTTCCCCTCTATACTACATCGTCATCATCTTCCCCTCTATACTACACTGTCATCATCTTCCCCTCTATATATACTACATTGTCATCATCTTCCCCTCTATACTACATTGTCATCATCTTCCCCTCTATACTACATTGTCATCACCTTCCCCTCTATACTACATTGTCATCATATTCCCCTCTATATATACTACATTGTCATCATCTTCCCCTCTATACTACATTGTCATCATCTTCCCCTCTATATATACTACATTGTCATCATCTTCCCCTCTATACTACATTGTCATCATCTTCCCCTCTATACTACATTGTCATCACCTTCCCCTCTATACTACATTGTCATCATATTCCCCTCTATATATACTACATTGTCATCATCTTCCCCTCTATACTACATTTTCATCATCTTCCCCTCTATATATACTACATTGTCATCATCTTCCCCTCTATACTACATTGTCATCATCTTCCCCTCTATATATACTACATTGTCATCATCTTCCCCTCTATATATAGTACATTGTCATCATCTTCCCCTCTATACTACATTGTCATCATCTTCCCCTCTATACTACATTGTCATCATCTTCCCCTCTATACTACATTGTCATCATCTTCCCCTCTATATATACTACATTGTCATCATCTTCCCCTCTATGCTACATTGTCATCATCTTCCCCTCTATACTACATTGTCATCATCTTCCCCTCTATATATACTACATTGTCATCATCTTCCCCTCTATACTCCATTGTCATCATCTTCCCCTCTATATATAGTACATTGTCATCATCTTCCCCTCTATACTACATTGTCATCATCTTCCCCTCTATACTACATTGTCATCATCTTCCCCTCTATATATACTACATTGTCATCATCTTCCCCTCTATATATACTACATTGTCATCATCTTCCCCTCTATACTACATTGTCATCATCTTCCCCTCTATAGTACATTGTCATCATCTTCCCCTCTATACTACATTGTCATCATCTTCCCCTCTATACTACATTGTCATCATCTTCCCCTCCATACTACATTGTCATCATCTTCCCCTCTATACTACATTGTCATCATCTTCCCCTCTATACTACATTGTCATCATCTTCCCCTCTATACTACATTGTCATCATCTTCCCCTCTATACTACATTGTCATCACCTTCCCCTCTATACTACATTGTCATCATATTCCCCTCTATATATACTACATTGTCATCATCTTCCCCTCTATACTACATTGTCATCATCTTCCCCTCTATATATACTATATTATCATCATCTTCCCCTCTATACTACATTGTCATCATCTTCCCCTCTATATATACTACATTGTCATCATCTTCCCCTCTATACTACATTGTCATCATCTTCCCCTCTATATATAGTACATTGTCATCATCTTCCCCTCTATACTACATTGTCATCATCTTCCCCTCTATACTACATTGTCATCATCTTCCCCTCTATACTACATTGTCATCATCTTCCCCTCTATACTACATTGTCATCATCTTCCCCTCTATACTACATTGTCATCATCTTCCCCTCTATATATACATTGTCATCATCTTCCCCTCTATACTACATTGTCATCATCTTCCCCTCTATATATACATTGTCATCATCTTCCCCTCTATACTACATTGTCATCATCTTCCCCTCTATATATACTACATTGTCATCATCTTCCCCTCTATACTACATTGTCATCATTTTCCCCTCTATACTACATTGTCATCATCTTCCCCTCTATATATACTACATTGTCATCATCTTCCCCTCTATATATACTACATTGTCATCATCTTCCCCTCTATACTACATTGTCATCATCTTCCCCTCTATACTACATTGTCATCATCTTCCCCTCTCTACTACATTGTCATCATCTTCCCCTCTATACTACATTGTCATCATCTTCCCCTCTATACTACATTGTCATCATCTTCCCCTCTATACTACATTGTCATCATCTTCCCCTCTATACTACAGTGTCATCATCTTCCCCTCTATACTACATTGTCATCATCTTCCCCTCTATACTACATTGTCATCATCTTCCCCTCTATACTACATTGTCATCATCTTCCCCTCTATACTACATTGTCATCATCTTCCCCTCTATACTACATTGTCATCATCTTCCCCTCTATACTACATTGTCATCATCTTCCCCTCTATACTACATTGTCATCATCTTCCCCTCTATACTACATTGTCATCATCTTCCCCTCTATACTACATTGTCATCATCTTCCCCTCTATACTACATTGTCATCATCTTCCCCTCTATACTACATTGTCATCATCTTCCCCTCTATACTACATTGTCATCATCTTCCCCTCTATACTACATTGTCATCATCTTCCCCTCTATACTACATTGTCATCATCTTCCCCTCTATATATACTACATTGTCATCATCTTCCCCTCTATACTACATTGACATCTTCCCCTCTATATATACTACATTGTCATCATCTTCCCCTCTATACTACATTGTCACCATCTTCCCCTCTATACTACATTGTCATCATCTTCCCCTCTATATATACTACATTGTCATGATCTTCCCCTCTATACTACATTGTCATCATCTTCCCCTCTATACTACATTGTCATCATCTTCCCCTTTATACTACATTGTCATCATCTTCCCCTCTATATATACTACATTGTCATCATCTTCCCCGCTATACTACATTGTCATCATCTTCCCCTCTATACTACATTGACATCTTCCCCTCTATATATACTACATTGTCATCATCTTCCCCTCTATACTACATTGTCACCATCTTCCCTTCCATATATACTACATTGTCATCATCTTCCCCTCTATACTACATTGTCATCATCTTCCCCTCTATACTACATTGTCATCATCTTCCCCTCTATACTACATTGTCATCATCTTCCCCTCTATATATACTACATTGTCATCATCTTCCCCTCTATACTACATTGTCATCATCTTCCCCTCTATACTACATTGACATCTTCCCCTCTATATATACTACATTGTCATCATCTTCCCCTCTATACTACATTGTCACCATCTTCCCCTCCATATATACTACATTGTCATCATCTTACCCTCTATACTACATTGTTATCATCTTCCCCTCTATACTACATTGTCATCATCTTCCCCTCTATACTACATCGTCATCATCTTCCCCTCTATACTACACTGTCATCATCTTCCCCTCTATACTACACTGTCATCATCTTCCCCTCTATACTACACTGTCATCATCTTCCCCTCTATACTACACTGTCATCATCTTCCCCTCTATACTACATTGTCCTCATCTTCCCCTCCATACTACATTATCCTCATCTTCCCCTCTATATATACTACATTGTCCTCATCTTCCCCTCTATACTTCATTGTCATCATCTTCCCCTCTATACTACATTGTCATCATCTTCCCCTCTATACTACATTGTCCTCATCTTCCCCTCTATACTACATTGTCCTCATCTTCCCCTCTATACTACATTGTCCTCATCTTCCCCTCTATACTACATTGTCATCATCTTCCCCTCTATACTACCTTGTCATCATCTTCCCCTCTATACTACATTGTCATCATCTTCCCCTCTATACTACATTTTCATCATCTTCCCCTCTATATATACTACATTGTCATCATCTTCCCCTCTATACTACATTGTCATCATCTTCCCCTCTATACTACATTGTCATCATCTTCCCCTCTATACTACATTGTCATCATCTTCCCCTCTATACTACATTGTCATCATCTTCCCCTCTATACTACATTGTCATCATCTTCCCCTCTATACTACATTGTCATCATCTTCCCCTCCATACTACATTGTCATCATCTTCCCCTCCATACTACATTGTCATCATCTTCCCCTCTATACTACATTGTCATCATCTTCCCCTCTATATATACTACATTGTCATCATCTTCCCCTCTATACTACATTGGCATCATCTTCCCCTCTATACTACATTGTCATCATCTTCCCCTCTATATATACTACATTGTCATCATCTTCCCCTCTATACTCCATTGTCATCATCTTCCCCTCTATACTACATTGACATCTTCCCCTCTATATATACTACATTGTCATCATCTTCCCCTCTATACTACATTGTCACCATCTTCCCCTCCATATATACTACATTGTCATCATCTTCCCCTCTATACTACATTGTCATCATCTTCCCCTCTATACTACATTGTCATCATCTTCCCCTCTATACTACATCGTCATCATCTTCCCCTCTATACTACACTGTCATCATCTTCCCCTCTATACTACACTGTCATCATCTTCCCCTCTATACTACACTGTCATCATCTTCCCCTCTATACTACACTGTCATCATCTTCCCCTCTATACTACACTGTCATCATCTTCCCCTCTATACTACACTGTCATCATCTTCCCCTCTATACTACATTGTCCTCATCTTCCCCTCTATACTACATTGTCCTCATCTTCCCCTCTATACTACATTGTCCTCATCTTCCCCTCTATACTTCATTGTCATCATCTTCCCCTCTATACTACATTGTCATCATCTTCCCCTCTATACTACATTGTCATCATCTTCCCCTCTATACTACAGTGTCATCATCTTCCCCTCTATACTACATTGTCATCATCTTCCCCTCTATACTACATTGTCATCATCTTCCCCTCTATACTACATTGTCATCATCTTCCCCTCTATACAACATTGTCATCATCTTCCCCTCTATACTACATTGTCATCATCTTCCCCTCTATACTACATTGTCATCATCTTCCCCTCTATATATACTACATTGTCATCATCTTCCCCTCTATATATACTACATTGTCATCATCTTCCCCTCTATATATACTACATTGTCATCATCTTCCCCTCTATACTACATTGTCATCATCTTCCCCTCTATACAACATTGTCATCATCTTCCCCTCTATACTACATTGTCATCATCTTCCCCTCTATACTACATTGTCATCATCTTCCCCTCTATACTACATTGTCATCATCTTCCCCTCTATACTACATTGTCATCATCTTCCCCTCTATACTACATTGTCATCATCTTCCCCTCTATACTACATTGTCATCATCTTCCCCTCTATATATACTACATTGTCATCATCTTCCCCTCTATACTACATTGACATCTTCCCCTCTATATATACTACATTGTCATCATCTTCCCCTCTATACTACATTGTCACCATCTTCCCCTCTATACTACATTGTCATCATCTTCCCCTCTATATATACTACATTGTCATCATCTTCCCCTCTATACTACATTGTCATCATCTTCCCCTCTATACTACATTGTCATCATCTTCCCCTCTATACTACATTGTCATCATCTTCCCCTCTATATATACTACATTGTCATCATCTTCCCCTCTATACTACATTGTCATCATCTTCCCCTCTATACTACATTGACATCTTCCCCTCTATATATACTACATTGTCATCATCTTCCCCTCTATACTACATTGTCACCATCTTCCCTTTTATATATACTACATTGTCATCATCTTCCCCTCTATACTACATTGTCATCATCTTCCCCTCTATACTACATTGTCATCATCTTCCCCTCTATACTACATTGTCATCATCTTCCCCTCTATATATACTACATTGTCATCATCTTCCCCTCTATACTACATTGTCATCATCTTCCCCTCTATACTACATTGACATCTTCCCCTCTATATATACTACATTGTCATCATCTTCCCCTCTATACTACATTGTCACCATCTTCCCCTCCATATATACTACATTGTCATCATCTTCCCCTCTATACTACATTGTCATCATCTTCCCCTCTATACTACATTGTCATCATCTTCCCCTCTATACTACATCGTCATCATCTTCCCCTCTATACTACACTGTCATCATCTTCCCCTCTATACTACACTGTCATCATCTTCCCCTCTATACTACACTGTCATCATCTTCCCCTCTATACTACACTGTCATCATCTTCCCCTCTATACTACATTGTCCTCATCTTCCCCTCCATACTACATTATCCTCATCTTCCCCTCTATACTACATTGTCCTCATCTTCCCCTCTATACTTCATTGTCATCATCTTCCCCTCTATACTACATTGTCATCATCTTCCCCTCTATACTACATTGTCCTCATCTTCCCCTCTATACTACATTGTCCTCAGCTTCCCCTCTATAATACATTGTCATCATCTTCCCCTCTATACTACCTTGTCATCATCTTCCCCTCTATACTACATTGTCATCATCTTCCCCTCTATACTACATTTTCATCATCTTCCCCTCTATATATACTACATTGTCATCATCTTCCCCTCTATACTACATTGTCATCATCTTCCCCTCTATACTACAGTGTCATCATCTTCCCCTCTATACTACATTGTCATCATCTTCCCCTCTATACTACATTGTCATCATCTTCCCCTCTATACTACATTGTCATCATCTTCCCCTCTATACTACATTGTCATCATCTTCCCCTCCATACTACATTGTCATCATCTTCCCCTCCATACTACATTGTCATCATCTTCCCCTCTATACTACATTGTCATCATCTTCCCCTCTATATATACTACATTGTCATCATCTTCCCCTCTATACTACATTGTCATCATCTTCCCCTCTATACTACATTGTCATCATCTTCCCCTCTATACTACATTGTCATCATCTTCCCCTCTATATATACTACATTGTCATCATCTTCCCCTCTATACTACATTGTCATCATCTTCCCCTCTATACTACATTGTCATCATCTTCCCCTCTCTACTACATTGTCATTATCTTCCCCTCTATACTACATTGTCATCATCTTCCCCTCTATATGTACTACATTGTCATCATCTTCCCCTCTATATATACTACATTGTCATCATCTTCCCCTCTATACTACATTGTCATCATCTTCCCCTCTATACTACATTGACATCTTCCCCTCTATATATACTACATTGTCATCATCTTCCCCTCTATACTACATTGTCATCATCTTCCCCTCTATACTACATTATCATCATCTTCCCCTCTATATATACTACATTGTCATCATCTTCCCCTCTATACTACATTGTCATCATCTTCCCCTCTATACTACATTGTCATCATCTTCCCCTCTATATATACTACATTGTCATCATCTTCCCCTCTATACTACATTGTCATCATCTTCCCCTCTATACTACATTGTCATCATCTTCCCCTCTATACTACATTGTCATCATCTTCCCCTCTATACTACATCGTCATCATCTTCCCCTCTATACTACACTGTCATCATCTTCCCCTCTATACTACACTGTCATCATCTTCCCCTCTATACTACACTGTCATCATCTTCCCCTCTATACTACACTGTCATCATCTTCCCCTCTATACTACATTGTCCTCATCTTCCCCTCTATACTACATTGTCCTCATCTTCCCCTCTATACTACATTGTCCTCATCTTCCCCTCTATACTTCATTGTCATCATCTTCCCCTCTATACTACATTGTCCTCATCTTCCCCTCTATACTACATTGTCCTCATCTTCCCCTCTATACTACATTGTCCTCATCTTCCCCTCTATACTACATTGTCCTCATCTTCCCCTCTATACTACATTGTCATCATCGTCCCCTCTATACTACCTTGTCATCATCTTCCCCTCTATACTACATTGTCATCATCTTCCCCTCTATACTACATTTTCATCATCTTCCCCTCTATATATACTACATTGTCATCATCTTCCCCTCTATACTACATTGTCATCATCTTCCCCTCTATACTACATTGTCATCATCTTCCCCTCTATACTACATTGTCATCATCTTCCCCTCTATACTACATTGTCATCATCTTCCCCTCTATACTACATTGTCATCATCTTCCCCTCTATACTACATTGTCATCATCTTCCCCTCCATACTACATTGTCATCATCTTCCCCTCCATACTACATTGTCATCATCTTCCCCTCTATATATACTACATTGTCATCATCTTCCCCTCTATACTACATTGTCATCATCTTCCCCTCTATACTACAGTGTCATCATCTTCCCCTCTATACTACATTGTCATCATCTTCCCCTCTATACTACATTGTCATCATCTTCCCCTCTATACTACATTGTCATCATCTTCCCCTCTATACAACATTGTCATCATCTTCCCCTCTATACTACATTGTCATCATCTTCCCCTCTATATATACTACATTGTCATCATCTTCCCCTCTATACTACATTGTCATCATCTTCCCCTCTATACTACATTGACATCTTCCCCTCTATATATACTACATTGTCATCATCTTCCCCTCTATACTACATTGTCACCATCTTCCCCTCCATATATACTACATTGTCATCATCTTCCCCTCTATACTACATTGTCATCATCTTCCCCTCTATACTACATCGTCATCATCTTCCCCTCTATACTACACTGTCATCATCTTCCCCTCTATACTACACTGTCATCATCTTCCCCTCTATACTACACTGTCATCATCTTCCCCTCTATACTACACTGTCATCATCTTCCCCTCTATACTACATTGTCCTCATCTTCCCCTCCATACTACATTATCCTCATCTTCCCCTCTATACTACATTGTCCTCATCTTCCCCTCTATACTTCATTGTCATCATCTTCCCCTCTATACTACATTGTCATCATCTTCCCCTCTATACTACATTGTCCTCATCTTCCCCTCTATACTACATTGTCCTCAGCTTCCCCTCTATAATACATTGTCATCATCTTCCCCTCTATACTACCTTGTCATCATCTTCCCCTCTATACTACATTGTCATCATCTTCCCCTCTATACTACATTTTCATCATCTTCCCCTCTATATATACTACATTGTCATCATCTTCCCCTCTATACTACATTGTCATCATCTTCCCCTCTATACTACAGTGTCATCATCTTCCCCTCTATACTACATTGTCATCATCTTCCCCTCTATACTACATTGTCATCATCTTCCCCTCTATACTACATTGTCATCATCTTCCCCTCTATACTACATTGTCATCATCTTCCCCTCCATACTACATTGTCATCATCTTCCCCTCCATACTACATTGTCATCATCTTCCCCTCTATACTACATTGTCATCATCTTCCCCTCTATATATACTACATTGTCATCATCTTCCCCTCTATACTACATTGTCATCATCTTCCCCTCTATACTACATTGTCATCATCTTCCCCTCTATACTACATTGTCATCATCTTCCCCTCTATATATACTACATTGTCATCATCTTCCCCTCTATACTACATTGTCATCATCTTCCCCTCTATACTACATTGTCATCATCTTCCCCTCTCTACTACATTGTCATTATCTTCCCCTCTATACTACATTGTCATCATCTTCCCCTCTATATGTACTACATTGTCATCATCTTCCCCTCTATATATACTACATTGTCATCATCTTCCCCTCTATACTACATTGTCATCATCTTCCCCTCTATACTACATTGACATCTTCCCCTCTATATATACTACATTGTCATCATCTTCCCCTCTATACTACATTGTCATCATCTTCCCCTCTATACTACATTATCATCATCTTCCCCTCTATATATACTACATTGTCATCATCTTCCCCTCTATACTACATTGTCATCATCTTCCCCTCTATACTACATTGTCATCATCTTCCCCTCTATATATACTACATTGTCATCATCTTCCCCTCTATACTACATTGTCATCATCTTCCCCTCTATACTACATTGTCATCATCTTCCCCTCTATACTACATTGTCATCATCTTCCCCTCTATACTACATCGTCATCATCTTCCCCTCTATACTACACTGTCATCATCTTCCCCTCTATACTACACTGTCATCATCTTCCCCTCTATACTACACTGTCATCATCTTCCCCTCTATACTACACTGTCATCATCTTCCCCTCTATACTACATTGTCCTCATCTTCCCCTCTATACTACATTGTCCTCATCTTCCCCTCTATACTACATTGTCCTCATCTTCCCCTCTATACTTCATTGTCATCATCTTCCCCTCTATACTACATTGTCCTCATCTTCCCCTCTATACTACATTGTCCTCATCTTCCCCTCTATACTACATTGTCCTCATCTTCCCCTCTATACTACATTGTCCTCATCTTCCCCTCTATACTACATTGTCATCATCGTCCCCTCTATACTACCTTGTCATCATCTTCCCCTCTATACTACATTGTCATCATCTTCCCCTCTATACTACATTTTCATCATCTTCCCCTCTATATATACTACATTGTCATCATCTTCCCCTCTATACTACATTGTCATCATCTTCCCCTCTATACTACATTGTCATCATCTTCCCCTCTATACTACATTGTCATCATCTTCCCCTCTATACTACATTGTCATCATCTTCCCCTCTATACTACATTGTCATCATCTTCCCCTCTATACTACATTGTCATCATCTTCCCCTCCATACTACATTGTCATCATCTTCCCCTCCAAACTACATTGTCATCATCTTCCCCTCTATATATACTACATTGTCATCATCTTCCCCTCTATACTACATTGTCATCATCTTCCCCTCTATACTACAGTGTCATCATCTTCCCCTCTATACTACATTGTCATCATCTTCCCCTCTATACTACATTGTCATCATCTTCCCCTCTATACTACATTGTCATCATCTTCCCCTCTATACAACATTGTCATCATCTTCCCCTCTATACTACATTGTCATCATCTTCCCCTCTATACTACATTGTCATCATCTTCCCCTCTATATATACTACATTGTCATCATCTTCCCCTCTATATATACTACATTGTCATCATCTTCCCCTCTATATATACTACATTGTCATCATCTTCCCCTCTATACTACATTGTCATCATCTTCCCCTCTATACAACATTGTCATCATCTTCCCCTCTATACTACATTGTCATCATCTTCCCCTCTATACTACATTGTCATCATCTTCCCCTCTATACTACATTGTCATCATCTTCCCCTCTATACTACATTGTCATCATCTTCCCCTCTATACTACATTGTCATCATCTTCCCCTCTATATATACTACATTGTCATCATCTTCCCCTCTATACTACATTGACATCTTCCCCTCTATATATACTACATTGTCATCATCTTCCCCTCTATACTACATTGTCACCATCTTCCCCTCTATACTACATTGTCATCATCTTCCCCTCTATATATACTACATTGTCATCATCTTCCCCTCTATACTACATTGTCATCATCTTCCCCTCTATACTACATTGTCATCATCTTCCCCTCTATACTACATTGTCATCATCTTCCCCTCTATATATACTACATTGTCATCATCTTCCCCTCTATACTACATTGTCATCATCTTCCCCTCTATACTACATTGACATCTTCCCCTCTATATATACTACATTGTCATCATCTTCCCCTCTATACTACATTGTCACCATCTTCCCTTTTATATATACTAAATTGTCATCATCTTCCCCTCTATACTACATTGTCATCATCTTCCCCTCTATACTACATTGTCATCATCTTCCCCTCTATACTACATTGTCATCATCTTCCCCTCTATATATACTACATTGTCATCATCTTCCCCTCTATACTACATTGTCATCATCTTCCCCTCTATACTACATTGACATCTTCCCCTCTATATATACTACATTGTCATCATCTTCCCCTCTATACTACATTGTCACCATCTTCCCCTCCATATATACTACATTGTCATCATCTTCCCCTCTATACTACATTGTCATCATCTTCCCCTCTATACTACATTGTCATCATCTTCCCCTCTATACTACATCGTCATCATCTTCCCCTCTATACTACACTGTCATCATCTTCCCCTCTATACTACACTGTCATCATCTTCCCCTCTATACTACACTGTCATCATCTTCCCCTCTATACTACACTGTCATCATCTTCCCCTCTATACTACATTGTCCTCATCTTCCCCTCCATACTACATTATCCTCATCTTCCCCTCTATACTACATTGTCCTCATCTTCCCCTCTATACTTCATTGTCATCATCTTCCCCTCTATACTACATTGTCATCATCTTCCCCTCTATACTACATTGTCCTCATCTTCCCCTCTATACTACATTGTCCTCAGCTTCCCCTCTATAATACATTGTCATCATCTTCCCCTCTATACTACCTTGTCATCATCTTCCCCTCTATACTACATTGTCATCATCTTCCCCTCTATACTACATTTTCATCATCTTCCCCTCTATATATACTACATTGTCATCATCTTCCCCTCTATACTACATTGTCATCATCTTCCCCTCTATACTACAGTGTCATCATCTTCCCCTCTATACTACATTGTCATCATCTTCCCCTCTATACTACATTGTCATCATCTTCCCCTCTATACTACATTGTCATCATCTTCCCCTCTATACTACATTGTCATCATCTTCCCCTCCATACTACATTGTCATCATCTTCCCCTCCATACTACATTGTCATCATCTTCCCCTCTATACTACATTGTCATCATCTTCCCCTCTATATATACTACATTGTCATCATCTTCCCCTCTATACTACATTGTCATCATCTTCCCCTCTATACTACATTGTCATCATCTTCCCCTCTATACTACATTGTCATCATCTTCCCCTCTATATATACTACATTGTCATCATCTTCCCCTCTATACTACATTGTCATCATCTTCCCCTCTATACTACATTGTCATCATCTTCCCCTCTCTACTACATTGTCATTATCTTCCCCTCTATACTACATTGTCATCATCTTCCCCTCTATATGTACTACATTGTCATCATCTTCCCCTCTATATATACTACATTGTCATCATCTTCCCCTCTATACTACATTGTCATCATCTTCCCCTCTATACTACATTGACATCTTCCCCTCTATATATACTACATTGTCATCATCTTCCCCTCTATACTACATTGTCATCATCTTCCCCTCTATACTACATTATCATCATCTTCCCCTCTATATATACTACATTGTCATCATCTTCCCCTCTATACTACATTGTCATCATCTTCCCCTCTATACTACATTGTCATCATCTTCCCCTCTATATATACTACATTGTCATCATCTTCCCCTCTATACTACATTGTCATCATCTTCCCCTCTATACTACATTGTCATCATCTTCCCCTCTATACTACATTGTCATCATCTTCCCCTCTATACTACATCGTCATCATCTTCCCCTCTATACTACACTGTCATCATCTTCCCCTCTATACTACACTGTCATCATCTTCCCCTCTATACTACACTGTCATCATCTTCCCCTCTATACTACACTGTCATCATCTTCCCCTCTATACTACATTGTCCTCATCTTCCCCTCTATACTACATTGTCCTCATCTTCCCCTCTATACTACATTGTCCTCATCTTCCCCTCTATACTTCATTGTCATCATCTTCCCCTCTATACTACATTGTCATCATCTTCCCCTCTATACTACATTGTCCTCATCTTCCCCTCTATACTACATTGTCCTCATCTTCCCCTCTATACTACATTGTCCTCATCTTCCCCTCTATACTACATTGTCATCATCGTCCCCTCTATACTACCTTGTCATCATCTTCCCCTCTATACTACATTGTCATCATCTTCCCCTCTATACTACATTTTCATCATCTTCCCCTCTATATATACTACATTGTCATCATCTTCCCCTCTATACTACATTGTCATCATCTTCCCCTCTATACTACATTGGCATCATCTTCCCCTCTATACTACATTGTCATCATCTTCCCCTCTATACTACATTGTCATCATCTTCCCCTCTATACTACATTGTCATCATCTTCCCCTCTATACTACATTGTCATCATCTTCCCCTCCATACTACATTGTCATCATCTTCCCCTCCATACTACATTGTCATCATCTTCCCCTCTATACTACATTGTCATCATCTTCCCCTCTATATATACTACATTGTCATCATCTTCCCCTCTATACTACATTGTCATCATCTTCCCCTCTATACTACATTGTCATCATCTTCCCCTCTATACTACATTGTCATCATCTTCCCCTCTATATATACTACATTGTCATCATCTTCCCCTCTATACTACATTGTCATCATCTTCCCCTCTATACTACATTGTCATCATCTTCCCCTCTATACTACATTGTCATCATCTTCCCCTCTATATATACTACATTGTCATCATCTTCCCCTCTATACTCCATTGTCATCATCTTCCCCTCTATACTACATTGACATCTTCCCCTCTATATATACTACATTGTCATCATCTTCCCCTCTATACTACATCGTCATCATCTTCCCCTCTATACTACACTGTCATCATCTTCCCCTCTATACTACACTGTCATCATCTTCCCCTCTATACTACACTGTCATCATCTTCCCCTCTATACTACATTGTCCTCATCTTCCCCTCTATACTACATTGTCCTCATCTTCCCCTCTATACTACATTGTCCTCATCTTCCCCTCTATACTTCATTGTCATCATCTTCCCCTCTATACTACATTGTCATCATCTTCCCCTCTATACTACATTGTCCTCATCTTCCCCTCTATACTACATTGTCCTCATCTTCCCCTCTATACTACATTGTCCTCATCTTCCCCTCTATACTACATTGTCATCATCGTCCCCTCTATACTACCTTGTCATCATCTTCCCCTCTATACTACATTGTCATCATCTTCCCCTCTATACTACATTTTCATCATCTTCCCCTCTATATATACTACATTGTCATCATCTTCCCCTCTATACTACATTGTCATCATCTTCCCCCCTATACTACATTGTCATCATCTTCCCCTCTATACTACATTGTCATCATCTTCCCCTCTATACTACATTGTCATCATCTTCCCCTCTATACTACATTGTCATCATCTTCCCCTCTATACTACATTGTCATCATCTTCCCCTCCATACTACATTGTCATCATCTTCCCCTCCATACTACATTGTCATCATCTTCCCCTCTATACTACATTGTCATCATCTTCCCCTCTATATATACTACATTGTCATCATCTTCCCCTCTATACTACATTGTCATCATCTTCCCCTCTATACTACATTGTCATCATCTTCCCCTCTATACTACATTGTCATCATCTTCCCCTCTATATATACTACATTGTCATCATCTTCCCCTCTATACTCCATTGTCATCATCTTCCCCTCTATACTACATTGACATCTTCCCCTCTATATATACTACATTGTCATCATCTTCCGTCTATACTACATTGTCACCATCTTCCCCTCCATATATACTACATTGTCATCATCTTCCCCTCTATACTACATTGTCATCATCTTCCCCTCTATACTACATTGTCATCATCTTCCCCTCTATACTACATCGTCATCATCTTCCCCTCTATACTACACTGTCATCATCTTCCCCTCTATACTACACTGTCATCATCTTCCCCTCTATACTACACTGTCATCATCTTCCCCTCTATACTACACTGTCATCATCTTCCCCTCTATACTACACTGTCATCATCTTCCCCTCTATACTACACTGTCATCATCTTCCCCTCTATACTACATTGTCCTCATCTTCCCCTCTATACTACATTGTCCTCATCTTCCCCTCTATACTACATTGTCCTCATCTTCCCCTCTATACTTCATTGTCATCATCTTCCCCTCTATACTACATTGTCATCATCTTCCCCTCTATACTACATTGTCCTCATCTTCCCCTCTATACTACATTGTCCTCATCTTCCCCTCTATACTACATTGTCCTCATCTTCCCCTCTATACTACATTGTCATCATCTTCCCCTCTATACTACCTTGTCATCATCTTCCCCTCTATACTACATTGTCATCATCTTCCCCTCTATACTACATTTTCATCATCTTCCCCTCTATACTACATTGTCATCATCTTCCCCTCTATACTACATTGTCATCATCTTCCCCTCTATACTACATTGTCATCATCTTCCCCTCTATACTACATTGTCATCATCTTCCCCTCTATACTACATTGTCATCATCTTCCCCTCTATGCTACATTGTCATCATCTTCTACTCTATACTACATTGTCATCATCTTCCCCTCTATATATACTATATTGTCATCATCTTCCCCTCTATACTACATTGTCATCATCTTCCCCTCTATATATACTACATTGTCATCATCTTCCCCTCTATACTACATTGTCATCATCTACCCCTCTATACTACATTGTCATCATCTTCCCCTCTATACTACATTGTCATCATCTTCCCCTCTATACTACATTGTCATCATCTTCCCCTCTATACTACATTGTCATCATCTTCCCCTCCATACTACATTGTCATCATCTTCCCCTCCATACTACATTGTCATCATCTTCCCCTCTATACTACATTGTCATCATCTTCCCCTCTATACTACACTGTCATCATCTTCCCCTATAGACTACATTGTCATCATCTTCCCCTCTATACTACATTGTCCTCATCTTCCCCTCTATAGTACATTGTCCTCATCTTCCCCTCTATACTTCATTGTCATCATCTTCCCCTCTATACTACATTGTCATCATCTTCCCCCCTATACTACATTGTCATCATCTTCCCCTCTATACTACATTGTCCTCATCTTCCCCTCTATACTACATTGTCATCATCGTCCCCTCTATACTACCTTGTCATCATCTTCCCCTCTATACTACATTGTCATCATCTTCCCCTCTATACTACATTTTCATCATCTTCCCCTCTATATATACTACATTGTCATCATCTTCCCCGCTATACTACATTGTCATCATCTTCCCCTCTATACTACATTGTCATCATCTTCCCCTCTATACTACATTGTCATCATCTTCCCCTCTATACTACATTGTCATCATCTTCCCCTCTATACTACATTGTCATCATCTTCCCCTCTATACTACATTGTCATCATCTTCCCCTCCATACTACATTGTCATCATCTTCCCCTCCATACTACATTGTCATCATCTTCCCCTCTATACTACATTGTCATCATCTTCCCCTCTATATATACTACATTGTCATCATCTTCCCCTCTATACTACATTGTCATCATCTTCCCCTCTATACTACATTGTCATCATCTTCCCCTCTATACTACATTGTCATCATCTTCCCCTCTATATATACTACATTGTCATCATCTTCCCCTCTATACTCCATTGTCATCATCTTCCCCTCTATACTACATTGACATCTTCCCCTCTATATATACTACATTGTCATCATCTTCCCCTCTATACTACATTGTCACCATCTTCCCCTCCATATATACTACATTGTCATCATCTTCCCCTCTATACTACATTGTCATCATCTTCCCCTCTATACTACATTGTCATCATCTTCCCCTCTATACTACATCGTCATCATCTTCCCCTCTATACTACACTGTCATCATCTTCCCCTCTATACTACACTGTCATCATCTTCCCCTCTATACTACACTGTCATCATCTTCCCCTCTATACTACACTGTCATCATCTTCCCCTCTATACTACACTGTCATCATCTTCCCCTCTATACTACACTGTCATCATCTTCCCCTCTATACTACATTGTCCTCATCTTCCCCTCTATACTACATTGTCCTCATCTTCCCCTCTATACTACATTGTCCTCATCTTCCCCTCTATACTTCATTGTCATCATCTTCCCCTCTATACTACATTGTCATCATCTTCCCCTCTATACTACATTGTCCTCATCTTCCCCTCTATACTACATTGTCCTCATCTTCCCCTCTATACTACATTGTCCTCATCTTCCCCTCTATACTACATTGTCATCATCTTCCCCTCTATACTACCTTGTCATCATCTTCCCCTCTATACTACATTGTCATCATCTTCCCCTCTATACTACATTTTCATCATCTTCCCCTCTATACTACATTGTCATCATCTTCCCCTCTATACTACATTGTCATCATCTTCCCCTCTATACTACATTGTCATCATCTTCCCCTCTATACTACATTGTCATCATCTTCCCCTCTATACTACATTGTCATCATCTTCCCCTCTATGCTACATTGTCATCATCTTCTACTCTATACTACATTGTCATCATCTTCCCCTCTATATACACTATATTGTCATCATCTTCCCCTCTATACTACATTGTCATCATCTTCCCCTCTATATATACTACATTGTCATCATCTTCCCCTCTATACTACATTGTCATCATCTTCCCCTCTATACTACATTGTCATCATCTTCCCCTCTATACTACATTGTCATCATCTTCCCCTCTATACTACATTGTCATCATCTTCCCCTCCATACTACATTGTCATCATCTTCCCCTCCATACTACATTGTCATCATCTTCCCCTCTATACTACATTGTCATCATCTTCCCCTCTATACTACACTGTCCTCATCTTCCCCTATAGACTACATTGTCCTCATCTTCCCCTCTATACCACATTGTCCTCATCTTCCCCTCTATAGTACATTGTCCTCATCTTCCCCTCTATACTTCATTGTCATCATCTTCCCCTCTATACTACATTGTCATCATCTTCCCCCCTATACTACATTGTCATCATCTTCCCCTCTATACTACATTGTCCTCATCTTCCCCCCTATACTACATTGTCATCATCTTCCCCTCTATACTACATTGTCATCATCTTCCCCTCTATACTACATTGTCATCATCTTCCCCTCTATACTACATTGTCATCATCTTCCCCTCTATACTACATTGTCATCATCTTCCCCTCTCTACTACATTGTCATCATCTTCCCCTCTATACTACATTGTCATCATCTTCCCCTCTATACTACAGTGTCATCATCTTCCCCTCTATACTACATTGTCATCATCTTCCCCTCTATACTACATTGTCATCATCTTCCCCTCTATACTACATTGTCATCATCTTCCCCTCTATACTACATTGTCATCATCTTCCCCTCTATACTACATTGTCATCATCTTCCCCTCTATACTACATTGTCATCATCTTCCCCTCTATACTACATTGTCATCATCTTCCCCTCTATACTACATTGTCATCATCTTCCCCTCTATACTACATTGTCATCATCTTCCCCTCTATACTACATTGTCATCATCTTCCCCTCTATACTACATTGTCATCATCTTCCCCTCTATACTCCATTGTCATCATCTTCCCCTCTATACTACATGGTCATCATCTTCCCTTCTATATATACTACATTGTCATCATCTTCCCCTCTATACTACATTGTCATCATCTTCCCCTCTATACTACATTGTCATCATCTTCCCCTCTATATATACTACATTGTCATCATCTTCCCCTCTATACTACATTGTCATCATCTTCCCCTCTATACTACATTGTCATCATCTTCCCCTCTATACTACATTTTCATCATCTTCCCCTCTATACTACATTGTCATCATGTTCCCCTCTATACTACATTGTCATCATCTTCCCCTCCATACTACATTGTCATCATCTTCCCCTCCATACTACATTG
Source organism: Microtus oregoni (assembly GCF_018167655.1). Lineage (NCBI taxonomy): Eukaryota > Metazoa > Chordata > Mammalia > Rodentia > Cricetidae > Microtus > Microtus oregoni. Next base: position 31,712 of record NW_024543224.1, on the reverse strand, counting down.
TCATCATCTTCCCCTCTATACTACATTGTCATCATCTTCCCCTCTATATATACTACATTGTCATCATCTTCCCCTCTATACTACACTGTCATCATCTTCCCCTCTATACTACACTGTCATCATCTTCCCCTCTATACTACACTGTCATCATCTTCCCCTCTATACTACACTGTCATCATCTTCCCCTCTATACTACATTGTCCTCATCTTCCCCTCTATACTACATTGTCCTCATCTTCCCCTCTATACTACATTGTCCTCATCTTCCCCTCTATACTTCATTGTCATCATCTTCCCCTCTATACTACATTGTCATCATCTTCCCCTCTATACTACATTGTCCTCATCTTCCCCTCTATACTACATTGTCCTCATCTTCCCCTCTATACTACATTGTCCTCATCTTCCCCTCTATACTACATTGTCATCATCTTCCCCTCTATACTACCTTGTCATCATCTTCCCCTCTATACTACATTGTCATCATCTTCCCCTCTATACTACATTTTCATCATCTTCCCCTCTATACTACATTGTCATCATCTTCCCCTCTATACTACATTGTCATCATCTTCCCCTCTATACTACATTGTCATCATCTTCCCCTCTATACTACATTGTCATCATCTTCCCCTCTATACTACATTGTCATCATCTTCCCCTCTATGCTACATTGTCATCATCTTCTACTCTATACTACATTGTCATCATCTTCCCCTCTATATATACTATATTGTCATCATCTTCCCCTCTATACTACATTGTCATCATCTTCCCCTCTATATATACTACATTGTCATCATCTTCCCCTCTATACTACATTGTCATCATCTTCCCCTCTATACTACATTGTCATCATCTTCCCCTCTATACTACATTGTCATCATCTTCCCCTCTATACTACATTGTCATCATCTTCCCCTCCATACTACATTGTCATCATCTTCCCCTCCATACTACATTGTCATCATCTTCCCCTCTATACTACATTGTCATCATCTTCCCCTCTATACTACACTGTCCTCATCTTCCCCTATAGACTACATTGTCCTCATCTTCCCCTCTATACCACATTGTCCTCATCTTCCCCTCTATAGTACATTGTCCTCATCTTCCCCTCTATACTTCATTGTCATCATCTTCCCCTCTATACTACATTGTCATCATCTTCCCCCCTATACTACATTGTCATCATCTTCCCCTCTATACTACATTGTCCTCATCTTCCCCCCTATACTACATTGTCATCATCTTCCCCTCTATACTACATTGTCATCATCTTCCCCTCTATACTACATTGTCATCATCTTCCCCTCTATACTACATTGTCATCATCTTCCCCTCTATACTACATTGTCATCATCTTCCCCTCTCTACTACATTGTCATCATCTTCCCCTCTATACTACATTGTCATCATCTTCCCCTCTATACTACAGTGTCATCATCTTCCCCTCTATACTACATTGTCATCATCTTCCCCTCTATACTACATTGTCATCATCTTCCCCTCTATACTACATTGTCATCATCTTCCCCTCTATACTACATTGTCATCATCTTCCCCTCTATACTACATTGTCATCATCTTCCCCTCTATACTACATTGTCATCATCTTCCCCTCTATACTACATTGTCATCATCTTCCCCTCTATACTACATTGTCATCATCTTCCCCTCTATACTACATTGTCATCATCTTCCCCTCTATACTACATTGTCATCATCTTCCCCTCTATACTACATTGTCATCATCTTCCCCTCTATACTCCATTGTCATCATCTTCCCCTCTATACTACATGGTCATCATCTTCCCTTCTATATATACTACATTGTCATCATCTTCCCCTCTATACTACATTGTCATCATCTTCCCCTCTATACTACATTGTCATCATCTTCCCCTCTATATATACTACATTGTCATCATCTTCCCCTCTATACTACATTGTCATCATCTTCCCCTCTATACTACATTGTCATCATCTTCCCCTCTATACTACATTTTCATCATCTTCCCCTCTATACTACATTGTCATCATGTTCCCCTCTATACTACATTGTCATCATCTTCCCCTCTATACTACATTGTCATCATCTTCCCCTCTATACTACATTGTCATCATCTTCCCCTCTATACTACATTGTCATCATCTTCCCCTCTCTACTACATTGTCATCATCTTCCCCTCTATACTACATTGTCATCATCTTCCCCTCCATACTACAGTGTCATCATCTTCCCCTCTATACTACATTGTCATCATCTTCCCCTCTATACTACATTGTCATCATCTTCCCCTCTATACTACATTGTCATCATCTTCCCCTCTATACTACATTGTCATCATCTTCCCCTCTATACTACATTGTCATCATCTTCCCCTCTATACTACATTGTCATCATCTTCCCCTCTATACTACATTGTCATCATCTTCCCCTCTATACTACATTGTCATCATCTTCCCCTCTCTACTACATTGTCATCATCTTCCCCTCTATACTACATTGTCATCATCTTCCCCTCCATACTACAGTGTCATCATCTTCCCCTCTATACTACATTTTCATCATCTTCCCCTCTATATATACTACATTGTCATCATCTTCCCCTCTATACTACATTGTCATCATCTTCCCCTCTATACTACATTGTCATCATCTTCCCCTCTATACTACATTGTCATCATCTTCCCCTCTATACTACATTGTCATCATCTTCCCCTCTATACTACATTGTCATCATCTTCCCCTCTATACTACATTGTCATCATCTTCCCCTCCATACTACATTGTCATCATCTTCCCCTCCATACTACATTGTCATCATCTTCCCCTCTATACTACATTGTCATCATCTTCCCCTCTATATATACTACATTGTCATCATCTTCCCCTCTATACTACATTGTCATCATCTTCCCCTCTATACTACATTGTCATCATCTTCCCCTCTATACTACATTGTCATCATCTTCCCCTCTATATATACTACATTGTCATCATCTTCCCCTATATACTCCATTGTCATCATCTTCCCCTCTATACTACATTGACATCTTCCCCTCTATATATACTACATTGTCATCATCTTCCCCTCTATACTACATTGTCACCATCTTCCCCTCCATATATACTACATTGTCATCATCTTCCCCTCTATACTACATTGTCATCATCTTCCCCTCTATACTACATTGTCATCATCTTCCCCTCTATACTACATCGTCATCATCTTCCCCTCTATACTACACTGTCATCATCTTCCCCTCTATACTACACTGTCATCATCTTCCCCTCTATACTACACTGTCATCATCTTCCCCTCTATACTACACTGTCATCATCTTCCCCTCTATACTACACTGTCATCATCTTCCCCTCTATACTACACTGTCATCATCTTCCCCTCTATACTACATTGTCCTCATCTTCCCCTCTATACTACATTGTCCTCATCTTCCCCTCTATACTACATTGTCCTCATCTTCCCCTCTATACTTCATTGTCATCATCTTCCCCTCTATACTACATTGTCATCATCTTCCCCTCTATACTACATTGTCCTCATCTTCCCCTCTATACTACATTGTCATCATCTTCCCCTCTATACTACATTGTCCTCATCTTCCCCTCTATACTACATTGTCATCATCTTCCCCTCTATACTACCTTGTCATCATCTTCCCCTCTATACTACATTGTCATCATCTTCCCCTCTATACTACATTTTCATCATCTTCCCCTCTATACTACATTGTCATCATCTTCCCCTCTATACTACATTGTCATCATCTTCCCCTCTATACTACATTGTCATCATCTTCCCCTCTATACTACATTGTCATCATCTTCCCCTCTATACTACATTGTCATCATCTTCCCCTCTATGCTACATTGTCATCATCTTCTACTCTATACTACATTGTCATCATCTTCCCCTCTATATATACTATATTGTCATCATCTTCCCCTCTATACTACATTGTCATCATCTTCCCCTCTATATATACTACATTGTCATCATCTTCCCCTCTATACTACATTGTCATCATCTTCCCCTCTATACTACATTGTCATCATCTTCCCCTCTATACTACATTGTCATCATCTTCCCCTCTATACTACATTGTCATCATCTTCCCCTCCATACTACATTGTCATCATCTTCCCCTCCATACTACATTGTCATCATCTTCCCCTCTATACTACATTGTCATCATCTTCCCCTCTATACTACACTGTCCTCATCTTCCCCTATAGACTACATTGTCCTCATCTTCCCCTCTATACCACATTGTCCTCATCTTCCCCTCTATAGTACATTGTCCTCATCTTCCCCTCTATACTTCATTGTCATCATCTTCCCCTCTATACTACATTGTCATCATCTTCCCCCCTATACTACATTGTCATCATCTTCCCCTCTATACTACATTGTCCTCATCTTCCCCCCTATACTACATTGTCATCATCTTCCCCTCTATACTACATTGTCATCATCTTCCCCTCTATACTACATTGTCATCATCTTCCCCTCTATACTACATTGTCATCATCTTCCCCTCTATACTACATTGTCATCATCTTCCCCTCTCTACTACATTGTCATCATCTTCCCCTCTATACTACATTGTCATCATCTTCCCCTCTATACTACAGTGTCATCATCTTCCCCTCTATACTACATTGTCATCATCTTCCCCTCTATACTACATTGTCATCATCTTCCCCTCTATACTACATTGTCATCATCTTCCCCTCTATACTACATTGTCATCATCTTCCCCTCTATACTACATTGTCATCATCTTCCCCTCTATACTACATTGTCATCATCTTCCCCTCTATACTACATTGTCATCATCTTCCCCTCTATACTACATTGTCATCATCTTCCCCTCTATACTACATTGTCATCATCTTCCCCTCTATACTACATTGTCATCATCTTCCCCTCTATACTACATTGTCATCATCTTCCCCTCTATACTCCATTGTCATCATCTTCCCCTCTATACTACATGGTCATCATCTTCCCTTCTATATATACTACATTGTCATCATCTTCCCCTCTATACTACATTGTCATCATCTTCCCCTCTATACTACATTGTCATCATCTTCCCCTCTATATATACTACATTGTCATCATCTTCCCCTCTATACTACATTGTCATCATCTTCCCCTCTATACTACATTGTCATCATCTTCCCCTCTATACTACATTTTCATCATCTTCCCCTCTATACTACATTGTCATCATGTTCCCCTCTATACTACATTGTCATCATCTTCCCCTCTATACTACATTGTCATCATCTTCCCCTCTATACTACATTGTCATCATCTTCCCCTCTATACTACATTGTCATCATCTTCCCCTCTCTACTACATTGTCATCATCTTCCCCTCTATACTACATTGTCATCATCTTCCCCTCCATACTACAGTGTCATCATCTTCCCCTCTATACTACATTGTCATCATCTTCCCCTCTATACTACATTGTCATCATCTTCCCCTCTATACTACATTGTCATCATCTTCCCCTCTATACTACATTGTCATCATCTTCCCCTCTATACTACATTGTCATCATCTTCCCCTCTATACTACATTGTCATCATCTTCCCCTCTATACTACATTGTCATCATCTTCCCCTCTATACTACATTGTCATCATCTTCCCCTCTCTACTACATTGTCATCATCTTCCCCTCTATACTACATTGTCATCATCTTCCCCTCCATACTACAGTGTCATCATCTTCCCCTCTATACTACATTTTCATCATCTTCCCCTCTATATATACTACATTGTCATCATCTTCCCCTCTATACTACATTGTCATCATCTTCCCCTCTATACTACATTGTCATCATCTTCCCCTCTATACTACATTGTCATCATCTTCCCCTCTATACTACATTGTCATCATCTTCCCCTCTATACTACATTGTCATCATCTTCCCCTCTATACTACATTGTCATCATCTTCCCCTCCATACTACATTGTCATCATCTTCCCCTCCATACTACATTGTCATCATCTTCCCCTCTATACTACATTGTCATCATCTTCCCCTCTATATATACTACATTGTCATCATCTTCCCCTCTATACTACATTGTCATCATCTTCCCCTCTATACTACATTGTCATCATCTTCCCCTCTATACTACATTGTCATCATCTTCCCCTCTATATATACTACATTGTCATCATCTTCCCCTATATACTCCATTGTCATCATCTTCCCCTCTATACTACATTGACATCTTCCCCTCTATATATACTACATTGTCATCATCTTCCCCTCTATACTACATTGTCACCATCTTCCCCTCCATATATACTACATTGTCATCATCTTCCCCTCTATACTACATTGTCATCATCTTCCCCTCTATACTACATTGTCATCATCTTCCCCTCTATACTACATCGTCATCATCTTCCCCTCTATACTACACTGTCATCATCTTCCCCTCTATACTACACTGTCATCATCTTCCCCTCTATACTACACTGTCATCATCTTCCCCTCTATACTACACTGTCATCATCTTCCCCTCTATACTACACTGTCATCATCTTCCCCTCTATACTACACTGTCATCATCTTCCCCTCTATACTACATTGTCCTCATCTTCCCCTCTATACTACATTGTCCTCATCTTCCCCTCTATACTACATTGTCCTCATCTTCCCCTCTATACTTCATTGTCATCATCTTCCCCTCTATACTACATTGTCATCATCTTCCCCTCTATACTACATTGTCCTCATCTTCCCCTCTATACTACATTGTCATCATCTTCCCCTCTATACTACATTGTCCTCATCTTCCCCTCTATACTACATTGTCATCATCTTCCCCTCTATACTACCTTGTCATCATCTTCCCCTCTATACTACATTGTCATCATCTTCCCCTCTATACTACATTTTCATCATCTTCCCCTCTATACTACATTGTCATCATCTTCCCCTCTATACTACATTGTCATCATCTTCCCCTCTATACTACATTGTCATCATCTTCCCCTCTATACTACATTGTCATCATCTTCCCCTCTATACTACATTGTCATCATCTTCCCCACTATGCTACATTGTCATCATCTTCTACTCTATACTACATTGTCATCATCTTCCCCTCTATATATACTATATTGTCATCATCTTCCCCTCTATACTACATTGTCATCATCTTCCCCTCTATATATACTACATTGTCATCATCTTCCCCTCTATACTACATTGTCATCATCTACCCCTCTATACTACATTGTCATCATCTTCCCCTCTATACTACATTGTCATCATCTTCCCCTCTATACTACATTGTCATCATCTTCCCCTCTATACTACATTGTTATCATCTTCCCCTCCATACTACATTGTCATCATCTTCCCCTCCATACTACATTGTCATCATCTTCCCCTCTATACTACATTGTCATCATCTTCCCCTCTATACTACACTGTCATCATCTTCCCCTATAGACTACATTGTCCTCATCTTCCCCTCTATACCACATTGTCCTCATCTTCCCCTCTATAGTACATTGTCCTCATCTTCCCCTCTATACTTCATTGTCATCATCTTCCCCTCTATACTACATTGTCATCATCTTCCCCCCTACACTACATTGTCATCATCTTCCCCTCTATACTACATTGTCCTCATCTTCCCCTCTATACTACATTGTCATCATCTTCCCCTCTATACTACATTGTCATCATCTTCCCCTCTATACTACATTGTCATCATCTTCCCCTCTATACTACATTGTCATCATCTTCCCCTCTATACTACATTGTCATCATCTTCCCCTCTATACTACATTGTCATCATCTTCCCCTCTATACTACATTGTCATCATCTTCCCCTCTATACTACATTGTCATCATCTTCCCCTCTATACTACATTGTCATCATCTTCCCCTCTATACTACATTGTCATCATCTTCCCCTCTCTACTACATTGTCATCATCTTCCCCTCTATACTACATTGTCATCATCTTCACCTCTATACTACAGTGTCATCATCTTCCCCTCTATACTACATTGTCATCATCTTCCCCTCTATACTACATTGTCATCATCTTCCCCTCTATACTACATTGTCATCATCTTCCCCTCTATACTACATTGTCATCATCTTCCCCTCTATACTACATTGTCATCATCTTCCCCTCTATACTACATTGTCATCATCTTCCCCTCTATACTACATTGTCATCATCTTCCCCTCTATACTACATTGTCATCATCTTCCCCTCTATACTACATTGTCATCATCTTCCCCTCTATACTACATTGTCATCATCTTCCCCTCTATACTCCATTGTCATCATCTTCCCCTCTATACTACATGGTCATCATCTTCCCTTCTATATATACTACATTGTCATCATCTTCCCCTCTATACTACATTGTCATCATCTTCCCCTCTATACTACATTGTCATCATCTTCCCCTCTATATATACTACATTGTCATCATCTTCCCCTCTATACTACATTGTCATCATCTTCCCCTCTATACTACATTGTCATCATCTTCCCCTCTATACTACATTTTCATCATCTTCCCCTCTATACTACATTGTCATCATGTTCCCCTCTATACTACATTGTCATCATCTTCCCCTCTATACTACATTGTCATCATCTTCCCCTCTATACTACATTGTCATCATCTTCCCCTCTATACTACATTGTCATCATCTTCCCCTCTCTACTACATTGTCATCATCTTCCCCTCTATACTACATTGTCATCATCTTCCCCTCCATACTACAGTGTCATCATCTTCCCCTCTATACTACATTGTCATCATCTTCCCCTCTATACTACATTGTCATCATCTTCCCCTCTATACTACATTGTCATCATCTTCCCCTCTATACTACATTGTCATCATCTTCCCCTCTATACTACATTGTCATCATCTTCCCCTCTATACTACATTGTCATCATCTTCCCCTCTATACTACATTGTCATCATCTTCCCCTCTATACTACATTGTCATCATCTTCTTCTCTATACTACATTGTCATCATCTTCCCCTCTATACTACATTGTCATCATCTTCCCCTCTATACTACATTGTCATCATCTTCCCCTCTATACTCCATGGTCATCATCTTCCCCTCTATACTACATGGTCATCATCTTCCCCTCTATACTACATTGTCCTCATCTTCCCCTCTATACTACATTGTCCTCATCTTCCCCTCTATACTACATTGTCCTCATCTTCCCCTCTATACTACATTGTCATCATCTTCCCCTCTATACTACCTTGTCATCATCTTCCCCTCTATACTACATTGTCATCATCTTCCCCTCTATACTACATTTTCATCATCTTCCCCTCTATACTACATTGTCATCATCTTCCCCTCTATACTACATTGTCATCAACTTCCCCTCTATACTACATTGTCATCATCTTCCCCTCTATACTACATTGTCATCATCTTCGACTCTATACTACATTGTCATCATCTTCCCCTCTATATATACTATATTGTCATCATCTTCCCCTCTATATATACTACATTGTCATCATCTTCCCCTCTATACTACATTGTCATCATCTACCCCTCTATATATACAACATTGTCATCATCTTCCCCTCTATACTACATTGTCATCATCTTCCCCTCTATACTACATTGTCATCATCTTCCCCTCTATATATACTACATTGTCATCATCTTCCCCTCTATACTACATTGTCATCATATTCCCCTCTATACTACATTGTCATCATCTTCCCCTCTATACTATATTGTCATCATCTTCCCCTCTATACTACATTGTCATCATCTTCCCCTCTATACTACATTGTCATCATCTTCCCCTCTATACTACATTGTCATCATCTTCCCCTCTAAATATACTACATTGTCATCATCTTCCCCTCTATACTACATTGTCATCATCTTCCCCTCTATACTACATTGTCATCATCTTCCCCTCTATATTACATTGTCATCATCTTCCCCTCTATACTACATTGTCATCATCTTCCCCTCTATACTACATTGTCATCATCTTCCCCTCTATACTACATTGTCATCATATTCCCCTCCATACTACATTGTCATCATCTTCCCCTCCATACTACATTGTCATCATCTTCCCCTCTATACTACATTGTCATCATCTTCCCCTCTATACTACACTGTCATCATCTTCCCCTCTATACTACATTGTCCTCATCTTCCCCTCTATACTACATTGTCCTCATCTTCCCCTCTATACTACATTGTCCTCATCTTCCCCTCTATACTTCATTCTCATCATCTTCCCCTCTATACTACATTGTCATCATCTTCCCCTCTATACTACATTGTCATCATCTTCCCCTCTATACTACATTGTCCTCATCTTCCCCTCTATACTACATTGTCATCATCTTCCCCTCTATACTACATTGTCATCATCTTCCCCTCTATACTACATTGTCATCATCTTCCCCTCTATACTACATTGTCATCATCTTCCCCTCTATACTACATTGTCATCATCTTCCCCTCTATACTACATTGTCATCATCTTCCCTTCTATACTACATTGTCATCATCTTCCCTTCTCTACTACATTGTCATCATCTTCCCCTCTATACTACATTGTCATCATCTTCCCCTCTATACTACATTGTCATCATCTTCCCCTCTATACTACATTGTCATCATCTTCCCCTCTATACTACATTGTCATCATCTACCCCTCTATATATACAACATTGTCATCATCTTCCCCTCTATACTACATTGTCATCATCTTCCCCTCTATACTACATTGTCATCATCTTCCCCTCTATATATACTACATTGTCATCATCTTCCCCTCTATACTACATTGTCATCATCTTCCCCTCTATACTACATTGTCATCATCTTCCCCTCTATACTACATTGTCATCATCTTCCCCTCTATACTACATTGTCATCATCTTCCCCTCTATACTCCATTGTCATCATCTTCCCCTCTATACTACATTGTCATCATCCTCCCCTCTATACTACATTGTCATCATCTTCCCCTCTATATATACTACATTGTCATCATCTTCCCCTCTATACTACATTGTCATCATCTTCCCCTCTATACTACATTGTCATCATCTTCCCCTCTATATATACTACATTGTCATCATCTTCCCCTCTATACTACATTGTCATCATCTTCCCCTCTATACTACATTGTCATCATCTTCCCCTCCATACTACATTGTCATCATCTTCCCCTCTATACTACATTGTCATCATCTTCCCCTCTATACTACATTGTCATCATCTTCCCCTCTATACTACATTGTCATCATCTTCCCCTCTATATATACTACATTGTCCTCATCTTCCCCTCTATATATACTACATTGTCCTCATCTTCCCCTCTATACTACATTGTCATCATCTTCCCCTCTATATATACTACATTGTCATCATCTTCCCCTCTATACTACATTGTCATCATCTTCCCCTCTATACTACATTGTCATCATCTTCCCCTCTATATATACTACATTGTCCTCATCTTCCCCTCTATACTACATTGTCATCATCTTCCCCTCTATACTACATTGTCATCATCTTCCCCTCTATACTACATTGTCATCATCTTCCCCTCTATACTACATTGTCATCATCTTCCCCTCTATACTACATTGTCATCATCTTCCCCTCTATATATACTACATTGTCATCATCTTCCCCTCTATATATACTACATTGTCATCATCTTCCCTTCTCTACTACATTGTCATCATCTTCCCCTCTATACTACATTGTCATCATCTTCCCCTCTATACTACAGTGTCATCATCTTCCCCTCTACACTACATTGTCATCATCTTCCCCTCTATACTACATTGTCATCATCTTCCCCTCTATACTACATTGTCATCATCTTCCCCTCTACACTACATTGTCATCATCTTCCCCTCTATACTACATTGTCATCATCTTCCCCTCTATACTACATTGTCATCATCTTCCCCTCTATACTACATTGTCATCATCTTCCCCTCTATACTACATTGTCATCATCTTCCCCTCTATACTACATTGTCATCATCTTCCCCTCTATACTACAGTGTCATCATCTTCCCCTCTACACTACATTGTCATCATCTTCCCCTCTATACTACATTGTCATCATCTTCCCCTCTATACTACATTGTCATCATCTTCCCCTCTATATATACTACATTGTCATCATCTTCCCCTCTATACTACATTGTCATCATCTTCCCCTCTATACTACATTGTCATCATCTTCCCCTCTATACTACATTGTCATCATCTTCCCCTCTATACTACATTGTCATCATCTTCCCCTCTATACTCCATTGTCATCATCTTCCCCTCTATACTACATTGTCATCATCCTCCCCTCTATACTACATTGTCATCATCTTCCCCTCTATATATACTACATTGTCATCATCTTCCCCTCTATACTACATTGTCATCATCTTCCCCTCTATACTACATTGTCATCATCTTCCCCTCTATATATACTACATTGTCATCATCTTCCCCTCTATACTACATTGTCATCATCTTCCCCTCTATACTACATTGTCATCATCTTCCCCTCCATACTACATTGTCATCATCTTCCCCTCTATACTACATTGTCATCATCTTCCCCTCTATACTACATTGTCATCATCTTCCCCTCTATACTACATTGTCATCATCTTCCCCTCTATATATACTACATTGTCCTCATCTTCCCCTCTATATATACTACATTGTCCTCATCTTCCCCTCTATACTACATTGTCATCATCTTCCCCTCTATATATACTACATTGTCATCATCTTCCCCTCTATACTACATTGTCATCATCTTCCCCTCTATATATACTACATTGTCATCATCTTCCCTTCTCTACTACATTGTCATCATCTTCCCCTCTATACTACATTGTCATCATCTACCCCTCTATATATACAACATTGTCATCATCTTCCCCTCTATACTACATTGTCATCATCTTCCCCTCTATACTACATTGTCATCATCTTCCCCTCTATATATACTACATTGTCATCATCTTCCCCTCTATACTACATTGTCATCATCTTCCCCTCTATACTACATTGTCATCATCTTCCCCTCTATACTATATTGTCATCATCTTCCCCTCTATACTACATTGTCATCATCTTCCCCTCTATACTACATTGTCATCATCTTCCCCTCTATACTACATTGTCATCATCTTCCCCTCTAAATATACTACATTGTCATCATCTTCCCCTCTATACTACATTGTCATCATCTTCCCCTCTATACTACATTGTCATCATCTTCCCCTCTATATTACATTGTCATCATCTTCCCCTCTATACTACATTGTCATCATCTTCCCCTCTATACTACATTGTCATCATCTTCCCCTCTATACTACATTGTCATCATCTTCCCCTCCATACTACATTGTCATCATCTTCCCCTCCATACTACATTGTCATCATCTTCCCCTCTATACTACATTGTCATCATCTTCCCCTCTATACTACACTGTCATCATCTTCCCCTCTATACTACATTGTCCTCATCTTCCCCTCTATACTACATTGTCCTCATCTTCCCCTCTATACTACATTGTCCTCATCTTCCCCTCTATACTTCATTGTCATCATCTTCCCCTCTATACTACATTGTCATCATCTTCCCCTCTATACTACATTGTCATCATCTTCCCCTCTATACTACATTGTCCTCATCTTCCCCTCTATACTACATTGTCATCATCTTCCCCTCTATACTACATTGTCATCATCTTCCCCTCTATACTACATTGTCATCATCTTCCCCTCTATACTACATTGTCATCATCTTCCCCTCTATACTACATTGTCATCATCTTCCCCTCTATACTACATTGTCATCATCTTCCCTTCTATACTACATTGTCATCATCTTCCCTTCTCTACTACATTGTCATCATCTTCCCCTCTATACTACATTGTCATCATCTTCCCCTCTATACTACATTGTCATCATCTTCCCCTCTATACTACATTGTCATCATCTTCCCCTCTATACTACATTGTCATCATCTACCCCTCTATATATACAACATTGTCATCATCTTCCCCTCTATACTACATTGTCATCATCTTCCCCTCTATACTACATTGTCATCATCTTCCCCTCTATATATACTACATTGTCATCATCTTCCCCTCTATACTACATTGTCATCATCTTCCCCTCTATACTACATTGTCATCATCTTCCCCTCTATACTACATTGTCATCATCTTCCCCTCTATACTACATTGTCATCATCTTCCCCTCTATACTCCATTGTCATCATCTTCCCCTCTATACTACATTGTCATCATCCTCCCCTCTATACTACATTGTCATCATCTTCCCCTCTATATATACTACATTGTCATCATCTTCCCCTCTATACTACATTGTCATCATCTTCCCCTCTATACTACATTGTCATCATCTTCCCCTCTATATATACTACATTGTCATCATCTTCCCCTCTATACTACATTGTCATCATCTTCCCCTCTATACTACATTGTCATCATCTTCCCCTCCATACTACATTGTCATCATCTTCCCCTCTATACTACATTGTCATCATCTTCCCCTCTATACTACATTGTCATCATCTTCCCCTCTATACTACATTGTCATCATCTTCCCCTCTATATATACTACATTGTCCTCATCTTCCCCTCTATATATACTACATTGTCCTCATCTTCCCCTCTATACTACATTGTCATCATCTTCCCCTCTATATATACTACATTGTCATCATCTTCCCCTCTATACTACATTGTCATCATCTTCCCCTCTATACTACATTGTCATCATCTTCCCCTCTATATATACTACATTGTCCTCATCTTCCCCTCTATACTACATTGTCATCATCTTCCCCTCTATACTACATTGTCATCATCTTCCCCTCTATACTACATTGTCATCATCTTCCCCTCTATACTACATTGTCATCATCTTCCCCTCTATATATACTACATTGTCATCATCTTCCCCTCTATATATACTACATTGTCATCATCTTCCCTTCTCTACTACATTGTCATCATCTTCCCCTCTATACTACATTGTCATCATCTTCCCCTCTATACTACAGTGTCATCATCTTCCCCTCTACACTACATTGTCATCATCTTCCCCTCTATACTACATTGTCATCATCTTCCCCTCTATACTACATTGTCATCATCTTCCCCTCTATACTACATTGTCATCATCTTCCCCTCTATACTACATTGTCATCATCTTCCCCTCTATACTACATTGTCATCATCTTCCCCTCTATACTACATTGTCATCATCTTCCCCTCTATACTACATTGTCATCATCTTCCCCTCTATACTACATTGTCATCATCTTCCCCTCTATACTACATTGTCATCATCTTCCCCTCTATACTCCATTGTCATCATCTTCCCCTCTATACTCCATTGTCATCATCTTCCCCTCTATACTACATTGTCATCATCTTCCCCTCTATATATACTACATTGTCATCATCTTCCCCTCTATACTACATTGTCATCATCTTCCCCTCTATACTACATTGTCATCATCTTCCCCTCTATATATACTACATTGTCATCATCTTCCCCTCTATACTACATTGTCATCATCTTCCCCTCTATACTACATTGTCATCATCTTCCCCTCTATACTACATTGTCATCATCTTCCCCTCTATACTACATTGTCATCATCTTCCCCTCTATACTACATTGTCATCATCTTCCCCTCTATACTACATTGTCATCATCTTCCCCTCTATATATACTACATTGTCATCATCTTCCCCTCTATATATACTACATTGTCATCATCTTCCCCTCTATACTACATTGTCATCATCTTCCCCTCTATATATACTACATTGTCATCATCTTCCCCTCTATACTACATTGTCATCATCTTCCCCTCTATACTACATTGTCATCATCTTCCCCTCTATATATACTACATTGTCATCATCTTCCCCTCTATACTACATTGTCATCATCTGCCCCTCTATACTACATTGTCATCATCTTCCCCTCTATACTACATTGTCATCATCTTCCCCTCTATACTACATTGTCATCATCTTCCCCTCTATACTACATTGTCATCATCTTCCCCTCTATATATACTACATTGTCATCATCTTCCCCTCTATATATACTACATTGTCATCATCTTCCCCTCTATACTACATTGTCATCATCTTCCCCTCTATACTACATTGTCATCATCTACCCCTCTATATGTACTACATTGTCATCATCTTCCCCTCTATATATACTACATTGTCATCATCTTCCCCTCTATACTACATTGTCATCATCTTCCCCTCTGTACTACATTGTCATCATCTTCCCCTCTATACTACATTGTCATCATCTTCCCCTCTATACTACATTGTCATCATCTTCCCCTCTATACTACACTGTCATCATCTTCCCCTCTATACTACATCGTCATCATCTTCCCCTCTATACTACATTGTCATCATCTTCCCCTCTATACTACATTGTCATCATCTTCCCATCTATATATACTACATTGTCATCATCTTCCCCTCTATATATACTACATTGTCATCATCTTCCCCTCTATATATACTACATTGTCATCATCTTCCCCTCTATACTACATTGTCATCATCTACCCCTCTATATGTACTACATTGTCATCATCTTCCCCTCTATATATACTACATTGTCATCATCTTCCCCTCTATACTACATTGTCATCATCTTCCCCTCTATACTACATTCATCATCTTCCCCTCTATATATACTACATTGTCATCATCTTCCCCTCTATACTACATTGTCATCATCTTCCCCTCTATACTACATTGTCATCCTCTTCCCCTCTCTACTACATTGTCATCATCTTCCCCTCTATACTACATTGTCATCATCTTCCCCTCTATACTACATTGTCATCATCTTCCCATCTATATATACTACATTGTTATCATCTTCCCCTATATACTACATTTTCATCATCTTCCCCTCTATACTACATTGTCATCATCTTCCCCTCTATACTACATTGTCATCATCTTCCCCTCTATACTACCTTGTCATCATCTTCCCCTCTATACTACATTGTCATCATCTTCCCCTCTATACTACATTGTCATCATCTTCCCCTCTATACTACATTGTCATCATCTTCCCCTCTATACTACATTGTCATCATCTTCCCCTCTATACTACATTGTCATCATCTTCCCCTCTATACTACATTGTCATCATCTTCCCCTCTATAAATACTACATTGTCATCATCTTCCCCTCTATATATACTACATTGTCATCATCTTCCCCTCTATACTACATTGTCATCATCTTCCCCTCTATACTACATTGTCATCATCTTCCCCTCTATATGTACTACATTGTCATCATCTTCCTTTCTATATATACTACATTGTCATCATCTTCCCCTCTATACTACATTGTCATCATCTTCCCCTCTATACTACATTGTCATCATCTTCCCCTCTATATATACTACATTGTCATCATCTTCCCCTCTATATATACTACATTGTCATCATCTTCCCCTCTATACTACATTGTCATCATCTTCCCCACTATACTACATTGTCATCATCTACCCCTCTATATGTACTACATTGTCATCATCTTCCCCTCTATATATACTACATTGTCATCATCTTCCCCTCTATACTACATTGTCATCATCTTCCCCTCTATACTACATTGTCATCATCTTCCCCTCTATACTACATTGTCATCATCTTCCCCTCTATACTACATTGTCATCATCTTCCCCTCTATACTACATTGTCATCATCTTCCCCTCTATACTACATTGTCATCATCTTCCCCTCTATACTACATCGTCATCATCTTCCCCTCTATACTACATCGTCATCATCTTCCCCTCTATACTACATTGTCATCATCTTCCCCTCTAAACTACATTGTCATCATCTTCCCCTCTATACTACATTGTCATCATCTTCCCCTCTATACTACATTGTCATCATCTTCCCCTCTATACTACATTCATCATCTTCCCCTCTATATATACTACATTGTCATCATCTTCCCCTCTATACTACATTGTCATCATCTTCCCCTCTATACTACATTTTCATCATCTTCCCCTCTCTACTACATTGTCATCATCTTCCCCTCTATAATACATTGTCATCATCTTCCCCTCTATACTACATTGTCATCATCTTCCCCTCTATATATACTACATTGTTATCATCTTCCCCTATATACTACATTTTCATCATCTTCCCCTCTATACTACATTGTCATCATCTTCCCCTCTATACTACCTTGTCATCATCTACCCCTCTATACTACATTGTCATCATCTTCCCCTCTATACTACATTGTCATCATCTTCCCCTCTATACTACATTGTCATCATCTTCCCCTCTATACTACATTGTCATCATCTTCCCCTCTATACTACATTGTCATCATATTCCCCACTATACTACATTGTCATCATCTTCCCCTCTATAAATACTACATTGTCATCATCTTCCCCTCTATATATACTACATTGTCATCATCTTCCCCTCTATATATACTACATTGTCATCATCTTCCCCTCTATACTACATTGTCATCATCTTCCCCTCTATACTACATTGTCATCATCTTCCCCTCTATACTACATTGTCATCATCTTCCCCTCTATACTACATTGTCATCATCTTCCCCTCTATACTACATTGTCATCATCTTCCCCTCTATATATACTACATTGTCATCATCTTCCCCTCTATATATACTACATTGTCATCATCTTCCCCTCTATACTACATTGTCATCATCTTCCCCTCTATATATACTACATTGTCATCATCTTCCCCTCTATACTACATTGTCATCATCTTCCCCTCTATACTACATTGTCATCATCTTCCCCTCTATATATACTACATTGTCATCATCTTCCCCTCTATACTACATTGTCATCATCTTCCCCTCTATACTACATTGTCATCATCTTCCCCTCTATACTACATTGTCATCATCTTCCCCTCTATACTACATTGTCATCATCTTCCCCTCTATATATACTACATTGTCATCATCTTCCCCTCTATATATACTACATTGTCATCATCTTCCCCTCTATACTACATTGTCATCATCTTCCCCTCTATACTACATTGTCATCATCTACCCCTCTATATGTACTACATTGTCATCATCTTCCCCTCTATATATACTACATTGTCATCATCTTCCCCTCTATACTACATTGTCATCATCTTCCCCTCTATACTACATTGTCATCATCTTCCCCTCTATACTACATTGTCATCATCTTCCCCTCTATACTACATTGTCATCATCTTCCCCTCTATACTACATTGTCATCATCTTCCCCTCTATACTACATCGTCATCATCTTCCCCTCTATACTACATCGTCATCATCTTCCCCTCTATACTACATTGTCATCATCTTCCCCTCTAAACTACATTGTCATCATCTTCCCCTCTATACTACATTGTCATCATCTTCCCCTCTATACTACATTGTCATCATCTTCCCCTCTATACTACATTCATCATCTTCCCCTCTATATATACTACATTGTCATCATCTTCCCCTCTATACTACATTGTCATCATCTTCCCCTCTATACTACATTGTCATCATCTTCCCCTCTCTACTACATTGTCATCATCTTCCCCTCTATACTACATTGTCATCATCTTCCCCTCTATACTACATTGTCATCATCTTCCCATCTATATATACTACATTGTTATCATCTTCCCCTATATACTACATTTTCATCATCTTCCCCTCTATACTACATTGTCATCATCTTCCCCTCTATACTACATTGTCATCATCTTCCCCTCTATACTACCTTGTCATCATCTTCCCCTCTATACTACATTGTCATCATCTTCCCCTCTATACTACATTGTCATCATCTTCCCCTCTATACTACATTGTCATCATCTTCCCCTCTATACTACATTGTCATCATCTTCCCCTCTATACTACATTGTCATCATCTTCCCCTCTATACTACATTGTCATCATCTTCCCCTCTATAAATACTACATTGTCATCATCTTCCCCTCTATATATACTACATTGTCATCATCTTCCCCTCTATACTACATTGTCATCATCTTCCCCTCTATACTACATTGTCATCATCTTCCCCTCTATATGTACTACATTGTCATCATCTTCCCCTCTATATATACTACATTGTCATCATCTTCCCCTCTATACTACATTGTCATCATCTTCCCCTCTATACTACATTGTCATCATCTTCCCCTCTATATATACTACATTGTCATCATCTTCCCCTCTATATATACTACATTGTCATCATCTTCCCCTCTATACTACATTGTCATCATCTTCCCCTCTATACTACATTGTCATCATCTTCCCCTCTATACTACATTGTCATCATCTTCCCCTCTATAAATACTACATTGTCATCATCTTCCCCTCTATATATACTACATTGTCATCATCTTCCCCTCTATATATACTACATTGTCATCATCTTCCCCTCTATACTACATTGTCATCATCTTCCCCTCTATATGTACTACATTGTCATCATCTTCCCCTCTATATATACTACATTGTCATCATCTTCCCCTCTATACTACATTGTCATCATCTTCCCCTCTATACTACATTGTCATCATCATCCCCTCTATACTACATTGTCATCATCTTCCCCTCTATACTACATTGTCATCATCTTCCCCTCTATACTACATTGTCATCATCTTCCCCTCTATATATACTACATTGTCATCATCTTCCCCTCTCTACTACATTGTCATCATCTTCCCCTCTATACTACATTGTCATCATCTTCCCCTCTATACTACATTGTCATCATCTTCCCCTCTATATATACTACATTGTTATCATCTTCCCCTATATACTACATTTTCATCATCTTCCCCTCTATACTACATTGTCATCATCTTCCCCTCTATACTACCTTGTCATCATCTACCCCTCTATACTACATTGTCATCATCTTCCCCTCTATACTACATTGTCATCATCTTCCCCTCTATACTACATTGTCATCATCTTCCCCTCTATACTACATTGTCATCATCTTCCCCTCTATACTACATTGTCATCATATTCCCCACTATACTACATTGTCATCATCTTCCCCTCTATAAATACTACATTGTCATCATCTTCCCCTCTATATATACTACATTGTCATCATCTTCCCCTCTATATATACTACATTGTCATCATCTTCCCCTCTATACTACATTGTCATCATCTTCCCCTCTATACTACATTGTCATCATCTTCCCCTCTATACTACATTGTCATCATCTTCCCCTCTATACTACATTGTCATCATCTTCCCCTCTATACTACATTGTCATCATCTTCCCCTCTATATATACTACATTGTCATCATCTTCCCCTCTATATATACTACATTGTCATCATCTTCCCCTCTATACTACATTGTCATCATCTTCCCCTCTATATATACTACATTGTCATCATCTTCCCCTCTATACTACATTGTCATCATCTTCCCCTCTATACTACATTGTCATCATCTTCCCCTCTATATATACTACATTGTCATCATCTTCCCCTCTATACTACATTGTCATCATCTTCCCCTCTATACTACATTGTCATCATCTTCCCCTCTATACTACATTGTCATCATCTTCCCCTCTATACTACATTGTCATCATCTTCCCCTCTATATATACTACATTGTCATCATCTTCCCCTCTATATATACTACATTGTCATCATCTTCCCCTCTATACTACATTGTCATCATCTTCCCCTCTATACTACATTGTCATCATCTACCCCTCTATATGTACTACATTGTCATCATCTTCCCCTCTATATATACTACATTGTCATCATCTTCCCCTCTATACTACATTGTCATCATCTTCCCCTCTATACTACATTGTCATCATCTTCCCCTCTATACTACATTGTCATCATCTTCCCCTCTATACTACATTGTCATCATCTTCCCCTCTATACTACATTGTCATCATCTTCCCCTCTATACTACACTGTCATCATCTTCCCCTCTATACTACATCGTCATCATCTTCCCCTCTATACTACATCGTCATCATCTTCCCCTCTATACTACATTGTCATCATCTTCCCCTCTAAACTACATTGTCATCATCTTCCCCTCTATACTACATTGTCATCATCTTCCCCTCTATACTACATTGTCATCATCTTCCCCTCTATACTACATTCATCATCTTCCCCTCTATATATACTACATTGTCATCATCTTCCCCTCTATACTACATTGTCATCATCTTCCCCTCTATACTACATTGTCATCATCTTCCCCTCTCTACTACATTGTCATCATCTTCCCCTCTATACTACATTGTCATCATCTTCCCCTCTATACTACATTGTCATCATCTTCCCATCTATATATACTACATTGTTATCATCTTCCCCTATATACTACATTTTCATCATCTTCCCCTCTATACTACATTGTCATCATCTTCCCCTCTATACTACCTTGTCATCATCTACCCCTCTATACTACATTGTCATCATCTTCCCCTCTATACTACATTGTCATCATCTTCCCCTCTATACTACATTGTCATCATCTTCCCCTCTATACTACATTGTCATCATCTTCCCCTCTATACTACATTGTCATCATATTCCCCACTATACTACATTGTCATCATCTTCCCCTCTATAAATACTACATTGTCATCATCTTCCCCTCTATATATACTACATTGTCATCATCTTCCCCTCTATATATACTACATTGTCATCATCTTCCCCTCTATACTACATTGTCATCATCTTCCCCTCTATACTACATTGTCATCATCTTCCCCTCTATACTACATTGTCATCATCTTCCCCTCTATACTACATTGTCATCATCTTCCCCTCTATACTACATTGTCATCATCTTCCCCTCTATATATACTACATTGTCATCATCTTCCCCTCTATATATACTACATTGTCATCATCTTCCCCTCTATACTACATTGTCATCATCTTCCCCTCTATATATACTACATTGTCATCATCTTCCCCTCTATACTACATTGTCATCATCTTCCCCTCTATACTACATTGTCATCATCTTCCCCTCTATATATACTACATTGTCATCATCTTCCCCTCTATACTACATTGTCATCATCTTCCCCTCTATACTACATTGTCATCATCTTCCCCTCTATACTACATTGTCATCATCTTCCCCTCTATACTACATTGTCATCATCTTCCCCTCTATATATACTACATTGTCATCATCTTCCCCTCTATATATACTACATTGTCATCATCTTCCCCTCTATACTACATTGTCATCATCTTCCCCTCTATACTACATTGTCATCATCTACCCCTCTATATGTACTACATTGTCATCATCTTCCCCTCTATATATACTACATTGTCATCATCTTCCCCTCTATACTACATTGTCATCATCTTCCCCTCTATACTACATTGTCATCATCTTCCCCTCTATACTACATTGTCATCATCTTCCCCTCTATACTACATTGTCATCATCTTCCCCTCTATACTACATTGTCATCATCTTCCCCTCTATACTACACTGTCATCATCTTCCCCTCTATACTACATCGTCATCATCTTCCCCTCTATACTACATCGTCATCATCTTCCCCTCTATACTACATTGTCATCATCTTCCCCTCTAAACTACATTGTCATCATCTTCCCCTCTATACTACATTGTCATCATCTTCCCTCTATACTACATTGTCATCATCTTCCCCTCTATACTACATTCATCAATCTTCCCCTCTATATATACTACATTGTCATCATCTTCCCCTCTATACTACATTGTCATCATCTTCCCCTCTATACTACATTGTCATCATCTTCCCCTCTCTACTACATTGTCATCATCTTCCCCTCTATACTACATTGTCATCATCTTCCCCTCTATACTACATTGTCATCATCTTCCCATCTATATATACTACATTGTTAACATCTTCCCCTATATACTACATTTTCATCATCTTCCCCTCTTATACTACATTGTCATCATCTTCCCCTCTATACTACATTGTCATCATCATCCCCTCTATACTACCTTGTCATCATCTTCCCCTCTATACTACATTGTCATCATCTTCCCCTCTATACTACATTGTCATCATCTTCCCCTCTATACTACATTGTCATCATCTTCCCCTCTATACTACATTGTCATCATCTTCCCCTCTATACTACATTGTCATCATCTTCCCCTCTATACTACATTGTCATCATCTTCCCCTCTATAAATACTACATTGTCATCATCTTCCCCTCTATATATACTACATTGTCATCATCTTCCCCTCTATACTACATTGTCATCATCTTCCCCTCTATACTACATTGTCATCATCTTCCCCTCTATATGTACTACATTGTCATCATCTTCCCCTCTATATATACTACATTGTCATCATCTTCCCTCTATACTACATTGTCATCATCTTCCCCTCTATACTACATTGTCATCATCTTCCCCTCTATATATACTACATTGTCATCATCTTCCCTCTATATATACTACATTGTCATCATCTTCCCCTCTATACTACATTGTCATCATCTTCCCCTCTATACTACATTGTCATCATCTTCCCCTCTATACTACATTGTCATCATCTTCCCCTCTATACTACATTGTCATCATCTTCCCCTCTATAAATACTACATTGTCATCATCTTCCCCTCTATATATACTACATTGTCATCATCTTCCCTCTATATATACTACATTGTCATCATCTTCCCCTCTATACTACATTGTCATCATCTTCCCCTCTATATGTACTACATTGTCATCATCTTCCCTCTATATATACTACATTGTCATCATCTTCCCCTCTATACTACATTGTCATCATCTTCCCCTCTATACTACATTGTCATCATCATCCCCTCTATACTACATTGTCATCATCTTCCCCTCTATACTACATTGTCATCATCTTCCCCTCTATACTACATTGTCATCATCTTCCCCTCTATATATACTACATTGTCATCATCTTCCCCTCTCTACTACATTGTCATCATCTTCCCCTCTATACTACATTGTCATCATCTTCCCCTCTATACTACATTGTCATCATCTTCCCCTCTATATATACTACATTGTTATCATCTTCCCCTATATACTACATTTTCATCATCTTCCCCTCTATACTACATTGTCATCATCTTCCCCTCTATACTACCTTGTCATCATCTACCCCTCTATACTACATTGTCATCATCTTCCCCTCTATACTACATTGTCATCATCTTCCCCTCTATACTACATTGTCATCATCTTCCCCTCTATACTACATTGTCATCATCTTCCCCTCTATACTACATTGTCATCATATTCCCCTACTATACTACATTGTCATCATCTTCCCTCTATAAATACTACATTGTCATCATCTTCCCCTCTATATATACTACATTGTCATCATCTTCCCCTCTATATATACTACATTGTCATCATCTTCCCCTCTATACTACATTGTCATCATCTTCCCCTCTATACTACATTGTCATCATCTTCCCCTCTATACTACATTGTCATCATCTTCCCCTCTATACTACATTGTCATCATCTTCCCCTCTATACTACATTGTCATCATCTTCCCCTCTATATATACTACATTGTCATCATCTTCCCTCTATATATACTACATTGTCATCATCTTCCCCTCTATACTACATTGTCATCATCTTCCCCTCTATATATACTACATTGTCATCATCTTCCCCTCTATACTACATTGTCATCATCTTCCCCTCTATACTACATTGTCATCATCTTCCCCTCTATATATACTACATTGTCATCATCTTCCCCTCTATACTACATTGTCATCATCTTCCCCTCTATACTACATTGTCATCATCTTCCCCTCTATAACTACAATTGTCATCATCTTCCCTCTATACTACATTGTCATCATCTTCCCCTCTATACTACATTGTCATCATCTTCCCCTCTATATCTACATTGTCATCATCTTCCCCTCTATATATACTACATTGTCATCATCTTCCCTCTATACTACATTGTCATCATCTTCCCCTCTATACTACATTGTCATCATCTACCCCTCTATATTACTACATTGTCATCATCTTCCCCTCTATATACTACATTGTCATCATCTTCCCCTCTATACTACATTGTCATCATCTTCCCCTCTATACTACATTGTCATCATCTTCCCTCTATACTACATTGTCATCATCTTCCCCTCTATACTACATTGTCATCATCTTCCCCTCTATACTACATTGTCATCATCTTCCCCTCTATACTACACTGTCATCATCTTCCCCTCTATACTACATCGTCATCATCTTCCCCTCTATACTACATCGTCATCATCTTCCCCTCTATACTACATTGTCATCATCTTCCCTCTAAACTACATTGTCATCATCTTCCCCTCTATACTACATTGTCATCATCTTCCCCTCTATACTACATTGTCATCATCTTCCCCTCTATACTACATTCATCATCTTCCCCTCTATATATACTACATTGTCATCATCTTCCCCTCTATACTACATTGTCATCATCTTCCCCTCTATACTACATTGTCATCATCTTCCCCTCTCTACTACATTGTCATCATCTTCCCCTCTATACTACATTGTCATCATCTTCCCCTCTATACTACATTGTCATCATCTTCCCATCTATATATACTACATTGTTATCATCTTCCCCTATATACTACATTGTCATCATCTTCCCCTCTATACTACATTGTCATCATCTTCCCCTCTATACTACATTGTCATCATCTTCCCCTCTATACTACCTTGTCATCATCTTCCCCTCTATACTACATTGTCATCATCTTCCCTCTATACTACATGTCATCATCTTCCCTCTATACTACATTGTCATCATCTTCCCCTCTATACTACATTGTCATCATCTTCCCCTCTATACTACATTGTCATCATCTTCCCCTCTCTACTACATTGTCATCATCTTCCCCTCTATAATACTACATTGTCATCATCTTCCCCTCTATATATACTACATTGTCATCATCTTCCCCTCTATACTACATTGTCATCATCTTCCCCTCTATACTACATTGTCATCATCTTCCCCTCTATATGTACTACATTGTCATCATCTTCCCCTCTATATATACTACATTGTCATCATCTTCCCCTCTATACTACATTGTCATCATCTTCCCCTCTATACTACATTGTCATCATCTTCCCCTCTATATATACTACATTTGTCATCATCTTCCCCTCTATATATACTACATTGTCATCATCTTCCCCTCTATACTACATTGTCATCATCTTCCCCTCTATACTACATTGTCATCATCTTCCCCTCTATACTACATTGTCATCATCTTCCCCTCTATACTACATTGTCATCATCTTCCCCTCTATAAATACTACATTGTCATCATCTTCCCCTCTATATATACTACATTGTCATCATCTTCCCCTCTATATATACTACATTGTCATCATCTTCCCCTCTATACTACATTGTCATCATCTTCCCCTCTATATGTACTACATTGTCAT
The DNA here is from genome assembly GCF_018167655.1 of Microtus oregoni. NCBI lineage: Eukaryota > Metazoa > Chordata > Mammalia > Rodentia > Cricetidae > Microtus > Microtus oregoni. The sequence continues at coordinate 4,001 of NW_024543224.1, read as the reverse complement.
CATCTTCCCCTCTATATATACTACATTGTCATCATCTTCCCCTCTATACTACATTGTCATCATCTTCCCCTCTATACTACATTGTCATCATCATCCCCTCTATACTACATTGTCATCATCTTCCCCTCTATACTACATTGTCATCATCTTCCCCTCTATACTACATTGTCATCATCTTCCCCTCTATATACTACATTGTCATCATCTTCCCCTCTATACTACATTGTCATCATCTTCCCCTCTAAATGTACTACATTGTCATCATCTTCCCTCTATATACTACATTGTCATCATCTTCCCCTCTATACTACATTGTCATCATCTTCCCCTCTATACTACATTGTCATCATCTTCCCCTCTATATGTACTACATTGTCATCATCTTCCCCTCTATATATACTACATTGTCATCATCTTCCCCTCTATACTACATTGTCATCATCTTCCCCACTATACTACATTGTCATCATCTTCCCCTCTATACTACATTGTCATCATCTTCCCCTCTATACTACATTGTCATCATCTTCCCCTCTATACTACATTGTCATCATCTTCCCCTCTATACTACATTGTCATCATCTTCCCCTCTATATATACTACATTGTCATCATCTTCCCCCTCTATACTACATTGTCATCATCTTCCCCTCTATACTACATTGTCATCATCTTCCCCTCTATATATACTACATTGTCATCATCTTCCCCTCTATACTACATTGTCATCATCTTCCCCTCTATACTACATTGTCATCATCTTCCCCTCTATACTACATTGTCATCATCTTCCCCTCTATACTACATTGTCATCATCTTCCCCTCTATACTACATTGTCATCATCTTCCGTCTATACTACATTGTCATCATCTTCCCCTCTATATATACTACATTGTCATCATCTTCCCCTCTATACTACATTGTCATCATCTTCCCCTCTACACTACATTGTCATCATCTTCCCCCTCTATACTACATTGTCATCATCTTCCCCTCTATACTACATTGTCATCATCTTCCCCTCTATAATACATTGTCATCATCTTCCCCTCTATACTACATTGTCATCATCTTCCCCTCTATACTACATTGTCATCATCTTCCCCTCTATATTACATTGTCATCATCTTCCCCTCTATACTACATTGTCATCATCTTCCCCTCTATACTACATTGTCATCATCTTCCCTCTATACTACATTGTCTCATCTTCCCCTCTATACTACATTGTCATCATCTTCCCCTCTATACTACATTGTCATCATCTTCCCCTCTATATATACTACATTGTCATCATCTTCCCCTCTATACTACATTGTCATCATCTTCCCCTCTATACTACATTGTCATCATCTTCCCTCTATACTACATTGTCATCATATTCCCCACTATACTACATTGTCATCATCTTCCCCTCTATAAATACTACATTGTCATCATCTTCCCCTCTATATATACTACATTGTCATCATCTTCCCCTCTATATATACTACATTGTCATCATCTTCCCCTCTATACTACATTGTCATCATCTTCGACTCTATACTACATTGTCATCATCTTCCCCTCTATACTACATTGTCATCATCTTCCCCTCTATACTACATTGTCATCATCTTCCCCTCTATACTACATTGTCATCATCTTCCCCTCTATACTACCTTGTCATCATCTTCCCCTCTATACTACATTGTCATCATCTTCCCCTCTATACTACATTGTCATCATCTTCCCCTCTATACTACATTGTCATCATCTTCCCCTCTATACTACATTGTCATCATCTTCCCCTCTATACTACATTGTCATCATCTTCCCCTCTATACTACATTGTCATCATCTTCCCCTCTATAAATACTACATTGTCATCATCTTCCCCTCTATATATACTACATTGTCATCATCTTCCCCTCTCTATACTACATTGTCATCATCTTCCCCTCTATACTACATTGTCATCATCTTCCCCTCTATATGTACTACATTGTCATCATCTTCCCTCTATATATACTACATTGTCATCATCTTCCCCTCTATACTACATTGTCATCATCTTCCCCTCTATACTACATTGTCATCATCTTCCCCTCTATATATACTACATTGTCATCATCTTCCCCTCTAATATACTACATTGTCATCATCTTCCCCTCTATACTACATTGTCATCATCTTCCCCTCTATACTACATTGTCATCATCTTCCCCTCTATACTACATTGTCATCATCTTCCCCTCTATACTACATTGTCATCATCTTCCCCTCTATAAATACTACATTGTCATCATCTTCCCCTCTATATATACTACATTGTCATCATCTTCCCCTCTATATATACTACATTGTCATCATCTTCCCCTCTATACTACATTGTCATCATCTTCCCCTCTATATGTACTACATTGTCATCATCTTCCCCTCTATATATACTACATTGTCATCATCTTCCCCTCTATACTACATTGTCATCATCTTCCCCTCTATACTACATTGTCATCATCATCCCCTCTATACTACATTGTCATCATCTTCCCCTCTATACTACATTGTCATCATCTTCCCCTCTATACTACACTTGTCATCATCTTCCCCTCTATATATACTACATTGTCATCATCTTCCCCTCTATACTACATTGTCATCATCTTCCCCTCTAAATGTACTACATTGTCATCATCTTCCCCTCTATATATACTACATTGTCATCATCTTCCCCTCTATACTACATTGTCATCATCTTCCCCTCTATACTACATTGTCATCATCTTCCCCTCTAAATGTACTACATTGTCATCATCTTCCCCTCTATATATACTACATTGTCATCATCTTCCCCTCTATACTACATTGTCATCATCTTCCCCACTATACTACATTGTCATCATCTTCCCCTCTATACTACATTGTCATCATCTTCCCCTCTATACTACATTGTCATCATCTTCCCCTCTATACTAACATTGTCATCATCTTCCCCTCTATACTACATTGTCATCATCTTCCCCTCTATATACTACATTGTCATCATCTTCCCCTCTATACTACATTGTCATCATCTTCCCCTCTATACTACATTGTCATCATCTTCCCCTCTATAATACTACATTGTCATCATCTTCCCCTCTATACTACATTGTCATCATCTTCCCTCTATACTACATTGTCATCATCTTCCCCTCTATACTACATTGTCATCATCTTCCCCTCTATACTACATTGTCATCATCTTCCCCTCTATACTACATTGTCATCATCTTCCCGTCTATACTACATTGTCATCATCTTCCCCTCTATATACTACATTGTCATCATCTTCCCCTCTATACTACATTGTCATCATCTTCCCCTCTACACTACATTGTCATCATCTTCCCCTCTATACTACATTGTCATCATCTTCCCCTCTATACTACATTGTCATCATCTTCCCCTCTATAATACATTGTCATCATCTTCCCCTCTATACTACATTGTCATCATCTTCCCCTCTATACTACATTGTCATCATCTTCCCCTCTATACTACATTGTCATCATCTTCCCCTCTATACTACATTGTCATCATCTTCCCCTCTATACTACATTGTCATCATCTTCCCCTCTATACTACATTGTCATCATCTTCCCCTCTATACTACATTGTCATCATCTTCCCTCTCTATCTATACTACATTGTCATCATCTTCCCCTCTATACTACATTGTCATCATCTTCCCCTCTATACTACATTGTCATCATCTTCCCCTCTATACTACATTGTCATCATCTTCCCCTCTATACTACATTGTCATCATCTTCCCCTCTATATATACTACATTGTCATCATCTTCCCTCTCTATATATACTACATTGTCATCATCTTCCCTCTATACTACATTGTCATCATCTTCCCTCTATATACTACATTGTCATCATCTTCGCCCTCTATACTACATTGTCATCATCTTCCCCTCTATACTACATTGTCATCATCTTCCCCTCTATACTACATTGTCATCATCT